>NC_136059.1:1401551143-1402204384 GCF_964261635.1 Lissotriton helveticus | reverse complement strand
ATTTGATTTGTGCTCGTTAAATACGAGTCTTAATTTTTCTCTCAGTTTTTCCCAATATAAATCATTCCACAGGGACATTTGATTAAGTATATCACGTTGGGAGTATCACATGTTGCATTTACGTTGAGCTTGATGTTAGTTCCTTTCATGGGATGATTAATACCATTGCCTCTGATGATATTGTTACAGTTCCCACAATTCATGCAGGGTATAGTGCCTTTAGATGTTGTTGCTATAATGCTACTTTTGTTCAAAATCTCCTTTGAGATTGGCATTGCGGGTATATGCAAAAATCGGCGGGTCTATGAACGTGGTCCCAAATCTGGTTCTACACTCAAAATAGGCCAATGTTGTAAGATGATTTTTTGTACGCTTTACTTAAGGTAAGAATTTGGATACCAGGATCATCCTGGCTTTTTTGTCTTTTACAGTTCTTAACAACAATTTTTCTCTTTTGGTTTGCATTGCCGTTTTCTTAGCCTGTTCAATCAGCAGTTTTGGATATCCTCTATCATAAAATCTTTTTCCCATTTCTTCTAGGTGATTCTATGTTTTTCTGGTCAGACACGATTCTTCTGGCTCGTACCATTTGTGATAGCGGTAAATGTTGTTTCAGTGATCCCTGGTGAAAGCTTGCGTAATGCAAAGTGTTATTTCTGTCAGTTTTCTTTCGAAAAAGATCTGTTTCAAAACCTGTTGGTGTCTTCGTGATTTTAACATCCAAAAAGGTTAAGGAATTTTCGTCAATCTCCCATGTGAATTGTATACGTTCACTGACCCTGTTTAGGGTGGTTAATGATTGTAAGAGAACACTTGTTATGATTATTGAATGTTACATCAAAATGAAGAATTATCATGAGGATTAATGAATGAAAAAAGAATAAAAAGTGATACCAACATTTGTGGAATCTCGTTTTGAGAACAGAAGGTGTGCCCACGCTACAGGGAGGCCACTATAGGTTTATAGTGTCACTTGAACAGTTTTGACTTACAAGAAAGGCACATTTAAATTCTCAATATTGTATTGACTTTAAAGGAGCAAATTGAACAATCTCCTCCTAGCTAATCGTAACGGAAAGGTTTATTTTCTATTAAAGAAAACAGATGTAAGAATTATGCTTACCGTTTTTAAGTGTTGTAAGGCTCAGACCATATCACTGTACATGAGGTACAACGTGGCAAGGTCACTGCAATAAAGGAAAGACTAAGTGAACAAGACAGTGGTGCAGAAATGCAGGTGTTTTTGACGGATAAATACTCGGACAGATGGCTATTATATTGCATAACGGAAGTCTTTCAAAAGTTTATAGTAAAACAAGGAGTATTATCAGGTGTAGGTGCATGTCAAGCTATACAGTCTTACTCGGGGTTTCCATGGAATTTCCTTGATGAGAGGGAGATGTGTAGCACGGAGATGTAGGTGCGGTTCAGCAAGGGTATGCCGGTTAGTTCACTTAGATTAATCAAGCATACATTAGGAAGGCAGCAGTGGCAAGCATACTAATAAGTCGGAGAACCTGAGTGAATAGTACCTAGTAGACAAACGGTAAAGAGTCCTACAATGCCATGTTTGAATATATTGTTTAAACAAGCATTGGCATAGCCAATAGGTCTCACTTTTGGGATCTTAGACGTGTTTAGTTACCCAGAACAATATCCTTGGTGCACCAACATCAAGAGTTGCATGGCTAAACACTTATAAGGTCCCAACAGCGAGATCTATTGGCTATGCCAATGCTTGTTTACCTTCTTGCTTTATTGGATACCTCCTATGTGCAGTCGCAGTATTTTTTAATGGAATTATGTGGTGGGTTGAATCTTTATCCCATCCAACATAGGGGGTCATTAGGATGACGGCGTACTTTTTCCGCCCGCCATCCTATCTGGAAACGGGACCGCCCGCCATAAGGGCGGGGGTCCCGTGGGGGCAATTAGGATGCACCCGCCACAGTGGCGGGCGCATCCTGCATTCCTGTCATTGTGGCGGGCGGTGCATTCGGTGCATTCAGCACCGCCCTCCACAATGCCAGGAAGGCATGTTGTGCACTTCCATGCACAACATGGCAGGCACGGTGCTGTGCATGCCATGTTGTGCATGGAACTGCTGGGGGGTACCATAGGTACCCCCATGCACCCCACACCCCCCAGAGTACCTGGGGGCCCCCACAGTCCATTCCCACATGCCTTTCCATGGCGGCAATGCTGTCACGGAAAGGCATCTTTCTGCACCCATCATAATATGGATACAGCCACTACCCCTTATCACTCTCAGATTTACTACTAAATTATATACGTGTGTCTGCTAACAGGGTGGAGATTGCCAGACAACAACTTTGGAGCAGAGGAGGCAGAGATCTCCCACCGAAGACCTGTGAATTGCATTTTGGAGTAAGCAAATTAGTAATACTTTATGTACTCTAAAAATAGCATGGGCTATGGACAACTGAAAACAATGAAGTGAACAATGTGTTTGCACTATAGCACTTTGTGGCAGGGACAGAGAAGATCCTTTATGGACATATGTTGCATAAACAAAAAATGTATCGGTATTGCTTGATCCAGCAGAGTTGTGGGTTCTCATGAATGGGACAGCTCACTTCTTTTTGACATCAGAAGATGCTTGGACATTATTGGAGGGCTCTAGGGTGATGCAAGTAGACACCAATAGCCAAAATCGTAACTGGTCAACAATAATATGCCAGACAGAAGAAATGCGACATTCGGGGAAGACCAACTAAGGTACAGGCTGCATAGTAACGGGTACATCTACTGTCACAAAGAACTATAAGATGGAGCATGAAACAGCAACTCTGGAACAACTGGAGATGGGACCAACTCAGGCGAGGCATCCACAAATGAGATACAGGGTAATGGCCAATTTGTGACACCAATCACCGCTGAGCATATCGCCCAGTAATATCGATGGAGTAATATGACTCAGGTTGCAAGTGGGTTACATCTGCTGCTACTTACCAGTTTGCCATTTTTAGGTACAGAAAAAATGTTAGGGCAGGATGGCTGGCAAATGGGGGACACCAGCTTTGTTTATTTTGTTAAAGGGTAGAGATGTTTGTGGCTACCAGTATGAATGGGTAAATCATTTGTGACACACGAACCATACACTGTTCAGGTGGATGATACAGTTTTTGATTCACCATTACTGTATTTTTATACAGGATAGTGGTCCCTAGTCAAAAAAGGAATGTTAAGAGATAAATATAGACCAAATAGACACTATATTCTTTGTCCAGCCGGACAGTTTTATTTTCTGATAAACAATTTCAAAAAAAGTTCTAATGTGATAACAGCAGGACACCAGCCGATGTCCAACTGACACTAAGGGAAGGGACAAACAAAGAATTAGAGGCAACTCAGACAGTCTGTGTAGTACAATTCACAGTCAGACAATAATAATTGCACACTATTGCTGGCATCAAATAACACAATTCATACACATATAGTGTGACACGGTCGACGACGTTTCGAACCTATGACTTATTGGAGGTTCATCTTCAGGACATTCGATATATGCCTTCTATTTTCATACAAAGTCACAATTAACTTTTCAGCCCGTACTATGGGCAACAATTGCCACAACATATATTAATACAACAGAACAAGTAATATAAGGGGGAGAAAAACAGAACAAAATACATAGATTAGGGCATTTCTTCAAAGGGAGATGATCGCACAAATAGAGTATAAGAGTAGTTTGTTGCACCAGTTATTACCCGTTAGGGACCGAGCAGAGCCATACACTTGTGGCAGAAGGTTTGTGATCATTAATCAACCATGAAACAAAACCATTTAGGTCAAAGGACCATAAGTGCAGAAAGTGCCATAGCGACATGAAATATACCATGTGAAATTCCATTATCAAGTGCGGTGCACGTGACAGAAGGTGATGCGTGCCCTACGAGAGATGTTTAGGGGGGCCATTAAGGAAGTTCTACACTGTGAAATTCCACTATCAAAGTGCAGTGCACGTGGCGGAAGGTGATGTGTGGCCCGCGAGGGATGTAAGGGGAGCCTTTAAGGGAATTCTACAGAGCCCCACACCATGCACGGCCACATCAAAAGATGAATACCACAGGGGTTAAGTATACCTGCAAGGCTGGCATGAAGGCCGATAGCCTGAGTATTATGGAATTGGTCTGCCTAAATCAAAAGGAATTAGTGATTAAAATGGTTGGGCAAGAAACAGTGGTCAAACCGCTAGCGATAGTGTTACAAGTCGAGCAGCTTACCGAATAGACAACAAGACAGCCACCACTGATAGGGATTTTGCTGGAAGGAAAATACCATAATTACTATTCCGTTATTGCCAGCATCAAGGAAATAAGGAGGAGGAGATATGGATAGTAGAATCAATTACGCGCTCCTACCGTGGAATAGCTGGGGACGGGCTGTCAATGCGATCCGTGTCCTCGGGTGAAATCGCCCACAGAACCATGAATTTCGGAGACCAGGAAGTAACTAAAACAGAGTCATGTGGCCCAGGAATAACCAATCACACGCTTGTCTTATTCGGCCATGTTGGAACAGTGAAGAGGCATCAAGCGCGATCATGGGACCCAGAAGGGCCAATCGCGCGCCTGTCTTAAGCAGCCATGTTGGAACAGTCATGAGGCATAAGCGCCGTCAAGTGACCAAGAGATAGCCAATCACGAGCCTATGTAATGCGGCATATTGGTACAGTAAGGGGCATCGGAGTCTCATGGTATTGCATACTGCGGCCACTCGATACTTCGTGCGGCCATATTGCAGCTATGAACGGCTGGCGGCAACCACATTCAGAAAGTGGGTAAAATTCATAACCAATACAATCCATAAATTTAATATAATTAGAGGATCTAATCAGTGCATCAATATTAATCCCAGCAGCGGCCAATATGGGACAGACAACCCACGAAATACCCAGGAGGCGACATTAGGAGTGGTCTAGACCTGAAGAGGAGTGTACAACGGGGGTCACGTCAGTTTCAAAGGTATAAGAAATTAGAAAGTGCAAACACCATGATAGCCTATATTAAAACCATAAAAAAAGGGATTAATTCTATTAAAACCTCAATTAATAAAGCCCAGAGTATTCGGTTCTGCTGGAATGAAGGACACTGTGCAACATTAAACTTTCGATGAGGACTACATAGTTACAGTCAATGGAACCCTTAGTATAGAGAAACATTTTGAACAAAAGAACAAAGATTATCTACATACTAAAAATCAGAATCCTACACTTTTACAAGATTGCAAGGCACATAAGTAATTCAATGCAAGATTCATAATAGTGATGTCCAGTCCTCGGCCCGGTTGAGCCCATTCTGAATACTTTTGGTTTTAAGTATCCAGTGAAGTTCTTCCTTATTCAGAAGTTGTTGCACATTGGCCCTTCTTGGAGGTATCATGATTTGGGTGATGATAGTCCATTTGAAATCCAATTCTGTGTGGGCCAGTGCATTGAAATGGTCAACCAGTGGCGCGTTGGGCGTCTTGAAGCGTATGCGACTTCTATGTTGACACATCCTAAGTCGTACTTTTTGGGTGGTCTGAACTATGTAGATCTTAGAACACGGACAAAGAATAGCATAAATAACATTCACGCTGTTACAGTTGGTGAGATATCTTCGTATGAATTTGACATCCTCATAGATGAATTCTTTACCCTCTATGGTGGTGTTACACATAGAACAATTCCCGCATTTGACATGGCCTGTCACGCGAGGGAGGCCCCATAAGTCATCCAGTGTATCAATGCTATTAGTGGGGGGTAGAGCAGCCCTCACTAGATGGTCTCTGATATTCTTAGACTTTCTGAAGGCAAACAAGGGTTTGTCTACACTGAGTGCTCTTGCATTTACAACTGGCCAGTGTTTCTTAACACTTTTAGTGATGAAATTCGATGCTGGGGAAAAGGTGGTGACACATACTAGTCGATTTTCAGTAGTCTTAGCTTTCGGCTATAGTAAAATGTCCCTGGGACAATACCAGGCTCTTTTCAGGGAGCTCCGAATGAGTTTATGTGGATAGCCTCTTACTTTAAGTTTCGAGCTAAGGCAGTTTGCTTCACGGAAAGAATCCTCTTTCATATAACAATTCCTGCGTAACCGCAGGAACTGAGAATAAGGGAGTGAGTCGCGTAATGCACGCGGATGATGGCTCTGATAACTTAGCAGAGTATTGCGCTCCGTGGGTTTTCAATACAATCCTGTAATAAGTCTCCCTTCATGCGACTGGATGTTAAGGTCCAAGAAGGGAATGGACGAATGGTTGGTAGATCAAAAAATCCAACCAAAGAAATCCAACAACTTATTACTCAGGTTACTGATGATGGCCTTGCACTTGGTTTCCTTAGTCGCAATGAATATCAGTTTCTGAATAAAAAGAACCCTAGAATACCGGTAATTTACACCTTTCCGAAAATTCATGAAGACACTGCAAGACCCCCGGGACGTCCAATAGTATCCGGTTGTGGCTCGGTTCTAGAGCCTCTAGGTCTCTTTGTCAACCACTTCATTAAGGATTTTGTGCCTGTCACTGAGTGTTACATTCGTGACAGTATGCACATGATTAATATAATTGAGGAACTTCCATATGATCCCACATCCGGAGTACTTTGTACTCTGGATGTGGAGTCATTATATACCAACATTCCTCAGAATGACTCTATTTTGGTCATTCAAGCAGTCCAGTCCTTGACCGACAGCCTAGGCCGCATCAGGTTCCTACCCTCTTTATTTTGCAGTTACTTGAAATTTGTTTAACCAAAAAAAAAAATATTTTTGATGATCAGTACTATGGCCAGATTAAGGGCAATTTTTGCCCCCAATCTCGCCATTCTCTATATGGACCACCTTGAATGTGGCCCCATTTTGACTTCGACTAACCCCTTCCATAGTGGCATTGCCCTATGGAAGAGGTATATCGATGAAATATTTTTAATTTGGCAGGATTCAGAAACTCTTCTTGGTCAATTTTTATATTGGCTTAATAGCAATTGCAGTGGCCTTACATACACCTTATCTACCAGCCATTTGTCCATTCCCTTCTTGGACCTCCTTGGAACATCCAGTCCCATGAAGGGAGACTTATTACAGGAATGTATTGAAAACCCACGGAGCGCAATACTCTGCTAAGTTATCAGAGCCATCATCCGCGTGCATTACGCGACTCCCTCCCATATTCTCAGTTCCTGCGGTTACGCAGGAATTGTTATATGAAAGAGGATTATTTCCGTGAAGCAAACTGCCTTAGCTCGAAACTTAAAGTAAGAGGCTATCCATATAAACTCATTCGGAGCTCCCTGAAAAGAGCCTGGTATTGTCCCAGGGACATTTTACTAGAGCCGAAAGCTAAGACTACTGAAAATCGACTAGTATGTGTCACCACCTTTTCCCCAGCATCGAATTTCATCACTAAAAGTGTTAGGAAACACTGGCCAGTTGTAAATGCAAGAGCACTCAGTGTAGACAAACCCTTGTTTGCCTTCAGAAAGTCTAAGAATATCAGAGACCATGTAGTGAGGGCTGCTCTACCCCCCACTAATAGCATTGATACACTGGATGACTTATGGGTCCTCCCTCGCGTGACAGGCCATGTCAAATGCGGGAATTGTTCTATGTGTAACACCACCATAGAGGGTAAAGAATTCATCTATGAGGATGTCAAATTCACACGAAGATATCTCACCAACTGTAACAGCGTGAATGTTATTTATGCTATTCTTTGTCCGTGTTCTAAGATCTACATAGTTCAGACCACCCAAAAAGTACGACTTAGGATGTGTCAACATAGAAGTCACATACCCTGCAAGACGCCCAACGCGCCACTGGTTGACCATTTCAATGCACTGGCCCACACAGAATTGGATTTCAAATGGACTATCATCACCCAAATCAAGATACCTCCAAGAGGGGCCAATATGCAACAACTTCTGAATAAGGAAGAACTTCACTGGATACTTAAAACCAAAAGTATTCAGAATGGGCTCAACCGGGCCGAGGACTGGACATCACTATTATGAATCTTGCATTAAATTACTTATGTGCCTTGCAATCTTGTAAAAGTGTAGGATTCTGATTTTTAGTATGTAGATAATCTTTGTTCTTTTGTTCAAAATGTTTCTCTATACTAAGGGTTCCATTGACTGTAACTATGTAGTCCTCATCGAAAGTTTAATGTTGCACAGTGTCCTTCATTCCAGCAGAACCGAATACTCTGGGCTTTATTAATTGAGGTTTTAATAGAACTAATCCCTTTTTTATGGTTTTAATATAGGCTATCATGGTGTTTGCACTTTCTAATTTCTTATACCTTTGAAACTGACGTGACCCCCGTTGTACACTCCTCTTCAGGTCTAGACCACTCCTAATGTCGCCTCCTGGGTATTTCGTGGGTTGTCTGTCCCATATTGGCCGCTGCTGGGATTAATATTGATGCACTGATTAGATCCTCTAATTATATTAAATGTATGGATTGTATTGGTTATGAATTTTACCCACTTTCTGAATGTGGTTGCCGCCAGCCGTTCATAGCTGCAATATGGGTGCACGAAGTATCGAGTGGCCGCAGTATGCAATACCATGAGACTCCGATGCCCCTTACTGTTCCAATATGCCGCATTACATAGGCTCGTGATTGGCTATCTCTTGGTCACTTGACGGCGCTTATGCCTCATGACTGTTCCAACATGGCCGCTTAAGACAGGCGCGCGATTGGCCCTTCTGAGTCACATGATCGCGCTTGATGCCTCTTCACTGTTCCAACATGGCCGAATAAGACAAGCGTGTCATTGGTTATTCCTGGGCCACATGACTCCGTTTTAGTTACTTCCTGGTCTCCGAAATTCATGGTTCTGTGGGCGATTTCACCCGAGGACACGGATCGCATTGACGGCCCGTCCCCAGCTATTCCACGGTAGGAGCGCGTAATTGATTCTACTATCCATATCTCCTCCTCCTTATTTCCTTGATGCTGGCAATAACGGAATAGTAATTATGGTATTTTCCTTCCAGCAAAATCCCTATCAGTGGTGGCTGTCTTGTTGTCTATTCAGTAAGCTGCTCGACTTGTAACACTATCGCTAGCGGTTTGACCACTGTTTCTTGCCCAACCATTCTAATCACTAATTCCTTTTGATTTAGGCAGACCAATTCCATAATACTCAGGCTATCGGCCTTCATGCCAGCCTTGCAGGTATACTTAACCTCTGTGGTATTCATCTTTTGATGTGGCCGTGCATGGTGTGGGGCTCTGTAGAATTCCCTTAAAGGCTCCCCTTACATCCCTCACGGGTCACATATCACCTTCCGCCACGTGCACTGCACTTTGATAGTGGAATTTCACAGTGTAGAACTTCCTTAATGGCCCCCCTACACATCTCTCGTAGGCCACGCATCACCTTCCGTCACGTGCACCGCACTTGATAATGGTATTTCACATGGTATATTTCACGTCGCTAAGGCACTTTCTGCACTAATGGTCCTTTGACCTAAATGGTTTTATTTCATGGTTGATTAATGATCACGAACCTTCTGCCACAAGTGTATCGCTCTGCTCGGTCCCTAACGGGTAATAACTGGCGCAACAAACTAATCTTATACTCTATGTGTGCGATCATCTCCCTTTGAAGAAATGCCCTAATCTATGTATTTTGTTCTGTTTTTCTCCCCCTTATATTCCTTGTTCTGTTGTATTAATATATGTTGTGGCAATTGTTGCCCATAGTACGGGCTGAAAAGTTAATTGTGACTTTGTATAAAAATAGAAGGCATATATCTAATGTCCTGAAGATGAACCTCCAATAAGTCATAGGTGCGAAACGTCGTCGACCGTGTCACACTATATGTGTATGAATTGTGTTATTTGATGCCAGCAATAGTGTGCAATTAATATTGTCTGACTGTGAATTGTACTACACAGACTGTCAGAGTTGCCTCTAATTCTTTGTTTATCCCTTCCCTTAGTGTGTCAGTTGGACATTGGCTGGTGTCCTGCTGTTATCACATTAGAACTTTTTTTGAAATTGTTTATCAGAAAATAAAACTGTCCGGCTGGACAAAGAATATAGTTACTATTTAGTCTATATTTATCTCTTAACATTCCTTTTTTGACTAGGGACCACTGTCCTGTATAAAAACAATTCCCTAAGGTCCCTAGCACATTGCTTCCTTGGGTTCCCTTGTGCAATAAAAATCACCATTACTGTGTTACATTGGTGAGGTAGTTCCTCAGACCTACGCCAGGAAAGGGGAGTGCAAGTCAGCCAGACAGTTTTATCTCATAAATGTGAAATTTAGTGGTGCTAAAGGGGTGCCATTTATGGATAAACTCTTAGGAAACTGCAGGTGCACATTGATATGGGTTGGCACAGGGGTCCCATATGTTAATAAAACAGAATATATATACACACACAAGGTCGGGTTTCCATACTAGAAGGCACACGAGATGGTGAGGTTCTCACTTTGGCCAGTATATATGCATCACAAAATCAAGTACAGTTATATGATTCTCTGTTGCCAAATTTGCTAGGCATTATGATTTACCAGTTATTTGGGCGAAGGGGGGGGGGATGTAAATATAACGTGGTGAATTGACATGGATAAAGATATCTCAATACCACCCCTATAAGTAGCCACCACTAGATCTACCTCTCAGAAGTTTTCTGTAGGGGTATAGCAGTGTTAGCTTGTGGGTGCACGTCACTGAAACATAAACACTTGCCTCTGGCCTCTCCTGATATAGAGAAGGCTTTTAGCATCCTTGTCTGGCTTGACTCTTTTGAAGTTCTTCAAATCATGGGGATGGGTTTGACCTTTATAGAATGGATGAAACTCTTGGCCGGAGTTCAAACGGGAAATATATTTTCTTCTCTGTTGTTAATAAAGAGAGGCTCGCGATAATATACCCCCTTGCCATTGCCGATTGCTCTAGCAATGAAGCCACTCACAATCATACCAAGTGAAAAGGCTGAAGAATGGGGCGTGCATCTGAAACAAGGAGTGCCCATGATTTTGCTGAATGTGGATAATGCCTCCTGTACCGAGGAGACCCCCTTATATAATCTACAAGATGTAATGCAGGTGCTAGACGAGTTGGCAACTTCTCTGGCCTACAAATTAGTTGGAATAAATCTTGCCATTTCTAGATCCGCTCGGAGTCTGATCACTTGAGACATTAGAAGGATTATATGGCACTGAGGTGGAAGCCTGTAACATTTCAGTATTTGGCCATTCATATTTACCATACTGATGCCAGACTTGTAGAGAACAATCTTCACAAATCAGCGCTGGCAATCAGGCACTCATTTCCATTTTGTGAAGGCTCCCTCTCTCAGCAGTGTCCGAGAGGCTTTTACAAATATGCTAATAATACCTAGACTAGTGCATTCTTTTGTGGGGTTGTCAGTAGCTCTGAAGAGTCAGTTCTTCAGAGCGCTGAATAGTATATTGTCTGCATTGATAGGCCGCAAGGCCCGGAAGAGGCGTGCTATAGAGAAAGCGATGTGCCCAGTGGATGAGGTGGTCCTTTGAGTAACCAATTTAGTCTGGTATTACTTGGCGGCTCAACTGATCTGACTGCTGCATTAGATAGATGAAAAGGTACCTACAGAAGGGTCAGAACAGAGTACCTGTGGTGGCGCCGCTTCCATACAGGAAGCCTTATTTGGGGATTTGAAATTGTTAGCTACACACCATAGAGATTTGCAAGTAGTGCAATATAGCTGAACAAGATATATGCAGCAATGGGTATCCACATAATGTATGCCCTGAAACTTTCACTGTGATGTTTGTCTGTATTCATGGAAGCATTAAACCTATGACACAAAACCCTGGTCTTAGGCAGGTCTATGTACAAAAGGAGAACATTTGAATCTCTCCGGGACGAAATTGGTGTATCGGTGGATCAGTTTATGCTCTTCAATGCGCTGCCACGTGCAGAAGAGGAGTTGAATGAACTTCCCTGTTCTGATTTACCAACTGCAATACTGCCATACTTGAAATGCAGGCATGTAGTGATAATTCTTCTTTTAAAGTTGTTCCCAGCTGTAGATTCAGACATTTCACCACTAAAAGATAGGTGGGAAGAGAAGATAGGATGGGTCATTAGTGATGAGTAACAACACCATATCATACTAAATCAGAATCACGGAATCCCAGGTTTAGATTTGCACACCTAATTTATTTACATCAGACCTATCTAGCCCAATAAGTTGGCCGGAATTTACTCAGAGGTGTCTGACGCTTGCCATAGAAGTCACACCACTCAAACAGACTTGTATCATATGGTGTGAGAGGGAAGTGTCATTAAACACAATTAGAGTGAGGTTTTTGAATTGGTGATGGAAGTATCTTGTAAACAAGTAGTAAAAACAAGTACAGCTAATGTCATCAGTGTGTTTATTCGTACAAATACCCTGGTCCAAGACCACTAAATGTATACGCACATGTGTGGATTTAACACTAATGATTGCCAAACGAGATTTAGTGATACAATGGAAAACTAATGGAGGTGGCTTTGTAATGACGTAATTAACAGTACTCAGGGAACAATAAGGGCCAAGGTGGCAGGGCACAGTGAGCGATCATCGGCATACAATAATATTAGCCTCAACTGCTAAGACAGATGATCTACCATCCAGAGCTGCCCAAATATGCCATAATGTGATTATATTTGGACGTTGCCATGTAGGTTTGTTTTTTCTGCAAAGTGGACCTAGTCAGAAGGCAGAAGAGTACTGTACATGGTCAAAAGCAAATAACAGGAGAGGAAGATGCCTTGAATGAGTGAGAGATTATATACCTGAGGTCAAATTAATGCATTGAGGTTGCTGATGGGTGAAGATGTGTGAAGGCAATGGAACAGGACTTTAAAATTCATCACCGTGGGCCAGGGGTGTGTGCCCAGGTATAAGTGAATTCACTTAGGGCTGGAATATGTGGCTCTCTTGTGCTGAAGGTATAGAGTATGCAGAGGGAACAGAACCTAGGCAGACGAGGGGATGGTAATTTGTTTAAGGGTTATAGTTGACTTAATAGTATATATCCTTGTGCCATCATCATGCTCAATGATGTCATCTCTGATGTCAGCAGTGATGTTATTAATGATGTCATTGAACATGTCATTAATGTTGTTATATGTGAGGTCTTAAGCAGTACATGACAAGGGCACAAGTTATTATAACTGGTAAATTTCAGTGTTTTTTTGTTTAACATTTTACGTTTTAACTGGAATTTTCACCTAACTCTAATGTCACTTTAGCCATGGTTTTTTTCAGTGAATTTTAAATATATATATTGCTAGACAATGTTATTCTGTAATGGTTTAAATATGCAATTAAACTAGGCATATGCGGGGTGTGGTCAAGATGGCGGCATGAACAGAGGTGTTGCTCTACCGTTCCCGCCGACGACCCATCATTAGCACCGGCATTCCGTTACCGAGGGTCTGTGGACCCCAGCACTAGAGCAGATTTGGATGCGGGACCGGCCAGGAATGCTTTAGTGGCCGTGGAGCGCCTCTGGTGAGAGTGAACGAGAGTAATCGGCGGTGCGGCAGTGTGCGCGCCCCTCCCCCCGAACTGCCGGGTGAGGCCTAAGAAGTAGGGTGATCGCCTCCCGTGAGACGGACAGACGGACGCGGGAGGTCCCGCGAGGCAGTGGCGGGCATTGGATTTCCGTCGAGTCGCTGGGGCGATAGCAGTGGCCCAACCCAGAGGAGACGCTAGTGAAGGTCCTGGGAGTTCTTCGGGTGGAGGGCCGCGCTGCCATTTTGAGCAGCGGAGCGAGCGGCCACGATCAGGCCCGTCGACAAAGCCTGGACCCTACTGTGGTGGCGAGCAGGCGACAACGAAGCGGGGAGTGCCCCTGTGGAGCCTGGAGAGCACTCCGGACGCTGAGAGCTTGGGTGACTGCAGGCTGTGAGTGCGGCGACAGGGAGGCCTAGCAGCTGGGCGGGTGCAACAGTCACGCACGCGGGAGACCCATCCTGGGCCTAAGGAGAGGTGCTGGCCTCCAGCAGCGTAGAATCAAGGTACCGACTTACCGGAAAGAGGGGAGTGCCCAGCAATCTGCCCTGTGGGAGGGCCCTCTGGACCATCTCTTTGTGGAGACAAAGGCATCGGAGTGGGGGTAGCAGACTCCGGGAGTTGGGCGGGACCGTGTTTCCCCCGCGGAGCTTTGGAGGAGATCCCCCGGGCCTTGGTGTGGAGCGGCCCAGCGGCGGGCTGGAAGCACCCGCTCAACGCAGCGATGAGTGCGGGAGGCCGTGTGGAGTGTTCCCGGTGCTGGCAACACATTGAAGGGGTGCGAGACTGGGGGCGTGACGTCAAGCCACACCGTGAGTGACCCCTGACGAGACCTGCCGGAGGGGCGACTTGCTGGGGCAGGGCAGTCGTGTTCTGGCGCAGTGAGTGCGCCAAAGCTGGTCCCTTGCCATAGACACCCGCGCCTCTGGGGGAACTTAAGCGGGAAAGTCCTCGCCGGTGAGGCTAGTCAGAGGAGTGCGCTGGCAGGGGCAGGGGGATCCCTGGCGTGAAAGGCCTGCTGGGGACAGGCTCCACCGGGAGTCATCAATACGCGGGCATTGCAGGCAGAAGACTCAAATACAGGGATCCCCAAGCAGAGAGGTGGTGCGGACCTGTGGAGGGCTTTCAGCTAGACCTGCTACTTAGCCTGTTTGATGGTAGCCAGGAGCCACAGCAGAGCACGGGAGTGAAGGCCTATTGGAATCACCGGTGAGTGGGACTGCACGGAGGACTCCCTGGTGGCGTGGCCTGGGGAACTATTAGAGATTCTGGTGGGGCCCGGACTGTGGTGTGGAGCGGCCCCGGCTGTGGGCACGGCAACTAGGAGAGAGTACTTGAGGCTATTGGAGGGCATAGAGGCTGGAACCGTTGGTTGCTGCAGCGCCGTCAGTGTCGCGGCCCACGGTGCTGCTCTCCCTGGTTGGGACTGGCCGGTGGAGGGGGTGAGCAGCTAGATTGTCCCCCTGTGCTTCCTGAGCGGCTGCAGACGGTGGGTGTCCGGGACGGGGGTCCCCTGTAGCGTACAGAGCACGTTATGTCCTCCTCTAGAGTGAGGAAAGATAAGACATTGAAAGATCTGTTTGCTAAAGCCCAGACAACCGGGCAATCTTCTGAGATGGCTTCAATCTCAGTCCGAAGTGATGGTTCGGAGCCCATTACTAAGGCTTTTTTTGGAATCGCTATTCACGGCGCGGACGAAGTCAAGGAGATCCGCAGAGATGTGGATGGCATAGGTGAACGGGTGGCAGCGCTGGAAGAAAAGAGTGACGGGAAGGACACCGAAATTGAGGCCCTCCAACAGGAAATCTTGCGGATCCATGATCAACAGGTTGATCTCTAAACGCATCTGGAGGATCTAGAAAACCGCTCGCATCGACATAACGTACGGATCCTTGGAGACAGGTACCAGGGATCTGTTCAAATTTACGAGGGAGCTCTTCAATCACATTCTGGGGAACCTGCTGGAGTCCGACCTTCGACTTGACAGAGTACATAGGGTGGGACCCTTGCGC
The DNA here is from genome assembly GCF_964261635.1 of Lissotriton helveticus. Classification (NCBI taxonomy): domain Eukaryota; kingdom Metazoa; phylum Chordata; class Amphibia; order Caudata; family Salamandridae; genus Lissotriton; species Lissotriton helveticus. The sequence goes on along the minus strand of NC_136059.1, from coordinate 1,402,188,850 downwards.
CCTGCTTGGGCCCCAACGCCAGACATTCTTTATGTGTGCAGGACTACCGCACTAAAGAAGAGATCCTCCAAAAAGCCCATCAGCTGCACCCACTGTCCTTTCAGGATCAGTCACCAGTACTGTTCCAAGACTTATTTGCCCTCACCCTGCAGAAGCGCAGATCCTTTAAACCTGTCACATCCCACATTCATCAGTGTAACATTTCCTATGGTTGGGGCCATCCATTCCGTCTGGTTTTCAAACTGGACAATAAACTCTACCAGCTCCGTTCCTTGTCGGAAGCTTGCCGCCTGTTGGGTGTAGACCCCCGGCTGGGGAGAGTGATTGGGCGAACCCAGCTGGAGACACGGATGATTCCAAGCCTCGGTGGCGCATGCAAAGCAGACGGCGTCGTGTCAAGAAGCCCCACACAGCAGAGATTCTGGAAGGCCAACGTGCTGCAGTGGAGGCGGTCTCCTCTGATCTGACCTCGCCTCATCCTAGCTGAACTCAAGGAAGGGTCATGGCTGTTTGCTTGTTCGTTTCTTTGCTGGGCCGTTGGCGGGATGGGGGGCTTTTGAGAAGTGTTTGAACTATCCCACTGTACTATATTTGCAATCGCCTACAGATGATAGACAATGTGTTTTTGATTGCCTGGTTTCGTGTTGGAGGGGGTCTATTTATGGGGGGGGGGGGGAATTTGAGGGAGGGTACAGTGTTCCTTGTCCACCTTGCGCTTGGGGCCGAGATAGCAATACTATGTCTAGTCTCTTTGAAAGGGTTGATGCTTTTGGTTTTTGCTTCAGCAGCGCTAGGACGATACTTTGGCTTTTTTCCCCCCCATAGGTTAGATGCTGACCACAGACCTTAATGTACTCACTTTAAATGTGAGGGGCTTGAATAACCCCGTGAAGCGCAAAGCGGTCCTCACCTGCTTAGAGCACTCACAGGTGGACATTTGTCTCCTGCAGGAGACGCACCTTTTACAGGGGGACTGCCACCGTCTCCGATCCCGGAAGTTCCCATATCAGTTTTTCTCTTCTGGCACTACTAAAACAGCAGGGGTAGCCATTTTGGTAGCCCAGAGGTTCAAAGGCAGGATCATACATAAGGAGGCTGAGATAAAGGGCAGGCTGTTGACGTACAGGTTTGCGTTGGGGGATCACATGTTCACGGTGGACTCCATCTATGCCCCTATTTAGGGTCAGGAGAAGTTTTTCCATTCTGCCCTAGCCGGCGCTACAGCCACCCCAGATCAACATATCCTATTAGATGGGGACTTAAACTTGGCTTTTGACAATTCGCTAGACAGGTCATGCCAGCACTCCTCGCAAACCTATGCCCTTTCTGCAGAGGGCCTATCCAATCTCCAAGACCTAGGTATTAAAGATCTATGGCGCAGCTTTCACCCCCAAGGACGTGCATACTCATACTACTCTAATGCTCACAAAACCTATGCCCTTCTAGACTACCTGCTGGCATCAACGGCTATGCATGCACTGACGACCGAGATGGAAATTGGGGTGGCTTCTCTCTCTGACCCTGCCCCAATGACAGTAGTGCTTGCCTTCCCACCACTCCAGCGCGTGCAGCAGACCTGGCGCCTTAGGGAGACTCTGCTACACCGCAAAGAGGTAGTGCTAAAGATACAGCGCGTCATCACAGATTAACTTTCCCACAATAATAACACGGACACCTCCCTTGCTACACAATGGGCGGCATTGAAGGCAGTCCTTCGGGGGGAGTTTATTGCAATCTCAGCGGCAGACAACACTGATCGCGGACGCATACGGGCAGAGCTCATTCAGTGCACGAGGGAGTTGGAGCAAATGCACCAGCGCACAGTGGCTCCATGAATATGGAGGCAACTTAAAGCAGTGAGACAACAATTGGCAGCCATTGATCAGGGCAGAGTTTGCTGCATTGAGACTTCGGCATGCCTACTACATGGGTGGGGATAGGTGTGGAAAACTGCTAGCTCATAAATTCACGAAAAACAACAGCAACAGAACATTCGGGAAATTCTTCTGCCGGACAGTAGGAGTGTTTTGGATGACCCTGGCATCGCGAGTGCTTTTAGTGATTTTTACACCAACCTTTACATCAGCTCCCCCTTGGAGGATGTGGCTGGAGAGGCTTTCTTTGACTCTGTCCAGCTACCTACCCTTACGAAGGAACAGGCCGACCACCTCGAGCGCGACATCCGTACGGAGGAAGTTATATCTGCTATCTCGCGCCTTAAGGTTGTAAAGTCCCCTGGTCCAGACGGATTCCCTGCGGTTTTTTATAAGACATTTTGTGTGCAAGTCGCCCTCCTTCTTACACTACTTTTTAATACCTTCTCAGAGCCCGGAGCGATACCGGGAGACCTCCTGCGAGCTTCCATAGCCATCATCCCTAAGCCGAGGAAAGATAAGTCGCAATGTGAAGCGTGCTGCCCCATCTCGCTCCCTAATGTAATTCTTAAATTATACACGGGGATACTGGCGGCGCGGCTTGCACCCCACATGGGTGGACTGGTCGATCCAGACCAAGCAGGATTTATCCCGGAGCGCCAAGCCTCAGACAATACTAAGCGGGCCTTGCATCTCATCGAGAAGGCGACCCGTACGCAAGGACAACTTCTGATGTTGGCCATCGACGCTGAAAAAGCGTTCGATAGGGTTCATTGGCCTTATCTCGAGAAAGTTCTAGAGAGGGTGGGCTCAGGTGCAAAGTTCTGCACATATGTCATGAACTGTTACAAGTTCCCGATGGCTATGGTTTGCATTAACGGGTACACGTCGCCCCAATTTCCCATTGAGAGAGGCACTAGGCAGGGATGCCCTTTGTTGCCCCTCCTCTTTGCCCTCTACATGGAGCTGTTGGCACAAAGGCTGCGGTGTAATTCACGGGTAACGGGGATCAAATTCGGGGGCTATGTCCATACAATCAGTATATACGCTGATGATGTCCTGATCTCGCTGCCTAACCCGCAGGACTCATTGCCTGCCTGTCTCACGGATCTCAAACTTTTTGCTCAATGCTCTGGTTTTAAGGTTTTTTTTTTTTTGTTTTTTTTGGGGTTAAAGACTTTTATTCAGAGTTACAAGTTAGTACACCGCTATTCAGCCAACAACCCGGAGGCAGGCAGCATCAGCATTCCCAATTCGACCTCAGTATGTGGTCTCGTCCCGTATACATTTGTACATAACTTTCAACACGGCTGTGTGTATTATAAAGTAGGAAAGAAAACTATAAACAAACATTTATAACTACACCAGAAGCGTTCTGTGTTTTGTTACGTCTGACTGTTTTGTACATAGTGTGTCACGTCACCATTACCGGAGTGAGTCTAGTAGTTCATGGCGAGGTAAGGGGGGGAGGGTGAATGGGAAGTGTCTCAGTGGGCAATCCACATCAGGCATCGCATCCAGTCGTCCATAAGCGGTCACAGGGCTAGGCTTTATACTCATTCAATCACAGCATCATCCAGTCCCCTGTTCGCCAGTTACCGTACCACATCAGTTGGCCTCCCGCGTTTCAGCTCCATGCTATCTCCGTACTTTCACACCTATCACCTGTCCGCATCTATCCATCCATTCCTTCGCCAGCCAGCCAGGTTGTCAAGGGTTGCCAAATATCAGTAGGCCTAGATCTCAGCGGTAGGAGTTCCCAATATGTAGTCAGTTGATCCCTACAGTACAGTGCAGAGTCAATCCAGCCCTCCACCCTTGGAGCCACCCCTTGCTTCCAATGCAGTGCAATCTGTCTCTTTGCCAAGAGGAGCAGCATGGCGACCAGTTTCCTTGAGGCTCTGGGTATAGTGGCCACCAATCTCAGCAGAGCCACCAGTGGATCAGGAGGCAGCTGTTCTCCTATTATTTGTCCCAGTTTTGAGAACACCTCTACCCAGTATTGCTGCACGGGAGGACACGTCCACGTGAGGTGAAAGAAGGTTGCGTCTATAGCACCACAGCGCCAACACCGGGATTCAGCCAGTAACCCCATTTTGAAGAGCTGCGCTGGCGTGCGATATGTTCTGTGCAGAAAATTAAAGTGTATGAGTCTCAGCCTGTAATTAGGCGAAAGATTTTCCAATTGGCTGCAGCAGAATGTCCATTGGTTATCTGTTATGCTTATTCCTATCTCCGTTTCCCAATGCGTTTTCGAACCGGGTTGTATCCACGGCGCCGTGTTCTGTGTTGTTTTATAGATCCTGGTAACCAGTTTGTTCGGGGATTTGTTCACTAGCACCTCTTCCAGCGCAGCGAGCGATGGCGGCGCCGCAGGGAACGTCGGGTATCTTGCCTTACATGCCGATCAAAGTTGATAATAGAGTAGCAACTCAGATGCCGTAGGCACTTCTGACACGCAGATGTCACCCAGTTCCACAAATGTGTCGTCCGGGTATAGGTCACTCGCGACCAGAAGACCGCACTTGCGCGCCCTTTCAGTTATCGCCATGTCCTGCAAAGGGCCCAGTAACGGATTACCGCCCAACGGCATGGACGGCGCATACAGTTCAGTGACGTTCGCCCGTTTTGCTATGTTTTGCCATGCCCATCTAACCGTTTCCACCGTGTTCACATCTTCCGGTGTACGTTTATATTTTTGATATACCGTCGTGTTCAAAGGAGTGGGTGCCGATACGTCCCTTTCGATCGCCACATGTGGTTGATATGGGATCGGGTGTTGCCAAAAATGTAAGTACTGGGCCTGAGCGCAGTACGCATAGAGCTCAATATCCGGCGCCGCCAGACCACCCTGTCGAAAAGGTAGCGTCAATACCTTCCACTGGATTCTTGGTTGTTTGCCCGCCCACACCAAATGCAAAAGTGCAGAACGTACGCGTTTGAAGAAGGATACTGTTAGTGGCAGGGGTATGTTTGCAAATAAGTATAAGAATTTTGGCAATACAACCATTTTGGTTATGGCTATGCGGCCTGTCATTGACAGCGGTAAGGTGACCCATTTTCTCACCTTGGTCTCTAGCCAGTCTACAACCGTGCCATAGTTCAGTAGCCATAGGTCTTGAATCGAGCGGCTGATGTGGATACCCAGATATGTGACCTCCTCCGCTACCCAATTAATGGGGAATTCAGTATGACTTGCCACCGTTTCGTCCGTCAACGGGAGCATTGTAGACTTAGTCCAGTTTATGTTAATGCCAGTCAGGTCACCATATCGCACTAGTTCTCTCATGAGGGGGTCAACATTTTCGGCCGGGTTTTGCATCAATATCGTCATGTCGTCGGCATATAAGGACACCAATAACCCTCTGGAGGTGAAGCCTATACTTCACTGGGTGTGGTGTTGTCTTAGTCTTGCCGCAAGCGGCTCAGTGGCAATAGCGAACAGCAGTGGTGATAAGGGGCAGCCTTGCCTGGTCCCTCTAGTGATATTTATAGGCCGCGAGATCTGTCCATTGACTTTCACACGTGCCATAGGGCAGTTGTAAAGGATGCATATTTTCTGAATGAATAGCTTACTGAAACCCATTCTTGTGAACAGTGCACGCAGGAATTTCCATTCGAGAGAGTCGAATGCCTTGGTGGCATCCAACAGGGCAGCAGCGGCCTGGACTTTTGGGTCTAGGTAATAAAGTAGTCCAAATAATGTGCGTAAGTTGTGTGAGGTTGATCTGCCTGCCACAAATCCCGACTGGTATGATAGCGCTATCTGGGGTATCATTGGTGTCAATCGTTCCGCCAATAGTTTAGCGTAAATCTTGGCATCTAGGTTTATCAATGAGAGCGGCCTATACGAATCTGGACTGGTGGGAGCTTTATTTGGTTTTAGGAGCGCGATTATCATGGCCTCACGGAGCGACGGGGAAGGCACCCAGTGTCAATCGCTTCCATGTACATCCTATGCAACCTGGGGACAAGGATGTCAGCGTATTCTTTATAGAATGATGCCGTGAGACCATCGGGTCCCGGAGCTTTACCTGAGGGCATGCCAGCTATTGTTGCTCGTATGTCATCCTGCGTTATCGGTAAGTCCATATATTCGCGAGCCCCGTTATTGAACCAAGCCAATGCAATTGTGTCTAAGTATTCTGTGATCACCTCATCCTCCGGTTGTAATTTGGAGGTGTATAAGTTCTCGTGATAGGTGGCCATAGTGTGTAATATAGCGTCCGGAGCCCTAACAGACTCGCTAGAGTCAGTGACGATTTCCAAAATATATTCCGCGCCTCTGGGCTTACGAAGCATAGCGGCCAGCGTCCTCCCAGGGCGGTCCCCCTCCCCATACCTCCTAGCCTGAGCATATTTATGCAAGAATTTCACCTCTCTCTCAGCTTCCTCCTGATACTGCGTGAGTTTCGTCCTGAAAGCCGCCCGGTTACTAGCAGTGGGCGACCCCGTAATCTCAACTTCTAAAGCCGCCAACTCCCTCTCTAGTGTTCCCAATGTGTTTCTGATGGACCTGAGCACTCCCGTTTTTAGAGCCATACAGTGTCCCCTAGTCACCACCTTGCAGGCTTCCCAAAGCGTACCAGGCGAGTCCACAGTCCCTTCATTAAACTCAAAGAATTCTACAAACTTTTCTCTCAGTTCCTCTTTAAACACCTGGTCTAGTAAGGCCTGCGATGGAAATCGCCAGCTGAATGGGTGTGCGTATTGTGCTGGGGTGGCCAGTGTCACACCTACTGGCGCATGGTCCGATAGCGATCTCGGGTAGTGCACTGCTGTCAGAACCGAGGCGTGCAGATCCCTGGACAGTAGCCAGTAATTCAATCTCGACCACGCGGCCCTATGGGCCGTTATGCAAGTGCCCGCCCGCGCCTGGGGGTGTATTTGTCGCCAAGAGTCCACCAGGGATGCCTCCATGATAATGCCTCCCAGTGCCTCAGCCGCCCGTGGGTGGTGTTCTCGGGCAGCGCCCAGTCGATCCAACGCGTCAGATAGCACTACATTGAAATCACACGCCCACAGTATTGCTGCATCGCTAAAGGGACGCATTTTATCCCATAGTGTCTCATAAAAATCAGGATTATCATCGTTCGGGCCATATACATTCACCATCAACAGCTGGATACCACACAGCACTCCCAGAATCAACGTGTACCTCCCGTCCTCGTCTTTCAGCACCTGTTGTGTCACCCAGTGCAGGCCTCTGCGGACCAGGACCGCCACCCCCCTGGCATAGTTCGAGTATGGGGCATGTATCACTTCACCCCATCTGGCGTGTTTAAGTTGCGGGGCATCTGTAGTATTCAGATGCGTTTCCTGAAGCATGCAAATATCCACATGTTTCCTCGACAAATAGGCATGTACCAATCTCGCTTTCCTCCTGTCATTCCTACCTCTCACATTCCAAGATAAGCAGTTTATGGACGGTAACACAGCATGCCCATCCGAATTAGTGGGCACCTCATTGATCAAGTCTTGTCTAGTGGCCATGATAACACCAAAACATGAATAGGCAAGCGGATCTGCAGAGTGTTCAATTCAGCATGACTACAGCATCGAGGCCCCAACCACACAGTCAACTGGAAGTGCAGCCATGCCCGGCCCCATCCCCATTTCCTCACACTAGCGCCAGTGACCACTATACGGGAGATCTTTTGTGACATATTTAACACAGACTTTCCATAGGTTAATAGAACAAATAAAACAGAACCAAGCCCCAATCCACCCATCCCACCCGCTCCAACCCCCCAATTAGGTCGTGCAATCATCCCCCCTCGTACCATCCCAACAAAACCAAATAACAACAGTAGTAGATGGTCTAACCATAAATTGGGAGACATCCCTTGGGGTGCGCAGGTATTTGCCCTCTAACCCTGTACTTTTGACAGGGCGATCGAGCGCGGTCCGACTCTGTGCGCTACAGGGCCCCCCGATCCCCCAACCATTCGAAGCATCAAGTATCTAGTAAGAGCGACCTGGATTGCGTAATAATAAGTATAATATCTTCCCATTTAAGCAGTTAACGCCCCATTATGGTTGGTTGCAATGCTGCACATTCTCTCCCCTAGGAAAGAGGCCCTAGCGGCGTCATACTCAACAAAACAGGACATCATTCAATATCACTTAGCTGGGCAGAGTCCCCTTGGTGTCCGGCCTCCGCCTGTCCCTTCTGGTCTTTAGCAAGCTGTTTGGCAAATTTCAATGCCGCTTTGGCATCCGTGAAGAATGTGGGTTTACTCGGCCCCTGCACCCTCAGCTTAGCCGGGTAAATCAAGGAGTATTTCGTGCCTGTTTGCTGAAACACCTTTTTAGCGGGCAGAAATTCCCGCCTTGCTGTTTGTACTTGAAGCGTGAAATCCGGGTACATAGCAATATGGTTCCCTTTGTATTGCAAATCCGCCACATTGCGCGCCAGGCGCAATATTGAGTCTCTGTCCCTATAGTTCAGTACGCGGGCAAGGATTGTCCTAGGTGGGGCTCCAGGCTTGGGCACTGGACCTAACGTGCGGTGCGCCCTTTCACCCAGAAACATAGGGGAGAGTTGCTCTCCAAAGAGGTCCTTCATCATCTGCTCCACATAGCGTTCCATATTCGCAATATCCGTCGATTCCGCCACTCCCGTGATGCGCACGTTATTTCTTCTGGACCTCGCTTCCAAATCTTCATTCTTCATTTGGATCAGGGAGAGCACTTTGTCCATTTCTCGCAGCTTCTTGTCAAGGTCCGATTGGCATTCTTCCGTTTCCGTCACACGCGTTTCCAGTACCCCGACTACTCCTTCTTGCTTGTCCATTCTCCTGGTCATTCCGTCCATCCGAGCAGCCAATGCGTCCATCTTACCATCTATGCCTTGTAGACTCGACTTTAGATCTTGAAACATTGCCTTGATGTCGTCCGCCGGCAGTACAGGCTGGACCGCCCCGAGGGTTCCAGATCCGGCGGTTCTTGGTTCGGCGGTTTCTTGGTCGTTTTGTCGAACATGATTTTGGGCTGACGCGTGTCTGGTTTGCCCATGCCGACGTCCGATCTCGTCTTGTCCCGGCAGTGCTGCCCGGGAGCACCTACCTACCGCAGAAGTCGACCAATCTGGGCAGTGGGATGTACTGCGGCGTCCGCGTGCTATTTCGGCACAGTATGTGTCAGTGTCAGTTCCCAGCAGTGCGGCCTGGCCCCCAGTTTCAGCGGCACTGGTTAGCAGATGTGGCAGCCAATGGCAGATCAAGTTCGTTCCCTGCACTGCATGCAAGGTCCCTCAACTATATGCTCCGTTCCAATGCGCCTCAGAATATATGTTCATATAGTGCAATAGCGTCATACATGTAATTGAACCATAGGTAGTAACCCACCGTTGACGCCGACTTCCACCACCTCAGCGCTAGGGCTCACACTCCAGGACAAAATGGCGGTTTGCGCTTTTTCACCCTCTGCATTCGACCCACAGCAGAAGGGGCTATGAGCACCACGTGTTGCAGAGTCCTAGTCCCCAGTGGCTGTAGGCACGGTCAGACCGCTCGCCGGGTATCCCACCAGCTCCTCACCGCTTCTGACACGTCCTTGCCGCAGTCTGCGCCTCAGCCTCGCGGTCTGCACCACTCGTCGCGCGAACCGGCACTTCTTTCTTTACAGACGTCCTCGCATCAGCGTCTGGGGTAAAGGTGCATGCAGCCGCTGCTGTCACCAGCCGCCCCCACCAGACGTACGCCAACCAGAGAGTGCGGTCCAAGCCCCAGTCGTCGGACCCAGCGGTGCAGTCAATAGGCGCGGCGCCGGGCTCACGGATACTTCCGGCCGGTCAGCACTAGCGCAAGTCCCCGGCGTCACACGCCACAGCAGGCCTCGCAGAGCAGGGAGATCAGGGAGGTGAATCTCACCGATACGCCGGGCGTAGGTTCGTCTATCCCTCACGGACGCAGCGGGGTCGTGCCGCCTGTGTATGGAATCTGAGACCCGAGCCCCAGAGTCGGTAGAAAGCGGATTTATGACGGATTCATTCACTCGATCAGCGGAGCTGTGCTTTCAGGCAGCCATTCCGCTCGGCAGTCAAGCCACGCCCCCCTGGTTTTAAGGTTAATATGAACAAATCGATAGTGTTTGATCTGTCACTGGAGAAGTCCACTAGAGAACATCTGCAGAGCCTGTTCCCCATTCAGTGGACTGATGGGGCTATCCCATATTTGGGGAGTCAGCTGGCAGCCTCACTCACCGATACGGTCAACATTAATTACGCACTGTTGCGACCGAAAATCAGGCAGGAATTGGGGCAATGGAAACATTCCCCAATGTCATGGTTGGGCAAGATCGCTGCGGTCAAAATGACCGATCTGCCTCAGATTTGATATCTGTTCCGCACTATTCCTCTCCGGCCACCAACGGGCCTGGATACAGCAAACTCAATTGGAATTGGCCCAATTTATATGGAATGGGTGTAAGCCATGTCTAAAACTACGGCTAGCGATGCTCCCGCCGGAAGGAGGGGGACTAGGAATGCCGGATCTTATGCTTTACTTTCAAGCGGCCCAATTGCGGCTTCTGGTGGAGTGGAGTAGATGGGAGTCCGAGAAGCATTGGTTATTTCAGGACCAAGCGGTGGCTGGAAGACCTTTACAGGAAATTCCATTTCTCCGAAAGCAACATCGGCCCCCTAATCTATACGCATCCTACATCACCAGAGTCCCCTTGGAGGTCTGGGACCAAACCAATATCAAACACGAACTCACCACTTTCCCGTCCCCGCTCACGCCTTTGGTGGATAACTCTGACTTCACGTCAGGCACAGATTCGGCGGCATATGCGGGGTGGCGGCCGGCTGGTTGCCGTTACCTCTTCCATATGTATACACCGGAGGGAATTATCCCCTTTACTCAGTTTAGGCAAACATATGGGTTGCCGGAGTCGGAGAGACTGCGATACCTCCAAGTGCGACATTGGGCAGAAAGTGAACAGGTACATCCGGTGGCTGCTAGACGTTTCCTACCCTATGAGCACTGGCTGATTACACGCACGGCAGATAAAAAATTAATTTCAGATTTATATAAAATGCTGCTGGCTAGGTACGCGCACACATATAGTGCTGGTAGGGCGCGCTGGGAGAAGGAGCTAGGTAGGACACTCAGCCACAAAGAATGGGAGGGAGTCTATTTTAGAGCGCGGCATTCCGCTTATCACATGAGACTCACCGACACTCTCACCTAGACTGTGACCTATTGGTACTATACTCCAGAGTGCCTCCATGCTATGGACCACACCAAGGACGCGACATGTTGGCGGGTTTGCGGTCAGGTGGGTACCCTGGTCCACTTGCTCTGGGACTGTGTCCACCTGCAGGCATATTGACAGCGAATATTGGATGAGATAGATACGCATATTGAGACAGAGATTCCACGCATTCCCTCATATGTCCTACTGGGTCTCCCGAATCCAATGATGTATCCCCCACGCTCCCGCAGAGGCCGCTTGATTGCTATCGCACTGGGTTCTGCAACGCAAAACATACTCACACACTGGAGGACTGCACATATTCCCACATTCAATGGCTGGCTCCATCAATTATGGCACGTACTCGGGATGGAGAAACTCACTGACGCTGGCGGGGGGGGGTTCCAGATATGCAGAGCTGTGGCAGCCCTTCTTGTCCCTATTGGTCTCAGAATTCCGGGAGGTCACATGACCCCGCTATCTCAAGCTACTGCGCCTCTCTGATCCTGAAAAACCCGAGAATGGACTGAGGGTTGTAGGGGCATGGATATGGTAGGTGGTGCACTTGGTACACGGGTGGGGGGTGGGAAGGGCAGGGTAGGGGGGTTGTTTAGTTACTCTTATCCTTTTTTTTACTACTTTTACCAAGTTTTGACGGGTGCAAAGCCTGTTTTGCAGCAGCTCAGATTGGCATCAGCATAGTTGGATTTACGGGGACACTTTGATTCTTGTCTCTGCTATGTGAATTATGATGTGATGGCTGTCACCAACGATCCTGTTCATGTGTGCTGCATTTCTTCAATAAAAACATTTAATACTAGACTAGGCATATGCTGATTTTGATTTTCTCTTTTTCAATGAATTCTTCATTAACTCATTGCGTGCGTCGGACGGCCCCCGGCAGTCCAACGTCACAATGGGTTTGTTGGGAGGACTGCCAGGGGCAGTCCAAAACACGCCCACTCATTGATTCCCCAGCACCGCGGTGAATTTGCGCAGCGGTCAAGTAGTTAAAAATCAATAAGGAGTAATATTAAGAAAATGTGCCTGCTTTAGTGGATTTAATTATTCAACTCTACCCCCCGAGCTCAAAAATAAATATTACATTATTTTTATATTAAACGTTCATGTACATTTATTTGATATATATTTTTCTTTAAATGCTACAACACTAATAACTTAATTTTGATACATCTTAAATTAACAGAAAAATATTCAACTAAATTAAAACAAAATCTGAAGTTTAAATAAAAAAAAGAATTCCAACCGAAGGAAAAGCAATATTTTTATTATGCATTAATATTTATTAATAGTGATGTATAAAATTAATCAAAATTATTTGAGTTATATTTTACTACTAATCCATTCTTTTCAATTTGAGGAGGTTACCGCACCAATGTTTGGCCATGTGTGGTGCTGGATTTACTACTGTTTTATTTTATAGTAACTTACACTCAGATTTTGTGAATAAGCAAAAAGTAGTAAAGTTACTAAAAAGTGTAAATTATTCAATAGTGTAAGGTCCATTTGGAATCAGGCCCAAGATGTTTCTATTCACATTAGTTTCGTAATGCCACTTATTTTGTTTACTATTCTCCCATCTAAAATGTAAACATTTTGAAATATACAGAATTTTAGATCGATATGTTATTTGCTATTAAATGTTGAATGTTAAATTGTGTTAATTGTTATGCACCATCACCAGCAACAAAAGAAACAGACGACCTCATAAAAAGGTCCTGCCTTAATTTCTATCTATAAACTTGTCTACGGCCAGAAATGTCTGGATTTCCACAAAAGGATACATAAAAGTTGTAAATGCAATGGTTGTGGATCTTTTCTTTTTGAGTTTCTGAACACACACACACTTGTGAGTTACTCAGCATTCCTTCGCTTCTTTCTGACCCATTCTCACCTTGTCAGGGTTTGCTCCAAGAAAAGGTCTGAGTAAATACCCTTCTACGGTGGAAAGAGCAATGGATTGTCCCTATACGTCTTTGGGGATGCAGAGAACAGGTTTTGCCACAAGTAAAAAGTACATTTCTATTGAAAAATAAAGAAATATGAAAAAAAAGTTCTGTTGCCCAGCGGAACTGCCTTTCTACAAACCAAAATTGTACTATGTGTGTACAGTTCTGCGCTAATGAAATAGTAATGTGTATAAATGTCACATACATACCAATGACAGATGTATATCTGAAAACCTGCAATTGTTGCAACTTTCTAATAGTCTAATACTGACAATATGTGTGCATTGCTAAACATTTAGGAGTTCTAATGTCAGTGTATATTTACTCATTGTTTGTGAATTGTGCCAATCTAGATTATTGTGTATTACTTCTTGCTAACATTGTCCATCATAACTAGCTAAACTTGACCGTAACAAGCTAATAAAATGCACAACGTACCCAGCAATAATCAGAAGGATTTGGTAGATTAGCCGTAACTTTAAGAAGAGTAATCCAGTTCATGAAAATAGTTAAACCTGCATAATTCTCATTACAGTTCATCACTGCAGTTTAAGCCATATTAAAATTAGTTTTTAGGAAACAACAAAAAATAATCACAGCAGCTGCATTGTTCACTGCAAGGCACCGGCAAATCACTAGGGTCCCCGGGCACAGAGGGCTCCCCATTGTATTCTTCTTTATTGCAAACTGAATCTTTTTAATTAGCTGTACATAATTAGAGATTACTGTATGCAAAGTCTTCTATCTCCTAAACATAAATGTAGCACGCTGTATATTTCCTCCAGAATTACACCAGCAAAGGGTCACAGTGAAATCGAAATAACAAGTATAACCAAGCCACAAATGTAGAACATGCAACATTCAGTAATAGTCAAAGATGCCATAATAGGATTCTTGAGAGGAAAAGACAGACACTCAAGGCCTGATTAACAAAGGTAAACTTACACTTTTGTGTAAGTTTACTACTTTTTTCGTATTCACGTATTGGATTCTTCAGTTCGGGTGGAAAATTCCGCTCATAATAAGATATGGCAAGTCTGTCTTCATATGTGTACAGTATCCGCTTTGAGTGCCACAGGCTTCTTCATCGGGCTGTTGTCGTAAATTGGGAACATGCCTTTCAGTTTGTAAAATTAAGGTACTGGTATCCGGGTTGTACTGGTGAAAAATGTGAAATACCCTTACCTGAGAAGGTTCACTTTCGAAACCCTGTGGTGGGTCCCGCAGTAATAGTCAAAGATGCCACAATAGGATTCTTGAGAGGAAAAGAGAGACACTCAAGGCCTGATTCACAAAGGTAAACGTACACTTTTGTGTAAGTTTACTACTTTTTTTTAATTCACCTATTGGATTCTTCAGTTCGGGTGGAAAATTCCGCACATAAAAGGTAGGACAAGTCTGTCTTCATATGTGTGGAGTATCCGCTATGAGTGCCACCGTCTTCTTCCTCGGGCGTTGTCGTAAATTGGGAACATGCCTTTCAGTTTGTAACATTAAGGTACTGGTATCCGAGTTGTACTGGTGAAAACTGTGAAATACCCTTACCTGAGAAGATTCACTTTCAAAACCCTGCAGTGGGTTCCGCAGCGCGGGATGCACAAGGGCGTGGCCTGGGCAAAGATCGAGCCAAGAGCGGGACAGTCGGCGCCCATCCACGGCCGGTCAAGGCTGCACTGGGCCACCCCTCTTGGCTCCACTTTTTTGCCCTTAATTCTTGAGGTACTGTCATCGTCTTCTTTTCCTACTATGTTGACACACTTACTGCTTTGCTGTTAATTCCCCTGGAGTTCCTGTGGGTCCAGGTGTGAGCTTGTGTGGCTCTGCCTGGGGCCTGAATCATAGACGCCATGGCAACTCAGGATGTGGCTATTGCCCTCAAGGACTTTAATTTAGGTATACCTTCTAGTATTTATACCCCCAAATGTGAATCAACATGGCTAAAAGGAAGATGAACACAGACACGTCCGGGGAGACACAATTATCACGATAGGCCTAACAGAAAAGAGACTCTCTCTGAAGTCAGAGAGAGGTGTCCGGGGACTACATCCTCCCATTATCCCTGAGGGCGCAGCTGGTATCCCATCACCAGTTTTTTCATCCTCTGAATTAATGCACGCTGAGGCTATAGAGTACTAAATACATGACAACACAATGCTTGCTGAACCCCCGGTTAAAAAGAAGAGAGCCGGGGGGAAGAGAGCACTTCAGTCACGAAAGAGGCCGTCCTCTCTATACACGTGTCAATTTTGACTCAGATACTGTAATGGATAACCTACTTGCTAGGTTTGGCAAGGTCATATTGTGCTACACAGGCCACCAAAGATCCTAGTCAAATGGACTCCACCGGCAGTCCATCTCAGCTCATAAGGGGCAGCACCACTACACTTATAAAAAGTAGGTCTCCCACTGCACGAGTGGGTAAGGATTTTTACCTGCCCTTACCCCCCTGAGTCAGTATCCTGACGGGGGTCCCACCTTTTAAGCAAGGCATGAAAGAGTCTATGTTAGATCTCAAGCATAAGGTCAAACACTGGTGTGATAATTCCATCGTAAAAGGGCACCTTTCTCCCCTCACATTATAATGGCAAGAAGAGTGGGCTGGGTGGGATCCAGGGTCAGGACAAACCTTGAGGGAGATTGTGTTGTGGTCAATCCAATGCATCCTAGGCATACAAAAGCATTGGCCCAGAATAACCGATTACAGGATATAAGGACAATGATCGCGATTGTTCCCCTTAATTACTTTTATCTTTTGCTGTCCTACTTCCTGAGCAGTAGTGGTCTGCCCATCCCTAATCCCCCCGGGATGGCTCAAGGCGAGATTGGCAGGACTGACATCTTACTTAACAACAGGTTCACTCCTGTAACATAGTTAGACGATAACGATTGACAGATGACACAACAGGCCAGGTCTTTAAGCCTTAGGCTTCTAGGACCCCCAGACTCTGTAGTCTCTCGCCCCAATCTTGTAGTTTTTACTCCCCCTTCTACTACATTTATGAGGGTTATAACATTGAATATAGCAGGCCTCAGGGGTAAAGAGATGATGCAAGACGGTTAGAAACGCTTAGGGATTGTCATTTAGTCGCTCGGCAGGAAACACTAGATTCAGAGAAATCCTTTTATATGGCAGGATTCTCCTCCTTTTTTAAGGTTGCGACCACTTCCCAAGTAGGACATGCCAAGGAAGGCCTTCCAATTTTGGACTCTCTTAAACTTCCATGTATACCTAGCGAAGTGGAAACTGATTCCCCCAACTTGTTGGCAGTAGAGCTGGTGTTTAAAAATAATCCCACCTTGCCAGTAGTAAATCTCCATCATTTATTTAGTAGAGAATCATGTTGTATATGAATTTAGGACCCTAGTGTAATTTTCCCGATTCATGCCCATATAGAGGTATAAATCACCCTATCCTTATATAGGCATAGAAATCATAACCATATTTAGACTTAGCCTATGCAGTCCAAATACGGCATGGCTACTTCCACTAGTTCCAAAAATCCACAACGATTTCTTGGAAAAACCCGCCTTCAGCAGTCAGGGACTTCCCCTTGCTTGAATATTGATTTAACCAAGAACTCATGGAGTTTTCAAGGAACTGAGTCTTTGATGACGTTATTATGTCCAACCTTACGTCAAACTCAGCACCTTCATGGTATAAATATGCCCACACTTGCCCAGGCAAACACACAGTGGTTTGGAGCAGTTCGACTATCTACCTACACGACACAGGTCGCCGAAGCAAGTGCCGAAGGCCGCCGACCCTCCCGCAGACGCACTGAGAGAGACGCTGTCTTTTCTCTTGCTGAGAAATCCAGCTCCAGTGTTTCCAAGCTACCCTTGCGGGTTGTTGGGAAATCGAGTCCTGAGATAGAGATACCAGACCTCCTTCATTCTAAACCAAGGTACGGAGCTGATTAGTCCCTTAGAGAATTCTTGGATAGGTTTTTGGCAAAAGAATACGGAAACTAAGCTACATCTCACTTACTTCTTCCCTTGTACTAGACCTAGGTTAGGTACACCGGGGTAGGCGTATTTTAGAAGCACCAGTTGAGTACTTTTAGTCTTTATTTATTAATGTATGTATTTTATGTATTTCATGGCTTAGAAACCATATCATGCTTTTACGGTATTATTTTATAATACTCTTCGTACTGTACGTATTGTACTTTGCAACCAGTATTACGATTGTAGAAGTTCATTTCTCCTGCATGAGACAGAAGACAACACACGAGTCCCACTACGACAAAGTAGAGAAACCTCCAGTGGAATACGTTCCTTCCGAGGACGTTGAAATTCCACTAACTCACCAAGAGCATCAGCTCTGGTTTAAAGGTGCCCTACAATATCAAAATTACATTACCAGGCTCGGTCCACTAGTTAGACCAGGAGCAAAATGGCCAGTATTAGCCAGCTATACACCACCTTCTGCCATTGACCAAATGACAGGTCCAGAATTATTAGCCCAGCTAAAACAGCTAATTAAAATACATAGACAGTTGGTTCAATATGTAATGCGGACTTTAACAGTCCAACCTGCTGTAAGGATTCCACAGCACACCCCTCAACAGGGGAACACAAACAAAATTACACCACAGACTATACAATCAGTCATTGGTAAATTACCTGCAAAAAGGGAACAAATTCCTTTCTGGTTAGCTCAAAAAATTACTCAAATTGAGGCAGCATTCCCCGATAGTACACCTCATGAGAAACACAGAATTTTAACAATCTGTTTACCAATGGGGATTGCACCACACGTGGAGGACTGTGACACTTGGGGTACAGTCTTTGCTGCAATGTACACCAAAACACATGGTGTTCCATCTACGGCGGTAATACCAGACGTCCTAAGACATATTCAAAATGAATATGGACCAGAACCTGCCTTAAATCTTGGTATGAAATTGCTAAAAGATTTCAAACAGTTCTCGGCTATACTATTAGCTAACATTAAGGGTGAAGCAGTGTCTGTAGCAATCCGCCAAAAATTAAAAGAAACTGATATAACAGAGCAACCAAATGAACTTGCAAGAATTATTGAAAAATCCTATGAAAAACTAGGTAGAGATAGTTTGGGTGGGAAACCAGTAAAACCCCAACTAACAGAAAATCTTGAATTTTTTTTAATTAAAAATAATCTCACTACTCCTAAAAATAAGTGGGAGAACACTAAACAGACAGTTCCTAAAGAGAAGCGTTCTCAGTCCAGAGGAAGGTCTCCTCAACAGGAGCCCTCTGAAAAGAGGTATGACCTCTGGAATAGGGATAATTTGTGAAAACCTGATAGATATCAAGATACTGATACACGTTCCTCTTGTACCTTTCAGACTTCCTTGCAGAAATCCGAAAGAAGAGGACGATCAGAACAAAAAGAGGAACGTGTGAAGTCCAAAGACGAACAGCACGTTCTGAAAAATAAGAAGACCCAATTCACCAAAAAGAAGGTAGCAAGTCTAAAGATCAGACATGCCGCGGATCTTGAGGAAACAACTCAAGAACGGGGAGTGGGCCCAGACAATGCTAGACAGCGCAGCAGAAGTCACCATAGCTCGCAAGATCTTGAAGGATCATTTGGAAACAGTGAACTTGAATGAATTCATTCAAGTTGAAACTGCCGACACCATGGTTAGTGTACACCATAAGTTATATGAAGTAACACTCCGGATGGAGGGGAACATAACTAGAAAAATAAAAGCACTCTTTTGGGAGAAGCTATCTAAGGGTTATGACATTCTTCTAGCTGAACAAGACTGGCCACCTGAATTTGTCAGGGAGTGCCCACATGGCAAAGAGATAATTGTGCAAACCTTCTCAAATCACATTCCAATTCATAAAAAATACACATATGCCAGAAAAGGGGCAGTAGCCCAGGCTCCAGCATTATACGAAAATCACGTAGGATGGGATGAGGACTCTCCTCACCATAAAATCCAGTTAAAAATTCAACCTACTGCACATAGGCAGTGTCCAGTTAAGCAAGAAGCTAAAAAACAGGTCAGGGAGATATTAGATCAACTTGAATACCAAGGGATGATTGAAACATGCACCTCATCTATGAACAATCTTTTGTTTCCTGTCTCCAAACCAGACAATTCATATTGTCTAGTTTCGGACTATAGGCATTTAAACACTTGTTGCTAAACTTTTGCAGTAGAAAATGCACACAGTGCAGCACTGATGAATAACATTGTGCAAATATAAAACCACATTAGATATTTCTAACAGTTTCTTCTGTCAAAACATTGCACTAGAAAGTAGGTACTTGACCGCTTTCTCAATAATGGGGACACAACAACAATTTTGCCGTCTCCCCCAGGGATTCAAGAATAGTCCAGGTTTATTTTCATCCAGAGTAACAGAGTTACTACAATTGGATGATGATGAGGCATCATCTTATGTCGACGACATCTATCTTACAGATGATGATTTGGACGTACACTTGAAAAGAGTGAACACCATAATACTTGAGTTTGCTTCTGAAGGGTATAAATTCAGTTTCAAGAAATCACGAATTGCCCACCTCAACGTCCTATTTTTGGGCTACGAGTTATCAAGTGAAGGCAAAAGCCTGGCAGCCAATTTTCTAGAGATATGTGCGCTGCTCCAACCTCCAAAAACGCTGAAAGACTTACAGTCAATTCTAGGTTTCCTGAATTTTGGAAGAACTTATGTTATAAATTACTCAGAAAGGGTTAAACCTGTCTACAAACTAATAAAACCTGATTTCAAATCAACTAATTGGACTCAAAAACACACAGAAATTTTGCGTTCAGTGCAAACAGACATGTTAGCAAAAACACAATTACAAACACGCGACAACGTACGCAACCTTGTGATTTGGATCATCCCAGGGAGATGCGGATTCACATACCTAACCTTTAATGAAGGTGAAAAGGTACCAATAGCTTACAAATCACACTTGTACACACAAGATGAAATGAAATTCACTTCTACAGAAAAGATTCTGGCAGCGGTTCAAACTGCAGCAGCAAAAGAGAGAGCTCTCGCGCAGGGTAAATGCATAATGATCGTTACACCTGTACCTGCCTTAGAGGCAGTGAAAAAAGCAAGCATTCCCAATGTTAAGGCTTTACATCCGAGATGGATACAATGGGTTAATTCTCTTGCTGCAACAGACGTTGAATACGTTGTTTACCCCTACTTAAAGACACAAGAATTTCTCCAATACGAACAAGAATGTCCTCTGACTATTGAGATTCTGCCTCTAGAACATTACGGATATATAATCTATACAGACGGATCAGCACCTCCCGCAATTGGGGGTAAACAAGCCTATAGTGCTGCGTGCGCTATTGTTAAAGGTCGCTGGCGCGATGGTAAATTTAGACCAATGGTCACTAAAACTCAATCACTCGGAGACTGTACAGCTCAGTGAGCTGAACTATAGGCTTTCAAGTTGGTGCTTGAAAATACTGATCGCGAATTCCCCACACTCATACTGTGCGATTCGTATTACTGCGTCCAGTCTTACAATGAATATCTGCAGAACTGGGTTCAAAACGGTTTCAAAGATGCACGAGGTGGCACAATCAAGCATAAAATGCTTTGGGAATAAATAGTTATATTACAGAAAGAACTACAAAAGACTCACGTGATCCATACACTGAGTCATCATCGTGATGGCGTTCATGTTGCAGGGAATTCATTGGCTGATGAAGCCGCGAAGGCAGCTGTGCAAACGGCTCCCATAGCTGCAATCACTCGTTCAAAAACAAAAATAGACAGCGACATAATGCAAGCTGTCATTTCCTCAGTAAATGACAGTGGTAAAAAACTCCCAAAAAGCTTTCCAGTAAAGTACTCATATATAACTGATACAAATAATGTTCCTTTTGCTCGAATCCTTGGAGTGGGGGATATGGCAATCCCAAACATGGAACATAGGTTAGGACTAATCTTAGCAGCACACGAAGGACTCGCTTCTGCACACGCAGGAGTTTCCGTCACAGTATCATTATTAAAACAGGGATATTGGTGGCCGCGCATGAGGAAACAAACTAGAAACTATGTTCTAGAATATGAAATCTGCCAAAAAATGAAAGTTTCTACAGTGAAACGACCTGCGCAGATGCCCCTTCTAATTTCAGATAAACCATTAGCGTGTGTCTACCTGGACCACTGTGGTCCCTTACAAAGGGATGGCAACTATAAATATATCATGGTCACACTGGATTCCTGCAAAAGATTAATTTGGATGTGGCCTCAGCGCTCGGCTGACGCCCGAACTATTATAAAAGATTTGCGAGTCTTTATCGGCACATATGCAATCGGCACGCTGCATTCTGACCAGGGCCCTCCGTTTAGCTCTATAGCTTACAAGGAGACCAGGGCCAGTTTGGGCGTTGCATTGCGGTTAAGCATGGGCGGATTTTGCGGATCCACGATTCGCGGATTTAGCGGATCCACGGATCGTGGATCCGCAAAATCCGCCTATTTAGCGGATTCAGCGGATTTGCGGATTGGGGGCGGGGCTTCCTCGTGTGTGTGGGCGGGGCCAAACGGACGGGGCTTCCACGCGAGCGCACATGCCTCTTGTGTGTCTAAAAGGTCAGCATCGATGGTATATTTGGGAAGAAGGCACATCTGCCCAGCCTCCCAACGCTGATGAATGAGTCACTGCATTTGCGCTTCAACTAGTTCCAGCGACCAAGTGTGTGTTACTATGCAATCGCGCCGAAGTGCGCAGGGGTCCCTTTAGTGAAATGTCCATCATAGTGGGTAAATGGCGGGAAGACGGTGCACACCTCGAGTGTGTGGGCGGGGCCAAACGGACGGGGCGTCCATGCGAGCATGCCTCTTGTGTGTATAAAAGGGCAGAGACCGATCAGAGCAGCAGATTAATTTTTGGGCTGATCAATGAGTCACTGAATTAAAGCTTCAACTAGGGCACATGCTTTATTGATATCTGCAAGTGTTTCCTGTTGAGGTTTATTTTTTTGTGCCAGGACCGTCGTGCCCGAATGAACCCCGAAAGAAGACACCACCGTTGAAATAATTTACGATGGCGCCGGCAAGCTGCCAGCGCCATCCTGCAATAGTTACTTAATTAGCTTCAACAGGAAGCTCCAACTGTTAAAATAAAGCAGGCGCTCGAGCCCCTGCTGTATCTTATCTATTAGAGCTTCCTGTGGAAGCTAATTAAGTAACCATTTGAGGATGGCGCTGGCAGCTTGCCGGCGCCATCGTAAATTATGCAGGCTTGAACTTTTGACCGCAAAATCCGCTCCGATCGCGGATTGCGGATTCTCGGTAAATCCGCGAGAGTTCGCGGATCGCGGATTTACCGAAAATCCGCAAAATCCGCGATCGGAGCGGATTTTGCGCTCATGCTTAATTGCGGTACTCAAGTCCATTCCATCCTGAGGGAAATGTGGTAGTGGAAAGAAAAAAACGTAACATAAAGCAATCTATAACAGCTAGGGTATTAGGTTCGGGTGACGGGTGGGTCAAACATCTAATAAATGTCCAACATAGTCTTAATAATCTGCCAAGAAATTCTCTGGGTGGAATCACTCCATATAAATTACTATTTGGTACTAGAATGATCATCCAAGATCTTGATCGTCAAAATTCAGTGGTGGAACAAAAACCCTTTGATATCAAAGAACGTTTAGCTGTTTTACAGGACTTAAATGAAACAAGAAGAAGTCTGAGCAACACAACACAAAAGCCAACAACCACTGAAGAGAAACCACCTGTCATAACAAGGCCTGTCTGGTTTCCAAAGATTGGGGATCTAGACAGAGAAAAGATCGCGGATAAGAAGGAATTTGGGCCTTCTTAAAAAAAAACAGTGCCTGTACTAGCAATCCACGGATCAAGAACAGTGTTACTGCCGCCCCTTAGTGGAAGAAAGGAGAACAGGTCCGTATCCATCGACCTGATAAAACTACATCATGTGGCCAATAATAAGTAGTAGGACCAGTGGACTCCCGAGATGTAGCAGACGACCAAGTCTTGCTACAAAACAAGAGGTTCAAACTGAAAGACTCATCACCTTTGATAAGCCTGCAGTGAGAAAAGAAGGGCTATGCAATAAATCCATGGAACATGTGCCTCTTGAGACGTAAATAACAGTTTGTCAAGAAAATCCCGTCTACAGTGAGATAGCCTCTGACTATACACATATGACAAAGGAAGAAGCAGCTCCAACGATTCCAAACAATCCAACAATTGACAGAACTGCCTCTGGCTATTTCATCAACTTTGATACATTTTCTGAGGATCCCAGTGAACCTGAAACTAGGCCAGCAAATACAACTTTCAAAGAAAAAATCACAGAGCTCATTCATCAGCTTGAAAATACATATCTGGTTTCACCATGGGTTGAATTTTGGATTGTGTTAGGTGTATTTTTTCTCCTACTTTGGCTCATTCTTGTTTTAAGTTTGGGAAAGATGATAGATGGAAAATACAGTTCAATGGACACAGCAAGTAAGAACATCAACTTGCTCCTGGAACCTCACAAATCATCTCATCATGAGCGAAGAGACCTGTCTTCAGTGAACATCACAGCCGTTCCTATACCTGGTGGTATAGCATGGGACACAACTGATTTTTTTTTTTTTTTTTTAAAAAGACCTTTATTGTAGAAAATACACAGTACACAGCGTTCTGCTGACAACCCATCCGGGCCAGCTGCACATCCTGAAATTTGCAGCACTCGCATGGAAAGAAATGAAATAACACAGCCACATGGCTGACAACCCGGAGGTCCGGCGGCGTCGAAGTGATCAATTCTGTAATACGTGATCATGCGTGCATTTAGCAATAAAAGGATACAATGTGAAAATAACGACTGTAAGTCTGCAGGTCTTCATTTTCTCTTTTATGCTCATAATCAAACTTAAAGAAGAACTCAGTGCTTTGGGAGTACTCATCAGCAACCGTCTGCTAGCCATGGCTCGCCAGCAAACTTGTGAGGCACATAAAGGATAATAAGATATCTCGTTCCCTAGAAGGGCGCGGGATTGCATGAAGGAGAGCTGTAGTTGCACAGTGCCGCAAGCGTGACAGTCATTGGGGAGTAGATAACATGGTCAGCTCGTTAGGGATGCCAGGCATCCATTGTCGCAGCTGGGTAGTCTAACTTCAGCCCTGACAGGTGACTTCTAAAACCCCCAGGCGCAGTGCGTATGATAAGCAGCGAGGAAGGATGTGGTCTAGGGGTTTGGGGGACCAAAAAGGGTCGAAAAACAGTTGTAACAGCAACTAGGGAAGCATGTATGGAAGGAAGAGGGGGGTGGGATGGAAGTAGCCATGTGGTGGGGGGGGTATCTTCTATATGCAAGTAGCAATTCAGCGGGGTGAGCGGGAGGGGGATCACTTGCGAGTCAGATCCGTGAGGGCAGATATATTTGGATAGTATTGTTCCGCCCGTAGGTGGCAGGAAGACCCCTATCTATGGTAGCGTGCGTGGGGGCACGGGTGTGGGAAAGTCTGCATAACCGTCAATACTAGACAGTCTCGTGCGTGGCGTGCAGTGACTGTGACCCAGGGGCCCCAGGGGAGTTGTAAGTAGTGTAGTAGCAGTCATGTCTCAGTATCACAGCAGGGTCTGGGAGGGGGGGAAAGGTACATGGAAGAGGCTCACTAGAAGTGAGCGCAGCGCGTGATGTTCATCGCTGCGTGTGGGTGCAGGGATGGTTCACAGTCCGTCATGTGATCCCTTGCTCTATGCATTTCTGCTGAAAGGACTGGAGGATAGAGTCCCAGTGTTGTGCAATTGGGAATTTTCTCAGGCCAGCTGTTTCCTCACGCCGCAAAGCTGTGCTCTCCGCCCGGGCCCAGTTTGCCATCGAAAGGCTCCAGTGCCGGATGTGTGGAGGCGCGTCAGCTTTCCACCGCTTGGTGAGTAGTCGCTTTGCCGTGATGAGCCCTAGATCCCAATACCGGGCCTGAACTTTATTAAGGCGCGTACGTTTGTACATCCCCAGTAAGCAGGCCTCCCACGTTTTCGGCACTCGTTCATCCGTACAATGCGTCAGTATCATGGTCACCCCATCCCAATACTGTTGAAGGGTAGGACAGTGCCAGAGCATGTGTAAAAGGTCCGCTCCGGTCTGGGAACAGCGATTGCAGGCCGTATCCTCGACTGAGAAGTACCTGTTAATCTTGTCCGGTGTGAGGTAGGCGCGGTGTAGTATATATAGTTGTATAATTTTAAATCGGGGGTTACGGGGGATATTAACCGGACCAGTCAAAACCATTGCCCATTCCTTATCCGTCCAGTCTCGTCCTCTGTCAGTTGCCCATTTCTCCCTCAATTGCGCTGTGGCGGGATGCGTATGGAGAAGGAGAGCCTGCGCTAGCCAGTGAATTATGTGTGTGCCATTACTCATGACGTGTAGGTATTGTAGGAAGTTATGGGTGGGCAATTCATCAGTAATGTCTCCCCAGGCCGTAGTCAGCGTACGTGCGAGGGTCGCGTGCAATAGGAACTGCCCAGCCGGTAAAGATGTGTCATCGGCGAGGGTGGCGAAGGGGAGGAAAGCGCCGTCAGAGTAAAGGTCCCTCAACGTTTCCACTCCTGCCGTGGTCCAGCTATCAAGCTGTGCGGCCGTTAGCGTCCCTGTCGCAGTCGGGGTGCCCAGTAAGGGGAGTATCGGGGCATATGGCGTCGTCGTCCGCGTGAGGCGCAGACAGCGAAGGAAGCATCTGCGCGCTACCGCAAGATGGAGCTGCGACGGACGCGGGGTTTTGGTCAGAGGGTGGAATAGTACCTGGACCTGTAACTGAGTCCAGACCGCAATATCCGTGGCCGTGCCTCCCAAGTCTCTCCCGCCCAGCCATCCCGACACCCACTGCATTTGCGCTGCCAGATAGTACAGCTCCAGATGGGGGACAGCCAGACCTCCCGCTTCGGTTGGCATGTATAGTTTCGCCAGAGCGATGCGTGGGCGGCCTTTGTTCCAGAGGAGGTCCCGTAATAATGCCTCGAGGTCCCGAAACACCCGGTTAGGGACGTACGTTGGAATATTGGCAAAGTAGTATAGGAGGCGCGGCAGGACGATCATTTTCGTCAGGGCTACACGACTGGGAACGTTCAGCGGCAGTGTTTTCCAGAATCCAATCTGCGAGCGGATGGATGCAATTGCCCGCAGCAGATTCCCGTCTAGGATATCCGCAGGTTCCCGGTAGATATGTATCCCCAGGTACCGGAACGTTGTGGGATACCACTGCAGGGTCACACCACTGATGGTTATCGCACTTTCTGGTGTAGTTGGATCAAAGGAGTAAGCTCCTGATTTAGCCTAGTTGACTCTCAAGCCCGACATCGCCTCAAAAGCGCCAAAAATGTCAGTGAGGGACTCTGGAACATCACTAAGGTCTTTCACATAAAGGAGAAGATCGACGGCATACAGCGATACCACATGTAGGCCATCTGCCATCGGTATACCCCATCCCTCCCCATGGGATCTAAGAATTTCGGCCAGGGGTTCTACAGCTAAGGAGAACAACAGGGGCGACAGGGGGCAGCCCTGTCTGGTGCCTCTCCGCACAGGGATTGGGTCAGAAAGGAGAGCACCAGTGCGGACTCGGACAGTGGGTTTGCGGTACAGGAGGCCTACCATGGTCAAAAAGTCGTCGCCTAGTCCGAATTTATCCATGACCGCTCGGAGGTAGGGCCATTCCACGGAATCAAACGCCTTCTCCAGATCTAGCACCAGACACCCTGCGCGCGGCCATTGTCGTGGAGCATATTCCTGAAGTCGGAAAAGTCGGCGGATGTTGTGGGAGGTGTGGCGCGTTGGTACAAACCTGTTCTGGTCTTGATGTACCAGCGTGGGCACTAAAGGGGCCAGTCTACGAGCGAGCGAGGAGGCGAGTATTTTATAGTCCGTGTTTAGGAGAGCTAGAGGGCGGTAGGATCCCATCAGCTCACCATCCTTGCCGGGTTTGAGCAGTGACACAAGGGTGGCCTCATTAAGCGTCGGGGGCAGGTAAAAATCGTCCGTCGCTGCCGCGTACATCTTCACCAGCTGTGGAATAAGGACGTCCGAGGCAGCCTTGTAAAATTCGGCCCGCAAGCCATCTGGCCCCGGAGACTTGCCATTCGAAAGGTTGAATATGGCGTCACGGAGCTCCTCTGGGTCTAAGGACGCCCCAAGGTCATCCCGCTGCGCAGCTGTTAACACGGGCAGAGGTATCGGTAGGAGATATTCAGTTATGTCAGCCAACGAGGCGCGTAGACGGGAACGATATAGTCCCGAGTAATGACTGGTGAACGCCTCATGGATGTGACGTTGGGTGTAGAGTAAGCCACCTCCTTCCGCCTGTATTGCCGAGATGGGAGACGAGCGGGCCTCCTGTGCGATCAGCCAGGTTAACAGTTTACCAGGTCTGTCACCCTGACGATGCATGCGGGCAGAATGTGCCGCAAAGTTAATGGTGCGTAAACGTTCTAGGAGGCGATCATGGTCCGTCCTGGCCTCTGTCAGCCTAGCATCTGCGTCCCCCCCCGCTGCACTCTCGAGGGCCAGCAACTCCATCTCAATATGTATCAGCTCGGTTTCCAGTTGTCTCCTAATGTGTCCCTGTGTACCCAAACAGAGTCCCCGGGTCACTACCTTGAAGGCGTCCCACTCGATCTGGGGGGAGGACGCTGTGTTAGCATTAAGTTCAAAGTATTGGGCTGTCTGTGTGAGTAGGGATTCACGAAAGGTCGAATCTAGCAAGAGGTCTGGTTGCAGGCGCCATGTGGGGACAGGCGGGTGTGGGTTCTCCCAAGCTATCGCTAGCGTATGTGGGTTATGGTCCGAGTGCGTTCGGCCCATATATTGGGTATCCTTGACTAGTGGGAGAAGTTCGGTAGAGATCATGTACCTGTCTAACCTGACATGTAGCGTGTGGGCCCCAGACCAGTAGGAGTATGTCCGTGTAGTGGGGTTGCGAGTTCTCCATACGTCACGGAGGTCCCATCGCATGGCCCAGGTTAGGAGTGCTTTCGTGGTGGTGTGTGTCAGAGCCGTGGCCGTGGGTGCAGTGGATCTGTCCAGATCAACATCTAGGACGCTGTTGTAATCACCCCCAAGTATCCACGGAATCCCATGCCAAGGCGCCAGCTTCAAGGAGAGGCTGTCAAAGAATTTACCCTGGTCAATGTTGGGGGAGTATATAGAGGCGATTACGACAGGGCGTCCGTCTAGTCTGCCCCTGGCAATCACATATCTGCCCTCCGTGTCAATCTGCGTGTCCATGACCGCCCATGGGGTGCCTGGCCGAACCCATATGAGTGTCCCTCTAGCAAAGGAAGAATACTCAGTAGCGTAAAGTTGCCCACGCCATCTGCGGCGCAGCGCAAGTATTTCCGGTGCATTTAAATGTGTTTCCTGTAATAACGCTACGTGAAACTTGTGACGTATCAAGTAGGAATAGATTTGGTAGCGCCTTGATGGTGTGTGCATACCCCTGACATTCCAGGTGCAAATTTTGATTTCAACCATAATCACAATGTTGATATGGAGCATCCGCCCCATCCGCTCTCCACCCCTCTGGTGTGCAACTCCCTAGGCCCCCCAGCCCTCCCCCTCCTCTCAGTCCAAACTTAGGCACCTGTTCATAAAGGAATAGGGTGGGTAAGCTGCCAAGGGCAAGGGTAGGGGAAAATACAGAATGCTCAAACAATGTAAAACCATAACAAATACCATAAGGTCGGCCACGAAACATGTCGCCGTCCAAACACACCAAAGAGGTAAAAGTTCAACAATCAAGTCTAGGGGGTGTCATGTGCTAATCACAGTATCTGCGGTGTGAATAGATAAAAGCAGAGAAAGAGGGTTAGTGGCCCTTCCCTGGGCCCTATGTCTGGTGTGCCGTGTGTACAAATCCTGTATCCGGGGAACCAATGTTGTCCCCGCATCGCTCGGACCTCCGCTGGACCAACAATGTAGGGGGAGTGCAAGCAGTCCTCAACCCCCATTTGACCGGTATGGACCAGTCTCAAGACGGGAGGGGCAACAATCACTGAAGAGAGGCGGGGAGGAAAAGTGTAGGATAACACATCCTCACCACCTCCTTACCTGCTCAATGTCCACTAGTCCGGGAGGCACACTCACTGTAGGAAGGTCTCTCCATCTAGCACCAGAGCAGGGTGGATCGTCCAGTGTGACAGCCAGCAGTCAGAGTGTCCAGCAGCCGTCACGTCCTCGGCTCCCTCCCCTGCAGCTCGGCAGGGTCCGGTCTCGATGATTAAATGTCTTTAATGAAGCATGTCCGCCGTTTGCGGCGTGACTTCCGGCAGTTCCACGGATATCTGGGAGTCTGGCAGGCCATAGATGGCGTCATCATCGCTGGGGATTGTCTGTGGGTTGTCCTCCAGGATAACTTCTGATGAGGGCGAATTGCTCAGTTGAGTGACTCTCCGGAGTGCATCTCGCTGCTCTTGAAGCATTTGATCCGCTGGTGGGGAGTGTCTCGCTCCCCTGCGCCTGCCTGGGCGTCGAGTCCGTGCCGCTGTCCAGCCACTCGCCGACCTCCTCGGGGGTGTCAAAGAAATAGGTTTTGTCCCGCGCCACCACTCTCAGTTTTGCAGGAAAGAGAAGAGAATATTTCAGGCCCGCGGTGTGGAGACGTCTTTTTACCTCCAAGAAATCGTGCCTTTGACGTTGCACTTGAACAGTGTAATCCGGAAAGAACATTATTGCAGCATTGTCTATGCGGATTTCTCCGAGTCGTCTAGTTTCCCGCAACATCGTGTCCCTGTCTCTGTAGTTCAATATCCGGAAAAGGAGTGGCCGTGGGTTAGCGCCCGTGGCGCGGGGTCGTGTAGGAACTCGGTGTGCCCTCTCCACCACAAAGTATGGCGAAAGCGTGCCTTCAGGCAGCAAGTTTCTGAGCCAATCCTCCACATGTTGGGCGGGATGATTCCCTTCCCATTTTTCCGGAACCCCCACAAGTCTGATGTTGTTGCGTCTCGCCCTCCCTTCCGCGTCCTCAGCTAGGTCCTCCAGGAATTCAACTCTGTTCAGGAGGTCCTGTACCTGCTTATCTGTCTGGGTGACTGTGGGTTCAAGTTCCCTGACTGTCCCCTCCAATGTCTTAGTCCGATCAGCCAACTTCCTGTGGTCGTCTCGCAGGTGGGTGAGATCTATGACAACGCTGTCTATTTTGGACTCCAGCGATGTTCTGGTCAGCTGGAGGGACTGTTCCATGCGTTCCATGGCTGCTAGCACGCTGTCCAATCTCGCGGCCACTTGATCGGCAGCCATCTTGCCCATTGATTTTTCTGATTTACCCTTTGGCGGGGCACCTCCAGTCCCTGTGCGGGTTCGTACCCCTCCGGACATGTGCGGGGTCACCTGGTGGACAGTACCGTCTGCGCAGCAGATTAGGAACACTTCGACCAACTGGCGATGTAGACAATGGCCGCAATCGATAGGTCTCTCCACGTTATCTCCAGGGCCCACGCCAACTGCCAATTTGCGCCACCTTCGCTGTGCGACCCAGGTCTGCAGGTAGGACAGAGCAGTAGTACCCGCCGTCGACGCAGCTAGTGAGGGCTGTCAGGCAGGACCTCGGCTCTCTTCGGCGCAGGGCCTCCGCGTTGCGTAGGCTGTAGCAAGGATCTAGTGCCAAGACAGTGTGCAGTCTCTTCGGGCCCGCGTTCTAAAAGGTATGGAGGCAAGGAGGCAGGGCAACGTCGTCCGTAGGCCGCAGCTGAGGGCCCAGGTGTCAGGTCCGACCCGCGGCTCTGCCCGCCGTGTGTCGTTGGACGGGCAGCAACCGGCCCCGTGGGTGGCGCATGGAAGAGTCCGGTGCAGAGTGGGCTGTCGCAGGTCTTCGGCGCAAGGAGCGGCCAATCTGCCACGTGCGCCTGTGGGCCGGTCAGCGCTTTTGTCCGGGCAGCATCGCTGCAGGTCGGGTGGGAGGCGCGAGACGTGCCAACAGCACCAGCGGGCGGCCAGCGGGCTCCTCGCGCCTGGTGTCCGCGCTGTCTCTGAGCCCCTGGGAGCACCCGCCGTAGCAGCGCGGACCGTCAAGGAGGGGTCTTACCAGGTAGGCTCGATCTCCAGGCAAAGTTCAGGGGGGGTGGGGGGTCCCGCCAACCGGCCCCACCGCTCCGTCGGTGCGTTGTCGGCCCAGGAGATGCGTCGTCCTCGGGCGCGGCGTCCGAGGGCCAGGCAGTCGTATCCCCCGCCTGGGTCAACAGCAACGCGCCTCCCGCGTCGGGTCCTTCACTGGCTGTCAGTATCGTGGAGGAGAGGGGTGCAGTATTGCCAGAGGTCTCCCGCAAGTTGGCACCGGCTGGCCAGCCGGCCGCGTCCATCAGGGCCTGCGATCAGGATGTGGCCTGGGCGCCGGGTCCGATCCGCGGCCTCGCGTGAATTCGCCCGCCGCGCGGGAAGTGCCAGGGCCTGCAGGAGAGCCGCAGGACAGGCCGGTGCTTGCCGCTCCGGGTCTCCGGAGCCAAAATCGGTGAGAATGCCGAATATGGTGTCTGGAAGGTCCGCCTGCAGTTTCGGCCGGCAGCAGTTAACTATGGCGGAGAATCGGCCCAGGGAAGGGGAGCTCAACACGGAGCTCTACCCTATTGCGACCTCCACCATTGCGTGCTCAGCCACGCCCCCAGCATGGGACACAACTGATTATGACATTTATGGCCCAGTGGAACTGTTGAAGATTCCACACCAGTTTAAGGTTTCTTTGAGTGACTTTGTTTCACCCAGCACATTTTCTGATGATTGGGACTTTGAAACTGTTAATAATATGATGACAGATTTAGAAATGTCAGCTAAATTCACTAAACATGAATACTTAGAAGGTTCATCAGATTATGAACAGATGTATCGTTTTAATCAATCTGGTCACCATTATTTGCACAAATCGGCAAATCCTAGAAATGTTTTTACTTACAATCAATGGGAACATTGTCCAATGCCGCCAAAGGGCAGCTCTAAAACATTTTATGAAAAGTTTCCATACTTCTCAGGTTTTAATGTCACAAATCCGGAAATGTTTTATTTCACAAATATGAATAAAACAGGAATGTAAAACATGTTGACCAATACTAAACAAATTTATTCTGCAAAATGTTATGCTCAACTGTCTACATTAGGGTTTAACTTTTCGAAAGACAACATTGAGACAAAAATTGTCTGGGGCACAAAAGACTGGCAGGTACAAGGTTTAGAAGCCTTATTCAGAGCCTGCATTATACCAGAACAAATAATGTTTTTAAATGATACTACTCAACAAACATCTTGT
Organism: Lissotriton helveticus; assembly: GCF_964261635.1. Classification (NCBI taxonomy): domain Eukaryota; kingdom Metazoa; phylum Chordata; class Amphibia; order Caudata; family Salamandridae; genus Lissotriton; species Lissotriton helveticus. The sequence continues at coordinate 1,402,156,578 of NC_136059.1, read as the reverse complement.
CTTGGCTAAGATAAAAGAGTTAAACAAATCGTCCATACCTGAACCCATAACTGACAGTAGTAGCACTGCAGATGAGGAGGTAGACGTAAAACAGATTTTACAACAGAATAGAACTAATCCTGATTGGAGAAAATGGTTAATCTGGCCCACAGACACGAATAACTGTCAAGATAGATTCCTGAACAAAACACAAGGGTTCACAGCAACCAGGCCAGATCCAAGATATTCCCAGAGACAACATCCAGAGATAGTTACAACATACAGTGTAGGAAAACTATGCCTTGAGTGGCTACAGAAATCCACACTTCCAGAAATGAAACAACATTTAACTTTACCTAAATAAGGCGTTGATTTACGAGACTTCCTACTTGGACCTCGTAAACCACGTCAAAAACGTTTCATATACGCCAGTATATACTCTGCTTACAATAAAGCATGGAAAGTCATGCAAATGCAAACTGCAGAAAGAATACGAGAAATGTATCGTATTAATTTAGAGAAAGCTCTCTCTGTAGTGGACAATAGGTTAACGACTCTGTCCTCCAGAATGTATTCTTTGGACAGCATTGTATCCTCTGCCATTGACATAATAGAGCAGGACTTGCTAATGTAACAACATGGCCAGTCTCAATTACGTTCTATAATGCTGCTAGGCTGGACATTACAAAATCTCAGTTCAGGCTACGTGCCATGGCGTCTAATCAACACCACGTCATTGTTTACTGTCTTTAACCTTACAGATAAACAATTTTTTTGGGCACAAAGAGGAGCAGACTATACAGTGCTGAGCATAGAAAAAACTGGAAGGATTACCATTAACTGTTTCTGAGTAGCCAGTCGTGGAATGTATAATACATGGCACCATCACGATACCAGTGACAATTTTCCATTTTCAGTATTGCTTAAAACACATACCAGCTGGCCTGTATGAAAGGTTGGGTAAAGAATACATTAAGTTGACCTGGAATTTACCATATGCACACAAATGTTGGAGTGGGGGAAAGGAGGTATTTCTTAGTGGAAAAAATTGTAAGAACTAGCTAAGCGGTACACTTTTGTGTCAAGGTATTAATTTACACGGAGCATGCGAGAGTTCTTCAAATAGCCTTTCTTGCCACCTGCACGGTTCTCCAGCAGCACTGATAGACTCAGTTTTTAGGCAGCTATCCAATGGTAGCACATAATGTTGAGTGATCACAGCTGTTGTGGAATGATGCCCGGCATAGCCTATCTAGTTAGTGTGTCAGCCAGGGTCACTTGTTGTATGCAAGTATTGTTTCCTAAAAGCAAGACAGACGGGGAGTCGCTGTTATGGCCTTCACTGAATATCTCTTCTATACAAATTGATACTTTAAGCAGAATGAAAGCCATTCTTTTGCAAAAAACTGTGCCACTGACCTCGTCCAGAGAAACGTATGATCTGCAAGTCGCAAGGACTTCTGTGGAGATACATGCGCTATTATCAACAAACTGTCCAGTACATTTTGCAGAAATTTTAGGTTGTATCTTAAACATGTCTGATACCAGTGGTATTGTACATGTATTTAAGGCAGTTTTTTCGGGACTGTTAGCACCCTTTGAAGCAGTCCTAGGCATTTTTCCAAATTTCATGCACTCTGTGTTCGGCGGCCTGCATCTTATTTAGGGACTCGTAGCAGGAATTCTATTTTTGTTTCTTCTGCTCCGATATTGCAAGTTCAGTCACCAGCGATACCCAGACTACCATGGAGAATGCTCTCCTAGCCATGCGGTACCGTGACAGAATTACACAGATTCTTGGCTTGGCTCGTTTAAGAGATCTGAATACCACATGGTTTCTTTCGTTCAGACCAATCTGGCAAGATTGCATCTTACCTGCTCTACGATGCCTGCTTTGCGGAGAAGAATGCGTGTTGGACATTTGTCTTACACTTCCATCAGCACTGCCAACGGATGTTGACGCTTTGCTAGGTCCGGTAACGGCTCATGCATCGTGTTGCCCCCAACGGCTGCCAATCCTGATGATGGCATTCATAGAGATCTCACCAGCAACTATAGCTAATGGTGAGGTACGTGGAACAACAGACACCCAGGTGCCATCTACTGTGAACATTGCTAATGCAAGTGACGTTGACAGCGATGCTTCTCATCTGTGCACAATTGATCTACTTAATGAAGTAGTTCCACTTTCACCTACTGTGGTAGACTATTTCTTTGCCAGCCTAGACGATTTGATGTTTTCTCCTGACACCGAGAATAACTTTTGAAATCTGCACACAGCGTTCCATGAACTCTGAATTCGGCCTTCGTTTTTCAAAAACAAAGCTTCTAACTTTGGAACTCTATTTTTTCTACTATTTTGATTTGACTTTTTCCAAAATTGCACTCTTTTTGGACAAAGTAATCTGCTTAAAGTGGAACTATTCTTAGAAAACAGGAAATTCTTTTTTGAACACTTCCTAGAGACAATATTTGACCTTGTCCTCGAAAACAATGACAGCCTATATATTCTGCTATGGAATGGTCTCGACCTTTTTCTTCTGTAAACCCAGAGCCATTTCATAAAAATGTAAACTCATGATTCATTCGGTTAGCATTGCCAATATCATACTATATGCTTAGGATGAAATCATTTATTTTATATGCGTACTGTACAAATGCTCATTTTTCGTGGGCAACCATGTTGAAATGCATTTTTGTGTATTTTCGGTAGGATGATTGTAAACACATGCTTTAGATATGTTTTAGTGCTTATTAATTTAGTAATGTTAAACATAATAAAGTGGAGAAGGTGTTGTATATGAAGTTAGGACCCTAGTGTAATTTTCCCGATTCATGCCCATATATAGGTATAAATCACCCTATCCTTATATAGGCATAGAAATCATAACCATATTTAGACTTAGCCTATGCAGTCCAAATATGGCATGGCTACTTCCACTAGTTCCGAAAATACACAATGATTTCTTGGAAAAACCCGCCTTCAGCAGTCAGGGACTTCCCCTTGCTTGAATATTGATTTAACCAAGAACTCATGGAGTTTTCAAAGAGTCTTTGATGGCGTTATTATGTCCAACCTTATGTCAAACTCGGCACCTTCAAGGTATAAATATGTGCACACTTGCCCAGGCAAACACAAAATGGCTTGGAGCAGTTTGACTATCTACCTACACGACACAGCTCACCGAAGCAAGTGCCGAAGGAAGCCGACCCTCCAGCAGATGCACTGAGAGAGACGCTGTCTTTTCTCTTGCCGAGAAATCCAGCACCAGTGTTTCCAAGCTACCCTTGCGGGTTGTTGGGAATTCGAGTCCTGAGAGAGAGATACCAGACCTCCTTCATTCTAAACCAAGGTACGGAGCTGATTAGTCCCTTAGAGAATTCTTGGATAGGTTCTTGGCAAAAGAATATGGAAACTAAGCTATATCTCACTTACTTCTTCCCTTGTACTAGACCTAAGTTAGGTACACCGGGGTAGGCGTATTTTAAGAAGCACCAGTTGAGTACTTTTAGTTTTTATTAATTAATGTATGAATTCTATGTATTTATGGCTTAGAAACCTTATCATGCTTTTACAGTATTATTTTATAATACTCTTCGTACTGTAAGCATTGTACTTTGCAACCAGTATTACGATTGTAGAAGTTCATTTCTCCTGCATGAGACAGAAGACTGTTCAATAAATACCTTTTATTGAAAACACCCGTCTCTCTATTTCTCTGCACCTCTGGTGAAATGAAGCATGCACAATTGACTGAGTGAAATATCTACCTATTGTTTCTGCGACTCTAGAGATACATTTCTTATTCTTGGGAAACAAAGTTGTCATGTTTATGCGGTTGTCAGAAACTAATCCCTTCTTGTTCATTCAAGAAAGTTTCTAGTGACCTCTGAGCTAGCTGGCACTCACAATTAAGTCTAATATATTCGATAGAGACCTAGTAGACCTCAGTCCTACGTCAAATCTATAGTATATATTATTCCAATGTGCAGAGCCTATTAGGAATATAGGAACTACACTACAATCAGACATTTAATACATTGCTGCTTTAGAACGCTTCTTGGAACACTATGGAGAGGCGAGGGCCAGTTACTATCAGGTTATAATTCTGAGCAACTTTAATGTACATTTATGTCAAATATATTGCACCCTCTTGAAAGCTTCTTTGGATAATAGCAGAAAACCATTTGCACTGTCTAAAACAGACAAGGGGGGAGATTTTGTCTCCTCTTTTTCTTGAAGGGGTTGTTCATCCAATATTGATTTTATCATACTATCTGCTCCCTGCTGTTATTGTCATAAATATTTCTTGGAATACCTTTAGTGACCATAACCGCACAACATTGGGTTTGGCCTGGAATTTTGATTTTAACAAACAGCTGGGCAAGAGTATCCCAAACTCTTCTATCAGCACAAGGGATCAAGCCCTTAGGCTGAAATGGGACATGGTTATACCTGTGTTTTTTTTAGAATATGTATTTTGTTTTAAGCAGCGGTGAAATTGCTTTATGTCTGGATAGTGGGGGACATGACATACAAGTTTTAGATCCTTTATTGAAATAACCAATCAGATTGCTGAAAATTTGACTGCCCACGGAAAGTCCTTTGCTGGTAATGGGGAAAGGTGGTTTGACTGCCTGGAACTGTTCCAAGTCCCATAAGAATCTAATTGCTGCACCTAAGCAGCAACCAAGGGACGAGAGCTAGATAAGGGCATGTAGGAAACCTTATAGAATAGTAATAGAGCACATATAGCACTCTAATTGTAGGGGTGATTCATACTCATAGTTTAAATGCACCCACATGTTTTTCCAATATTATAATGTACCATGTCTTTTAAATGCAGGTATTCTACCTGTTAACAAGAAATATAATGCGTATTTTACATAAAACTTGCATATATTAGAAGACACCATTATAATTGTATACACAGGTGCAGAAAGACACTATATTCATATTCATGTAATCGAATGTGTTAACGTTGCCTGCACCGTAGGCCCAAAATTAGAAGTTGTTTACTGTTTCACTTCCTCAGCTACTGAGGAATTAATTGAATGTATCTTTGTATGTGCCGGAACAGTATGCTCTTATCCCATTGTAGGTAGAAGTAATCTATCCTCATTATTTTTAGTTTACGGAGATAACTGGAATGTCTTTGAACAGCCTGAGAAGCGATAAGGGAGGATATCGTCTGTGCCTGGCCTATCTACACTCCAAGGTCACCAGAAGCAAGGAAGATTTTATAGAAAAACACTACAATACTGAAGAAGCGAAATAATATGTCATGTGATACATTTAGGAGGGGGCTGAGTTTATTCCTTTTGTATTGTGCACTGGGAAAGAAAAATCAGACTTCTAGATTTTCGGAGGAGAATGAGCGAGCTCCATAGCTTTAAGTTATTTTGACCCATTTAAAGTGAGTACTTCTAAGGAAGTCTACACATGCTGACACCTTTGAGAACTAAGATAGGGGAACCCACCAAAACCATCATTCAGGGGAGTAATGTAGGGAAAGATATTTCATGCTTTCCTTCCTAATGAAAAGGGATTTGGACTCCATCTTCATCTTGGGTTGTGTACTAATCTTGGAGTTTATAGTTTTGTGTTTCTTTTGACAAATCAACTATTTGCGTAGATTTGGCTCTATATTGATTTTCCTGTACCTGTATTCGCTGATTTTGCGGTGTGTATATATCCTATTTTTTTGGGCCTAACAATAAAAATCCATAATTGGAATTCGGAGTCTGTAGTCTTTACAGCATGACTACATTGTAAGTATAACTTTGATGTGTTTCTTCCCCTCAACAACTTTTAGCAAGCAAATTAAGGACCATCAGAACTGAACTTGAGTAGTAAGGCAAGGCCCAAAATTTGGCTCAATTCAATGGTAGCAGAGGATGGTTTGCCTCTAAAGTGAGGGGAAATTGGGGGATTTAGAGTAGAAGAGGAAACAACTCTGGCTCTGGACTTGGCGTAGCGGACAGCGGAGGAACGGCGATCGATGGGGTTCGGCAGATGCCGACGGTGCGTCAGAAGCAGTGGTAGAGTGAGTATGAAATTGTGTGTGGTATGTTAGATTGCGGTGATGTTTTGTTTGTGTGTTGTCTTGAGAAGTGAGAATGCATGTTGAGTGATTTTTGGTTAATCAGTTTACTGGTCTGGACATGTGCAGATCAGGAAGTTTTGGTGAGAGGACTAAAGTGAAGTCCAAGATCCCTGGATAGTTGTGTATGTAATTGTCCAATTGAATTGTGGGTGTCGTGAAGCGCTGTCGGCGATCCACTTGTTGTAGGGAAGTTTGCGTAAGTGTAGAGTGAAGTCGCGGTGGAAAGCCTCAGATACCGGGGGTGGACTACAGCTATTCAATCAATCAATCAATTATTTGTAGAGCGCATTACTCACCCATGAGGTTCTCAAGGCGCTGGGGGAAAAGGGGTGCTGCTACTGCTCGAACAACCAGGTCTTGAGGAGTCTTCTGAAGGCCAACAGGTCCTGGGTCTTTCTTAGGAGGAGGGGGGTTCCAAGTTTTGGCAGCGAGGTGGGAGAAAGATCTTCCGCCAGCAGTTGCTCGTCGAATGCGGGGACAGTGGCGAGGGTGAGGTTAGTGGAGCGAAGCTGGTGGTTTTTGGGTGTAGAAGGTGAGTCGTTCGTTGAGGTACTCTGGTCCGGCGATGGTGGAGTGCTTTGTCACCGTGGGTGAGGAGCTTGTAGGTGATCCTCTTGTTGATGGGGAGCCAGTGCAGGTCTTTCAGGTGGGATGTGTTGAAGCAGGAGAAGGAGACAACGTTGACTGGCTGGGTACTTGTTAGCGATGAGTCCAGTATGACCCCCAGGTTGTGTGCGTGGTCCGTGGGCGTCGGTGCAGTTCCCAGTACGGCCGGCCACCATGGGTCGGTCCAGGCGGAGGGGTTGGATTCGATTATGAGGACCTCTGTCTTGTCCGAGTTTAGTTTCAGGCAGCTGTCCTTTATCCATTCGGCGATAGCCTTCATACCTTCGTGGAGGTTGGTTTTGGCGGTGGTGGGGGCCTTGGTGAGGGAGAGGATCAACTGGGTGTCATAGGCGTATAAGATGATGTTGAGGTTGTGCGATCGGATGATCTTGGGGAGCGTTGCCATGTAAATGTTGAAGAATGTCGGACTGAGGGACGATCCTTGTGGTACGCTGCAGATGATCTTGGTGTCTTTAGATTGGAATGGAGGGAGGCGGACATTCTGAGTTCTGCCGGTGAGGAAGGAGGTCGTCCAGTCCAGGGCTTTATCAATGGTCCCTGTGTTGTGGAGGCGTGTGCGTAGGGTGTGGTGGCAGACGGTGTCGAAGGCAGCAGAGAGGTCCAGGAGGTTGACGGCCACGGTTTCTCCGTTGTCCAGCAGGGCCCTGATGTCGTCAGTGGCGGCGATGAGGGCTATTTCGGTGCTGTGGATGCTGTGGAATCCGGATTGGGATGGGTCCAGGATGTTGTTCTCTTCGAGGAAGGAGGTCAATTGCCTGTTGGCAATCTTCTCGATTACTTTCGCCGGGAAAGGGAGTAGGGAGATGGGCTGGAAGTTCATGAGGTCCTTGGGGTCCGCCTTGGGTTTCTTGAGTGAGGCGTTAATCTCGGCGTGCTTCCAGCTCTCCAGGAAGATGGCGGTCTCGAAGGAGTTGTTGATGATCTTGCAGAGATGGGGTGCAATGGTGGAGCTTGCTTTGTTGAAGATGTGGTGCGGGCAGGGGTCTGCTGGTGAGCCGGAGTGGATGGTGTTCATGATTTTGATGGTGTCGTCGTCATTGACGTGGGTCCAGGAAAGCAGGGGGTCAGTGTGGCTGGGAGGGGGTGAGTCTGAAGTGTCGGTATCTGTTGGGCTATTGGGTGACCAACGCAGGGTTGGGTCACAGCGGATGTTCTTGTGAGAGTGTTTTATCGATCTTTTAGAGGACGGACAATTCCTTGTTTATGTAACTGTTAGTTATTGTGGCTGTATCAGGAAGCAGTTACTAGGTTAATAACTTTGGTTATACAGTTACTTGTGTATGAATGTGTGAGCAAGAGTGTGCAAAGAAAAATTGTAAAGGAGGGTGAGCCGCTGCAAGGAGGGAGTTGTGACGTCAAAACTAGCCGTGCTGGGAGAGGTCAGTCGGTATAACGCCGCGCTGGGTTTGGTTGAAGATTGGTCTATAGCTGTAACATTGAATTCTGGATTGCAATTAACCATCGTTTACAATGAGATGTTTTATGGTGTTGCGCGATAGAGGTGACACAGGAGTGGTAACTCGGGTGGGAGAAGAAGCTCCACCAGAAGATACTCCAGCACATTATATGGCAACTAATGTAGGGCTCCATTCTATAGTGTGGTTAAAAATTGGCACACAATTACAGAGAAAGAGGGAGAATTGGCTTTTCCTTGTTATGGGTCCTTTTGGATGGAGGTCTTGTACCAGCTCAGGGGAGTGATGAATGCTCTAAAGCCTCCGCCTAGACCAACGCAATTTGAAGCTTTAGGTGCATGGATGAGAGCAGCAACGGCACAAAGAAGGGAAGCTACACAAGGAAGGATAAAGAGAGCAACAAAGGCATCTCAGGATGTTAGGTGGGACGCACAGTTGAAGAGGTGGTGAGTAGACACCATAGAGGGAGAACGCCTATATCCATTTAGGTTGTTAAAAGGAGGGTCTGAAGGACAGAGTAAGACAGAAGAAGACAGTGCCACAGATGATAGCTTCCTAGAGAGATTGTTAGCCGATCGTCCTCCACCTAGTTCTTCCAGATCAGATCAAGAAAGAATGCAGCAGCCTGGGGAAACATCAGGGATAGACCAGACAGGTTCAGAAGAGCAGACAGCAGGAGTACGAGGGAGAGTGGCAGTAGGAATCAGAATTCCAGGAGGTTCTGGAGGGCCATGATTTGTGGACACCGAGCACAATAGAAGTGCATGTGCTAGGCAGTTGCCAGACTCTCTAACAGTCCCTATTACAGTCGGACCTATTGTTTTGAATTATAATCCTAACGAGAGAGCAGGTGAAAGACAACAACAGCAGACCAGAGAAAGGGAGGAAGCTATGACTGGGAGAAGTCTTACCATGAGTGGAACAGGTATGGTTCAGGGCCAGTGGAAACTAGCACTGCATTGTCTGCTACTGCCGATCCGTCAAGGATGGAAAGTGGGTCGGAACGTAGTTGGACAGGAGCTTTGGCCAATTCGAGATCAGACATCAGAATGTGGGTTCAACCAGTGAGGGAGTCAATGTTACCAAGAGAAGAGCGGAAGATGAGACAGGAAACCCCTAGAGTAACGTTTCCTCCACTAGGGTTGCATGAGGGTCATTGGAGAAGTCGAAGTTGTGAAAGGGAAAGTCGTCCAGTGGTGGAATGGAGGAAGGTACAAGTCCAAGAAGGGCACAAAGTTGTAGCAGGGAGGACTTTGGAAGTGAGCAGAGTCAGAGAATGATACAGGTGGCAATAAAGGCACCATTGTTAGATGTGGTCAGATTGATAATTGAGATGGATGAAGGGAATCTGCCATTGGAAAGTATTGAAACATATGATCCCAGTGAATTGCTATTCATAGCTGAGGATTTTACTAAAAAGGCAAAGCGCGCTCATGAGGTATTGGTACAACTGGCAAGATGGTATGAGGTGGATTTGACAAAAACAAAGTTGATGGAGGGGAGCTGTAGATTAAATTACACTGATCAGGATTTAGAGGAAAAGCGAACCACAGGATTAAAGGTGCAAATTAGAGATTTGATAATAGTAATGAGACCATGGAGACTATTGGATAAATGGGAAGAAAGATGGGCCAAAAAGAAAAGTACCAAGAAGGTGATAGGAGATACTCCGCCTCCAGGTGGAGGGACGGGAGCAGCAGGCCATTTCCCTCTAAGAGAAGTACAGAACGGAGGTTATGTACATGTGCCATGGAGCAGGGGTGATTTGGCAGCATTCAATAATGATTTTCCTTGGTTGAGGGAAAAACCTGCCGATTGGTAAAAACAAATTGACCGGTTTGTCAAGATCTCGAAGATTTTGTGGATTGATTTGAATACTTTGTTTGATATAGTGGTTCCAGGTGATTTGTGGACTGCATGCAAGGTTGCTGTTGATTTGCCTACTGCGGAACCAACTAGAGATGCGTTGACAATTGGTCTTTCAGCGTAGGTCATGAAGAAATACGAACAAGTGATTACATGGTTGCAGTCTAAAGTTGCACCGCAGACTGTTGATTGGCTTAAAATTGATCGTACTACTCAAGAACCCCAAAGAGTCTGTGCATGACTATTATGAAAGACTGTTAGTGGCATTTAAACAACATAGTGGATTGGATACTGTTGAACCAAAAGATATGGGACGGTTTGTGTCTAAATTTGTGTTAGGATTGAGAATCGATATCAGTTTAATGATACAGCACCACTTGATATGTTGGCAGAGCAAGTCTGTTGACGAAATTTTGCGATATGCAAAATATTGCAGTGAACAGGTAGAAGCAGCACAAAAGAAGACAAAGGAAAAGTTGATGTTAGTACAATTGAGAAATGATGAACGGCCAGAGTGGGGGCAAGGAGTTAGAGGAACGATAGGTCGAGGACGAGGAAGAGGTAGAGAAATGAATCAACAACAGATTGTTCCACAACCTGGACAGGGTAGAGGAAGAGGTGCAAATGGTGGTATGGGAGCCGAGTGGGTGGCAAATCAAAAACGTATGACAGCATGTCATTATTGTCACAAGATCGGGGATTGGAAGCGGGAGTGTAAATCAAATCCAGCAAATCAATTGCAATATGAAGGAGAGGGACAGCGTGAATACTGTGACAAGACCTAGATCCATGTATGGAGGTAATTGCGAGTCCCAAATGCAGATACAACAACCTCCCAGAATATCCATGAATAATTAGACGTATAGGCAGATGCCTTACTTTGAGATAAAAGACAGATTAGATCAACTACCAGATCCCCATGAGTGTCAGAGGGGGGAGCAGGGAGAATGCACTTTGGGTGCTGCCCTGGAAGTGGACCAAAGTGGACCATTCGTAGATGCAAAGGTGAACAGATATCCTGTTACTTTTCTGTTAGACACTGAAGCTGCACGCTCCACAGTAAGGACAGAAGTGGTCCCAGATTTAACTTTGTCATGAAAATCGATCCAAGTAGTAGGAGTAGCCAATTTGAAAATCATTAACCCATTGACAAATGAATCACCTGTGACATTAGGACCATTTCCCGATAAACATCCGTTTGTAGTGTGTGATTCCAGCCTGGTCTGTCTATTGGGACGAGACCTTTTGTGTAAATTAAATTGTAACGTATCCTGCCCTCCAAGAGGTGTGGAGTTGCAAACCTATGACGATGATGCTGATTTTAAAATGGCTAATTTGAGTTTATGTGCAGAACTGTTTGTGGTTCTCACAATAGACGACTTACCGCATGACCTGAGAGACTCCGTTTCACCGAAGGTATGGGACTTTACAGATGAGAACATTGGATTGATCAAAGGTGTGGAACCTGTGAAGATACAGGTCAAACCTAATGCTGAATTCCCACGAATTCTGGAGTATAAATTGACTCCAGAAACTATGGTTGGAATACAACCTGTGATTGAGTCCATGATTGCACAGGGCATTCTGGAGGAGCTAAGGGGAAGCCCCTGTAATTCACCTGTAATGGGACTACAGAAGCCTTGCGGCAAGTACAGAATAGTGCAGGATTTGCACAGGGTTAATGAAATCGTGATCCTGTGTTGTCCTGTGTTACCGAATCCAGCTGCTATACTATTTCAGATACCATGTGAAGCCGAATGGTTCACAGTCATTGATTTGTGTCAGGCCTTTTTCTCTATACCATTGCACGAGGATAGACGACTGTGTGTTAAATTCGTTGCATATCCCTCAGGGGTATACAGAAAGCTCCTCTATCTTTAGCCAATGTTTGAAAAAGAATCTTGAAGGATTAGTAATGCCCCAAAACTCAGTCCTAGTTTAGTGTATAGACGACCTGTCGGTCGCATCAGAGACTGAGGATACTTGTAGGATTGATACAGTGGCTTTGCTCAATCATTTGGCTGAGAATGGACACAAAGTGTCTACAAATAACCTCCAATATTGTCAAACAGAAGTGCAATTTCTCGGACATCGAATTGAGAAAGGACAACAAAGGGTGTCACCAGATCGCATAGAGACAATTTTGCAAATGGGAACTCCGAAAACACAGAAAGAAGTCTGCACGTTTTTGGGAATGGTCGTCTATTGTCGGCAGTGGATCCAAACTTTTCCTTGCAGGTAAAGCCACTTTTGAGGTTGACACGAAAGGACATTAGTGATCCGGTACCATGGGATGACGACAGCTTAAGTTCCTTCCATGAGCTGAGAGAGAGCCTATGTTGTGCTCCAGCACTGGGAATGCCAGATTACAATAAAGCGTTTTTGCTGTTTTGCTGTGAGAAAGAAGGATGTGCATTAGCGGTCCTCGTACAGACACATGGAGGTCTCCGTAGACCAGTGGCTTACTTTTCAGCTACATTAGATCTTGTAGCTTCTGCATGGCCCAGATGTCTTAAATCAGTTGCTGCAACAGGTGTCAGCATTGAGAGATGCGAAAGTATAGTAGTGGGTCATCCACTTGTGGTATATGTGCCACATTCAGTAGAGTTGTTAATGACAAGGACAAAAACGCAGCACCTCACAAACAATAGACGTACAAAATAAGAACAAGTCATATTCGTTGCTGAAAATGTTACCCTTAAGCGTTGCACTCCTCTGAACCCTGCTACATTGTTGCATCTGGACGTTACTGAACTGTCTACCAAACCCAGACCTGACATTGTGGATGAGCCACTGCCCGAATCTGATTTGATCCTTTTTGTTGATGGTTCATGTTTAAGAGACAATGAAGGGGACCTGAGAGCGGCTTTTGCTGTCTGTACTATTTTGGGAGTAGTTGAAGCTGCCTGATTAACAAGAGTATATTCTGCTCAGGTGGCCAAAATTGTTGTCCTGACTCGTGCCTGTACCATCGCAGATGGGGTTCGCATGACCATATATACAGACAGCCAATACGGGTTTGTAGTGGTTCACGACTTCGGACAGTTATGGTCTCAGAGGGGATTCCTAACACCATCAGGATCCCCTATACGTAACGGGGAATATGTGCGTCATTTACTGGAAGCCTTATAAAAACCTATAGCCATAGAAGTAGTTAAATGTACAGCTCATGGGAAAGGAGAAGATTTTATCACCAAGGGTAATAACTATGCTGATGAAGTAGCTCGTTTTTGTGCATTACATGTTTGTATTTTCAATGGAGGATACGTAGGAGAAATTGCAGAAGAGACCGAGCTCAGCATGATGTTGGCAGTGGCTGATACATGGGATGAGGTTAAGAGACTGCAAGATGAGGTTCCAGAAGAGGAAGCAGTGGCATGCGTTAGTGTGGTTGTATGACGTTACAATGCATACTTTTACAATGCACACCTTTACAACACATTGTAATGGTATGCGTTGTAGTGTCATGCGTTGAAATGGTTGTGTTGTAATGGCATGCTATGTAATGGATGTCGCGTTGTAAAAGTTTTGTTGTAATGGTAGTGCGTTGTAAAAGTTACATTGTAAAGGTTGTTTCCCTTTAGTGTAGGCTGTCAAAATAGAGATGATGGCATTTGGGTATCAACAAATGAAAAGGCAGTGTTACCGAACTATTTACCAAACCCAATGCCAAGGCAGATTGACGGAGCGGTTCATCTTGGGAGAGATACCATGGTGCGAGTGTTTAGGCAAATATGGTTCAACCCCGATTTCGTGTGAATGCTGAAGCAGTTTTTCACAGATGTGTTACATGTCAGCAAATTAATGTGGTTGCAATGAGGCACATTGGAAGATCAGGTGGTCCTTTCAATAGAATACAGTTAGACTTCATTGAGATGCCAAGATGCAATAGGCTGAGATATGTCCTGGTGGTGGTCTGTATCTTTTCACAATGGGTTGAGGCATATTCAATAGGCAATGTGACAGTCTCACAGTGGCAAAACTACTCTTAAGGGAACTGATACCGCGGTTTGCAATTCCGACCTCGGTGGAAACAGATAGAGGAACACACTTCCATAACGAACTCATGAAATTATTATGTGCTGCCTTAAAACTTGATCAGAGGTTACATTGCAGCTACAGGCCCAAGGCTTCTGGTCTAGTGGAGCAAGTAAATGGCACGATAAAAATGAGAGTGTCAAAGGTGTGTTCGTCAACCTCATTGAAATGGCCTGATGCGCTCCCGTTAATTCTCATGAGTCTTTGTAGTACACCTGAGAGGAGAACAGGGCTCTCTCCCCATGAGATATTGATGGGAAGATCTATGCGACTGCCCATGGTGCCAGCTACAGCATTGCTAAACATCGCAGATGATTTGATTATGGATTATTGTAAGGGACTGGCTGATGTGGTTAATTCTGTGTCCCACCAGGTCGAGGCTGCGACTGCATCCACCTCGATATACCTGCTGCATGATCTAAGCCTTGATGACTGGGTGCTTATCCGAAAGCACATGAGGAAAAGATGCCTTGACATCCGTTGGAGAGGACGGTACCAAGTGCTTCTAGCCACAAGTACAGCGGTGAAGTGTGGAGGATTGCCAAACTGGATCCACGCTACCCATACTCACAGAGTCCCAGAATCTGTGGACAAAACGACTCCTCTTGTTCCGAGAAGTGCAACTGAGGATGCAACAGAAACTAAAAGAACCAGCTCAGTATCGAGAGCTCTCGATGATGTGGAACAATCAGTTGAGCAGGAGAGAAGAAATGAGACAACTCCTGTAGTGAATGCAGACTCAGAAATAGATGATATAGTGGAAGTGAACTTTGAACCAGAGCAGAGTGAACCGTCTGGTGCAGAACTATCAGATCAAGAGGAAGAACGGAGGAGAGCAGACGCTGTAACAGCAAAGTGACCGACAAAGAAAGAAAGACTGAATTTACAGCTTACATCTGAGAAAGATCTCGCTCCAATTCCTGAGACGTCTGAATCCGATCAAAGTGAAACTGAAGAAAGTCCGGATGGTCTGAGACGATCCAGAAGAGAAAAAGTACCGCCTCGAAAGTACGCATCTCCTGAGTGGACATACTTGGCTGCAGATGCAGAGACCGGGAGGATCTGGGAGACTGGGGACAGACACAGTGAGTCACAGAGAGAGCACCCTGACAATTCATCTCCAGTTAATAGTCCCAAGAATTGATGCATGCGGAATACTGACTTTGACAGTTCCTGATCTACTAGTAGTGTTCCCTGGAAGGGAAAAACCGCACATCAAAACAAGACTAAGTATAGGATAACCAAGATAGGGAGTGTATTAAGTATATAGTTGATGTAAGTACAGCTGGGGTGCTCTGTAAACCAATGTCACTCACTATCAAAGAGTGTCAGTAGCAGGTTGACAAACAACCTACTGTTGCAAATATCCAAAAAGAAGATTAACAAAGCACACCATAATTACAGTACTATGAGGTCTTGACAATCACAAGACTGTGTTATCCAATTAGTCCAAGATACACATGTATATCCACAATGAGGTTAATGACATAAGACTGATCCAAAATTCCATCAGGACAAGATGACCAAATCACGATGCCCGTAAATATAGTTTTCTTTATTCCTTGTTCTTTTCAAACTTAAATTCAGACGTAAACTGCAGCCAACACATGTTTCGTCTGTTCACAATTAGTACTTAGACTTTCTCAAGGCTATAATACGATCCTTCAAAGAATCTTTAATCTTGTCAAAGTTAAAACATCTGAAAGGAATGTGACGGGAACCAATCCGCACAACAGATAATCGACAGTCGGAGTAATTTAGTCCAAAAATATTTACACTGGACAGCAAGAAGCTCCTAGACTAGATGAAGCTGCATGGAGTGTATTCGTCCCGTCAGCACTTCCACGTGTAAAAGCTCTAATATCACCTCTCAAAATAAGGAGGTTAGTAAATAGGAAAAGTAGTCCAACTGTCGCCCACAATGAGGTAATAATAGACCTAAAACGCAACCCGATCAGAAACTGAGTGTGGCGTCCAGGTGAGAGAGGCCGACCATATACCCGTCATAATCTCAAAAAATCCAGGTCAAGAACGCATGATAACGCAGCTCGACACTCTATGCAGCTCCACATAGTCTAGGAGCTTCTAGCCGTCCAGTGTTAATATTTTTGGACTAAATTACTCCGACTGTCGATTATCTGTTGTGCAGATTGGTTCCCGTCACATTCCTTTCAGATGTTTTAACTTTGACATGATTAAAGATTCTTTGAAGGATCGTATCATAGCCTTGAGAAAGTCTGAGTACTTATTGTGTATAGACAAAACACGTGTTGGCTGAAGTTTACGTCTGAATTTAAGTTTGAAAAGAACAAGGAATAAAGAAAACTATATTTACGAGCATCGTGATTTGGTCATCTTGTCCTGATGGAATTTTGGATCAGTCTTATGTCATTAACTACATTGTGCATATACTTGTCTATCTTGGACTAATTGGATTACACAGTCTCGTGATTGTCAAGACCTCATAGTACTGTAATTAGGGTGTGCTTTATTAACCTTCTTTTTGGATGGTTACTGATCTACCAAGGTTGAGTGGATTGACCTTTTTGATTCTCAACCAAGTTCATTTCCCTACTTTTGGTCGACAACCAACCGCACAAGATATGGGAGTAATTTGTGCTGAAATACTGCAACTTGTTCTTGCTATGCTTGGATCAAATATCATAAATGATGAAGAATGAACTGTAAAAGAGACATTTATTAGCCTTAGAAAAAGATAACCTAGTCCCAAGAGGAAGAAGACTTAAAATTAGGGTATTTTCACAAGAGAGAAGAATTGAGGGTAGGGCGGACTACATCTCTTCAGTAGGTTTAGTGTTATTGAACTGAACATTGAGAAAAGAATCAAAAGAAAAGACATTATAGACATTGTAAACAATCAGATTAAATAAGCGACATAATCAGAGACTTTGTTGAAAAAAACTACATTTAATCAAGTCGAAAGTCAAGATGGAGCCCAAGAAAGCAGGGCGCAGACAGAAGTGCTTAATTGGTACCTTTATTGTTGTGGTGATTATTGTCATAGCTGTGGTGATTGTTACATCACTGGTGGGGTCTCAGGATTCTGAAAAAAATTAAATGACACCTACCTCATCTACTGCAGACTTAAATGAGGGAGCATCTGCCAAGGATAGAGATATGATTAGGGAAACTAGTAGGATGCTACACGTAGATTTATCAAAAGGAGAATTTATCCTGAGTGCATATGCTCGGTTATTTTATGAGTACGTGGACATGATGGAAGCGAAAGATTGTTATGTGTGCATGCAATTACCCGCATCAGTAGAAGAGGGTCTCCAATATCACCACTTACCTTTGACTTATGGCATCACATGTAGTGTGTTGCTAAGCATGTTTTATAGTAAGACTCATTTTGAGTACTATTTCTCCAATTATGATGTGGTGATCTCAGAAGTCCCAGTTCTAAAGTACATGAATAAGTATGATTATTATAAGGAGGTAGAGAGTATGTCTACATATTTCGTACCTACCATTACATTAGACACTTTGTATGCTGACAGGCACAACTTAACCTGCATGCTAACTGACATTAAAAAGAAATTTGTAGATCAGATAGAAGATCGACATAGACAAATACTATTTAGACCAGACTCAAATGATACGATTATCCCATGGATGCAGGAAGAATTAGATCATAAGGCAAAGGGAAGCTCTGGTCCCATAGTATTAGACTTCCAGCAAAAATAGAAGTTATGCATTAGACACCCATCAACTTATTATGTTAAGATCTTTGTGGGTGAGAGTGATTGTGAACATATTTTCTTAATTGAAGAAGCAATAAGGAAAGCTTTACTGGATAAGTTGACCATAGTGCCAAATGTATATTTTGTATGTGGAAAAAGTGCTTATGTGAAATTGCCCCAAACTTGGTATGGCACCTGTTATCTAGCAGTGGTATGTCCCAAAATCTTCCATGTGGAGGATCTATGGCCCTTAGAGGGAAAAATCGTTCACAGAGGAAAACGTGGTATAAGTGCTGTAGAAGTTGTTGGTGATGTATTTGGAGCTATGATACCGAGTGTGGGTGTCATTTTGAATGATGTGAAAATGAGAAAGCTGGCAACAGCAGTAGATAAACTCTCTGTGAATACGGCCCAAATCCTACTACTTGTGGATGGGGGATGGTCTTGATAAGGGCTATGGTTCTTCAAATCGACTTGCTTTAGATGTTCTCCTAGCAAAAGCTGGAGGAGTCAGTAAATTATTCAAAGTGCAGCAACGCTGCACATATATTCCAGATAATAGTCTGGATATACGCAAATATATCAGTAACATCTCAGAAATCCATCAAGATGTGCGTGACTTGATTGCAGATGGCCTATGGGAAGAAATTGGAAAAGGTTTTGGGAAGATTGGAACTTGGTTTGGAAGCCTGGGACAAGGAATAGTGGGATACATCTTGAAACCCATCATAATTGCAGTTATTTGTATCGTTGTGCTATTGGGAGCCTTTAAGTCTTATAAGTGGCAAAAGGCATGCCATAATGAAAACTCTTTAAAGAAAAGAAAGCAGCAGTTAGAACGACTGCAGGACAGTCATTATCTGCATCTCAAAGGGTTAGAAAAATTCAGACAGGGATGGCAAGCTACACCTTCTGTTTGTTTCGATCTGTTCTGCAAAGAAAATTCTGTAGGAGAAAGTACGATGTTGGTATTACGACACTATTCAAAAACAATGAGGAGAGTTAGGACTATAAGACGGCGGTCTATGTCCCAAATTGTATATTGATAAACAAAAGAAGACGGCCAGCAGCAATCTACTGTCTGACGTATGTACTGTGGTGGCACCTCTAAGTTTTATTAATAAAACCCTCACACACCAACCTGGTTGGTGTCATGCTTCATCGTTGGGTCCCATCCAGGCAGCCGAATGCTACCTGACTGTGCTGCGACACCTGGTTACAGTGGAGCGGGTTGTTTTGAGGAGATGTGATGTGCGGTTATGTGCATGAATTTACTATTAAAAATACCTCCAGTGAACTACCACTTACTTTTATTCTCGGAGCCCTGGGATATGATTAAAATCAATAGAGAGTGGATGATATACTCCAGTTACTATGTGTAGCTGTATGTAATGTCAGATGGTCGACATGTTTCAGCCCTAGGAAAAAATGGGGCAGGCTTTCTTCAGGACCTCTCCAAAAAGGTGGGTATAAGTATAGAGGACTGCCCATTTAGTGTCCTCATGAAAATGTAGAATACCTGTAAGGGAAAATACAAAATAAAAATGATTGCATTAAGTGTATACCAATAGCGTCTTTTATCACCAGTGCTGGATAGTGATATCCAGTGACCATTCACATTCATGCCGTTGATATCGACCGTACTGGTGGTACATAGTTGGTGCTACGCACTTATCAATAGGTCAGACTATATGGTGTCTTTTGAGACAATACATTCCATGCACATGAACAGACAACATAAGCATGCATGATTAAAGGTTTGTGCTTGGGTCTAATTGTATCCAGGTTAGCGTGGAAAACAATGTGTGCCTTTACTAATATGTAATGAAACTCATGTCAGTCCTTAAATGTAGGACTGTGTAAGTAAATGGTATATATAAAGTTTAGAAGAACCACATGATTATCTTCACATGCTGTCACAGTGCATACATCTAGAAAAAATGTAATTAACACTCGTATTTACATTTGTCCAGTGTTAGGTTCTCTAATCTTGTCCTGGAGTTGGGGGAGTAAGCGAAGGTATATGGTGCCTCCTAGTTTCAATATCTACAAAAGGGAAAAAGGGTCATGGCCGAGTCGGGCGGAAAATGAGACTAAAAACGGCATTCTATGCTCAGCGGACGCTCAGCAGTAAATACCACTGTCCAACATGGATGGATCTTACTTGTTAGTAGAAAGGTTCCCGCTTCGTAACCTATTTCGGCATCCCCGGGCAAGGCTGGCAACTGCTGGCTCCCGGGCGGGTGATTTATCTAGGAAGAGTCAGAGGTTCCCGCTTCCGTGTTTGCAAATGCGTTGTGGCAAATAAATAATTAATTACCGGTTCTATTTTTGACTATAATCAATAAATGGTTAGCTCAATAAATAAGAGTCAAGATACGAGGTAGCTAGAGTATACAGGCTTTAATCAAGCATAAAGGTGTAAAAGGCTTACTGTAGTTCGGTGTAGCTAGAACAGGTGCTTGGCATAAGGCTTTCTTTAATTCATTAAAACTAAGTGTATGTTCAGATGTCCAAGGGAGAACAGTCGATACGGCTGCCTCCTGTGTCGTTAACTGTATCAGTGGCTTTGCTAGAAATGCATACTGAGGAATCCATTGTCTGCAGTAAGAAGTGAGGCCAATAAAAGCACGTACCTCCTTCTGTGTCTTGGGCTGTGGAAGACTCGCTATCAACTGGATACGGTCTGGTGTCAACTGCCTACCCCACTTGGACAGTAAGTGGCCTAAGTAGATCACTTGCTGGACACAGAATTGAAGCTTCGAAGGGGACACCTTGTGCCCCATCTCGGCTAGGAAATACAGGACTGTAAGTGACGCACGCTCGCAGTCACGTTCAGAACGGGCTGTGATCAGTAGGTCATCGACATACTGGAGCAGGGCAGTGTCAGCTGGCATGTGAATATTGTCTAGTTGTCTCTTAAGTGCTTGACTGTAAATACTAGGACTTTCTGTGAAACCTTGAGGAGCTCGTGTGAATTTATAGCTCCTTCCATTTAAACAAAAACCGAAAAGGTACTGGCTGTCTGGATGAATGGGAACACTGAAAAATGCATTCTTGAGGTCGATTACAGTAAAAAAATGTAGCTTCAGAATCAATAGCTGTCAATAAGGAAGAAATATCTGGGACTACTGGATACTGGGGTATGATACATTTATTAAGTTCTCGAAGGTCAATCACTAATCGATATACTGGAGGTGCATTTGGATCAGTACGTTTCATGACTGGGATAATAGGAGAATTACATACATTGGAGTCAGTTTCTACAACCACTCCTTGAGCAATGAGCTCGTCAATAATTTTGGATAAGGCTGCTACAGCCTCAGGTGGCAATTTGTACTGTCTGATTCGTGGCAGGACAACACCTTGTTTCAGAGTCACACGATGGGGTGTGATTTGCATACAACCAACATCAGTTGGACCTTGTGCCCATAGATGCTGGGGGACATTCAGTAATCTTGGATCAAAATCACGTAATACATGATGACCTTTATAGTCCCTTAAAAACAAACGAACTGCCTCTGGGGAGCAACAAATTACTGCACCTAATTCTTTTAATGTCTTGATGCCTAACAAATTTTCTGGACATGACTTTGTAAGTAACAAATCAGTAGTTCGGGACAATGGACCTACTTCTAGGGAAACTGGTTTCGAAATCTCGTTAACAATTGGCTTTCCTGAAAATCCAAGGGAAACATTTCTAGAGCCTGAGAGCGGA
Source organism: Lissotriton helveticus (assembly GCF_964261635.1). NCBI lineage: Eukaryota > Metazoa > Chordata > Amphibia > Caudata > Salamandridae > Lissotriton > Lissotriton helveticus. Next base: position 1,402,135,124 of record NC_136059.1, on the reverse strand, counting down.
GCCCCTGGAACCTCGTCATGACTGATAGTAGTCCTACTTGCCCCTGTATCAATCAGAAACTTTCTGTCTTTCCCTAATACTTGACTGTGCACATAGGGACCCTCTTGATCTACAGGTATCTCGATGAGAGGCAAGCCAACCTCCCTCTCTAGGCTGTTTCATGAATACGGTTGATACTCTGGATACTCTGTCTGGGCATACTGGTACATCTGCTGTGTAACATGCTGTGTTGCAGCAATAGGCTGCGGTGCTGGAACTGTCTGTTGTGCATTCTGTAGTGGCTGAGAAGTCGGTGAAACTTGTTCTTGTCTAGGCGGACGTGGTCTTTCTTTAGTCTTACCAGTAGCTATGTTGTGTTTCAGAACTGCACACTCGTTTATAAAATGACCTGGCTGTTTACAATAATTGCAGGTCCCTTTAACGGGAACTGCAGTATGACTGGCTTGATTCGGACCCCTCTTCTGACTGTCTTGGGGAACAGATTGTGCAACTAATACTTTCATTTTCGTATCTTTCATACGTTTCCTTTCGTGTTCTTGCTCTTCTCTGATTCTATTCTGGTGATACTGGAGCATTTGAAGCATTTGTGACGGAGTATTAGCTTGCCAGGTACTTTCGACTTTCAAAACTCGATTTTTAACTTGTGGACTTGAATTCTCGACTAGTTTAGTAACAAAAAGATGAGGGTATGACTCGCTACCTGTCTTCAAACCACTGTTGATAATGAAACATTTTTCAAATCTAGAATAAAAATCACTAGTGTCTTCATCCTGTTTCTGTTTGCATGCTGAGATTGCATCCCAATCTTCCTTTTTCGTGGCTAGTAATCTTGGCAAAACTTGAATCAATAACTCGGGCAATTCTTTACATTTCTCCCCAAGACCGGTACCTGGTACTCGTATTTAATCTTCAGCTTCTAGAGCTGTCCAATCGATCTTTTTCTCTCCCACCTCCCATTCTTTTTCCTTGAGTTTTTCATATACCCCTGCGGGCAACAGGACCTTTAACATTTTAATAATATCTGGATACGTGTATTCTCCCATACGGAGCATGTCTTTTAATTCTCGATGGAACCCTGCTGGATCTTTGTCGTGACAGGGAATTAATTTCTTCATCTCTAAGAGTTCCATCTTTGTGAGAGGGGTGTAAACAAATACTCGTTGCATTTCACCATCCGGTGTCCTAACTGGATGTACTTCTCGTAACGGATGCTGTCTATCTATGTAAAATGGTTTACTTTCTGGAGGTGAGACGTGAACAAAATGCGGATTCAGAAACGTTCTATATTTGTGGCGCTGTTCTAGAATGACACTAATTAAATCAGTACCTAAACCTTTCCATTTATACTGGAGTAACTCGTTCAGGACATCATGTAACGGACCTGGATCAGAATGTTGTCCCTCATACTGTGTAATGAGGTGCTGGATCATATACATACCCACCAGTCGCTGCTCGGCTGGGGGCAGTTTCAGAAACATTTGTGCCACTATTTCGTCTGGAAAAGTGGTAGAATCAGTAATCCATCGGACTGCTGATCGGGCTAATTCTTGTTCATGCATGGTACTAAGTTCACTATAACCGATACGTGATTTCAGAATGTGATCGGTAGCTTGAAATACTTGTTCAAGATTCTCTTGTTCTAGTGCTGGAAGGTGAAAAACTTTCTTGTGTTCTAGGCGTGAATGTCGGTCTAGAAGTCTAGATTTACCTGGTAGGATTCTCGTCGTCTACCTCTTCAGTAGAAGAGTCGTTTTCCTTCTCGCTTACTTGTGCTGCTTTGCGTTTCTCGTGTAACCTTATTATTTCCTTACGAATTTTCTTGTACATACTCTCTATACAACTGAGTGTCTTGTGTCTTCCCTCGGCTATATTATCACTCCACCTTGTCAGGACTTTCATTTCGGTCGGATCTTTAGTCGGATAATCTTGTTCCCTTATTAAACAATTAATTAGAAACTTTAATAGCATGAGCTGGGTCTCAGCTTTCCTTAGAGACATGGTTTCGCCAATACTTTCTGGATCATCCCCTGTACGGATGAAACGATATATTCTGTCTAGATCTTCTTTCATATTCGGTAGGGTGTCCAAATACTCGGTCACCCGTCTTACACGCAATGAATATATAACCATATTATCATCCCCTGGGACTGGATCATAACGGCATTCGGTAAGAGCTCGCTTGATATCTGCAACGGACTGGTGTTTGGGCGTACGCTGTAACGCACGTTCATGTAACTCGACTAACGTTACACGTTTGTGTGGAGGCGGGGTACCTGGAGGACCTCCCCCCGCGGCCCCTAAACTGGAATCGTCGACTGATACTCTTCGTGCTGGCAGAGTGACCGATGTAGCGGGAACTTGTACTATGGGCTGGACCGGGGGTACCGTACCAGGTGCTGTAACAGGTGCCCCGGTGGCTGGAGGAACAGGAATTACATTATTTACAGGAGCTGGCGGAACAGGATTTGCATATTCTGGGACTGTGTCGTCCAAATAGGACGAGAGAAAAATATCAGCTGCGGTCGGTTTGTGACGTAGCTTAGTCGGAACTAATGGCGGCGGGAAATTACATGGTGCTTCCGGGGTTGCTTTCGGCAAGCCCTCAGCAAGAAGAGGATACATACCCTTAATGAGGGCATTTCTCTGTCGGTCTGACTGTTCGGCTTTAACTCGTTCACCTATTTCGATTAATTCCCTTTCTTGGGCTCTTTCAGAGGATTCTCTACTTAATTCTGACTTTCTGATTTCTTTCTCTGTTCTTTTATGAGATTCTTTGCGCCATAACTCGATGGCATCTTTCTGGGACTGTCTGGCTTTCTTTTTCCATAATGCTTCTTCTACTCGCATGATGCACTCGGCATCCCACGTACCTGATACGGGCCATCTATACTTTTCTTCTAATTCCTTGGTGTACTCTACCCATAAATCTAGATATAATATGGCACTTATGCCATGCTTGTGATACATAAAATGACCTGGACTGTCCCTAGGCGGGACAGGAACTACTTCTTCGAGCAGACCTTTTCTAGTTTTTAACTGACGTAACTTCGTGAACAGAGGCATAACTAAGGCTGGACTCAATACAATACACGATAAACACAATAATAACTTTGAAGACAAATCATTCATACCACGACATTGAAAACACATGAAATAACATTTATAATAACGGTTCGGACAGAATATTACCTGGAATACTGAAAACAGAACACATGAATTTCTCGAGAACAGAACTGACTAGAATGACTAGATGCACTGCTAAAACAGTACGAAACTTACCGGTCTCATAAAGAGACACGTCAGGACCCGCACCCACCTAGGTGAACACTTCGTGTTGGATCTGTGTACCCAAACCCACGGACCAGAGACAAATTAATTGACCCTGTCTAGATACTACCCCAGCAACGGTACTCACCGGGCAGCAAGAACGGAAAGCCTCGGACTGGACTGGACTGCTACGACGACGGACGGACGAACTTCGGACTTCAGTTACAGGTGGGCCTCCGGATACCTCGGACCTTGGACTCTCGGCTTGGGCTCTGGTCGGGACTCGCCGCGTTCCTCCACCGCCTCGTCTGGACGCTGGACCGCAACCTCCGTCTCCTCCGTGGGCCTGAGGGATACTTGAAGCAGAAATATCTGCACGTGGCCAGTATGGTTCCGTCACGGCTGCAGAGGATCAGGGGGCCTGCGTGGCTTCTCCGGCGCGTGGGGAAAGGGCAAGTCCCTATTCGGGCGCCATTATGTGGTAAATAAATAATTAATTACCGGTTCTATTTTTGACTATAATCAATAAATGGTTAGCTCAATAAATAAGAGTCAAGATATGAGGTAGCTAGAGTATACAGGCTTTAATCAAGCATAAAGGACTGGAACAGGACAGCCTGCATGGGAATGGGATGGCAGCTGCCGGGGGCAGGATCTGGGAGCATAAGGGATAACTTTTAATAACAGTGCACAATATTTATAGTTAAACAAATACATTACAGTCAATACAGTAGGCGTAGCAGTAGGCGGGGTTTGTAGCAGTCGCGAAAGATAATGCATACAGTGGGTGTAACAAGAGGCGTGTACAGGGCGTATACATAGACATGTGATGTAAACGTAACAGAATATGTCATAAAAGGGGGCGGAAACATGGAGGGGGCTACCTGAGCAGCTGGGACCTCTAACCTAGTGGTGCGCGTAAACTGGCAATGACGTGTTACCAGAGAGAACTGGGGGCTATGACTTCTGCACTAGAAGAGGAGACGAAAGTCTGGAGGGTCAGAGCGACATGTACCTAGGCATATCTAGTATCTGGTGTTTATAGTACATGTTGATAGAATCCAAAAGTTATCAGGGTAAAGGCTAACAGACACTAAGACTGGTGCATGCATTATTCTAAATGTATTGCATGTGCGAGGAATATTCTATGAATATGAATACAGTATTTCTCTTACATGGAGACATAAAGGCTAGACCATGACGGAAACTATTGATGCGATTCAGTAGCTTAGGAATGCAGAGAAGGAGGGCTGGACTGATAACTAGAAACATAACATACTCTTGGCAGACTGGGAGGCAGAGCCAGGCCTAGCCGGGCACTGCGAGGCAGGAAGTAAGTGAAGGGTCAGGGATACAGGTGGGGGCTGTATCGCTCCTCGGAGAGGGTTCAGGAGACAGGAGCTGAATCTGAGTCCGGGCCCTTTTGAGGCCTAGAAACGGGGACAATTCAATGAATTAACGTGCACACTATGAAACGTGGCAACGTAGCTTTACATAGGCCTAATATTCGTAGCTTTCACGAGGACTGGAAACTGACATACTAGAGATGGACACAACTGTAATTGCATCTTTAATCGATCAGAGGGGAATACATGCATATCGATCATGCACATATAACATAACATGGGGAACACGTAGGCACATATAACATGGCAAAATTTACTTTTCCACAGCGTCATCATGCGCAGTGCGTGTGACGCAGCATGTTCCAGGATCAACTAGACCGCTGAAACGTAGCACTCAGTACGTGGTGGAATGGCTCACCCTGTGGGGCATGCTACGTACTGAATGCTAACGCGTCATTACACCAGGGGTGTGTGATGCTGAGTAGTTTTATGTATAGCCGGAATGTAGGTTGCGAAGTGCTGCTGGGGCCTCTGTGGGCTGATCCAAGCGCAAGTGATTGCGGCAATGGTAGAAAAAGCCCCCTCAATTCTCATGTGAGATCATGCTAAATCGGACTGCCTGATGGGTGCGTATTTAGGTGGAACCTTAATTAGTATGGTGATGGATCCAAGTCTAGAAAGAGGGCCTACATAGATGTCCATGTAATTAACACGCTGTTTGTGACAGATTGTGCCTGAATTTAAGGTCTTGGGACTGAAAGCAAGACATATAGAAAAAAGACAAATAGAAAAACAGGTAGACATATAGGAAAAAATTAGAGGTGCCACCACAGTACATCCGTCAGACAGTAGATTGCTGCTGGCCGTCTTCTTTTGTTTATCAATACGGTATTATGACACTAGTCATAAGAGGAGGGAACTTTCTAGAGCGCATACAGCACTCTAATTGTAGGGGTGTATCATTTTTATTTTATTTTTAAACATACTTTATTGGTTTCATATGTGCAAATTACACTATTCGTAACCATTCACCATCATCTTATGTCAAGCATCCCAATATTCCTCCCCCAACTTATCACACGTGGACCATCCAGTAGTATATTGATGCAATACAATAGCACATTGATGATTTATACATAATTATACTATAGATCTCAAGTTTGCAAATCTTAAATCTTACACTAGACTCCACCCGAACCCCAATATGTCGCCCTCCCCCACCCTCCCCACCCGTGTGTGTTACTGTGAGCATACTTTCGAGACTCTTGTCGTGATAAACCTACTACTAAAAGCATCCCACAATGTACCTGTAGTTGCAAGAGGACTTTATGGCACACAGTCTGCTTCACCTACTCTTCCTCTGCTTGGTGATCTGATAAAAATTGTACCAACTTCTCCCATGCGTTTGCGGAATCTAGTGCTTTTTCATTATTTAGATGTCGCGCCTGCTGATATCTAAGGACACTCTCACTGCTTGCCCATTTTAAAAACTCAGCCTTCCATCTCTTGCTATTAGGGCTGTCTTTCGATTTCCAATGCCTCAATATTTCCCTCTTCGCTAGCAGTAGTCCCATATCTACGAATTTGCTTGTCACCTTGGTCTTGGGTATATGAGGGAACCAATGCAGTATGCATGTTGCTATGTCAAAAGTTAGTTGTCGCTCTGTGGTCATATTCAGTGTGTCTCCCACTTCTTCCCAGTATTCCCCTAATTTAGGGCACTCCCATAGCATATGTTCCAACTCTACTCCTTCGCTCGCGCACCGGGGGCACGCGGCCTCCTCCACTTTAAAATACTTCCTAATCCTACCCGGAGTTAAGTATGCCCTGTGTAGTATATAGAAATGCACCAGCTGAAATCTTGAGTTCCTCGTGCTTTTCCAAGCCCTACGCATTATCTGTTCCCATGCTGTCTCTGGAATGGGCTTCCCGATATTGTAGGGGTGTGTCATACTCATAGTTTAAATGCACCCACATGTGTTTCCAATATTATTATGTACTATGTTTTTAAATGCATGTATTCTACACATTAGCAAGAAATATGCGTATTTTACATAGAACTTGCATAAATTAGAAGACACCACTATAAGCGTATGCACAGGTGCAGAAAGACACTATATTCATATTCATGTAATCTAATGTGTTGAAGTTGCCTGCACCGTAGGCCCAAAATTAGAAGTTGATTACTGTTTCACTTCTCAGCTATTGGGGAATTTATTGAATGTATCTTTGTATGTGCCGGAACAGTATGCTATTATCCCATTGTAGGTAGAAGGAATCTATCCTCATTATTTTTAGTTTAAGGAGATAACTGGAATATCTTTGAACAGCCTGAGAAGCAAGAAGGGAGGATATCTTCTGTGCCTGGCCTATCTACACTCCAAGGTCACTGGAAGCAAGGAAGATTTAATTCAAGAAGTTATGGAAAAACACCACAATACTGAAGAAGTAAAATAATATGTCATGTATTACATTTAGGAGGGGGCTGAGTTTATTCCTTTTGTATTGCGCGCAGGGACAGAAAAATCAGACTTCTAGATTTTCTGAGGAGAAGGAGCATCTTAAAAGCGAGCTCCATAGCTTTAAGCTATTTTGACCCATTTAACGTGAGTACTTCTAAGGAAGTCTACACATGCTTACACCTTTGATAACTTAGATAGGGGAGCCCACCAAAACCATCATTCATGAGAGCGGTGTAGGGAAAGATATTTCATGCTTTCTTTCTTAATGAAAAGGGATTTGGACTCCGCCTCCATCTTGAGTTGTGCACTAATCTTGGAGTTTATAGTTCTGTGTCTCTTTTGCTGAATCAATTATATGAGTAGATTTGGCTCTGTATTGATTTTCCTGTACCTATATTCGCTGATTTTGCGGTGTGTATATATCCAATTATTTTTGGCCTTATAATAAAAATCCATAATTGAATTTCGGAGTCTGTGGTGTTTACAGCATGACTACATTGTAAGTATAATTTTGATGTGTTTCTTTCCCATGACAACTTTTAGCAGGGAAATAAAAGACCATCAGAGCTGAACTTGGGTAGTAAGACAAGGCCCAAAATTTAACTCAATCAATAGCGATCCAGCTGAGGGTAAAAAACATCAGAGAAAATTCGTGGGAAGGCTTGTGTGAGGCTGGTGTGTTGGCTAACAGTTCCAAATGTTGTCAAATAGTAAACAGTGCTTTTCTTTCTAGCTCGGTAAATTCTAGAATGGATTGCACTATCGCCCCAGATGGGTTCAGAACTTTGAAGGGATGTATGGCAGGGAGTACCTGGGGGCACCAAACACCCCATAGGAACCTGAAAACGAAATCTCACCTTTGAATTTTAACACTGATAAAGTGCTTAATGCCATCTCGAATACAGCACGGCGGAATCCCTGGACTCGGATGTGTTTTCCCCTGATCTCTACAAAGCCGACCTCCTGTTCTGGGCTAAGATTTTGGCATGTGTAGTTAACGTGGTCAGCAAGAGTATTTTTTCAGCCTCCTGGTCTAAAACCATAATTTTACCCATTTTTTTAAAAGGGGCGAGGGACGACCCAGTTTGTTATTGCCCCATTTCCCTCCTTGACTCTGCTGCGAAAATCATGGGGAAGGTTGTTTTGGAAGGATTAAACTGCTGGCTAGCTAATTATAATGTTATTTCAGTGCTCAGATATGGCTTTAGGCAGGGCAGAGGAACAGTGGATCAGTGTAGCAACTTGCAATTGATAGTGGGAAAATATACCATGACCTTCATGGATCTAACTTCGGCGTTCAATTGCGTTAATAGATCCAAACTTTTTCCAATTCTCCTGGAGCTGGGTATGGACGCAGACGTGGTTTCATTCCTTACACGTCTCTCCTTAATCTCTCAGCATCAGTCCGGTATGATGCAAATGGTATCCTGTCTGCCTCATGGGAGGTCAAGCGAGGTGTAAGACAGGAGTGCATTTTGGCTCCCCTGCTGTTTACCCTTAATATCAATAAACTAGGGGATGCCTTTACACCAGCTTAAATAGATATACCCAGGGAGGCACAAAACTAATACCTGCATTACTTTAATCGGACAATGCAGTGTTGCTTGCACATACTGCCGTGGGCCTCCAAAATCTTTTAAATATTTGTATAGATTTTATTGATTCACTGGATCTCTCTACTAACTAAATCACACGCAATGACTATTGGAAGCCGTAAGCCTGCTGGGTGCATGTTTTTCTGTAAGGGGGCAGAGCATACTAAGGTGTTAACGTTCACCTGCTTGGAAGAGTTGTTTGATGACAGAGGCTCCTGGGTTGCCCAAAGAACTCTCAAGAAGAATACTTTGGTGAGGGATGTTGTTGCCACTATGGACTTTGCTAAGAGACTAGAGACTAAACCTTTGCCTGCACTTTTAAAGGTCTTTAAAGAACAGTGCATCCCTATGGCAAGCTATGATTGTGATGCGTGGGGGAATAAGGACATTAGAGAGTTAAAGGCAGTAGAGAATGCATTTTTGTGCAGACTTCGTGTCATTCCGATCAGCACCCCCTCTCTTATTATTCATGAGGAGCTAGGTGGGTTATATATCTGATCATATTGCTGTGACACCAATAACATGCCGGCTGAGAATTTGGTCAATTCCTGTTCCTACCCTGAGTCATCACGTATTAAAGGACTGTAGTGTCCTTGAAGGGGCCCTCCATATTCTGTAGTTGGGATACCTTTAAGAACAGTTGATGAGGCTAGGCTGCTTGGACTTGTACGATAACCCAAAATCTTGACGCCCAGGTGATGTGCTGGCCATCAAAAATATGTTCCTATCCAGGTGGTGTAGGAAAAGGGAAGACAGGAAACTTCCAAAACTCACAGCATGTCAACATGACTGTTGACAACAACTTTGAGGGGGGGGACACTACCTGTCATTTGTCAATAATGCCCACCATTGTTTTATATTGACCAGATTTAGACTCAACACTATAAACTGGTCCCTAACAGTCCCAATCAATCAACATTTGTAGAGTGCACTAATCACCCGTGAGGGTCTCAGGGCGCTGGAGGGGGGGGGGGTGAAGCTACTGATCGAACAGCCAGGTTTTGAGAAGTCTCCTGAAGGTCAGTAGGTCCTGGGTCTGATGCAGCTGTGTGGGTAGGGTGTTCCATGTCTTGGCGGCGAGGTAGGAGAGGGATCTGCCACCGGTGGAGGTCCTGTGGATGCGTGGGACGTGGCTAGGGCGTGGTCGGCGGAGCGAAGCTGGCAGGCAGGTATGGAGAAGGTGAGACGTTTGTTGAGGTATGCTGGTCCGGCGTTGTGAGTGTGTGTGAGGAGCTTGAAGGTGATCCTCTGGTTCACTGGGAGCCAGTGCAGGTCTTTCAGGTGGGCGGTGATGTGGGTGTGGCAGGGTATGTCAAGGATGAGGTGTGCGGAGGCGTTCTTTATGCGCTGGAGTATTTTCTGGAGCTTTGCCGTGGTTCCCGCGTAGAGGGCGTTGCCCAAAGGGTTTTTCAAAGCCAGAAACCTTGAAACCTTGCCCTTGGATAACATTTTATAACAGTACACTTTGCATTTTATATTTTTCTGTGATTTTTATAGCTCCCTGAGGCGTAAATACATTTTTCCGCTAGTAAGGAACAATTAATTCATAAAGTTAAGGCCTGCATTGTTGTTTTTACAAACCTTACCCTTCCCCGTGATTTTTTGGGGCTTTGCAAGTTTGTTTCTCAGGTGCCCTCAGATTGAGAAAAAAAGCTATTTAGAGGAACCATACTCCAATCCCACCTCATCGGGCAGTTTTTGTATTTATTTAAAAGTGGAATTTTATTGTAAAAGTCCAAACTTGTTGAACCTCTTTTAGATAATGCACTATGGCTTCAGCACTTTATACGTATATTTTTATATTATTTTAATCTGCGCTCAGTAATAAGTTTTTAGATTGTCCTTATATCTGCATTAATTTCCTTCTCTGCTGTAACTAAGTATTCAGTCAGTAAATATCTGAAATGTATGCTTTATGTGCTTTTATGGTCTACATTGATCGAATAAAGATTTCTTGATTATGATGAGTATCCTCTTATTAAATTTCAATGAAGCTCACTTTTCATTGAGATATCTTTAATTGTGGGTCCATTGCTTAGGAGGTCATGTGTCTAAATAACAAACATACATGATTGTCAGTATACGTAATGAGTACTTATAAACCCTGATTACCAGTTTTGTGCTAATTTTTATTTTGTATTTCTTTTTCCAAGGATGAGAAAAATCAAGTTCTAATTACGAATGCTTGGCTCCAGATGGTAAGAACTTTCAGTTTTTATTTTATGTATAAGCACGGGCATAGTCGGCCCAGATGCATATAGAGGCAGTGTTCTAATTACTACATTTTAAGGTTATAACGCTTCATTTCTCAGGCATTTGTGCCTGTCACCCTACCCTTGCACAGAACAACATATGATAAATGATGATTTTGTAGCGCAATTTAACATCTCTACCATCTTAACACTGAGAAAAAATGATTTGGTCCACACTGTCAAAGTTATGAATAAGTTGAGCTAGCATCTCCTTGGATACAGTTGATAGCCATTCAAGACAACCTATGGCACAATGTGTAGATGTTAACTTCTTGTCTGGTGCATGAGTAGGGGTCCCGCTCCAAAAGGTATAGTACCAAAATATTAAGTTTTAAACGTCAAGGTATAAAAAATGTAAACATAGACTGCCAAAATATTGTGAAGGCAAGTATATATAGGTATGAATGGTATACTATTCTTAACTCCACATTTATGCACCTTGATAATATATTTATCTTCAAAGTGTAGTGTAGTTCCTATTTTCCCAATAGGCTCTGCGCATTGGAATAGTACCTACAGCAGTAAAGGCCTAGGCCAGACGTTAACTAGGTCTACTACTGTCGATACTAGACTTAAGTTTTGGGTTTGCCAGCGTAGCTCAGAGTTCGCTAGAAACTTTCTCGAATGTTCAGGAAAGAATTAACTCCCCTGATTAGACAAGAAGGGATTTAGTTTCTGACAACCATAGAACATGACAACTTTGCTCTCCCCTAATCAAGAGTCAATCTCAAGAGTCGTGTGAGCACAAGGCAATTATTTTACTCAGTCAGTACGTGCATTCTTAGTCTCATCAGATTGTAGAGAAAAGGAAGAGACGGGCGTGTTCAATAAAAAGGTGTTATTTATTGATCAGTCTCTTTTCTCGTACAAGAGAAATGGATCGATATTATTGCAATACTTATAGTTAAGTAAAGTGCATACATTAAAAGCAATAGTATAAAATAATACTGTAAAAACATTGATATGGTTTCTGAGCCATATGATGTTTAAAATGATTAAAATATATTTACATACACATATACATTTGACTAAACGTACTCAACTGGTGTTTCTAAATACGCCTACCCCGTGTACCTGACCTAAGTCTAATGCGTGGGCGGGAATAGAAAGTTACAGTTTAAGTTAAGCTTGTTTTTGCCAAGTGAATAACTAAAGAATTCTCTGTGAGGGGTTATTCAGTTCTGTACCTGGAATTTAGGATGAATGAGGAATGGTATCTCTTTCTCTGCTCTCGATATTCCAGGCTGCCTGCGAGGGCTGCCCGAAAGCGCCGGTGCTGGGTCTCTCGGCTTGAGATAGCAGCGCGTCTCTCAGCGCGTCAGGAAGGCGGGGCTGCTGCCAGCGGGGTCTGCTTCTGCTCTCGGCTTCGGCAAGTATGGCTGCTCCGTCTCGTCACCACGCGTGTGTGTGCATAGGGCAAGATCGGCAATATTTATACCTTAAAGGTGCCGAGATTGACGTAAGGATGGACATAGATACGTCAATAAAGATGTCATACGACTTGCTCGTTAGCACATTCTTTACTAAAGTTCTCTGTGAAATCAAAACAATGGCCGCACGGATTTTCCAGGTTGTCATAGGTTTGATTTGTTATGAGAACGTCGTATGCCTTATCAGGGGCTGGAGGAATGTCGCTTGTCTAATTAGATCTCAAGCGTTATGACCTAATCAGATAACACGTTCCTGTGCCGTAGTGTGACTGCGTCAGATAACGGTATCTGCATCATGGGGGCTGTTCTTGCCTCATGGGCTGACTGTTAGTTAACTTGATAGTTAGTTTAACCAGAATAGGGTCAGGAATAGGGGGATCGATTCAGAACCTATAGGAATACATGACAAAAGTACATTCTTGTGGAGGTGGGAATAGCAAATACTTGCCTTCACAATATTTTGCTAATCAATATTTAAGTTACAGTATTGTTGAGCTCAATATTCTATCATACAACCACTGTAAGCAAATTTCAACTATTACATCATGTGCAATTACAGGATTTAAAATTGCACTGTGGTAATCACATCACAATCTTTAGGTACCTTTACATTTACCAATAACAGAAAAATGTTAAGAAAAAATTCATAATACTGGATCCTGCTTCAATTCTGCAAATATGTTGTTATTTAATCACGCGCACAGAACAATCTTTGTGGGGACTTGAACGTGCGTTACCATCCTTGCGGAGACTTACTCAATAATGATCATTTGTGATTGAATACATTCATAATCAAATAGCTAAATGTTATTTTTCAGTGCTGTACCTAATTTACATGATAGTTTAGTCAAATATGAATAGTTCATTGTGTCCGAGGAGCACACAGAGCATGGATTTTGATGATAACACATTTCTCAGCAGAAAACAATAATATATCAAGTGCATTGAAAGATATCTATCCTATTACTGAGTGCTCACAAACTTTAAGGACTATAAAAAAACACATAGTTAAATTACTTTAGAGGCCAAAGATAGATCCTGCAATGTGATCAGGTGGCAAAACCAAGTTGCCATCTGACCACCTAGTTCTTTTTCATCAACTTCACCAATTGGCAACATGTTTGTGCGGCTGTGCATTAATTGTTCCCAAAGATATGATATGAGATTATAGTAATTTTCTGGAGCTGACAGAGAAACTGTGTGATGATAGTCATATTCACTTAATGATTATATTGATGCTATCTCCCCACAGATAGTGTTTTATTATAGTTACTTTGAAGTCCCGATAAACATAGTGAGTGATTATATTTATGTTGAAGTCCCCACAGAGATAGTGCATGACATAGTGTGTCACTAAAGGTTGCAGAGGTTGCCACAAAGATAGTGTGGGATTATAGTCTTGTTCAAATTCTCCAAAAGACAGTGTCTGATTATAGTCATGCCCAGTTCTCCACACATAGTGTGCTTGGTTTTGGTGTATGATGATAGTCATCCTGCAGTTCATGTAGAAATAGTGCTTTTAGAGTAATGCAAATGTCCCACAGAGATAGTTTGTGATTATAGTTAAGTCCAAAAGATAGTATTTGATTGATTATATGATTATATTGATGCCTAGGTCCCCATAGAGATAGTGCATGATTATAGGGATGCCGAGGTCCCCACATAGATAGTTTGTGAGTATATGGATGCCCAGGTCCTCACAGAGATAGTGTGTGATTATAGGGATGCCCAGGTGCCCACAGAGATAGTGTGTGATTCAAATCCCCACATATAGAGTATTATGATAGTGTTGTTCAAATCCCTGTAGAGATAGTGTATATTGATAGTTATACTGACATCCATTCATAAATAGTGTATCATTACAGTATCCCCACAGATATAGCATTTAATTATAGTCACTCTCAAGTCCCCATTGACATAGTGTGTGATTATTTTCATGGTTAATTCCCCTCATGGATGGTGTGCGATTATTTATGTTCATGCCCATGCAGAGATTGTGTGTGATTACAGTCATGTTCAAGTCCCCACATAGACAGTGTTATGATAGTAATGTTGAAGTTCCTGGAGAGATGGGTAATTATAATTGTCATCCTCAGGTCCTTACAGAGTAGTATGTGATTACCAGGTGCCTGCACAGATAGTTTATGATTACAGTCATGCTTAAGTGATGCAGAGATATTGTGTGATTATGGTGAAGCCCAGGTCCCCAAAGCGATAGTGTGTGATAATCGGGATGCCCACATGCCCTACAGAACTAGTGATTGTAGCACTGTAGAGAGAGTGTGATAACTGTCACGTTCCCGTCCCTCTAGAGACAGTCTTTTATGATAGTCATGTTGATGTGCCTGCAGAGAGATTATCAGCCTGATTCATCAAGCCGAAATCGGCTCGCAAAGGGCCAGATTCTGAGAATCTGGCCCTTTGCGAGCGCTATTTTTGCATTTGGGATTCATCATCCCAAATGCAAAAATCGGTAATAGCGATTTCGCTATTTTGCGAGGAATTACATTTAAGGAATCTCTATTTGAGATTCCTTAAATGCAATTCATCATCCATTTAAAAATTGCGAATTCGCAATTTCGTCCCGCTATTTACCGCGAGGTCAAACCTCGTGGTAAATAGCGAAAACTTAGAAAAATGATTTTAAAAGCATTTTTCTAAGTTGCATGTTGCACACACACATGTCCTTTGGACATGTGTGTGCGCAACACCAGTTTCAATTTGCATTTAAGGGGTGCTACAGGGTGTCCTTTGGACACCCCTGGCACCCTTTAAATCGCTATCTTATTTGCGATTAGCTAATTGCTAATCGCAAATAAGGAATAACTCCCCATTCATTCCTATGGGCCTGTAGGCCCATAGGAATGCATGGCAAGTTATTCTTTATTTGCGATTAGCAATTTGCTAATCGCGAATGAGGAATGTGTAGGAATCGCATTTCTTTATGCAATTTCTACATGAATCCCGTTTTGCAAGTCCTTAATAGCGATTCCTTATGAATCGCTATTAGGGGCTCGCAAAACGGGAGATTGATGAATCAGTCTGTAAGTGAACAAAGTCATATTCAAGTCCTCACAAAGTGAATGTATATTTATGTCCAGGTCCCCACAGAGATATTGTATGGATATAGACATACCCAGATCCCTACAGAGCTATGTGTGTTGAAATAGTGTGTGATGATAGCCTCGTTCAATTCCCCTCAAAGATAACATTTGATTGTATATATTGATACTGATGACACCACAGAGATAGTGTGTGAATACAGTGATGTTCAAGTCCCCACAGTGATAGTGTGTGAATATAGTTATTTTGAAGGCCCAGAAGAAATAGATAGTATTAGTCTGGTGTCTTAGTAAACTAATATAGCCACTTAAATGATCTGTGACCACACACTCATTGTTTGAATCGTGGTGCTCAACTCAGACGTTCATTCTTCCACAGTTGATAAAATGAGCAAACTTGCCTTGGGTAACAAAATTCAATTGTTATTCAGCACCAACATACCCCCCAGGCATGATTGTGCGCTTTATAAATATACATGAGAGGATGTGATTTGATAATAGTGGTAGTCAAGGCCCCGTGGGAGCTAGATTGGAATTATCCCACTGATCTAAGTAATAATCCCACTTCAAATGCAGCAATAGCTGAATTGAACTGTGCTCATCCATGAAGGTCCACACTTCCCTAGAAATCTAAATATCTGAGTTCTCATTCTCCTTTCTAGCCATCACCTTATGAACTAGTGTCCATATGGAAGCAAAACTGTATTTCTGATTGTAATAAACTCCCAGGACAGCTTATTTCTGACCCTGTTGGTATATTACATTCGAGAAATAGATTTAAGGACTGGCAAATCTTTGTTATTTTTGTGTCTAGAATTCAAGAACATAATGTGCATCTCCCCCCAAAGCTCTTTCTCCTCTCAGAGTTGTTCTTCTACCTGTGCTTGGGGATCCTTCGAGCTACCTTGGCTAACACTCCATAAACTATTGTCTGTACATTCATAAACTTTGTTCAACAAAGTTAAAACATTTGCTATGTTTGGGAGCACAAGTCATATAAGTGGAACATAAAGCTGAATTTTCAGAGTGAGACTGATTGTCATTTTGTGCATGAGTATAAAACAACCACTTTGGCAGTAGTATGGTATGACTGCTTTTTAATTGAAAAGGAGACAACATCTAAATGTGCCAATGTAAAAAAAGGGAGACTTTAATAAAGTTGAGAAATAAATTTGGGAGCCAGGTTTTATATTCGGATGCAATACAGGAGTTCTTAAATACTGCCTTCGTAATGGAAAAAAGGGAGATTCTCAGCATTGCCCAGGTTAACTACAAGAGTCTTCAACAGCGTTGATGAGTCTAACAAATTAAACTCCTAAACTGAGCTGCTATTCTCATTGTGTAAGAGTAGATAATTTCACTTTGGCTGGCATACAGCTGTCTTTTTCATGTGAATAAACAACTCAAAATGTGCCCCCTTAATAACAGGAGTATTCCACAATGTTTACATAAACATACTTGAGGAGTCCAAATGTTAAATTTCGGTGTATGTTGGGCATACAAATAGGGTTCCTCAAAGGGGCTAGTGAATCCTCTGTTCAGGAACAGAGAAAGGCAAGAAGATGGTTTTGTGGGAAATTGAACTATAAAACATGACCCTGTTAAAGAAGGGAGTCCTTCACTAAGCTGAAATGAAAATAGTACAGCCCGAACTGCCAAGCTAGGTCCTCCCTGAACAAGAACACAAGTAACCCAGGACCGGTCTCACTCTTGTTATGGGCTCATCAGATACTAAAGCATATCATGGTTTTTCCCTCTGAATAATATGTTTTTGATCAAAAAAATATCCAGTGCTTAAGAGCATCCTTCACTAACTTTGATGGGCAACTCTCCCATAAATGTACTGACTGTTCCGTGGTTGGGTGTGTGGTGGGTGATGGTATGAGGGTATGGTGGTGTGTTTGTGTGCTTGGGTGATGCACCAGACCATAGAATAATGGCAGTAGTTCTTGGCATATTGTAATAAGCAATGCTAGCTATTGCAGAATAAAGATAATGTGTGTTATGCTGTGGCCGTCTGTTGTGCCACTAAACCACAAAAGGGGCAACAAGCCATGAAACAAGAGATACATTGGAGCACACAGAGTGGTATATACCACCTGCAAAAAACCATGAGTTTGCACTTGCCATCTTCTGATACCTCAGGTGATGGAGGGATGGGGATGGTACTTAAGAAGCAGAAGACTTATTTACCAACTCTTCAGACATAGCAAGGGGGATCCATACTCTCCTACAAAGCTGAAGCAAGTGCCTTCGCCTTTGCCAAGCATCAGGAGTGTGAATTACCTAACAACTATGAAGAGCAGTCTCTCATTTCCCATCTGCTGTGAACAAAGAAAGTGAGATTCAGAGCCTGCTATAAAATAAAACATTGGATTCAGAGCAGTGATTAATTTGGAGCAGGTTTTCTTACCACCTGCAATGTATGAAAAGGGTACAGGGATCCAACGGACAGGAACAACGCCATTCTTTTTGGGTGATGGTGTGCTGGGTTTTTGCCTGTGCTGCCTGTAAAAGGTGTTTCTCAGAGGTGCTGCTCTAACATTTTGTGATGATTCACCTCGTCAGACTTTGCCGTTTGCTTTTGGATTTTCTTGGGACTGACAACCACCTCTTGCGGAACCCGCTTCGCGGGTCCCGCTGCGGCGCGTTAGCCGCCTGTGTGCAGAGCCATGGACATCACCTGCGAGGGACTGGGTGAGTGCAGGGCTGCGAGCGGCGGGATAGGACTACGTCTCCCAGCAGTCCTGTTAACCCGCGCCACCTGCCATCTGGCCGCTCTCCCTGCAAGCCCCGCCCCACTTACAGCTTAACTTTCCTCCTATAAATTCAAAAAGCAACTCCCGCGTCGCGGGAGCGCGCGGGAGCGCCCGGGGCTAAGCCCGGGCAAAGGGCGGGCCCTCATAGGCCGGACAAGGCCGGGCTGGGCCTACTCTCTTCAGTTAATTGTCTGCACCCTGTGGAGAAGCGTGGCTCAGTGGTTAGAGGCGGCAGACCCGGAAGCTGAGATCAGCCGTGGACCAGGGTTCGATTCCACGCCTCGGCGGGTCTTGGGCTCAAAAATTCCACGGACTCGACAATTCTCGCTCCGGTGCCTACTCGACTCACGGGGTCACACTCTGCGACTCTGGGCAATAGCTTGCTTAATCTCCACTACGGCCCCTCGCGGCGGGATGCCTGGCTTTCACCTTGTGGATACCCTGCCGGGGTATCTCACAGGGGAATACCAGGACGGGTTCCCTAAGCAAGCGCCTTGATACCTTCGGGTGATACGTGCGCTATATAAGTCGCAATACATTTACATTTACATTTACACCCTGGACTATTATTTGTCTTTTGCTACTTTCTTCCTTTAAGCTTTGCACCCATAGCTGTTTGTTATGCCTTCCCCGGCCACGGAGGGTACCCCTATGAAGCCGGGGGGAGTTAAAAATGGGACCTTAGATAAATATTTTCCTCGGGCTGTGGGAGATGGGGAGAAGGAAAGTACTTTGACCAAGCTCAGGGCGGAGCGTAGACGGTCCATTGAAAACTTGAAAAATAGGCCCCTAGGAGATCACTGTATTTCATTTAGTGGGGAGCCATCCTCATTGGACGATGTCCCTCTCTTGCTGAGGGATTGCTCCAATAACCCCACTGAACCGATCACTAACGTTACCCCCCCCCATTAGTCCTCGCTGTGTGACTGTTGATCTAATTACCCAGCCCTCACCTGCCATTAAAGGTAGGAAAGCCAAACCTAAGCCAACTCTTGCGCATGGGGTACATGGCCCCCCACCCAACAAACGTAGGAGAAAGTCGAGGGGTGGCCAGGGAAAAATTAAATCAAAAATTCCTCACACTGATTTTGGGAGAACTCTAAAACCCCCCCCAACTACTGAGAGGTTATTGGAAGCTGTACATATAACACCGCCCGAAAAGGCTATTATTACATCTGACATGGCTGATGCCACGGTAAATAACGTTACCAATGTTCCTCTTTCTGTTGTCCCGCTAGGAAATTTGGAATTTTTGCTCAGGTCACTGTTATTGCCGATTAGTGAGAGCATTAAAAAGGTTGAGATTAGACTCACTATCCTGGAGGCCACATTAAGCAGTATGAAATCTTCGGTTAGCCACCAGGGTAGATCTTTTGAGACTAATCCCCCTCCCATTTTTCCCCCCAACTGCTCTAATACGCCAGGTAGTTTGGTGACCACTGTCGCTCCCCCCCCACAACCCCTTATGGCTAATTTAGCTCCAGTCCAGTCACGAAAACCTAATATTCCACCTTTGACAGTAGGACCAGCTCCACCTATGCCAATTACTGTCAGTACTGCTCCCCCTCCCCAGTGAAGCCTGCTGCTAGACCCCGTAGACCCAATCTCCCTCCAGAGGCTAATGATTTTATGGTAATTATGGCCGGTGTTCCCCCACTTGAAGTGGGCGAAGGCGAGAACTTTTGCTCACTGAAAAGTAAGGTCATCAAGTGGGTAAATTGGAACCGACCCCTCCCGACCTACCTTAACAACGAAATCATTATGGTGAGAAGGGTACCTTGGGTGGGTAATACAAACAAATCTATAATAGGGGATTGCATCCTGGTGAGTTTTCGAGACGCTGGGACTGTTACCCATATATGTCATGGGAAGAACAGATCCCTCGAATCTACAATTCAGACTCTACATGTGTCTTTTTTCTTCCCTCCAACCCCTATGTATCCCGATCAAGACCATGACAACTGGACGAGGGTCGTCCGGAGGGGTAGAAACCATGACTTTAAGGCTCGGCCAGTTTCTCAACCCCCGGTGACACCCTTCCATAACTTTAATCGATTTAGTTGTCTGAATGGACTCGAGGGGGTTGATTGACATATGGTTAGAAATACCAATACAAGGGGAAATGAATGCCCAGGTGCTGTAATTATAGGGGATTCAATATCGGATTCTGGGCAGCAAAATCTGTTGGCACTGCAAATTTTACCTAGTAGGGCTAGGGGGACTGAGGCAAATGAGATTACGGTTATAGCTACTGAACCTATAATGGGAGGAAAAGGGTTCGAACCTGGCCAGGTGGAGACTGTGGAACAAATGGGGCTTAATGGGGGAACAAAGCATGTTCACGACGAAATGAGAGCCATTTCCTGGAATATAGCAGGTTTGGCAGCCAAATTTAATAATAAAGAGTGGCGTACCTATATTAGCAAATTTCACATAATTAGCCTTCAGGAGACATGGGCCCTAGAAAACAGCAACTTCCACATCCAGGGGTATAAATGCTTCTTCGTCCCGGCACAAAAAACGAGATCGGGGAGAGCCATGGGAGAATTATCTGTATATGTGGACTTAAACCTTCCGGGCAGCTGGTCCATCACGGACTGGAATTCACATGCTATACAAGCAGTACGGTTTAACGGGAAGGGGCTAAGTCTTACTGTTTTCAACATTTATAACAACGGGGTAGGGGGAGGCCATACCTCATTTATAGGAGAATTAGATGACAGATTGGGACAGGAAATCTTGGCTAGGAAAGCGGGACAGGTACCTGCCCTACTGGTCATGGGAGACTTTAACTGTCACTTATGCTCAGCTTTGGTTCCAATAGATGCAGAGTGGTCTCATTGCCCCGTAGTGAAAGGGCCGCATTTTTCGCACACACCGGATGGTTTAGCTTTTAGTAAACTCCTTCTTAACTACGATTTAGTGCACACTATTAACATGATGGGTGTGCAGAAGGATGGCAGTCTACCACCAACATTTAAGGGTAGAGGATGCTCATCTTTTATTGACTACATTTTAGTTTCTAGACTTCTTATAAATAGAGTTATTAGCGTAGGGATAGAATGGAGCACTTTTAGTGACCACAATCCCCTTGTATTGGGGTTGCTGCATTCGGTGGGCTCAAGAAGTAGATACCAAGGCTCAATCACAGAGAAGGTAACAGACCAGGGAAGAAGATTAAGGTGGTCCAAAATAGATGGGGAAACCTTCTATAAATCCTTGATGGACTCTGGAAAACCTGCCATGGATGTCTGTTTAGATATGGGTGCACAAGGTCCACGGTTGCTCGAAGCATTCGGCCAGATTGCTGACCTTATAGATGGTCTATTAAAAACTAGCGCGCCCATAAGGAACCAATGTAATCCACGTTGGTTTGATAGAGATTGCTCAAAGGCTCTGAGGGAGCTTAAAAGCAGCCTCAAAAACAAACCAAGGGATATCCTACAAATTGCTGTGTGTAGGAACAAATATAAGATGGAGACCAAGAGGAGGAAATTAGCTCTACAGGGAGAAGCGTGGGCAGACCTAAGAGAAGCGGGGGAAAACAGGGATATGTCCGGGTTTTGGAGAATTATCAATCAACCAACTTTCCAGGAAAATAATGCCCCGGAGATAGGATTAAATATCTTACCAGAACAGTGGGTCTCTCACTATAAGGGGCTGTATAATCATGAGCCAGGCCCAACAGAAGAGTATGTAGGGACTCCACACGAAGGCACTACAGTAGTGTTTTCCATTAAGGAGATCACTGCTGGAATAGAGGGTTTGACAAAAAATAAGGCCCCTGGCCCGGACGGGATCCCCCGGATTTGTTTCTGAGCTGTGTAGAACTGTGGGCCCCCATAATGACTAGAGTCATAAATACCGCCATCACTTGTGGTTTACCGCCGTCCTGGTCAAAGGCTATAATCGTCCCTATTTTTAAGAAGGGCAATAGGGACGATCCCCGGTGTTATTGCCCTATTTCTTTGATTGATGTGTCGGCCAAACTCCTGGGAAGGGCGATCCTCAACAGATTGTCCGAGTGGACCGAGGAAAATAACATCTTTTCGGACACTCAGTATGGATTCAGGACGGGAAGGTCTACTAGTGACCAATGCCTGAACCTCTATATGCTGACTGCCAAATACACCATGGCCAGCAACGAAGCCATCTATATGGGGTTCATGGACCTGGCAGCGGCATTCGATCATGTAAATAGGGAGAAACTCTGGGTCATGATGTCTCTTATGGGGATTGAGGTTGACCTAATTAACATTTTAAGGGAACTCCATAGTGATACCTCAGCAAAAGTCAGATTTAATAGAGAGGGTGGGTTGACCGACTCATTTCCCTGTAACAGCGGGGTACGGCAAGGCTGTATTCTAGCCCCATTTTTATTCTCACTCTATATAAATAACCTGGAGCAGTTCCTGTTAAATTTAAAAACAGATTGTCCAAGGGTGGGGTTGCGTCATATCCCCGTACTGCTTTATGCAGATGACGCGGTCCTGCTCGCACGTACGCCCAGGAGCTTACAGACTTTGATTGACGGATTTGTTGAGTTCATGGGTTCCTTAGATCTTTTTGTCAATCTGGGCAAATCATACGTGCTGTTGGCTGGCAATAAACCATGCACCAAATTTACGTATACGATAGAAAACCATAAAATAGAAGAGGTCAAAACATTTTCCTATCTAGGTGTAACCTTTGACGGGTCTTTACAATTTAACTCCCTGGTTGAGGAGCGCTGTTGTAAAATGATTGCTACGAATGGGGCTATTGCAAGTTACGGTAGGAGGGTAGGAAGATGGAGCCCTGAACAGGTGATGAACCTGTATAGCTCCATATGCTGCTCCAAAGTGATCTATGGGGCAGAGGTATGGGGCTTTGTTAATACTGTGAAAATACAGCGGGATGAAAACAAATACTTAAGAACTATCCTGAGAGTACCCCCAAGCACCGCTGGCTTCATAGTACATAGGGAACTGGGGAGGCCGTACCTAGAAGATCTGATAAAACTTAGACCAATAGTGGCCTGGTTAAAATTTTGGGTCAACCCCGAGGCGTCTCTGAGCAGGGAAATTTTAAATGACTGCTTAGAAAGAGACAAATGCATGAGAATCCCATGGCTCAACTATGTAAAGAGTACCCTAGAGTCAATCGGCTACAGGAACCTCTTTACTGACCCGGCAGCAATTGTACCACAGCATAAAGCGTTTGTAAAAATAGCTTTTTTAGATCAAAAAGCACAACAGAGAGCTGAGGCTGAAGGGCTCAAAAAGACCGTGAGGGCTCACAACCTGGTTAAGAGCACAGAGGGAATGGAGCCATACCTGTACCTTATGCATAATGTTCAGGACAGATTTCTAATGTGCCGTTTTAGAATAAATCTACTTCGTATTTATTGGCATCACCAGCAGGGTTTTTAACCACAACCGAGCAGAAGGTTATTAAAGTGGCGGTCCGATTAAGGGTAACCAGAGGAGAGGAATGACTCATAAAAACTGTTATTAATCTTCTCCTAAAAGTGTTTAATTCCTTCTTCTCTTTTGTCAACTGTAAATAATTATCATTACTAGGATTCTGATAATGGTTTAATGATATTTATTTTTTTTCTCATTTTTAATCATGTATATATGTATGTGCTTTTATGGTGATTTTTAATCATCGAATAAAGAATCCTTGAATTGAATTGAATTGTGATGATTCCTCAGGATTTGGCGCAGGAGATTAAGATTGTATAGAGTGGTGCCTGTGGGGGACTGGCAGGGACTAGGCTCGGTCACGTCTTCAGTCCACTGGTGTAGTCATAGCCCCAGATAAGTGTGCATATCGAGTGGAAAAAATGTTACTCAAAATGGATAACCACCCAAAGAAAATATTATTTGCAAAATGTGTGAATCTTACATTTGGTAATTAACCTAGATTAGGCTTGCATAACATTTGCCCAAAATTACTTATGTCCCTTTAAACAGCAGAAAGGTGCACTGGTGCATAAAAGTTTAATGGCCAAACTATACCCCGAAACACAAGTCAAAAAGAGTGCACTCAAAAACAATATGAACACCTCTGAAGTTTAAAGATCTGTAACTACAGCAAATCAAAAGTCTCAAAAATAAATCATGGCCTATTCCATCTTGCTTTGTGCAGCCTTCCCATAATTTCATCAAAGTTGTGCCGTAAAGGCCGAATTTTCGATTCCTCTCTATGGAGAGGCCTGTGAGGAGAATGTAGGCCATTTGGTGAATGCTGCTTTTACTTATAATAAAGAGCCTCATACATTGTAAGTCATCTCCTTCCTCTCTAAAAGGTTGGTTGAACTGTTCAAAGCTGAGCCAGTGGATGCTTCACTTGCATTATCTGCTGACTCTAGGTCAATAGGAATGCACTGAGTCAGTTCAGAGAACATGTTTTGGAGAATGTGAAGTGCCTCTAGTGTGCTGTTTAAATGAGCTTCCTACTCTACCTTATGTGTGTGATGCATCTGCCTCTATAAGGTGTCCCTCATTACAGGAAGTGCAGATGTGTTTTAAACTTGTCTACCAAAGGTAGCTAGTACTGTTATTGGGTCAGCTCCTGCATTCAGTTGCAAATTATTGTGCCTCCTCCTGAGAAGTGTTACAGCAAAGAAATGATGGACAGAACGCTGACAATGCAAACATTCTCCCAAAGTCAAAGATTTTTGGGTTAAATCCATAATTTTGTTGCCCACTACGCCACCCAAGTTTTGACCCAACCATATGCAAATCAGTCTTGACCCCAAGCCCCATGGGAACAGTCCAGCCCGAACTGCCAGGCCCTCTCTGGACCAGAAACAAACATCCTGGGATCGGTTTCAGGGTATGTCACCCTTCTTCAGCTTGGCTAGCTTGAATCCAATGGCCCAGTGTGCAAGGGACCGACGCCTGGGGATACCGATCCCGCTAAGGGCGAAAAGTGTTACAGCAAACAAATGATGGAGGGAACGCAGACAATGCAAACATTCTCCCCCAGTCAAAAATTCTGGGTTAAATCCATCGTTCTTTTGCCCACTACGCCACCCCAGTTTGGACCCAGCCATATGCAAATCAGTGTGTGCCCCATGAGAACAGTCCAGACCGAACTGCCAGGCCAGGTCCTCCCTGGACCGGAAACAAGCATCCTGGGACCGGTTTCAGGGTATGCCACCCTTCTTCAGCCAGGCTAGCTTGAATCCAGTGAGGGCTGTTAGCCTGAAACCGGTCCCAGGATGCTTGTTTACGGTCCAGGGAAGACATGGCTTGGCAGTTCGGGCTGGACTGTTCCCATGAGGCACAGGGTCAAGACTGATTTGCATATAGCTGTGTCTGAAATGGGGAGGCGAAGTGAGCTAAAGAATGATGATGGATTCAACTCGGATCTGTGACTGGGGGTGAGTGTCTGAAAAGGTTCAGTGCTCCATCCATCATCTTGTATTTGCTTTGTTCGCCTTAAGTTGGCAGGGTATGCCCAGACGTGGGTTCCTTGCTCACTTTGCCACTGGATTCAAGCTGGCCTGGCTGATGAGGGCTATTAGCCTGAAACCGGTCCCAGGATACTTGTTTACTGTCCAGGGAAGACATGGCTTGGCAGTTAAGGGTGGACTGTTCCCATGAGGCACAGGGTCAAGACTGATTTGTATATGGCTGTGTCTGAACTGGGGCGGGGAAGTGAGCTAAAGAATGAAGATGGATTCAACCCAGATCTGTGACTGGGGGTGAGTGTCTGAAAAGTTTCAGTGCTCTGTCTATCATCTCCTTGTGTTTTCTTAGTCCTGAGAAGTGGTAGCTGTATGCTCCTCTGCTGTGAGGTGTTGTGACCTCCAGTTTTCCTGAGGCTCTGACAACGTCACTGCCTTAACACTCTCCTCCTCCTCCCCCTCCTCCATACCTTCCGGGAGAAATGGGATTTTATTCCCATGATGAATCTGAACTTCAACCTCTCCAAACGTCACAATGGGCACTGCGCTGGTTGTTGTAGCGAGGCTGCTACCAGCACCAGCAAAGGCAGTGCTCTGAACAGTGGCTTAGTCTGTGTGGTTTCTGTTAGTACAACAGTCGTAGGTGTAGCTGAGTTGACTATAGTGGACGTCACGAAGCTTGTGGACTGGCGGCCTCTAAGGCAAGAGTGATGGTAGGTACAGAGGCAACAGTGGTGCTTGCCATCGGTGTGGTCCTGGTGGTTAGTACTGATAGAGCAGTTGTAATTGGCACACAAGTGCACATCTACACACCATATATTGTTGGCACCTATGGCTAATGGTACTCAGAACAAGCATTATATGAAATTCATTAAAAGGATGTGCATATGGAGATGCCTAGGGCCTGTGCTGTTGAACAGATATTTTAATATGTCTAACATTCCTTTAAACTGTTGTTCTGTCATCATATGTGCCTTCCCTTGTACAATTAATGTCACCCTGCTACAACGTCACTGGCAATCTGTTGCATACCAATGCCTGTTATGAAACTCAGACCTGCATGCCAGTTCACTTAGTGACAAGGTATCTGTTCCCTGGCATCTTCTAACACATTTTACCACTTACAAATTAACTTTGTACACAACACCACTAGGTAACCACTAAACTTGTGATAGCCAAACGGTAGCTCACACCAGTGACAAGCAGTGAAAATATATATCTATATATATATATATATATATATATATATATATATATATATATATATATATATATACGCACACTCATACATACAAAGGCTGGGCTGCCAGCGGAAACGTGTTCCTGATGTTCCGTGCCAGAGTGCCAGACCCCCCTTATTTGGACTGAGGAGAGTGTTTGTGTTAAGGCACCAGCGGTAGCAGGCCGACAAACCGTAGTACAACTGATCTACTACAGAGATGCTAAGTAATACCAGCACTGTCTATGCATCCAGAAGTAAACAGAAAATGCAGTGGTTTAAAGATGAAATTGTGAGTGCTATCTGATAAGCCCATAACTCTAAGGCCAACCTTGCTTATTATTGGATGGCAAGGAAGCTCAGAGTTCATGGTGTAAGAAGTTTAAACAAACAGCAAGACCCCATCACAGAATATAATGGCTGTTGTTTTTCCGCTTAGATGTGCACATTAAGTGCACTCAGCCCTCCCCACTGAAAATGAGACACAAAGAATAGAAACAAAGGTGCTCATTAGGTTGAGCCCGGGC
Source organism: Lissotriton helveticus (assembly GCF_964261635.1). Taxonomy (NCBI): domain Eukaryota; kingdom Metazoa; phylum Chordata; class Amphibia; order Caudata; family Salamandridae; genus Lissotriton; species Lissotriton helveticus. The sequence continues at coordinate 1,402,107,806 of NC_136059.1, read as the reverse complement.
AGCGCATGCGCTGCTCTACAAGGCATACTGTATTGAGTTAGGGATTTGATGCTCCGTCCACTCTCCACGCATATTTTTCATTAGCTTGTGTCGTTGTCCTTTGTAAATGCTGGCTTCTGATTCCTTAATCGCCTTTATTCCCTCCTTAGTACTGCCTTGTCTTCATTTGAAACCTCCCATGGCAACTGTTCCTTTTACTTCTGTTGCGACACAGTATGTTTTATTTTGTGCATAATTTCTATTTTCTTTAATGGGGTTTGATCTACTGCGGCCTTGACGTGCTTTCTTTACATTCAGCTCACCATGCAAGCTTTCACTTTCGAAGCAGCCGGGACAATGGCTGCTACTTCTTGGCAATGCCATAGGTCTCGCTTTTACTAGACTTTGAGTTATTGGCATTGTAAATGCCAACAGCTTAAACTCTTGCAAATGCAAGACCTATGGCATTGCCAATATTTTTGGGGTTGTCAAAGACCCCATGCCGCACTTTAACGTGCATGCAGGTCGCGCCAATTTCTTTATTAGAGACGTGTCTAAGAAAAGATGTGCAGCCGCTATTAAATTAAAACCGCGGCATTTATGCTTTTACAATAAAAAAGCAGCTGTTTGTCAAACATGCTTTTTTTGTAATAGCCCCCATGCCGTGGTTTTACTTTAATAGCGCCGCCCACTTTTCTTTAGACGCAGCTCTTCTAAAGAAAGGGGCGCAACCTTCATGCAAGTGAAAATGTGGCATGGGGGCTATGACAAAAAAAAAACAAAATTGCAATGTCATAGGTCTCGCATTTGCGAGAGTTTAAGCTGTACGCATTTGCAATGCCAGTAGCTCAAACTCTCGAAAATGTGAGCCCTATGGCAATGCAAATGCTTGTTTTTACCTTGCCATCACTAACACTGCCAATAACCAAAAATTCAAAATGTGGCAGACTCCCTATTCCAGTTAACAATCACTGGGTAAAATGTATTCATGAATTCTGTTATTTTCACATATTACGACTACGGAGCATCAAATTCTGTAACATTACACGGACAGTGGAGACATATGACCATGCACCAAAGCGTGCTGACCAGAGGCAGCTCCTCTACCAGGGTGGAGGAGCATCGCTGCACTGCTTTCTCGCAGTGCAAGAAGCAGAAACATAAAATGGTAATAACTTCCTGTTATTACCATTTTATGTTTAGTTGTGGGTGGTTGCCCAAACCAGTCATGCGCCCTCTGCCCTTTCTCATTGAAGCCTTTATGGAGAATATGGCCTCCCCGTAAGCCCCTGGCTGGGCGGCGGCCCCACCGATCACAATGCTGCCATTGCAGCATTGTGATTGGCTTAGGGAAGGGGACGGAGGCTACCTGCTTCCTGTTCCTTCTGGAAACATGAGACCAGAAGCAGGAGCCGAGAAGGCGCAGGACCCGGCCGACCCCTGACCCTTCCCGCTTGCCCCCTCCCACTCCGCTTGCCCCCTCCCCACCCGCAATTCATATGAGCCGCAACTGGTGCTAACTTTTAAAAGTACAACAGTTCTGAAAATACGGCCAAGTGCTGTCCGCTGTAAAATAGATAATGGACAATGGATATTAGATGGCAACCATCTGGAAAACAAGAATTTGCAAAGCAATAGGTCTCGCATTAATGAAAGTTTGAGCTATTGGCGATGCAAATAATAATGCAACACCAATAGCTCAAACTTTTAGTAATGCGAGAATTATTGCATTGCAAATGCTTGTTCGCAGTTCTTTGAGGCTTAGATGAGAAAGACATTCAGTGCGATACTGACTGGTATAGTGTTACATTTGATTTATGGCTAAGAACAGATCCTCCACCTACAATGGCATTAGAGTGAGGATGACATTGTGTGCACTTGTGCTGACAACTCAAATTCTGCTGCTTTAATCGTTTGCATAGCCCCCTTAGCTTTCTGACGATAGCCTGGTGCTATGCCTTTCTAGCTCCCTGATACCAAAGGGGATGATGGACGGAGCGTTTGAGCAAATCAAACACTCACCCCCAGTCAACTGATCTGGGTTTAATCCATCATCATTATTTAGCTCACTCCACCACCCCAGTTCAGACTTGGCCATATGCAAATCAGTCTGACCCTGTGCCTCATGGGAACAGTCCAGCCCGAACTGCCAAGCCATATCTTCCCTGGACCAGAAACAAGCATCCTGGGACCGGTTTCGGATTCACAATCCTCATCAGCCAGGCTATCTTGAATCCAGTGGTAGAGTGAGCAAGGGACCCACGTCGGGGCATACCCTGCCAACTTAGGGCGAACAAAGTGATAGCAAAGGGGATGATGGACGGAGCGTTTGAGCAAATCAAACACTCACCCCCTGTCAACTGAACTGGGTTTAATCCATCACCATTCTTTAGCTCACTCCACCACCCCAGTTCAGACATGGCCATATGTCAATCAGTCTGACTCTGTGCCTCATGAGAACAGTCCAGCCCGAACTGCCAAGCCATATCTTCCCTCGACCGGAAACAAGCATCCTGGGACCGGTTTCGGATTCATAATCCTCATCAGCCAGGCTATCTTGAATCCAGTGGTACAGTGAGCTCAGACGTGAGTCCCGTGCTCTCCACACCACTGGAGACAAGCTATCCTTGCTGTTGACGCCTGATAGCCAGAAACCGGTCCTAGGATGCTTGATTCCGGTCCAGGGAAGACATTGCTTGGCAGTTCGAGCTGGACTGTTCCCATGAGACACAGGGTGAAAACTGATTTTCATATGGCCATGTCTGAACTGGGGTGGTGTGGAGTGCAAAAAAACAATGGATTTAGGCCCAGATCTCTGTACTGGGGTGAATGTTGACATTGTTCTGCATTCTGTCCATCAACTTTTGTTTTTGCATTTGTCACCCCGAGTGGGACGGGTATGCTCAGACTTGAGTCTCGTGCTCTCCACACCACTGGAGTCAAGCTATCCTGACTGATGACGGCTGATAGCCAGATACCGGTCCTAGGATGCTTGATTCTGGTCCAGGGAAGACATTGCTTGGCAGTTCGGGCTGGACTGTTCCCATGAGGCACAGGGTCAAGACTGATTTGCATATGGCCATGTCTGAACTGGGGTGGTGTGGAGTGCACAAAAACAATGGATTTAGGCCCAGATCTCTGTACTGGGGTGAATGTATGACATTGTTCTGCATTCTGTCCATCAACTGTTGTTTTTGCATTTCAAGCTCCGTGAAGCAGCTGGGTGTCCCATACAACACTGTAATTTATACCCAATAAGAATAACAATTGTCCTATTATGAACAATTATATTTATAGGCATGGTACTTTCATTCAGTTGCTACCTGTACGAAAACATGCCATTTTGAAATCCAAAATTATCTCCAGGTTCAGTTCTATACCACCCACCGCAGAAGCAATCTTGGTGCAGTTTAAGCCCAATCATTTCATATTGCAAGCTTATCTTCAGTCGTCATCAAACATGAAGCTACTCTATAATTATTCTGACTGGAATGCTTTTTAAAAACTTTATTTTTTTACATTTTCCAGACATAAAACAAAATTACAAAACGATGCTTTGTGAAATGTATAACCAAATATAAGATCATTCGCAGTGCCATCGTAATCATACCCTCAATCCAGATATATGAGGCGCTTCTCATCATGCCCACAGTGTTCATCAATGATGATGAGTGTTTTTTATTTTTATTTTTTTCCATTAGGCATTGTGTCATTGTTCATAGTACAGTCCAAGGTATCTGGGCCATTTAATAGAGCACAATTAAGTACACAGGTGTCTAGTACGACATTATAACTCAGCAGTAAGACAGACACATGAACGTCCCGCCCAAATACATAGCCAGCATTAGTACGGAATAAGCATGATGTGATCACTCCAGCACTCGAAGGACCTACTTACAACCTCTAGCAGTCACTCACCGGTCGGTGAGGCGGAGCCCGAGCCTCCCTCCTCCCCTCGCATGAGATTGTAGCGGACCCTATTTGTCCCTTGGTCTAGAGGATATGGGCAGTGTCTCAGCATATATGGAGGTTTGCTCTTGACAATAAATCACATCTCGCAACCACTCCTTAAATTTTGACGCCCTTCCCCTCCCCCAGCGTCATGCCACCCTACGTTTGGCCATTAATAACATAATATTCATACATTTTCTACTTTGTTTGGGTGTTTGTGCAGTGTATCCGAACAGCATGACCAACGGGTCTCTCTCCAAGGTAACATCCAGCATGTGTTCAAGGGCCTCATGCACCTGCGTCCAGTATTCCCATACCATCGGACACTCTCATGCCAGATGCATGAAACCAGCCCCGGGCCCATTACATCTTTCACATCTGTCATTATCCGGAAGCCGATATTTGTATTTTTTGCCCGGAGTGTAGTAAAGACGCTGCAAGAACCTATAATGTATGACCTTGAACCGGCAACTAGCTGATACAGATTCTGTGACATTACAACAGTACTTCCATTGGTCGTCGGTGATTTCCTGTCCCATATCATCGCTCCAATGCCTGCGCGCCGAACCTTCCACCCCTCTCTGTTGAGCTCCTATACTACAATATAATCCCGACACCAAGTGCTTTCCTTCAGGGGAGCTGAGAAGGAAGTGCGTTGGAGCAAGAGTTTCCGGCTCGTGGGGAAAATCAGGAAGTAACGCCCTCATTCCCTGCCTCCATCGTACATAGAGAAAGACTTCCAAAGGCGTGGGCCACATACCTTGAAATAGGTGCTCTAAAGAGCGAAACGACCCTTCATGAAACATGTAGTAACATGTAGACGTTTACATAAAGTCTGAAATCCCGCTTCTGTGAAGAGTACTATTTGCGGGTGATATGTGAGTGGGAGTCGCGATGAATACAGTAGTGGAAACCCCAGCATACGCCCCATACGCCTCCATGCGCCCACCGTACAGGTTATGGTAGTCAGTGCTGTCTCTATGGCGCTAATAGGGCCATGTATATGGCCATGTAAAGGAAGGGGGTGCGCCAGCCAATCCTCAGTCGCTAGCTGTGGCATAAATAGTGTAGGTACCATCCAGTGATATGCGTAATGACCTTGTGCACCGATATAGTAGGTTTCAAAGTCAGGAATGTCAAAGCCACCCCTATCATAAGGTTGGGCAAGAACCGCCCAGCTAAGTCGTGGTTGTTTACCACCTCACAATAACCGTATTAGTTAAGTGTGTAGAGTTTTAAAGAAAAAAGCCCCAGGGTAATAAGGAATGTTAAGAAACAGATATAGAAATTGGGGGAGAACCACCATCTTTATAAGGGAAGCTCGCCCTGCCAAAGACAATGGCAGAGAGATCCAGCTGGTGACATTATTGGTCAATCTCGTGATTGCCGTACCGTAGTTCAATCTGAGCATTTCCTCCCTATCCATAGAAATCTGTATACCCAAGTACCGAAGATCGGAGGAGCACCATTCTAGAGGAAAATCCAACGAGAATGGAGATACAGCAGGTGTAAGCGGGAAAAATTGTGATTTTCCCCAATTAATGTTGACTCCTGAGAGCTGTCCAAACACCAGAAATTCCCTCTGAAGTGGGTTAATATTTTGCTGATGTTCCCTAACATACAGGGTAACATCATCAGGGTACAATGACACCAGTGTTTGTCGCTTAAAGAACTGAAAGGCCCTTCCTCGGTGGAGCTGACACAGCTTGGACGCCAAAGGCTCAATAACTATGGCAAAAAGTAGTGGCGAGAGCGGGCACCCCTGCCGGGTACCACGCAATAAGGAGAAAGCATTAGAGAGATGACCATTTATCAGTACTTTGGCAGAAGGCCGATGGTACAACAACAGCACCCAGGAGATAAATAACGGGGGGAACCCCATCCTACGCAAGCCTCCAAACAGGTAACTCCACTCCACAGAGTCAAATGCCTTAGAGGCATCCAGGAAAACAGCCGCAACCGGGAATTCCGGCGCCACGGTCTGTATCAGAGAAAACAGAGTCCGTAAGTTGTGAGTGGTGGCCCTGCCCGGGATGAAACCCGATTGGTCAAGGTGAATAATCTTATCCATAAGAAGCGTCAGGCGCATAGCTAAAATCTTGGCTAATATTTTAGTGTTGCAGTTAATAAGTGAGAGTGGACTGTAGGAGTCACATACTCTGGGAGGTTTACCAGGCTTAAGCAAAGAGGTGATGACCACTTCACGCATCGTGGAGGGAAGTATCCCCACTTCCAAGGACTGTTCAAATATTTCCAGTAAGACCTGTGCCATAATGTCAATGTAACATTTATTAAATTCAGCAGATCTCATCCACCTCGAGTGGAGCGCTAAGAAACTGTCTATGGACATCACTGAGCCAGCATAGTGCCACGTCCTCCATAAAGCCATCAAGGTCTATCTCTATGCCGCTGCGTAGTGTATAGGGCAGAATAGTGAGTAGTGAAGGTTTCCATGATACCCATAGTATCCTGACATATCCCACCCCCTGGTTTCTCTATCTCCAGTATGATGTTATTGAAACGTGGACATCTTGTGAGTTCTGACAATGCCCTCCCCGGTCGCTTTCCCTCACCATATCTACGCGCCATCCGATGGCGCCCTTGAAAATTAACTTCCCTGGCCGCTTCTTCCTCATATGCAGATGACTTGGCCCTGAACTTTTTCTCTACCTTCCCGGTATCCCCCTCCACCATCCGGCCCTCTAATCCCTTTAACTCCTGCTCCAAAGTACGTAATGTGCGTTGTATGTCTCTCAATACCCTGAAGCTTTTGGATGCATAATACCCCTGTATAGTAACTTTGAAGGCTTCCCATATTATCTCCACGCTTTTCATGGAGCCCTTGTTTCATATGAAGAAGTCCTTTATTTCCTCCCCCAGTTCAGTCCGAAAAACTAAGTCCAACAAGGCTTTCGGTTGCATTCGCCATGTCGGCCTGGGTGTATCATAACCGGGTACCTTAAGCACAATTTTAACAGGGCAATGATCAGAATATGTCCTAGCGAGATGTCTAGCCTCACTTAAACATATGCCTAGCCCCCTGGAGAGCTGGCAGTAGTCTAGCCGTGCCCATGTCCCCGTGCGTGATGTGTAATGAGTCCCTTCTCGCTGCAACGGATGTAACCATCACCAACCGTCTACCAGACCCCCCTCTTCAATAATGCCAGCCAATATCTCACAAGAGTTGTTGTTACAGTGTACTACAGTGTTAGCTCTATCCTGAGCGGGAACCAATGCGACATTAAAGTCACCCCCCCATATAATATGTGTCGACCCTAAATCCAGAATTTTACCCCATAAAGAAGAAAAAAATTCAGGAGTATCAACATTAGGGGCATAGCAATTTGCAATTGTTACAGAATCCCTCCCCATCCTCCCCCATATAATTACATATCTCCACTGTGGATCCGAAATCGTACCTGCAAGTGCAAAGGGAACCCGGTTCTTAATCAATATGGCAGTACCCCGTGCATACGAGGAGTAGGAAGAGAACGCTCTTATGTTGGCCCATCTGTTAGCAAATGTAGTACGAGCCTGAGGAAGTATATGTGTCTCCTGCAGCAATGCCACCTGTATCTGCTGCTTCTCCAGATAATCGAGGACCTGCCTGCACTTCCTTGCATCATTCAGCCCTCTAACATTCCAGGATAGCACCTTCAGGTCTGAATCAGTCCCCTCCCCAGTCATGCTGTTCCATGCAATCACTCTGACTGCCCATCATCATGAGCTGATACAGCACGCCTCCTGTGTGTGTGCCACTTTTCTTAACTGCAAAACGCATTGCACTGTCACAGATGCTGTAAACTTCCTATCCCGACCTCCCCCTTCCCACTGAAACATCCCAATTATGCCAGAATCAATCAATCACCCCTCCCCCCAAACAAACATGAAAAGTAATACAACAGGGGTACTCCCATTGAGGAACTCTAACCAGGTAGCACATGGGTTCCTTCCACCTGTAAGGAAGACCTACAACAAGTGGACCATCCCCCGTAAGGCAGCCAGGTTGTCCGGCTGTCCATATCATCTGTGTTCCACCCTCGTATATCATCCCCTGGCAGGGACTCTTACCACTAGGTATGTCCTAAGCAAACGCCTGCTAGACCGATGCTCAGTGTGAAAGCTACTGGTGCGCAAAGCAGACCCAATGTCTAACTCGGAGGAGATCATTCCACATCTGAGAGGTGCACCTCTGATGCATCCCCCTGTTCAGAAGCCGCACCCTTTTGTCGCTTTAGTTTCTTGAGGAAGTCCTCCACCTGCTACAGCTTCGTGGAGATCGTCTGAGTGCCCTGATGCTTTACTCTAAGACGCGCCGGATACAACAGGGCATAATCCACCTGCGCCTGTCGTAGTTTCTGCTTCACAGCGTTGAACTTGTGCCTCTCCTCCTGAACATGAGCGGTGAAGTCTGGGAAGATGGTGAAGGACACGCCGTCATAGGCCAGCTGTTTCTTTTCCCTGGCGATCCGTAACACAGTGTCCCTATCCCTGAAATTAAGAAGGTGTGCTATGATGAGTCTCTGTGTGCTTCCAGGAGGTGGCCTGGGGCCAAGGGATCTATGGGCCCTCTCCACAACAAACTGTGGGGAGAGTGTATCTGCACCAACCACCGTAATAAGCATTTTTTCGACATACCCCTCAAGCCTTCCCGTATTGGTAATCTCCGGCACACCTATAATACGAATATTATTACGCCTGTTTCGGGCTTCAATTTCCTCATTCTTGGCGTTTATTATTTTCAACAATTTGTCCATCCGGGACACCACTGTTTTCAGTTGCGCCGTGACATCCTCTGTGTCGGATATTCGGTGGTCAGCTTCTTTGAGGCGTGTATCATGCCCATCTAATTTGTGGGCTATGGCATCCACACGGGTGGCTAGGGTATCCATCTTTTCTGCCATCGTCGCAAACCCCTGACGCACCTCCAACAAAATTGCTTGCATGTCATTACCTGTTCCCACACTCTGCTCGGGGGGCGCCTCCATTGCGCCACTCTCCACCTCGGTGACCTGCTGACGCTCTCTCTTTTTGGTTTCAAAGGTGAGGCGCGGTTGGCGCGCGTCCGTTCTTCCCATCACGCAATGCCCTCACGAACCAGAGCACTGTTGAAACTCACTATGCGTGCCGGAGTCAAAGGATGCAAGAAAGGAGCCGCACCTGATGGCAGTTGAGTCCAATATCACCTCAAGGCGCCCTATGGCCCATCAACACCTCCACAAAACTGGTCTGCTCCAATGTCTCACTGCCCATCAATGTAGTGCCTCACAATAGCAGACTCGGAGCCAAGGTTATTTCACAAGCCAGGGGCACACACGTACAATCCAGCCCCAGCAAATGTTGCGCACTCCACCCACCGGGCGCCGCTCTCCTGGGCCCAGCCGCCAGACTCCAGCAGTGCAAGGACGGAAGCACCCCTCTGCCGGCCACATGGATCACTCACCCGTTGCGCCTCACCCAGCCCTCATAGGCCGCGCATGTTGCTTGGCCCTGGCACTCCATTCACTGGCATCCCACAAGACATCCCAGAAGCGAGCAACACGGGGGGTCCACCACCTCACCATAAGACAAAAATCTTCGCAGGAGACATAGAATGCAGGATTTCCACGTTATTGGCCCACAGTAGTATCCCCGTGAAGCTACAGGGCCCTCCGGCAGCCCGCACTCTCGCTGAAGTCAGCGCGACGCAGCCCTGCAGTGACGGCCGCCACGCTGATATTCAGGGGACGCAGTTATAGGAGACAGAAGCCACAGCTTCCCAATGTATTTCAGCTCATAGGAGAATTTCGCCTCAAGAGCACGGTCCCCACAGCATGTAGGCTGTATAATATGCCTACCATTAGCAGAAGCACTCCGCAGCAGGGCAGAGATGCAGGGGGAGCCCCCCGGCCCACGAACCACGTGGCCACCGCAGCTCTTGCGTAGCTACGCTCCCCCGGGCGAGGCTTCGATCTTCTCCAGGGGACACACCGCTCGGCGTCACTCAACAGTGGGGGAACAGGCACAGTGCGTCCGAGGACACTAGCTCAACCACCGCTCGCACCACAGGTGACAGTCGTCTCTATGAAGCTGTGTAGGATTACTCCGCTCAGTCAGGAACACAGGAGAAATGCAGTATTATTAACCGGACTGTGGGAGCCTCACAATGTCGCAGCCATTCCGCTCGTGCGCCACCTAGCGCCCGCAATTCTGACTGGAATGCTTAATTACGTACCAGAGTATTTTGCCGCATAATGACCAAAGCAGAGCAAAAATGGGGATATTTAAAAATACCATTCGGTATACACCTGAACTGGTAACTTTCATTCTGTTGTCATGCTTTCCGAAACACAAAAATTTGTCATCGCTTAGGTGGGAGTCCTCCTGACGTTAGGTGCTGTTAGGGAACATTGCCACTGGCTCCACGCTGCTGCTCCTATTCTTTCCCTTGTCACAGGCTAGTTATTTTGGAGGTGAGCCAGCCCTCAAATGGGGCACTGAGAGGCCCAGGTTTGATGACTTAGGAAAAATAATGATCAAAGTGGGTGCCATGCTACATCAAGCGCGGTGCCCGTGCATATTAAATTCCAGTGGGCGCCGTGATCATGTGTGGCACCCTTGCACATTATTCGGGTGCCATGGACGAACGGCGGATAGGACCCATTGACAACCAGTAACAGGACAAGGAAAGGACCCAACAACAACCAGAGACAGTACAAGGCATGGACATATTGAATACAATCCAAGAATCATTCCAACCAGCTGTGTGAGCTATGTTCCCATCTCACCACATGTTGAGAAGCACAGACCTCCACCATGGCCATCTAATGCGATAATCAAGCAGACTGCGCGCATCATGCATCCTTTTATGTAGCGCAGTCCAGATATACAGAGTATATTCTGCCTACTTCGTCAGCAATTATCCTACAGATTTTACAAATATCCCACCGACATTTGGACATTTTCAACATTTTACATTTTATTGGGCGTGTATGTCATTCTAAGATAGATGAGGAATTAATATATCTTAATAAGAACGTATGGTGGGGGGGAGGGGTACCGACCCTGGCATCAAGACCGATAGGCTATGAAGAGATGTGAGGAGTGATACTGACTGACGTCACTCTGGGGGGCAGGGACGGGGCATTAAGCCACAATGTTTATACGTTCAGCAAGTTTACTTCCTAAACATTCAGAAAAGTTCATAATCGACTCTTCAAAGCCATTTAGATGCTTCGCGCATGTCTGACACTAACTTGAGAAACAACCCGGTTACTGCAGAGCTGGTTTTACCTTCTGAGTTTACCTTTTTCCCGCTCATCGCGGTTCATCAACATCACATTTCCTCATATTTTTGCATGGATTTGATCTGCTGCTGTAGTGAGGACTCGCATACCTGAGAGATTGCAGCAGAGAAGGAATGCAGCTGCTCTGGTCCCAGATGGAAATAACCCCCGGGGCTCGGGTTGCAGCGCTGCCTCGCACTGCAGCTTGCTGCTGGGTTTCAGAGCTGGCCGAGGGCCCCTCACTTCCCTCCCTCTCACAGGTGTAACTGGGGTCACCACAAGTGTGCAAGAGTCAAGGTAAGGGAAAACCAGTGGTGCACGCGCACCACAGAGGAGCGGGGCAAGGGAGCGCGGCCGCAAAGCGAACGCTGCTGCGCGTAACAGACACCAATGGGACGTGGGCAGTTACATTCCTAAAGAAGCTGGGACATGCACATGCCTTTCACCAATGGCGTGCTGTCTTTTTTTTTTTAACGCAACCAATAGCCAATAGCAGCTGACGAAAACAAAACCACACGCACTAACGTGTGGTCAGCTTTCCGAAGCCCCTACATGAGGTCTCATGCTGCGCACTGCAACGCTAGGCGCGAGACCTAAAAAGGGGGGAAAAAGATACCTTAAATGTTGTTTCTCCTGTTTTCCTCACTCACCAATAAATTAACACAAACATGTTTAGAAAAATGTGGGATGGAGCTTCAAAAAATGCAATAACTGTAAGGTCAAGCTGAAAGCAGAGGCACTGCAATGTAGTTGTTTCCAAACTAAAGAAATGAAAACCCCCACTCTTTTTAGGCAGGGAGAAACCCCTGTATTAACAACTCAAAGCTTTCTAGGCCGTGTACTTAAACGTGTTAATGTATGTAGATTGCGTTCTTTGTACTTTAAATCCCCGGCTAGGAGACAGATGTTAGAGTCAAGAAACTGAGTCTCAGAGCACCTCCCCATAGCCTGCTGCCCCAAATACATTCTGGAGCAATTGGAAACCTCCAAGGAGGAAACAGCCAGGCTAGTCTCTAAGAAATGTCTGGGGTAAAAGGCGCAGAGTATTTATTGACGATTAAAAAAAGTTCTGTTTTTTGTAATTGTTGGGAAGACCCCAACCCAAAGAGAACTGATTATCCGAATCGTTCTATTACAATTCAGCCCAAATTTACTAAAAGATGTACTACATGGAATTGCGTGATAGTGTGCAGCGTTACATTGTGCAAACTGTACAAAAAAAAAGTATGTCCACCTTGTTCGTCCAAGGATGCTAAGCATTGTCACACACAAAAGTCAGACAGCGGTGTCTATAATGAAATTCGTACTTAAAGTACACCATCAAGTAAATGGCTATGTGATGAAAAACAGCCATCGAAAGCACAAATTACAAGTTATGTTTAGGGTGTGTCGCTACATTCTACTCGCTCATTGTATTGGGTTTCATTGCCTGCTAGGATTTCAACTAAAGCTCTATCATGTTAGGTTAGTAGCTCTGTCTTTACATACAATCATAGAAGTCGGATTTAACAGTTTAACTCATGTAAAATGTAGCATGCAAAGGAATTTTTGTAAAAAAAAGTTTATCCTCACTGTAGCTTACAATTACTTGCATTGTTTTTGTATCATCTGTGAACAGGGCCACTGGAATAATGCAGCAGGGCAGGACCAAATTAAACAGCAAGGTTGATTACATGATAATTTTTACAAAGGGTGTATCACTGGGTGGGCAAAGGTTTCACCTCCATAGTGTCAGTGTAAAACTTAAAAACAGCAGGCAGCAAACAAGGGTGATTACACAGACAAGGGCTTGCAACTGCGCAGCAAAAGACGTGGCAGCGTTTTAATTAACTTTTGTTCCATTCATGCCAGAAACATATTGTTTTTTTAAGTTAATCATTCATGTTATGCAGAAGATGATGCATTGTGTGACAAGTGCAGCAAATCAATAATTATCCTAAAAGGCACAGAATCACAAAATTCCAGAGGCCTTGCCTTTGATCCTCAGAGGTTGATAGGAAAGATGCTGGCACATTAGAGGTTGAGAAATCAATTAAAACATTTTGCACATTTTTCCAAAACTTTTTTTCACTTCAGAGACTCACAAAAATAATTTAAACATGCATTGAAAAAAAAGGTCTATAGGTCTGGTTTGAAATGTATCATTGTCTTTTGAAGCCTTTTCATCAATACCAGGCACAGGGACTTCAAAATTAAGGCTCTAGGGGCACTAGAGAAAGAAAATTGTACGCCATCCTAATCCACAAGAATAGTGTCCAGCTTTCCATTCAATCAATCAACCAATAAAGCTTTATTTTGACGAATCTTGTCATAAAAGCAAGAAACAGATAAGGATATAATACAGTTAAAAAATAAGAACAGGATACAGAGAGCACTTAAAAGCACATATAAAGGCCGATCTGTCTTAAGAAGCACAGGCATTAAAACGTAGAAGCTTTTGGTGTTCCTTAAACATCAGTCCCTCTTGCAGTTATACAGAAGAGATACAATTGTGGAGCATGTACAAACAACGATTCTATGTCAGGACCGGAGACAAGGATTATGCTCATTCTTTCTTCGCTTTAATAACCAAAATTTCACAGCAGCTTGTCATCAAAATAACAAAAAACGACATTTCCCAGAACCAGGGGAAAGAAAAAAACAACAGTCTTTGCATAGTCCTTTCACTCTGCTGGTCCTTCTAGAACTCCCCCTTTCTTCGTTGCTTGGGCGCTAGAGTTAAGTGTCTTGCTTTTCACTTTGTTTATGGGGTTGTGAGCGCATTTGCGCGGTGGTGCTGTGGGGATTTGCATGCTTTGACTTTTTCCCCGCACAGATTCCCTCGTTGGACCGCGGCAATGCTAGTGCGCTCCTTACGCGGTCTCCCCATTCCCCGCGACCGCGGTGCGGTCCTCCGCCCACAAGAGGGCGCTGTGTTGGGCATCGCAATTTGATGCTCCCAGCGCACGTCGCTGTCAGCGTTGTTCCACGCTCCGGTCACCGTTAAGTCCGCGCCAGAGTGTCCTGCCTGCCTTAATCGCCCGGTGCTGAGGCCCGGGTCGGTACTTTGTCCCGATTTTTAACGCCCGCGCTGCGGGTAGGTAGTGGTGCGCTGCATCTGGGGTGGTTTCCCTACACGCCCGGTGGCTCGGGTCGGTACTTGTAGTGTGGGGGCCTAGGGCATTGCTCACACAGGCACCGGAGCAGGCAGTGTAAGCTCGTTTGATTGCTGGATGTTCTTGGTGCCTTAGGGGTTAGCAACTCTGTGGAAACTCGTGCCTGAGGCCATTAAAATATACCTGAGTGACCCTCAGTACATAAATTGGTGCATCGTAGGATACTGCGTGCGTTAAGGTGACCCGGTTCCTTGTGTAACACCGGAGGGCTGGTACTTTAACAAGATGGAGTAAGGGTATTACGAGGAGGAAGACTCTTTGTCATACCTCCAGTGGGATGACCACTTTTATAATAAGGTGGATGACTCTATCTACCGGGCGGTCAAATAACTCATGACTCCCATGGAACAGTGCCTAGCCGATAGGATTGACCAGCTGTGTGTGAAAATGGCACCTTCAAATGCACCGGGGACATCCCCTGCGGGGCCGTTGGTACCGGCTCAGGAAGATAGTGAGGGTCCCCCACCTCCTAAGAAGCCATGCACGGAAGGGGTTGACAAAGACGCTTTTGAGCGCCTAAAACAGGCTTTCTTGGAGCATATTGCTCCCATTGTTCTTCCCCCAGGTCCTCCCCCTCCGGCTGAGACCCCTTAACAAGCTTCTCCCCAAACTCAGCAAGGGGACTCCCCAGAGGCTTCAGACGATGAAGCTGGCTCATCGCGGTCCTGGCGGCCTTCGGGGTCTTCGTAACCCCCCAAAGGGGGCATAGTGGACTTGCTAGATCCAGACGATATAATACATCTGAGATCAGCGGAATGGGTCCCCGTGGAGAAGGCGGCGTTGTATGTCACGTCCCGTCTCCGCAAACCTTTGGAGAACGAGGACAGGAGTCGCCTGAAGGCGGAGTGCCCCCGCCCCACGTTGGACGGTAAAGTGTCCTTGACCCCTGAGATACAGGGTAAAATGGCTACCTTCTTAGCGAAGTTTATTAAAGATCCCAAGAAGGGGATAGATAGATCATGGCGCGCCTGCCAAGATAAGTTACTCGACGCCATTGGTCCGATGACAAAGATCCTAGACATGGCGGAGGAGGCTCGTAGTTCAGGGGCCCTAATGGATCCGGAGGTTTAGTCAGCATGGGCACAGCATGCCATATGTTTCATGGGAAATGCCAACTGCGCAGATCCCTTTTGATAAAGGTGGATCCCAAGTTGGGTGACCTGGCCTGTTCAGAGGCGGGTGCCTCTGCGCAAGGGGGTTTATTCGGTGAACCCTTTCTAAAAGAGCTAGGGAAATTTGTTGCAACGTTTACTTCCCTTGACAAAGCACAGGCTAATATTAAAAGAGTTTTCAACCCTCGGGTTTTCCGCGGGGCCGGTCGGGGCAGGAGCCGCCCGCCCAGCCGCGGCCAGATTCAACAGCCCAGGGCAAGGGAAAAGGCTCCGGACATGGCCAATACCAGACGGACCAGCGGTACAATAACTTCTACCCCACCAGAGGTCAGCGTTTCCACGGACGAGGGAACTACAGAGGTCACAAAGGGAATTCCACTGGTGAGTGTCTTTCCTGCAGCGCAGCTGCGAGTGGGTGAAAGGCTGGCGTTGTTTCTCCCCACTTGGGAAGCACTTACCGGTGACGCCTTGGTGCTCCAGACAGTAAGGGGTTTCCAATAGAGTTTTTTGGTTCTCCCAGGCAGGCAGTTCGGTCGCGACCGATTGTGTTTGGTGCGGCAGATGCCGCTTTGGTGGACGAAGAGGTCGCTGGGTTGCTCCAAAAAGGAGCGATATGTCGTACAGCGGTGCACCCTACAGGGTTCCTCAGCAATATCTTTTTAGTGGACAAGACGGACGGGGGCAGGAGGCCCATCATCAATCTGAGAGAGTTCAACGAGTGGCTGGTGTACAGCCACTTCAAAATGGAAGGCATGCACCTGCTCAGAGATGTACTCCAGCCACACGACTGGATGGTGAGATTGGACCTGAAAGACGCGTACCTGGTGGTACCGATCTTCCCTCCGCACAGACATTTCCTGCAGTTTGCCTGGCAGGGACTAGCCTACGAGTTTTGTTGTCTTCCATTCAGCCTTTTCTCGGCACTGGATTCCGTCACGGACCCCCCTATTTTAAATATTAGAGCCCGGGGAGGTGGCGGTCTCTGGGGGGCCTCATAGCCCCCCCACCCATTTTGAAATAGCCCCGGGGGTGGCAGTCCCAGGGCTGGGGGCCTCAGAGCACCCCCACCCATTTTGAAACAGCCCTGGGGGTGGCGGTCCCCGGGGCAGGGGGTCTTAGAGCCGCCTCACCCTATTAAAATAAGCCACGGGGGTGGTGGTCCCCGAGGCTGGGGGGGCTCAGAGCCCCCCACCCGATTAAAATAATTCCTGAAGGTTGCGGTCCCCGGGGCCGGGGGGCCCCAGGAGCCCCCACCCATAATTTAGTAAAGCCCCGGGGGGGGCAGTCCCTTGGGCTGGGGGGCCCTGGGCCCCCCCTTTACAAAGAGTCCATTGCCCCTGGGATTTGGTCCCCCCGGGGCCTTAAAAAAAAAAGAAAAAAATGCAAAAAAAATTGATCTGCAGGGTACGCGTACCATACGCGCATCCCGCGATTTAAAAAAAAAAGGGTTTTTGTGGGCCTTGGGGGTCCTTGTGGGACCCCCTGAGCAGGCCTTGGAGGTCAGGGTGTTTCTACCCTGCCCCTTTTGCACCTTTTGCGCACTTGTTTTTCAATTTACTTGTGCCTCGGTTCTACCGAGGCACAAGATGGCTGCCAACACTTCCTGGTTTGGAGTGTTGACAGACAGTTTACAGCCAATTAGCATGCAGCTCGTGTTCATAATGGTACGCTTGACCGTACGCTTACCGTACGCGTACAGTATTTCTTCTATAGATATATGTATGATTTTACTTTTAGATTTTCTCAGGAACTACTTAACGGATTTACACCATTTAACAAAAAGAACAATCTATGAACCAAACTCTACCTTTTTGCCAAATTTGGTGTCATTCCGTTCAGCAGTTCTTAAACAGTTTAAAGAGACAATTATTGCTGCAAAACAGCATGTTTTCCCCTCCAAGATTGAGGCTGCTGGTAATTCCACCAAGCAACTTTTTTAAACCGTTGCTTTGCTTTATAAATCGTAGCAAACTAACGTATTCCAACCAGACCAAAGTATGTGCGATAAACTGGCCACCTACTTTCAGAGTAAGGTCCAAATAATTTATGACGACCTGCTGACTACACACATGGATCTAGATAAACTGGATTGTCCATCGATAGAGGCAGGCACTATAAACTCCAGGCTAACATGTTTTCAAGCTATTACAGAAGAAGAGACATATCAATGGCTACTCTCAATCAGATCACCTAAAGATCCGTGCCCGGCCACGATCATGCATTTGGCTGCTAGGGAAATTGGAGACGAATTGACCCCTCTAATTAATCAAGTATTAGAGTCAGGCAGCTATCCAGCATGCTGGAAAAAAGCGATGATCAGGCCTATTTTGAAAAAACCCACATTAGATCCCTTGGAATCCAAGAATTATCGCCCAATAGCCGGCCTGCCCATAGCTGCTAAAATTCTGGAAAAAACAGTAAATAAGATACTAGCCCAGTATTTGGACACTAATAATCTGCTGGATTCTACTCAGCACGGCTTACGATCGCACCATTCTACGGAATCTGCTCAGATTGTAGCATCGGAAGAGATCCGAGGTGTGGTAGATAGAGGGGGCAAGGCAGTTCTGGTTTTATTGGATCTGTCGGCAGCCTTCGACACCGTGAACCATGCGGTGTTCGTGCGAAGGCTGCGGGAGGTTGGCATTGATGGGTCAGCTGTGTCTCTCCTTTCGTCATTTTTGGACGGTAGAGAACAGAGTTTGTACTGGGAGGGCTTGCAGTCAGAGGGTTTTCACCTGCCCTGTGGGGTCCCTCAGGGGTCAGCACTGTCACCAACCATGTTTAATATCTATGTCATGCCCTTGGCGAAACTAGATTTGCATTGGTTTCATATGCAGATGATTCCCAACTGATAATTGCAATAAGCAAACAACCCGAAGACACGGCTATTAAGTTCCATACTTGTTTGGACGAAATCATCACATGGATGAACCATAGCTTTTTAAAGATCAACACTGACAAGACGGAGATCATCGAGTTTGGGCAAGGGCCATCTATGTGGAATGACTCCTGGTGGCCAGTGAGAGCTGGAATTTGTCCCAGCCCAGTCCCTAAGGTAAGAAACCTCGGGGTGATTTTTGACAGTCAGTTAAATTTTACTGCCCAGGTAATTAGCCTTTCCTCGTCCTGTTTTTTTCTCATAAAAACGCTCAGAAAAATGTTTCCTTTTATAGGACAGGAATTGCAAAAGACAGTGGCAGTAGCGTTACTACTGTCCAAGCTAGACTATTGCAATGGCCTGCTACTAGGAGTAAACAAAACATTGATGAGTAGGCTGAAATCCTTACAAAACGCTGCTGCCAGGCTTCTCCTGAATATACCAAGAGGCCAATCAACTCTGCCGGAATAAGAGCTCTTCATTGGCTTCCCGTACAGCAACGGAATTTAAGGCGCTGTGTCTGGTCCACAAAGCTATTTATGGGGGAGGTTCTAAAGACATTCAACAAATGTTTAGGCCTTACCTCCCAGCCCGTTCCTTAAGATCCAATAAGTTAGGCCTCCTTCAGATTGGCAGAATTAGAAGAGCAAGATGGGGGGACGGACCTTCTCGCACTGTGTTGCAAAGCTATGGAACGGACTGCCTACATCCATTAGGTTTCTATCTAATAGACAGCTTTTTAGGAAGGAATTGAAGACTTGGCTGTTTGGTTCAATATAATCATATAACGGAATTTCGCACCATTCCCACTTACACCAGCGCCAAGACGCTACAGCATTCGAGCGCTATACAAGCTCATATCCTATCCTATCCTCCTACAGTGGCTACAGAAGAGGGTGCGTCCTATGCCTTGTTGGTTAAGAGGGCTGCTGAGGTCCGTGTACTGGAGGTACCCTCAGTGCAGCTCAGGACTAATCTCCTGACCGAAGTGCTTCAACCTGGGGCTTCCACCTCTGAACCCCTATTGCCCTTTCATGAGGCACTTATGGACGTCCATCTTGGAACATGGTCCAAGCCTAGCACAGGGGCTCCTGTGAATAGGACGATTGCACGCCGCCACTGCCCAGCTCCGGGTGACCCAAAGTTCCTCAGCGAACACCCCACCCGAGAAAGTTTGGTGGTGCAGGCCTCTACTTCCCAGGGAGCTTTCCCTTCCGCTCCTCCAGATAGGGAATCCAAGAGACTGGACTCATTTGGGAAGAATATGTTTTCTTCCTCCAGTC
Source organism: Lissotriton helveticus (assembly GCF_964261635.1). Taxonomy (NCBI): domain Eukaryota; kingdom Metazoa; phylum Chordata; class Amphibia; order Caudata; family Salamandridae; genus Lissotriton; species Lissotriton helveticus. Next base: position 1,402,088,180 of record NC_136059.1, on the reverse strand, counting down.
TGGCACTGCGGTCGGTAAATACCGCATGCTTATTGGCCCATTTCTCCCACTCTCTTTGGGAGACTGTTGTACAGGTGCTGCCACAGGTCCCGGAGGAGGCCCAGGCTGTGCTCTCTCAAGTTGTCAAAGACGGGAGAGATGCAGCAAAATTTGCCATGGTTTGGATGCAACCAATTCGCTGGGCAGATCAATTTCAATGATGGTGGCCTTGAGGCATCACACCTGGCTTTGTAGAACTGGCATCTAGGGGGATGTCCAGGCCAATTTGATGGACATGCCCCTTGATGGAACCCGCCTATTTGGGGAAAAGGCAGATTCAGCCCTAGTCAGGTTCAAGGACTCTGGAGATGCCGCAAGATCCTTGGTCCTCTCCTCCACTCCTTGTGGCCAGTCTTCCTTTTGCCCCGTTTGTGGTAACGAAGGGGTTTCCAGCTGCGTCAGCCCTATCCCAGCCACCGTCCTGCACAGACTGACCAAGCTGTGCGTGGACGTGTCCGCACTACATTCCCTCCTCGGAATGGAGGCCAGAAGTCATCTACCACACTGCCCCCAGCAGCTGCAGGCTCCAAGCACTCCCAGGCTGATTCTGCAGGACCACACTACTCCAGGGAGTGGGAGAATTTGTCATCATCTCCCCCTGGAGATCTATAACAACGGACAAGTGGGTCTTGCAGATCGTCCAGGATGGCTATTCTCTTCCTTACCTTTCTTTCCCTCCTCCTGTTCCGCCAATTCAGGAACAGCTGGTGGAGGATCATTTAAAGCTGCTCCAGGAGGAAGTTACAGCTCTTTTGGCCAAAGGAGCAATAGAAAGGGTCCCAGTTTCAGAAGTAAGCAGTCACTGTTATTCCTGCTACTTTCTGATTCCGAAGAAGAACAAGGGGCTTTGGCCCATTTTAGAACTTCGGACGTCAATCTCTGCCTCAAAAAGGAGAAATTCAAAATGCTCACATTTGCTCAGGTCTTGTCTGCCCTAGACCAAGGAGACAAGATGATGGCATTGGACCGGCAGGATGCATATTTTTACATTCCCATCCTGCCGGGCCACAGGCGTTACCTGCGGTTCAAGGTAGGCCACAAGTCCTTTGGTGTCTTACCCGCACCCCTCGAGTGTTCACCAAGGTGGTTGCAGCTCATCTGCGCAGGTGAGGGGTTTCAGTTTTCCCCTACCTAGACGACTGGCTGGTAAAGGCGTCCTCACCCCAGGCAGTCATCTCCCACCTTCAGACTACGGCAGACCTCCTGCACTTGCGGGGTTCTCTATCAACGTGCCACAGTCACACCTGACCCCTTCTCAGACGTTCCCTTTCATTAGAGCTGATCTGGACACAGTGCAGGTTTGGGCGTATCCTCCCGAACAGTGAGTCCAGGATATTCAGGTTATGATTCCGATGTTTCAGCCTCTATCCTGGATTTCTGTGAGGTTGACTCTGAGGCTGTTGGGTCTCACAGCCTCCTGCATCCTGTTGGTAAGACATGCCAGGTGGCATATGCGGGCTCGGCACAGCATTGTGGAAATCTTACCAATGTGGTTCAGATCTCGGAAGGAACTGCGAAGGATCTGCAGTGGTGGTTAATGAACCGCGATTGGGTCAGCTGCAGACCTCTTTCCCTCTCCCAACCAGATTTCACAGTTGTGATGGATGCATCTCTTCTGGGATGGGGAGTGTAATATTTCCATTAATAAATCCAGGATACAGGAAGATGATCAAAGAGAAGTTTAATCCAGGAATAAACATCCCATCCACATACAATGCCAGCAGACATCAACTGGCTGATATTAGAACATTCATATGTTCACATCCAGTGACATAGCTAGTGACATCCTAAGATTCTATTAAAGCTGTAGTATTAATTATCACACATCTCCTTCCCTCCAAAAAACAAAAATATAAGTTGTATAATAAACACGAAATTAATGCATGTACATCAACTATACAAAATCAGTAAGATAAGATGGCTTCCTAGATACACGTAAGGAAGACCTAATATTTCCAGAATTAATTGCTTTACCATTAGTCAAATTCTCTTCTAAGCTCTTACCTCCTTGCAAGTTCCTCCTAACAACTACGATTCTGTTTAGATTCCATATGCGATGATCTTGAGTTTGCACTGCATTGTTAAAAATTTTGATCACTTTGATGGGCTTCATAAACTTTGTTTCTGAGCTACCCACAATGCCAGGATGTTTAACCATGACCATATCACCTACACAGACAACAGTTTTTTTTAACACTATTTTTAACATCAAAATATGCTTTTCTACGTTCAGCTTTATCCATCTCATTTTTAACAATGTCATCTTTGTTGCACACACATTCTTTACCCTTCAACATTTCATACTTATTAACCCAAAAAGGTTCCACCTGTGTGTTAGGGATTCTCCCACGAAACAACAAGAATGGAGTCTTTCCAGTTGTAGCATGAGGAGTATATCGGGATTCTTCAATTTTATCTATAACACACTTTTTCCAGTCAGATGACAGGTTTTTTGCTAAACTAATAGTGTCTTTAATCACTTTGTTGAATCTCTCGACCATACCATTGGCCTCAGGGTGGTAAAGAGAACAAGTTTTATGTGTAATGCCCTTAGAAGATAAATAGTGTGCCATCTCCTTGGAAACAAATTGCACCCCATTATCTGATAGAATGGTTGCAGGAAAACCTTCTTTATAAAATAATTCACCTAAGCATTGAATAATCTTACTTGAATCAATTCCTGACAAAAAGAAAATTTCTGGCCATCTTGAGTACATATCAATGACCACCAGTATAAATACATGAGAATCCTTATGTTGTATAGGACCCACTAAATCCAGAGCTATGTCCTGCCAAGGACCACTAGGTCTTTTTCTTAAAAACATGGGTTGCGTGTGTGTATTATAAGACTTGTCGCTAACATTACAATGTATGCACTCTCTAATTACTCTTTCAATCATTTTATCCATGCCTGGCCACCAATAAGACATGCGAAGCCTCTCTTTGCTTTTGGATAAACCTGAATGAGCCACATGAACTAAATCTATCAAATCTTTCCTAAGACTAGTTGGAGGAATTAATCTTGTCCCTCGAAACAACAAGTCACTATCAACAGATAATTCATTGCGTACCGTCCAAAAAGACTTAGTTGAAGTTGAACGTTCTTTGCTATTTTCCCAACCATTTTTTATTAAAGACATAACTTCACATAATGTATCATCTTTCTTCAACTCCTCAGACCATTTTTTCTCTGATAGAAATTTGTAATCAACAGAACAAACTAATTCATCATCTAACTCCAAATGATCATCATCTCCCAAATCACCTTTGGTAACTAGGCGTGAAAGAACATCAGCTATGCCATTATCAACGCCTGGAATGTATTGAACACCAAAGCTATATTCTTGTAAGCCAATAACCCATTTTGATATTCTCCCAGACACAAGATCCAATCCTTTCTTATTAAAAATTTCCACTAAAGGTTTATGATCAGTGTGGACATCAAAAACCAGACCCCAAAGGAATTTTTTCAATTTTTTCACCGCCCAAAACACAGCCAAAGCCTCCCTCTCTACAACAGAATAACGAGTTTCAGCGTCTCGCAAACTTCTAGATAAAAACATTATGGTTTGCATGCCATTAGGACCCTTTTGTTTCAATACAGCACCTAACCCTTTTTCACTTGCATCAGTAACTAAGATGGACTTAATCCTAGGGTTGAAGCTTTTTAACGCAGGAGCACAGTTTAGCTTACGCTTAATTTCGATGAATTCTTTCTCACATTGATCAGACCAATGAAATTCTACACCTTTCCTCAACAAACACCTCATGTTTACTGTTAATTCAGCAAAACCTTTGATAAATTTTGCATAATATTCAATCATGCCTAAAAGCTTCATGAGTTCAGTTTTATTTTCTGGTGCCACCATTTTGTTTATAGTGTCCACCAATTCGGATTTCGGTTTCACGCCCTCACCAGAAATATTATGCCCTAAGTAGTTTATAGAGTCGGATCTGAATCTACATTTGCTAGCTTTTATTGTGAGATTGTGTTTGCTGAATCTTTCTAATACCATATTCAGCGTCACATCATGATCAGATATATTTTCTGCAAAAATTAACACATCATCTTGATAAATACAGACGTTAGGAATATCTTTTAAAACTTTTTCCATTACTCGTTGAAACACAGAGGAAGCAGATACTAATCCAAACGGCATCCTCTTGACTCTATACGTGCCAAAAGGTGTAATAAAGGATGTAAAATCTCTGCAAGACTCTTCTAATTCAATCTGGTGATATGCAGAAGTAAGATCTATAGTACTAAAAACTTTGGCCTTTCCTAACAATACTAACAATTCAGCGATATTAGGTAGAGGATATCTGTCAACAATTACACACTTGCTAAGTTGCCTGAGATCAATGCATAAGCGCAAATCACCATTAGGTTTTCGCGCTGCGACGACCGGAGCCATCCACTCACAACCCTCTATTTCTTCAATTATGCCATTTTCAATGAGTTTTTCAATTTCTTTTTTCATATCCTCTTTTACTGCTAAAGGTACACTCCGGACTTTACAACTCACTGGAATGGAATCATTCTTTACTCGTATCCTATGTTGATAACCTTTAAGACAGCCTAGAGTTTCTTTAAATACATTAGGAAAATTCATTTTTAATTCACTTGAAAATTTGTCTTCCAATGGTTTCCCTTCAATTGATTTTTCATTCCCATCTAAAACACTAAGAATATTATCTCTCAATTGTATGCAAAGACTAGCATTAGGGTCTAAATATACTCCTAAATCACCCTGATGTATCCAGCTGATAATGCTGTCTCCTTTCTTCGAGACATATATTTTTCCAGACACTAGTCTAGATTTATACTCTATAAGGCCTATGAAATAACCATGCAATTTTATAGGTTTTTTATCATACCCTAAAGGAATGATGTCAGGTTTTAAGAGAGACACCTTACCTTTCAATTTCTTAATGAAAAACTCATCAGAAACAATTGTGATTTTTGCACCAGAGTCAAATAATACTTTGGTCTTTTTTCCCTCAACTGATATTTCATCAATGGGATCAGGTCTTTTACGCAGGATTTCCCCACCATCGCCAATGGTTTGAACCACTTCAATATCACAATCAGATCCTGAGGGATTTCCTTAAAAAATGTCTACCTCTTTTACTTTAGACCTAATTTTTGTTTTACACAAAGCAGTGACATGACCTTTCAACTTGCATTTAGAACAGGTTTGTTTGAGGGCAGGACATTTTTTATCATTGGCTAGATGACCAGGTTTGCCACATCTAAAACATTTAAGTCCAGATCCACTATTTTTAGAATCTGGCTTGGCAGGGTCCTTAACATATTTATCACTTTTAGACCTAACTATTTGGACTTTATTTTCTTTTTCAGTATTCTTTTTTATTATGGCCACACATTTAAGAGAATGCTCGATACGCTAGGCAACAGATAAAACTTCATCAAGTGAAGGCTCATCTTTTAGCCACAACTCATCTCGAACTTTTTCTATTCCACAACCAAACATAAAATGATCACGAATGCGTTCATCAATTAAAGCTCCAAATTTGCAAGAAGATGCAAGCTTGCTTAAACGAGTTACGTAAGATTCAATAGTTTCTTCATCATTTTGCATGCATTTGGTGAATTGGTACCTTTCAAGGATAGTACTAACTTTGGGTAAAAAATGTAAGTCCAATTTCCTTATACTAATTTCATATTCATTTAGACTATTCGCTTCTGAAGGAGGAAGGTCAGGCAAATCATCAAATATATCCTGACCTTCAGATCCTAAACAATGAAGTAATAAAGAGCATTTTCTCTCAGCACTGAGATTAGTCCCACAAACTTTAGCATAGCGTTCAAAGACAACCTTCCACTTTTTCCATCTGATTGGAGGTTCACCAGGACAGGATAAAAAAAACGGTGCAGCTGTTACATTTTGCATTTTTCTACTTTCTGAAATTAGTGAATGAATAAAAGATTTAAATAAAGTTAATTATCTGTTAAAATGATGAGGAATACTATAGACCTGTGAGAAAATTACAGGAAATATAATAACCAATCCAAATGCACATATAATTAATTAAGTATGAACCCATTAAATTCGATCTTTAAAATCTCAATCAAATTCGTTCTTTAAATTCCACTGAAAAGGGTTTAATTGAGGTGATATGTAGAAATTTTTCTTTTCTCTCAAAAGGCGTTGGTTGAAGATATAAAGAAAGAGGAGGTAAAATCCAAAATCCCTCAAGATAAAAGTTAATTTTAAAATGTTGAAGAAAGATCCTTCTTGTACATGTACTTGTTCAATAGCAAAGGTTTGTTCGACTTGAGTGTTTACAAGTATTTGTTGAAATAGAGTTAATTGAAGGCACTGGTGCTGGGGTTAGAACTCGCGTAAAGATTAGCGTGGTCAATGACAGAGTCCCATGTTATTTATTATAGACAGCGCGAGATTAATGCTTAATGTTAGGTGCTTCACGTTTACGTTCATTTATTTTATACTCGGCCCTTCGTGCATGACATGTTTATTTTTAATCAGCTCGGGTGCTTGCGCTAGGCATTGGCTCTTTACGCATAGTTCGGCTGCTTGCGCTAGTTCTTCGTGCACGCCAATGTTTATCTTCAAACAGATTGTTCACGCTCAGCTGCTCGCGCTTGGCTTTGGGTCTTCGCGCACGCTAATGTTTATCTTCAAACAGATTGCTCACGCTCAGCTGCTCGTGTTTGTTTTCTGTTCGCGCATGCCAATGTTTATTTTCAATTAGGTTGCTTCACGCGCTGCTGCTCGTGCTTGACTTAGGCTGTTAATTAGGCTACTTTACGCTTGATCGTTCGCGCCTGGGAGTACTTGAAATGTGTACAATTCAATTAAAGTAAGGCGCAGGAGAATTGTAAAAGCGTAAGGTTAACAGTGTCGAATTAAAGCATTGCGCCTAAGACACGACGAGAGAGTATGAGCAGATATGGAGCATGAAGAGTTTAAATAAGAGCGCAGAGCAAGCTGAATATGTTGAAGTAAAAATTATTACTCACAAGTTTTTTTTTGTTGTTGTTTTTTTTTGGGTTCAAAAACTGCTTTATTGAGTAATAAAGATCACAATACACAGCTTTGTACGCCTACAACCCGGAGGCCGGCAGCATATAATGGTAAGCACAACACAGCCTCGTGGCCGGCATCCCTGAGGCCCGGCGGCGTAGCATGTCCAAGCTGTAGGATGAAGAACGCTGCCGGTGTAGTAGGGCAATGAAGGATACGCAGCAGCAGAACAGGGTTTTTGTTCCCTTTTTGGAGATGTCTGCGACAATTCTAATTGGCCCGTTTCTAGAGTTATCCATCCCCGTAACCGTAAACAGTAAACAGTAACCCCCAACTGTACAGAAACGAAGAGGCAATTCACGTCCGGTCAAAGATGAAATAATAATACGCTGGTGTGACAGCCCAGGCAGGCAGAGGCAGGCATGGTGCTACAGTCTTGTCATATCTAAGTCAACAGCCACCCATCAGTCCCGGGAGGGGCGATGCACGTGGTGTTATGTAGTAGTGAGTAGCAGAAAGAAGAATTGTTCGAGCAGATCAAGGCGTAAGGAACCCCAGACTGGCCAAAGGGGAGGGGGGGACAGTCAAATGGAGGGAGAACGATCCGCGCCAATGAGGGCCGTGTGCGGGGGGTGGGAAACAGTCTCAGTCGGAATGTTGAGAGGGACGGAGGCTTCGGCAGGGACTACCCGGCAGGGACTACGAACACATGGAGGGGATCAGTAATCAGGTCCGGCGCTCAGATCGAGGTTTAAACAGCAGCAAGGGGGTCTGTAGGCGAGTCAGCGTCATCCGAGCGTGCAAGCAGATAGCTCACCAGAGGAGCCCAAATGTCGTTAGGCCTACTCGAGATGGGCAGTAACTCGGCGAATGTAGCATGTTGATCCTGACAGTAGGTCAGGTCCGTCAGCCACTCCTTGAATTTAGGTGCTCTGCCACGACCCCAGCGGCACGCCACCCACCTTCTGGCCAAGAGCAGTGCGATATCAACAAGCTTCCGGGAAGAGCTAGGGACCTGCAGAGTATACCCAAGGAGCATCACCAATGGATCCGCGATCAACCCCTCTCCCGTCATCTCAGCAAGGGCCTCTGTTACCTGTCGCCAGTAGTCCCCAACTTGTGGGCATCCCCATGCCAAGTGCAGGAAATCCGCGCGTTCAGCGCGACACCGCTCGCAGCGATCGTCCTCCGCCAGGCCGAATCGGCGCTTCCTCACCGGTGTATAGTACACCCTTTGCAGGAACTTATAGTGTATAATCTTCAATCTGCTACTGGCTGAGATGCGGGAGGTGAGCGCACAGCAATAGTACCATTGCTCATCAGTAATGTCAGTATCCAACTCTGCGGTCCAGTGCTCACGGGCATTGGAATCCGGCGTTGGAGCTGCGCCCCGGAGCTGGCGGTAAAGACCGGAGACCAGGTGAGTCCCATCCTGTGAGCAGAGCATAAAATGTAGTGGAGCGAGGACCTCAGGTTCGTTGGGAAAATCGGGCAGAATGTCTCTCATCCCCGCCCGCAGGCGTACATAATAAAAGAGCTCTAGTGGGGTGTGACTCTGTGATGCAAAAAAAAGTTCCGCCGACTTAAAAAGACCTGCAGAGAACAAATCGCCCCAACAGGTAACACGAATCCTCGCACAGAGGTTGCGGAAACCCTGCTCCAGCAGTAAAGTAAGATTAGGATGATAGGTGAGTGGTAGTTTGGGCGAATAAGGCAGAGGGCATGACACGCTCTTGGTGATACGGCGCCACGCGTCCAATGTGCAAGAGACCGAGGTATTTGACGTAGGTATGGATGTTTCAGGGCAGTGCATCAATCCATTGAGTGGGAGGGGATGCATTATCCAGTCCTCCACCGCGGTGTGTGGCATGAAAGGCGTAGGGGCCATCCAGTGATAGGCAAAGTGTGCCTGCGCGCATTGATAATACGCCTCGAAGTTGGGAACATCAAAACCCCCCTTGTCATAGGGGAGTGTGAGCGTGGACCAGTTGAGTCGGGGACTCTTGCCACCCCAGAACAACCTGTGTAATTCTGTCTTCAGGGCTTTAAAAAAATATGCACCGGGGAAATAAGGAATATTGAGGAAGAGGTAAAGAAATCGGGGAAGGATAACCATTTTAATAAGGGACGCCCTTCCAGCCATGGAGAGCGGTAGGGTGATCCAGCGATCAATAGTAGCAGTCAGCTTAGTCATTGCCACTCCATAATTGGACCGTAAAGTCTCGTCCCTGTCCCGGGAGATGCGGATCCCCAGGTACCGGAGATCTGTCCGACACCATTCCAGGGGATAATCAAGTGGAAAATCCGTGACCGCGTCCGTTAGAGGGAAAAGCTGTGACTTGGACCAGTTGATGTGAACACCTGACATCCCGCCAAAATAAACAAACTCCCTGAGTAAGGGATTGCGGTGCGTCTCGGGGTGCTTAACGTACAGTGTAATGTCGTCCGCATAGAGAGACACATCAATTTGACGTTGTAAGCACTGTACCGCCCCATCTCGGTGTAGTTGTTGCAGGCGACAAGCAAGAGGTTCAACTGCAATGGCAAAAAGGAGGGGAGAGAGCGGACAGCCTTGGCGTGTGCCCCTGGTGATCGCAATGGGCTGTGACAGGCGGCCATTAATTAACACCCTAGCCGTGGGGTTGGTGTAAAGGAGGCTGATCCAGGAGATAAACAGTTTGGGGAACCCCATGGTAGCCAACACCGAGAACAGGTAGGGCCATTCGACAGAGTCGAAGGCCTTAGACGCGTCGAGGAACGCGGCCGCAACGGGCATATCTGGATGAACTGCACGTAGCAGAGAGAACAGTGTACGGAGATTGTGAGAGGTGGATCGGCCAGCCACAAAACCCGATTGATCAGGCAGCACGATCCTGGTCATCAGTAGTGACAAGCGAGTGGCCAGAATTTTAGCGAGTATTTTGACATCACAGTTCAAGAGGGAAAGTGGGCGGTAGGAATTGCAGGAGGTAGGATCTTTGTCGGGCTTAAGAAGAGAGGTGATCACTACCTCGCACATAGAGCAAGGGAGTACACCATCACAGAGCGATTCCGAGTAAACCTCGCGAAGAACGGGTGCCATGATGTCAATGTAGGCTTTATAAAACTCGGCGGGAATGCCGTCGAGGCCAGGGGCCTTGCCGTTCTTGAGGGACATAATGGCTTCCCGGACCTCGTCCAGCTCGAAGGGTGCAGCCAGAAATGCCCTATCCCCATCGCTGAGCCAGCAGAGCGCCACATCTTTCAAGTAATCAGCATAGGATGTATCGGGCCCTGCAGTGGAAGTGTAGAGGGAGAGGTAGTGTGTGGTGAAAATTGTGAGTATCTCATCTGTGTCCCTGACTGTAGCACCATGAGCGTCTGCCAGTCCAAGTATGACATTCTGGGCGCGTGAAGGTTGAGTGAGTGTAGCGAGCACCTTCCCAGGCCTGTCCCCCTCACAATATCTGCGAGCCTGCCAGTGTTTACCCCTAAACTTGGCCTCCCTGAGAGCCTCCTCCTCATACTTCGTCAGCGTCTCCCTGAAGATGGCATGTAAGTCAGGTCCAGTCTCATCAACCATGCGGAGTTCTAGTGCACGTAGTTCTTTCTCTAGCGTGTGTATCGTGTTGAGGATATCCCGCAAGACTCCGTGGCTCTTAGAGATACAGTATCCCCTAACGGTCACCTTAAAAGCCTCCCATATGTGCTCTACCGAGTCCACTGATCCCCTGTTCCTGGGAAAAAAGGCCTCTATTTCCTCCCCAAGTTCAGTGCGAAATAAGTTGTCCAAAAGAACGTCAGGACGGAGTCGCCAGGGAGGTCTCGGATTGTCCCAGCCTGGCATACGGAAACGCAACAAGACAGGGATATGATCAGAGTACGTCCACGGCAGGTGTGTCGCCCCTACCAACTCCGCAGCTATACCGCTGGTTATCAAGAAGTAGTCCAAGCGCGCCCAGGTTCCTGTGTGTGAGGTGAAATGAGTGCCCTCCCTCCCATCTGGGTGCAAGTGCCGCCAGGCATCCAGTAATTCTCCCTCCAAGATCACACCCGTGAGTGCCTCCCGCGCTCTAGGTTTATAGGAACAGACACCGTCCGCTCTATCCTGCCGGGGCACCATTGCCAGATTGAGATCCCCCCCCCAGATGATGTGTCGCGACCCTATAGTCAGGATCTTACCCCATAGAGTAGTAAAGAATTCAGGAGTATCTGTGTTTGGCGCATATGTGACAACAAATGTGTAGGTGTCGCGTCCCAGTCTGCCCCACAGAATGGCATACCGCCCCTCCCCATCAATAAGCTCCCCGTGTCTCTGAAACGGTACATTGCGGGCTATAAGGATAGCGACCCCTCTCGCGTAGGTGGAATATGAGGAGAAAGCGCGATGGCCAGCCCATCTGCTCGCATAAGTGGTCCTACCCTGTGGTGACAGATGTGTTTCCTGCAGCATGGCAACCTGGACGTGATGCCTATTAAGATAGGCAAGTACATTGCGACATTTCCTTGCATCGTTCAGGCCCCGTATATTCCAGGACATGCAAGTTAACTGTGCAGTAGCATTTAGAGTAGCCATAGATAGTTCATTTTTAAACACCATAGTCCCGGCCAGGGCGAAAGTAGATGGCTCATTCTGCTCCGCCACCCACGGCATGCACCCCAGACTAGAATCAAAGCAAGTAGTCCATTCGATGAAAGCCTCTTCGTAGAACATCCCATCCCCCTCCCACCCCAGCATCCCAATCATGCCAGCAGCCAATAAGCCCCACCCTGCATCCCTCCCCCCACCCACCCAACCGCAGCAACAATAACAAAAACATCAGTAGTCTGAAGGGGAATACCCAAGAGGGAAATAGCATAGAGTGCGCACAGCCACTTCCCAGCCCCTAGCTCCAAAACTATACCGCCCTCGGTGGAGACTAGATCTGAGGGAGTGGTCCTTGGTGTACATTACCACAGGTATGCGAAGTCCGTGTAGTTCCAGCAGGCGCAGTCATCGCACTGTCCGCTCTCGCAGTAGTAGTGGAGGACCCTGTAGCACAGCTGATGTGCCCAGCATATGCAAAGTGAGCAGTCATCACTCATGTAGCACCGGAGGGGGGTCTCCGTCCTCCTGGTCTTCTGCAGCGTCACGGTCCCCCCGCCGTTCCCTCCGGAGCGTTTTCAGAAAATCCTCCACTTTCTGCGGATTCGTAAAAAACCGTTGCTTCCCCTGGTGTGTCACTCGCAGCTTCGCCGGGTACAACAGCGCATAGTCTACTTGGGCTTCTCGTAGCTTCTTTTTCACCGGGAGGAACTTGCGCCGTTCCTCCTGCACCAGTGGCGTGAAGTCTAAGTATATGGAGAAGGAGATGCCATTAAACTGCAATGATCTCAGAGATCGGGCCGCCCGCAAGGCAGTGTCACGGTCCCGATAGTTCAGCAGCCGGGCAATTATGGGCCGCGGCGGGAGACCAGGCTGCGGAACAGGCGCCAGGGATCTGTGAGCTCTCTCTACGATGAATTGAGGAGAGAAAGCGTCCTCTCCCACCGAGCCCCTGAGCAACTTTTCAATGAAGAGCTCCATCCTGCCCGTGTCTGTGGATTCCGGCACATTGGTGACGCGTATGTTGTTCCGGCGGCTTCGGGCTTCCAAATCTTCGTTTTTGGCCGCGATGACCCTGAGCAGATTGTCCAATCTAGCCAGCTGCGTCGTATGAGTCGAAGTGGCATCCGAGTTATCAGAAATGCGTTGTTCCGCCGTCGTTAGTCTCTCCTCGTGACGGTCCACCTTATGCACCAATGCATCCAGTCGGGCAGTGACCCCATCAACTTTCTCAACGACGGTAGCAAATCCCTGCCGCATCTCCTGAAACAGGCTGTGCAAATCGATGGCTTTGGTAGGAGATGAGATAGCCTTAGGGGCGGCTGCATTAGGCCCAGGCTCCGCCGACCCCGATTTTGCGCCTTTTTTGGCCCCATCAAAGCTGAGCTTGGACTGGCGGTTTTCAGGCCTCACCATGGTGAAATAGATCGCGACGCTGGGACGCCGCTGCGTATCTGCACAATGGGCACAGATATGAGACAGTTAAGGACCAAAGCAGGTGATTTGTGCAGGCCACTTAGGTAGGGCGACGCGTAGCAGCTGCCAGTGAGACACCTCCGTCAGGGACACGCAGCCGTTCGGTGGTATGTTCCAGTCACCCCCAGCACACCCCAGGTGCACCTGTGGTAGGGGGCCGGGAGAACCCGGGCCCCAGCGCTGCTGTGTTGGTCACTCGTGGGATAGGCCAGCTGCGGACAATTGCTGATATAACTGCATGTGTGGCAGTTCTCAGGATCGCCAGGTCCAGGAGGGAAACAGGGTCCGATATGGTCAGGACTCTGCCAGGATCTCCAACGTGAGTAGGGCAGCCCAAGTCCCGGTCTCCCAGTGCAGCCACAGGCGGGGAAACGAGCACAGGCAGGTTGAGGGACAGAACCCCTCACGATGTAGTCCCGGAGGTGCAGGGGCCGACAGCTGTGGCTCGGTAGCAGAGCTAGCGCGTGGAAGGCCCAGGGGCACAGCGCAGGCAGAGCGCTCTCATCCGTGGCGGGCCAGGGGCACGCCCGCCGCCTCCCAGCGCAGCCCTCCCGCAGACCGCAACCCCGAGCGCCGGAGGCGCTAGTTTGAAGAAGGTCGCATCAGGCGCCCCGAGGCCGTCCCACCTCGCAGCGTCCGGCCGGGTGCGAGCAGCCCCCTCACCCGCAGCAGCGGTCAACGGGTGCAGGCGCTGAAGGGGGGGGGTCGCATATGGATGGAGGCAATAGCCAGGCGTCCCCCTCCCGCGCCCCCGGGCAGCAGGTGTCTCGGTCCCGGTCCGCTCCCGGCTCTACGGCCTACCACCTCGTGGGCATCCCCGGGGTTGCGTGGTCCACCGTATCCGCCTTCCTCCACACGCAGGCTCCAGGGCAGTCACCGGTAAAACTTCAGCGGGCAATATCTTCGGCTCCGTTCGCGTCAGCAATCCCAGACTTGGGTCGAGTGTGGTCCGTAGCGCCAGGCAGCGTTTGAGGGAAAAATCCGGCAAATCTGTGCCCTGTGGTCAAGGATAAATGTAGGATTAATTATCAAGGAGCTGAAGCTGCGTGTCTAGGCAGCCATTCCGCTTGTGCGCCCTCTAGCGCCCCCAAATTATTACTCACAAGTTGATTGAAGATAATAACAAGAGTCCTTGATCTTCATTAATGTAATTATGATAGGAGCTAGGCAGTTAAGTGAGGGTTGACAAAGTTTGCCAGAGTCAAATCTTCTCCTCACGAAGATATGTGTTGAGATCTGTTACAGATGATTCCAAGCCGACTACGCCAGTGTAATATTCCCATTAATAAATCCAGGATACAGGAAGATGATCAAAGAGAAGTTTAATCCAGGAATAAAGATCCCATCCACATACAATGCCAGCAGACATCAACTGGCTGATATTAGAACATTCACATGTTCACATCCAGTGACATAGCTAGTGACATCCTAAGATTCTATTAAAGCTGTAGTATTAATTATCACAGGGAGGCCACATGGGAGAGGCAGGGATCAGGGGTCACTGGTCTCCGGTAGAGACGGGGCTCCACATAAACTTGTTGAAGCTCCGAGCGATTCGGTTGGCATTAAAAGCATTCCTTCCCTCTGTCAAGGGGAAGTTGGTGCAGGTGTTTACGGACCCACTACCGCCATGTGGAACTGTAACAGGCAAGGCGGGGTGGGGTCGTGGACCCTTTGTCGAGAGGCTCTGCGTCTCTGGGCATGGCTGGAACAGTAGGGCATAACCCTGGTGGTTCAATGCCTGGCAGGTTCTCTGAATGCCAGGGCAGATGATCTCAGCCGTCGATGCCTTCAGGATCACGAATGGTGTCTCCAGTTGGAGGTGGCTCAAGGTCTCTTTCAACAGTGGGGAGAACCTTGGTTAGATTTGTTCACCTACAAAGAGAACACTCAATACCAGCGGTACTGTGTGCTGGAGTTTCGAAGGCGGCTATTGCTTGAGGACTCGTTTCGTCACGAGTGGAGCTTAGGCCTGTTGTATGCCTTTCCGCTCATACCACTCCTGCTCAGGGTTCTGAAGAAGATCAGAAGCAACCGGGTCCATGTCATCCTTGTCGCGCCGACCTGGCAAGGAGAGTCCGGCATCCAGAACTCCTGTGTGTCGATCCTCCAATCAGGCTGCCCCTTCTGGAGGATCTTCTGTCGCAGCAGCAGGGGAGGGTTCTCCACCCAAACCTGTCAGCTCTGCGCCGCCATGCATGGAGATTGAGCAGCAGCAGTTGATGGCTTTTGACCTTCCTCCCGAAGTTATTCTGGGGCCAGGCGGCCCTCCACTAAGTCGGTATACGCCTGCCGTTGGCAGAAATTTGTATTATGCTGTACAGAAAGGTCTATTGACCTTTTTGTTCATTCTTATCCTTGCCCAGCAGGGCTTTGCTTTGGGAACTCTCAGGGGTTACCTTTCTGATCTGTCTGCTTTTTTGCGGCTGCCAGACCAGCCTTCTTTCTTTAAATCTCCTATTGTAAATAGATTTCTGAAAGGGCTGGTTTAATTATTTCCACCTACATCCTTTGTTTTGCCACAATTGGACCTTAATTTGGTCCTTACTTATCTGATGTGCGCTCCTATTGAGCCTTTGCACAATTGTCCCCTCTGGCTGTTGACCATCAAAACAGCCTTCTTAGTGGTGATTAATTCGGGCCTGAGGGTGAGTGAATTGCAGGCGTTATCCAGCTCGCCCCCTTAACTTATGTCCTTTCGGAACAAGGTGGTGCTTTGTACCAGCACATCATTCTTACCAAAGGTTGTGACCCCATTCCATCTGTGTCAGTCCATTACTTTGCCCACCTTCTTTGCTCCCCACATCCCTCTAAGGAGGAGGAGCGTCTCCACCGACTGGACCCAAAAAGAGCGTTGTTGTTCTACCTTGACCTCACAAAAGAGTTCCGGGTGGATGACCAACTCTTTGTGGGGTATGTAGGAGCAAAGAACGGAAAGGCAGTGCAGAAAAAAAACATCTCTCGCTGGGTTGTTCTCTGTATTAATATCTGTTATGCCTTGGCGAAGAAGCACTCCCCTGGGGGATTAAGGGCCATTCTACTAGGGGAAAGGTTGCAATTACGGCAGTGGCACACGGTATCCCAGTTCAAGTAATCTGTCATCCAGCGACGTGGGCATCACTGCACACGTTTGCAAACCATTATTGCCTTGATGGTCAAGTGCGCAGGGAGGGGCATTCTGCCGGCTCAGTCGTGCAAGACGTTTTAGTCCACAGCCCATCACCGGGATGGTATGGCCTGGGTATCTGAATCAAACGTAAGGAATCTGCAGCTAGAAGTCTCTATCAGATGAACAAGTTACTTACCTTCGGTAACACATTATCTGGTAGAGACTCTATCTAGCTGCAGATTCCTTACAGCCCCACCCATGCCTCCCCGCTTTGTGGATTGATGTTGTAGGTCTAGGGTTACTCCCCTATCAGCACCCTAGTTTGCACACGTTTTCGGCAGTCTCTTCGTGGCTCTGTGCTTCTGGAGTGGAGAAAACTTAGCCTGGAAGTACAGACGTCTGCATACCTGTGTGGTGCCTATGTAGGCACCGCTTAATCTGTCACTCTGGCCGTTTGGCTGGTCTTCCACCAAACTTTAAGATAAAATGAGAAAGATCTTACAACAAAATGTCTTTGTTGTTGGATAGACAAAGTTGCATCAAATAGGACAAACAATCATTTTGTAGTGCTTGAAGTGGTACTATAGTAGTACTACTTGTAGTACAAAATGCTGTTCAGAAACCTACATGAAGAGACTTTAGTCCCAACCCGCCTATCTTTTCTGTTCGGAGATCGCTTACACTAGCCTGGAAATCTGCGCACAAGTAGGTCTAGTTTTTAGTTGCCAATGTGGAAGGGACAGGTAGAGTGGCTGGAAATGGGGAGTACTTATACCAAATGGGATATGTTTAGGGAGGGACATGTAATTACAAATACCCATCCACAAAAAATGCCAATTGCTTTTCACTAAGTACACTTCTAAAGTTACTAAAGGCCAAAAAGGTCCCAAAACAGTAGTAAATGAACTCCAACCGAGCCTTAGAGTAAGTCCTGCACTACAAATGCCAACTCACAGGTACTGCAACACACTCCCATTGAAAACAGTGGAAGCAAAGGCTTAAATAGCATCTAATAGGAAATAATGTAAAGTTTTAAACTTTTGTTATAAAATAAAAATTTATTTAAATTACGGCTTTACATAGCTTTTAACACACTATGATTCGTATTAAAAAATACAGTTGGTGGGATTTTTTTATATATATTTTTTATTAAAATGCAGTTTAATAATTAAATTTTTAAATATGCTATTTGCGTTAATGTGCTCTAACACTTTATTTGAATATTTCTAGGTCCAAAACAAATATATAAATGTTCGAGGCATGTGGGCTGCTAAATTCATATCTTAGCATTAGATCGCCGCCTAGTGTTGGGCTTGGATGATTGCACATTGTTGTCCTGGAAGAGTCTTCGAAGTATCCTGAGATAGGTGGCTCCTCCCCTGGACTACAGTGCGCATGGGCATCGGCTCCATCCCCAGATTGTTTTTTTCCGCCATTGGGTTCGGATGTGGTCTCGACGTCTTACTGTCGGAACCAAGAAAAACTAACTTTTAGCGGCCAAAAGGCCTCGATTTTCTTGCGTCGGTATTGTCTGCGCACGGTCTCGAGTCTTCCGTCTCTTGGAGCCGGAATAAGCGGAGTTTTCTTCGCTCTCTGAACTTTGAGGCCTTCTCATCGCGACACGACTGCAAGCCTTTACGAACATGGAGCGGAGCCCGTTTAAGTACTGCCCGCTCTGTGGGTCCAAGTACCCACACATCGATCTACACCCCGTGTGTAACAAGTGCCTTTCGCCGGACCACGACGACGGCAAGTGCAAGGCCTGTGCACAGTTCCGCTCCAAGAAAACTCTCAAGCTTCGACGCGCGGTGCGCTTGGAAGCTAGGCAAGCGGCCCCGGATCCGGAGAACATCTTCGGCGACCAGGAAGAAGAGGTCCAGGGTCACCATCTACAAATCTCCCCACCAGAGACGGAGGTCGAGGCGGATCCGGGAAACGACGACGGAGTCGCGGGTCAAGACCTCGAATACGTCGAAGAGGTAGGAGACGACGATGAGATTTATGGGGCCGCGGCAGACAGCTCGGGGGACGAGCTCTGCCCCGAAGGTTACGAAGATACCGACCGGGACGCGGGATCGCCTGTCGGCCTTACCCAAGACCCGTTGCCGCAAGCCACAGCCCCGCCTTCAGGCCCGGCTACGGACTCACTTGCTGGGCACGCTGTTTCGAAACCGAAACTGAAACCATCGGGATCGTCGACACCTAAAATGGCCGACCCGAAAACGAAACTGAAACCTAAGGACTCGAGTGTCCCTAAGATGGCTGCCGTGCCGGTGAAGAAAACGGTGCCCGTCACCCCATCGGCTCCGTCGACCTCCGGTCCGCAGAAGCCGAAGAAGTCTGTCGATTCCGATGCTCCAAAATCGAAACCGACGCCCGAGGAGGGGGCCTCCAAGAAAGATGATCGGCACGGGTCAGCGGCTACGACGCCGTCCAAGCCCGCCAAGGTCGGCTCCAAAGAGGCTACGCACGAGAAGTCTGCGCCCCGGCCTCAAGAATCGGAGGTGCCGAAGACGGGTTCCGCGCCCAAAGCGCACAAGGCCCACAAAGACGTCGGATCCGAGGGACCGATCAAAGCATCCTTGTCGGCGACGAAACCCACTGGAAGTGTACCGTCCCCCATTGCGGAGTCACTGCAGAGAATCAGGGAGAAAGCCTTTGCCCCATCGGCTCCGATACCATCGCCGCAGCCGCAAAAGGACACTCCGGCAAGGCCTTCTGGAAAACTCCTCTTTCTCTTGCCACCTAAGGAGGCGCCGAAAGCGTTTTCAACAAAATCGGCTCCGAAACAGGTTTCTTCGACGGCTGGCCCTCTTCCACGTCGGGTGCTCGAATCGGAAGACGATTCAGAGCATTTCATCGATGCTGCCACAGGCAAGCTGACACTCTATAAAAGGAAAATCACTTCGGAGCCAGTGGACTCCTACATCATCCCACTGAAGAAAAAGAGGGTGCCCCTTGACGCCTCAGGCCTCACGGAACCAATCCAGCCTCCTCCAAGACGGAGCCCTACTCCCTCCCCAGGGCACTCTGTGGGTGAGGGGTATGATGAGGATGAGCAGTACAATTTCCCTATCGATGAACCTGATGTACAACCGGATTCATACGATGACACTGGTGACCAGGACACCCAAGGTGTGGGCCAAGACCCGCAGCTCTTTAATGCACGTGCATCCCCGACTGAGGACTCAGCAGGCTTTCATGCACTACTTGAAAGGGCGGCAGCCAATCATGATGTGGACATGCATGCCGACCCGGTTGAGGAAGACTTCCTTTTCGACACCTTTGCAATCTCTGAAAGGACAGTAAAAACACTTCCTATGCTAAAAGGTGTCCTCAAACATGCTGGGGACATTTTTAAGGAGCCTACAAGAGCGAGAGTGGTCAACCCTCGCATTGAAAAGAAGTACAGGCCTGCACCTGCGGACCCCGCCTACATCCGGGGACAATTGCCACTGGACTCTCTTGTGGTTGCCAATGCCAGGAAACGTGCCAACTCCCAGACAACGGGTGAAGCTCCTCCCCCGGATAAAGAGTCCAAAGTGCTAGAGGCAGGGGGCAAAAGAGTAGCTGCACAGGCAGCAAACTTTTGGCGCATCGCCAATACACAAGCGCTCCTGGCGCGTTACGATAGGGCGCACTACGACACCCTAGAACAGGTTGTACAACACCTGCCTCCACAGTTCCAGGAAGCCACACAACTGCTCATTAACGAGGGGAAGCTCATCTCAAACGCAGCCATCAAGTGTGCGCTTGACGCTGCGGATACAGCTGCTAGGGCTGTCAACACTAGTGTTATGCTAAGACGACAGGCGTGGCTACGCATCTCAGGCTTTAAACCGGATATTCAGACAACAATTCTTAATCAGCCGGTCAATCCTGATAGTCTGTTTGGTCCAGATGTTGACACCACCCTAGAGAAAATAAAAAAAGACACGGAAACTGCTAAATCCATGGGGGCCCTGCAGTCACAACAGTTTCGTGGCAGCAATTTTCGTCGCTCAGGCGCACGTGGGGTCACCAGAGGACAAATGGGTCAACAATCCCATTTCTCGAAAGGTGGGGCACAATCCTCTTTCACAAAACAGAACAAGGGAGGTTACAGAAATAACAGCAACAGAGGTCGCGGCAGAGGAAACAACAACCCCCGCTCCTCTACTCCATGCAAACAGTGACTCTCTGTCACTGCCCCCCGACCACCTAACACCTGTCGGGGGGAGACTGCAGCAGTTCCTGCCCGTCTGGAAAAACATCACCACAGACAGGTGGGTGCGACAACTAGTCCAGTATGGTTATTGCCTAGAATTAAAGTCCACTCCACCCAACATCCCGCCAAGGCAAAGGCCTATGTCCGCAGAGCGCTTGCTCTTATTGCAGCAGGAAGTAGTGGTGATGCTGCAAAAGGGAGCAATCGAGCAAGTGCCGGTGGGAGAGGAAGGCACGGGGGTATACTCCCTGTACTTCCTTATTCCAAAGAAGGACGGATCTCTCAGACCCATTCTAGATCTACGCCCCCTCAACCTCTACATACTATCAGAACATTTCCACATGCTTACGCTGCAACAGATTCTTCCCTTGCTAAACCAAGGGGACTTCTTAGCAACCTTGGATCTCAAGGATGCGTATTTCCATATTCCACTACACCCGTCACACAGGAAATACCTCAGGTTCACTATTCAAGGAAAACACTATCAGTTCAAGGTCCTACCCTTCGGAGTCACAACAGCCCCGAGGGTGTTCACCAAGTGTCTGGCGACAGTAGCGGCGCACCTCAGGAGGCAGAACATCCATGTCTACCCCTACCTAGACGACTGGCTCGTACAAGCCAAGTCAGAGCAGCAGTGCGCCGCGGACATGTCAACTACAATTCACCTTCTTCACGATCTGGGTTTCTCCCTAAACTACCCAAAATCGCATCTTCAGCCGGCACATGTCCGGCAGTTCCTAGGTGCAACGATCAACACCCTGACGGCCATGGCTCAGCCAAACCAAGTCAGGATAGACAGCATTCAGGCCCTGATCCAAAGATTCACGCCACAACACTCGCTGCCAGCGAGAGTGTTCATGCAGTTGATAGGCATGATGGCCTCCTGCATCTTCATTGTCCCTCACGCACGTCTACACATGCGCCCGCTCCAGGAGTGCTTAGCGAATCAGTGGACACAGGCTCGTGGCCAATTGACAGACCTAGTGTTGGTTACCAGTCGGGCATACGACTCTCTGCATTGGTGGACTCCACACAACCTTTGCAAGGGCCGACTGTTCCAAGAGCCTGTGCCGCAGATTGTCCTGACAACGGACGCATCTCTCCAGGGATGGGGAGCTCATGTGCTCGACTATACGGTGCAGGGACTATGGACAACGCAACAACAGAAGATGCACATCAACTATCTGGAACTGATGGCAATCTTCATGGCGCTCAAGTCCTTCATTGTACATCTGTGCAACAAGGTCGTGCTAGTCCGGACGGACAACATGACCGCGATGTACTACATCCAAAAGCAGGGAGGCACCCACTCGCCACAGCTGTCTCACCTGGCTCAGAGCATGTGGAAGTGGGCCATTCAGAGGAACATTTTCCTCATGGCAGAACACCTCCCAGGGAAGGACAATCAGATGGCGGATCTGCTCAGCAGGTACAGCCATCAAATGCACGAGTGGGAGTTACACCCATCTGTCCTCCACCCGTACTTCCAGCAGTGGGGTCATCCGGAGATACACCTGTTTGCCACAAAAGAGAACGCAAAATGCCAACTCTTTGCCGCCAGGTTCCCTCACCCACAGTCGCAGGGGAATGCGATATGGATGAACTGGTCAGGCAAATTTGCGTACGCTTTTCCGCCAGCCCCCCTAATACTGCTGGTCGCAAGAAAACTAAGGCAACACGAGATGACCCTCATCCTAGTTGCTCCAACGTGGGCGCGCCAGGCTTGGTACACCACGTTCCTCGAACTCTCAGTGGTACCGCATCAAAGACTGCGCCTCACGCCCAGTCTTTTGACGCAGAACCATGGAGAAATTCAGCATCCAGATCCGCAACAGCTCAACCTGGCGATCTGGCTCCTGAAGTCCTAGAGTTTGGGTACCTTAACCTACCTCCAGAATGCATGAGCATCATCAAGGAGGCGAGGAAACCAACTACTAGAGCATGCTATGCTGCTAAGTGGAAGCGTTTTGTCATCTACTGTACATCCAATGACATCAACCCACTAGATGCATCTATCCCCAACATCATCTGCTATCTGTTGCATCTCTACAAGTGCAATCTGGCGTACACTTCCATTAGGATACATCTATCCGCCATAGCGGCTTATCTTCAGAACAGGCAGCACCTCTCTGTCTTCAGAGTGCCCGCCATTAAAGCCTTCCTTGAAGGTCTGAAAAGAGTCATTCCCCCAAGGACACCACCAGCTCCGGTGTGGAACCTCAACGTCGTTCTCACCAGACTGATGGGACCACCATTTGAGCCACTGCACTCGTGTGAGCTCCAATTCCTTACGTGGAAAGTGGCCTTTCTTATAGCTATTACGTCTCTGAGGCGTGTCAGTGAGCTGCAAGCGCTCACAATACAAGAGCCATTCATTCAAATTCACCCAAATAGGGTAGTGCTACGCACTAACCCTAAATTCCTTCCTAAGGTGGTGTCACAGTTTCATCTAAACCAGACCATTGACTTACCAGCATTCTTTCAAAACCCGCAAACGGTGGCGGAAAGGATGCTCCATACCTTAGATGTACGAAGGGCGTTGATGTACTACATAGACAGGACACAACACTTTCGAAAGACAAAACAACTCTTTGTTGCCTTCGCACCACAACACAAAGGCAACCCACTCTCCAAGGCAGGGATAGCCAGGTGGATTGTTAAGTGCATCCAGATATGTTATCAAAAAGCAAAGCGCACTTTAACAATACCCCCCAGAGCGCACTCCACACGCAAACTGGGGGCATCCATGGCTTTCCTGGGGAACATTCCTTTAGAGGACATTTGCAGAGCAGCCACGTGGGTCACACCACACACCTTCACAAAACACTACTGTGTTGATGTGCATTCCAAACAGCAAGCTGCTGTAGGACAGGCTGTTCTCAAAACACTTTTTCAGGTTTCTGCAGCTGGCACGGGCAACCGCCGCTGATGGAGGGACTGCTATGTATTCTATGCTAAGATATGAATTTAGCAGCCCACATGCCTCGAACTGAATATGCTACTTACCAGTATGCATCTGTTCTTGGCATGTAGGGCTGCTAACATTCATATCGCCCGCCCTCCTCCCCGGTGCCTGTCGCAGCTGCAGATATACTATTGTATTTATTCATTAGCATGGACATCCTTTACACTTTTCACTCCATCTTCTGCCACAATGGCGAAAAACAATCTGGGGATGGAGCCGATGCCCATGCGCACTGTAGTCCAGGGGAGGAGCCACCTATCTCAGGATACTTCGAAGACTCTTCCAGGACAACAATGTGCAATCATCCGAGCCCAACACTAGGCGGCGATCTAATGCTAAGATATGAATGTTAGCAGCCCTACATGCCTAGAACAGATGCATACTGGTAAGTAGCATATTCAATATAACATATTTTAAATGTAAATTTTGTACCACAATTTGTTTTGTTTTTCCAACAATATTAAACTGTAAACGTTTTCACCATACTTTCCTAAAGAGGGATCTCTGCCATGATGACAGCAGTCCCCTCCTATGTGTGAAAAGTTATGAGTAATAACTGTAGATTCAATACATTCAGGTTTAGGAAATTCCTCCATTGGAAGGATACATATAACTCCACATATAGGAGTAACTTAAAACTCAGAAAAGATGAATTGCAAAAAAGTGTAACTTTACTACTATGTGCAGTAGCCGATTTAGAGTAAATGTACACATGTAAATTTACCTTTGTGAAAAGGCCCCACAGAGTCGCAACTTTAAATGGAATGGGGATATTTAAGTTATGCACACCAAAGTTGGGTAGAAGACCAATATTTCATGGCATTTGTTTGAGGTAAAAGAGAGCAAGCAACAGCTCAAGCTGCAATTGCTATTTTGCATAAACCCGTGAATAACCAGGTACTTCTTTTGACATTCTTATATATTCTCTAGGATACAAGCAATAGTCTCTGAAAAAAAGTTTGTGCAGTTTGCAGGTGTTTGAAATGTAGGTCCCGTTACAACTAAAGGTTAAGGTAGAAGTAGATATTTGAGGTCCTTCAAAATCTGACTTAACGTTTTCCTGGGTCACACATGACTGCTAATTGGATAGAAATTAGGCACACCGATTTGCTGTCATGTTGGGAAATGTAAGCACCTACACTAATTAAGAAAAAGAATGGAGTGGCAAAGAGTATGGAAACATATTGAAAAATCAAAACACCTCATCTTGGCTTATACTTTCAAAATGTTACTCTGGAAATCAAACAAACTGCTGTCAAAAGGAGCTACTTAGCGTTTGCCAGACTCAACGACCCTGTTAGTACTTAAATCCAGGTAAGACTGTTTTGGACTATTTACCCATTGACTGGACTGGGCACATACGGACCAATTTCCAGCAATGGGAAAGTAGTCGTAGCAGGTATTTTTTCATTTGTCATGCATATGTGTACATTTAACACTTGTGCAGTCAAAATATACCCAAGCACCTTGACATGTTTGGAAAGATATACACCGCTGTCAGAGTCACTGCCGCTGGGCCAGCAGTGACATCATAATATGGCAGGTGTCCTCCGACTTGGTGGTCTTCTTGGGACTGACGCCTCGCCGGTACGGTGGTAAGACTACCAAACTCGTAATCAGGCCCTAAGTGATTTTATTATATTCAAAGTATTTATTAATATATATGCCTACAGCACAGCATTGTATATTGTCTTAGATCTATTACACAGTGTCAAGCTATGCAGAAAAAGAACAACAAGGATGGAACTTAGAGTAAGGAGCACATGGGGTCCAGCTGAACACACATTCAGCCCAAACGCCATTTCAGAAGTTCTATTTTGAATAATCTCCCAAACTATAATTTGTTCCACCCTCTACTCGAGTCAGAGCTCTCTGCACTCTAGACTTTGCTACTCTGCATATCCAGTGATTATCCTCCTTGTCTTATTTCATCATTTGAAAAGTTTCTGATCAGTGAGGTCCACAGTTATACATTTTGCTCACTTTAACTTATATGTAACATGACAACGGTAGACATCGCTAGATGGCTACGTCTTCATGCCGCTAAGTATACCCTCGAGTGTTTCTTCTTAATTAGCTATACACAATGGGGCTGCAAAGAAGGCATGGGCCCCAATTCATACAAGGACATTTGGCTCACATCCTCTTATTCGGTAGTACAATTCAGCTATAATTGAGGTCCAGTGGGCTCCTCAAACATCTGGGACACAGAGCCACTGAACCTGCTGCACTATATATACCAATTTATCCTTACATTACCAGAGATACATGCATTTCTTTTATTTTTCATTAATGTCTGATGTGCCTGGATGTCTATAATATAGACACAAGATTTGTCAATAAATGCAATTGTGTAATGTGCAACACTGTCCAGGCATTTAGGGTTGTGTGTATGCACGTAATATGTACGCACATTATAACAAAACAGTGTGCAGTTACAAGTCAAAATCGTGAGTGCATTGTCCTACTATTTCTGTAACGATGCAGATGTCCCGAATGAAATATTTGCTCTATTTCAGTACTTACACGTATTCAGCAAAGAGCAATGGATTGGACTGCTTCTATTCAGGGGACAGGTGGGAACTTCACCAGGGATGAAAGATGCAACAAAAGACAGAGCTAAGCTCCATTCACATTATAATTGAATGCAAGAGACAGTAAAATAACAGACAGACTCACAATTCTAAAGAAACTGTATATGACGTTAGAGCATATATGTTAGCAGTGTTTTAGTGTTGTGCAGGGAATTTATATCATACAATCGTATTTAAACATAAACTTAACAAAACAAATAGTGCAGTCTGACATCGGGTAACAGAAATGATTTAAAGACCATTCTACTAATTGCATGTGTATGAAAAGTCTGTGTTTTCCATATTAGATCTCCTGTAGGGAGAACCATTATCCCCTGGAAATGATAACACAGGAGGGTTCTGCCCCTTCTATTTGAATTGCTAGCTCTCACTCCAAAATGTGTCTAGGTGCATTGCTGACGCCACGAGTACAGCACACAGTGTAGAATTCTTTGAACAAAAATATGGAGTCAGTCCTGTTTATAATGACTTTTTCCTGACTTTTTTATGGCTTTCAGTTATCATTTTGTTAGATGCTCTTGTTGTTCACCGTTGTATTGTGGTAAGCATCACTTGATCATTAAAACATATAAACTACTGAAAAGTGCACATTTCTTAAACTACGACGGCCAACTCTCAAAGATTTTTGTGGTGGTCTTGAGCCAATCATGTTATTGGCACCACTTGGGAGGATGGGTTCTAATATGATTTATTGGCAAGGTATGGACGCCTACAAATGGGAAATATTTGATAGTAAGTCATAACTCTTTGCCTTTTTTGTGTTTCCAATCCACAATCAAGATACCTTGATGTAATGGAAACTTTTTCATAATTTTTATTATTTTGAATTTTATTATTAAGAGTTACAATTACATAAAATGTGATTATATAAATTGATCATAATTATAATAGTAATTATGATTATATTAAGTACACCAAATAACATTTATAAATATTGTAATCAATTTATTTTTCCAGAGCTGGTGGTGAATGACCATGCAGCATCGTGAAGCAGACTGAAATAAGCACATCCTGTCCCTCTGATCCCCAGTGAATAATGCATTTATGATCAAATGTCCAACATGGAGTTACACTGACAAGTCCGCAGAACTACTCATCATAGAACACTTTGTTAGAGCCAGCTCAAGTAAGGAATCACGTTCCATTGTTAGACATTGTGAGAATTGTGGAAAGCAACATGGTTCCCCAAGTATTTTACCACAGGAAGTGCAGGAGCCTGTTTACTATGTTATGTTATGTAAAAGAATTTGTAAAGCGCGGCTTCCACCAGACGGTTTCTTGGTGCTGTGAGCGTGTGGAGACAGATCAAGGGGGGAATTAGCCGTGTGCTTTACGAAACAGATGGGTTTTGAGAAGGGACCTGAAGTGAGGATAGGAAGCAGTAAAACTAAACTCTAAAGGGAGTGCATTCCAAAAGGAAGAGGCCAGAAAAGACAATCTAAGCCCACCATGTTTCTTACGCCTGAAAGCAGGGATGTTGAGTAGGGCAAGATGTGAAGAGCGGAGATTGCGGGGGGGGGGGGGGACATAATGATGAAGAAGGGAAGAAATGAAAAGAGGACCCAGGCCAGCTAGGGCTTTGAAAATGATACAGCCCAATTTGAAATAGCAGCGTTCTGTTACCGGGAGCCAATGGAGGGTTTTCAGAAGTGGGCGCACATGCTGATGTCTGGGCTGATGGAAAATTAGCCGTGCAGCTTGATTCTGAACCAGCTGGAGGCGGTTCCATTGATAGGAAGAAATACCGGCATAAAGAGAATTGGCGTAGTCAATTCTAGAGATGACCAACGCCAGAAGGGTCAAGGTGAGGGCAGAGGTGGTAAGAAAGCGCGCAATTTTCCGAATTTTGCGTAAGTGAAAAAAACTGGAGGAGACCACAGCATTGATCTGGGGTTTCATCGAGAGATCGTTGCTGATGATCACCCCAAGACTTTTCTCGGAATTTGTGGGAAGGGGGGAAGCTTAAACTTGTTGGCCAAAAATGAGACCTCCAGGGGTTAGAGGCGCCCCCGATAAGAACCAGTTCGGTTTTATCGGGGTTAAGTTTAAGGTGGTTTGCCCCCATCCAGTCACTGATGTGGCATAAGGTGGACTGGAAATTATGAACAGATTGGTCTGAGGACTTAATGTCAAAAATCAGCTGGATGTCATCCGCATAGTTGAATGCGGTGACATTGCTGTTACGTAGGGACTGGATAAGGGGGGTCAGGTATAAATTAAAAAGTTGGGGGGAAAGAGAAGAGCCCTGAGGGACGCCACATGTCATCCCAACTTTCTCCGCGGTGAACTGGGAGAGACGGACAGCCTGGTGCCGGTTACTCAAGAAAGAGTGAACCCAATTAAGGGCCGATCCCTGTATGCCGGCCTCCCTGACACGGTCGATCAAGATCTTATGGTCGACCGTGTCAAAGGCGGCCGACAAATCCAGGAGTACCAGGGCCTGACTGGTGTTAGAGTCAGCTCCCCTCCGCAGCTCCTCCATCACTGAGAGAATGACCGACTCAGTGGAATGGGCGGGTCTAAAGCCCGCCTGTTGGGAATCGAGGAACTCTGAGCGCTCAATGAAGAGGCTCAGAGAGTTGGTGACATGGGACTCAATGATTTTGCTGAGATAGGGGAGTAAAGAGATAGGGCGAAAATTACTCATGACTGAGGGATCCGCGTTGGGTTTTTTGAGGATGGGAACCACCTAGGCGTTTTTGAAAGAGCTGGGAACAAGGCCCCGTTTAAGGGAGTTATTTAACAGTGTCAGGGGGGAGAAGGACAGGCGGAGAAGGCCTCGCGTAAGACATGGGGAGGGCAGCAATCAGCAGGGGAACCTGAGGACACTTTGTTCAGAAGAGTCAAAAACTCATCCTCTGTAATCGGGGGGATCTGAGTGATTACTTGGGGATTGGGGGTACATAGGGTAACAGTGCGAGGGGGGCAGTAGTGGCAGGGGGACAGATACTATGTTTAATTTTAGTTATTTTATCAATAAAAAACTGATTTAGGGAGTTGCAGAGATCCTGGGAAGGGAGGGGTCTAATGGTTACTCTATCTGGGTGGGACAGTTCCTCAACAATAGAGAAAATGTCCTTAGCTTTGGAGGCAGAATCAGTAATCTTCTTTGAAAAATAAGCGGTCTTTGCTTGCAGAATGGCTGATTTCTACTCTTTAAGCTGGAACGTGAATGCCGACTTATTATCAGCGGCGTAATCACGACGCCAACGCCGCTCAGCTTGTCTAAGTCTGAGCTTT
The DNA here is from genome assembly GCF_964261635.1 of Lissotriton helveticus. Lineage (NCBI taxonomy): Eukaryota > Metazoa > Chordata > Amphibia > Caudata > Salamandridae > Lissotriton > Lissotriton helveticus. The sequence continues at coordinate 1,402,058,976 of NC_136059.1, read as the reverse complement.
TTCTCTTTAAGTCCTTCAGAGAACCATCTTTGTGCGTCGTGGGGGCGCTTGAGTCTAACCTGTCTGAGAGGGGCTATGATGTTACAAGCTGAATCAAGCCAATGATTTAGGCCGGAGGCCTGGGCATCTAGGGAGTCGCAGTCGGGGGGAGGAGAGGTTTTAAGCAGGGATATGAATTCGCTAAGGTCGGCTTTATTCCAGTTCCTGGCTAAGAGGTTGGTCTCAAGTGTCCGAGTAGTGTTTGACCCAATAGTCAAAGAAAAGGTAATAATGAAGTGGTCCGATCAAAGGCAGGGAAGGATACAGGGAATGGAGATATCTAATTTGATAGTCAATACCTGGTCCGGTATATAACCTTTAACATGGGTGGCTGATTTGATATGTTGGGAGCAGTTAATGCTTGTCAGGAGGTCAGTAAAGGCCAGTGAACATGCACTCTCTTTGTCGTCAGAGGGCCAGTAGTTAAAGTCTCCCAAGATAAGAACTTTGGAATTGTTAATGACCAGTTGGGAGAGCATGTTACCAAACCTGGGTGGGAAGTTGGGCATATACTGGGGGGGACGATAAACCAAAACGCAGATAAGTGGTACCGCTGGAGATTCAAGTTTGAGGACAAGACAATTGACCGAGCTAATATCATCCACAGCCAATGAGGAGAAACGGGTGGGGTGCTTGATGATAGCTGCCACCCCACCGCCCGGTTTGCCTGAGATCCTATTAGCCTGGAGGATGTAATAGCCTGGCGGGTCGCAGCAAGAATATCCGGGGAAGATTCCTCATTGAGCCATGTCTCGGTGATGAATAGTGGGTCGGGTTTGTCAGAATCCAGAAATTGAAATATTTCCAGCTGGTGCTTGGGTAGAGAACGGGTATTCAAATAGCATACAGTAAGCTCAGAGTTAACAATCGTTTTGGTGAAGAAGGGGGAGGGGACCGGACACGACGAAATGTTAGGAAGGGGATCCATGGCTGGAGGATGGGCGACCTCGGGAAAAACCCGTCTCGGGCAGAACAACCCCAATGAGTTGAGTTTGGACTGAGTGATGGTACTGAGGGGCCAGAGAGCCTGCAGAAGAGTGAAATCATGGGCCGAATACCTGGTAGGGGGTGCAGAGTGGAGTGCCCCTAGCCCCGGCCGGTCGTGGACGGGCGCAGACGGGCTTACCTTAGGCGCACCTTCGGCGCGCCGTCGACGCGCCCGCTGCGCTCGTCCGCTGCGCGGCCGAGTAAACCCCTCTCCCATATTACGACCCAGGAAGTGACGCAGCAGGGGGGAGGAGTCGTTTCCCTCCGTTCAAGTGGCACGAAATCGCCGTGACGAACCAGGGACCGATAAGGTAAGTGCAGGGGGGGAGAGGATATTTTAAAACAAGTTTTTAGCACCAGAACACAGAGTGATACAAGATGGTACAAGTTAGCCGGTTTTATGAAGAGAGATTTACAGGCTGTTAAGCAAATAGCTGAAGCAATTGTCAGTGATTATGCTAGAACGAGTGAGTGCACAAGTAAACGCTTAAACAGAAGAAAATCTAACGTGTATGGTGAAGAATGTATATTTTGTGGAAAGATAAAATGCTACAAGGGAACATCAATGCACGAGAAATTAATCAAAGCCAATGAGCTTAGAGATGACAAAAAAGTTTCGAAAGTGTGCAACCATTATTTGTCATTCAACAATCTTAGCAGTTTTAAGTAGAGACATAGTAGTTGTAGGAGCCCATTATCATGCATCTTGTTAAAGGAACTATACAAGGGTTAAAGCAAAGGAGGAAGATCATGCATGTAGCATTTAAACCGATGATGACTTCAGAAATATGAGAGATGAATCTTATGATGAACTATTTCAATACATTAGAACTGTGATTATTACTAACAAAGAGGTAATATGTGTGACAACTCTGAATGAAAGGATTAAAACCCTCATGGCATGCAGGGGAATACAGGAAATTGATGAATCTGCCCAGAAGCATACTGGAAGGTAATTGGACTCTGAGTTTGATTTCAGCCTCCACATATTCCCAGACAAACAAGAAAATGTATTGGCCCAACCTGATAGTGTCATGCTACAGGACGTTATAATAGAAAACCAGAGTTTGATAAGATAATTATCAGTTTTAAAGGATATGGCAACAGACATTAACAAGATTAAAGCAAACTTGACATCAACACCGTGGCTATATCATCCATCAGACATTGATAAAGATTCCTTTGCAGTGCCTGAATACTGTAAACGGTTTCTCTTAGGACTAAAAATCGGTCCTAAAGAGTCACTTTACTAATGCAATCATTCAGTCAGAACATTATATATGCAGGGACAAACTGCCAGAAGAACCCCACAAGCAAGTGTTGCTCGCATACGCCGTAAAAACGCTGACAGACAATTTTGAAATCATTTGCACTCTAAACAGACTTGGTTGTGGGATTTCATACTCACAAGTGGAAGAAAATAATAACGAAATGAGCGAATTGTGTTTCCAGCCGACATTCATCCTCATGTCTTCACTAACTCAGCATGTGATAACATTGATAGGCTTGAAGAGACTTTTACAGGTAAGGGAACAACTCATCCAGGCAACGGTATACCTATGCAGCCCAAGTTGTTTGGACCACAACCTTTTAAAGCTCTTCCACCAAGCATTGAGAAACAAAACTAAGGAACATTAACCACTACAGATACTGAAGAATTGTTCATGTATGTTTTTGGTGAACGAGCTGGGCCTCAGCCTTTGATGACAAGTACCCAAGCCTTGCAGGAATGTTTTGCCCAATTGAAGCTTGCACTAAATAAGAAGATAATCTGGGTTGTTACAAGACGAGAATTGAGCCTTGAACAGTTTAATACCAAGTTGGACAGGACTTAACATCAGTACTAGAGACCTAGGTAGTTTATCACAGGATTCCATTGGCTTCTTGCCCACATTTAATGCCCCTGAAATTTAGTTGACAACTGTGTCTGAAATTTTGTGAAACAGTCAGGGCTGATAAGGGTATCACTGCATTTGGCCAAAATTGTAGTGGTCATGGATCAAGCTCTCTTCACGAAAGCAACTGAGATCGTGTGGAATCATAACGCAACATACGACAGAATCATTCTTCGAATGGGCGCCTTTCCCACCATCTGCAGTGTCATGTCCATTCTTGGAAAATGCTTTCAAGACACTGTCCTTGGCGACCTTTGCATTGAAGCAGGCATGATAGCAGAAGGATCAATATCATCAGTATTAGAAGGTTGTATGTACAATTGGAATATGACTCGTTACAACGCGAGTCTTCACAACGTGTGCCTTTACAACAACCGCGTTGTTACCACGCAATGCCTTTACTACAAAGTCATTACATCGACTTGCAGTAGCTGGTGCGCTGGCATTAGACATTTATAATTTACCATTTCAACTCCAACCTACGTAACAGTAGGGAAGGTGTTGGAATAGTTAACTATACTATTCCTAATGTTAGCGCGCCATCTACTGCAAGTCGATGTAATGACTTGCGTAGTAATGACTTTGCGTGGTAACAACACAGTCGTTGTAACAACCGCGTTGTAATGGCATCGCGATGTGATGACCGCGATGTAAAGGTCGTCTCCCGTACAATTGTGCAGTTCAAGTACACAAGTGAGTGAATTAAGCTATTTTGAGACTGACTTAGTTGGAATTTATCCCCTCGGTGGAGAAGAATTATGAAGAAAACTTTCAGGTAGTCTACTCCGTCATTGAGGAAGTTATTGACTTTGCAAAATACCTATGCCAACAGAGATTATACAACCTCTTGTAGAATGCTGGCTTTGCCAAAGTGAAATAGTTTTGCAATATATTCCTGGAACCTTATCGGCATGACAGAGGTCTCTCTGCATTTTGGATGTCGTATGTGGATATTGTTGACAATGTCTTGCTGGCTCTGCTGTGTGCTCTCAAGATGGATATTGGCATTTAAATCTTACCGCCATACGATCTATGATCCCATGATGTTTTGCGTATGGCTGGATGAACTGCGCTATATATCTTCCTGTATACTATGCCAAAATGACATTACATGCAGTGAAATATCCAAAGATACACCACAACTTCATCAATGGATGCTTTTCAGTTCAACTGTCAGATGTTAATCCGTTTGGACTAATTCGAGTTGATCAAGTGATAGGAGTACCAGTCAACAAAAACACACAGACTCTGGGTGGTACAACAAGGTTCAACCTCAAGGCGGGTGCTGTGAAAAAATTATATGACAGCTGAACATAGAAGTACCTTTTTGGGTCAGATAAGTGAAATGGTTCATAACAACATATTATGGGTGAGCGGAGCTCGCTGAGTTCCACTATGCAGAATTACGTGGAGTTGCATAAAAACTCAGTGGAATTCCATGGTGTTTCGCGAGTCCTCCACTTGCCCACCCCTGCTTGTTATTTATGTCAGAATTAATTTACGAGAGCAAATGAAAGGCGTCGCTGCTGCGCCTGATAAGTTCATGCAAAATGCAAGAACAAAATATCCAGCTGTTCTGATCTTATAGATGGTGGCATTTCTTCTAAAAAATTGAGATTTCAACATGAACTGCATTGAGTGGGCACTAAGGGGCACATGCATCAAGGTAAATTGCATTCGCAAACGGTGCGAATCGCAAAATTCGGCCGTTTGCGAATTCAATTTCCTTTTTTGGGATGCATCATGTTTTTTTATTTTTTCGCAATTTAAGGAATCGCAATTATGGTGCGATTTCTTAAATTGCGAGTGCATTTAAGAAATTGCAATTTGTGATTTCTTAAATGCAATGCATGAATATTTTTTTTGCGAATTCACAAATAGGAAGAGGTAAATTACCATGAAGTTGAACTTCATGGTAATTTGCGAAAACTTTCAAAAATGCACAAAAGTGAATTTTTGAAAGTTTCATTTTACACACACACATGCCCTTGGGGCATGTGTGTGTGAAAAATGTTCTTAAAGTTAAATTTCAGGGGTGCAGGGGGGTTGGGACCCCCCTGCACCCTTGAAATAGCATTCTCATTTTGCGATTCCTTAATTGCGAATCGCACAATGAGAATGGCTTCCCATTTGATCCTATGGGCCTCTAGGAATCAATGGGAAGAGATTCCTTAATTGCGATTCGCGAATTGTGAATCGCAATTAAGGAAAATTAAGGAATCGCAAAAAAATTGCGATTTCTTAATTCCGATTCCTTAATTTTCGCAATTAAGAAATCGCAAAATGTAACAATGATGCATGTGGCCGTTAGCATCTGTGGCTGGTATTAATAGACTTATCAACATTTCCAGGGACTCACGGTGTATGGTCTGCAACCCCTCCCTCTGCCACATCTATCCAGGGCTTCATGTGAAAACGCTTGTACAAACACACAACTTTCTCTGGCCATGAAAGGAAGAGGGAATTTTTTCTTGAGGTTTAAATCCTGTGAGTATGGGAAGAGCAATGGTGACAGTGCCATACATAGGAAGAGAGAAGGCACTGTGGGTTGGGACAGGTAGTGGGTGGGGCAGAGGAGGTCTGGCAAAGAGACAGAGGAAGGGGCATAAGAAGCATGGCAGGATGTACACAAAAAGGTGGTGGAGGGAACAGAGAGCAATGGATCAGAGTTGCATGGGAAGGGGCAGGTCTGGCACATGGAAGCAGGGGAGGACCTGGCCTGGCAGATGGTGGGTCCACACGAAGTAAGGCCTAGCCTAATGAAACACACGAGTGCTGCTGTTTTTATTTGCCTCACTATGACTCTGCTTTAATCTCTTTGCTGGGCTTAAGGAGGCAAATAATGTGCCCCTGAATAGGGGCCATGCAGTTGAACTGAGCACCTTAAAGCAGAAATAAATTGTGGAACCTGCTCAGACTGCTGGGGGGTAACTGATGGCAGTAGCGAATCATTTTTAAAAAGAAAAACTGTGACAACCTTTTAGTTCACTGGCTGTGCCTGTTTTATGTGAATGTTTTTATGTCTGCCAAATGACTTAGCCCACTCTCCACAAATGCACCTTTATCCTGTCCAACCACAACCACTGCTACCCCAGTATGAAACCTCCACACACCTTTAACAGTGCATCTCTGTGCCAATACTGGAACCTGCACATGACCATTCCCACCACAGGGCACAGAATGCACATTTTCAGGTACCTGCTTTATATGTTCTTCACTATTTTCCGAGTGCCTCAAATAGAAATGCTCTGCAGATACTGACTGAGTGAATACCGAAAGTGCACCATGAGTGACTCAGTGCAGTTTTTCCAGAGCTCACAAGATGACCATGTCCTATGTGAGCAGCTTGTCTGGGTGTGAATTCTTCATGCATTCTGGGATGTGTGGTCTTGTGTGGATAAAAAGCTAAGCAAAGTTACGGGAGGAATGCAAAATAAATGCCAAGAATGGATGACCTACCTGCTCCGGGGCCTGAATGGAATCTGTGTTGGGGAGAAAGGGGGTGGGTTTGAATAAGACACTGCAAGACCTGCTGCTAATGGAACAGAAATACAACTCACAAGAACTTATCCAGCATCATACTGGGTTCTCTCTCTCTACTCCCTGACATCCGAGCTGCGGAGTCACAAGTTCACAACAAAAGAAATGCAGACAGAAAATAGATCACAGGCACCCACCTTCTCAGAGCTACAGAGTGCAGCTGGGGTACGAGCCCCCTTTCTATCTTTCTAGAACCTTCCTGCATTTCCCAGGTCAGGGGGTCTAAAAAGGTACGGGCACTCATTTCACTGGGGTCAGAGTTCAAACTTCATTTCCACCAATGTTCCATTAATCCCAGTGCTCCGGCGTCCCTGCTGCTGAATGGCGGTCACCAGAGCTCTCGTTTCACCGGATCAAGCGGGTAAAGTGCACCTGCATCAAGTGAAATGGTCTTGCAGATGGGGTGCCTAAGCACACACAAACCGGCCTTGCAAGCATATTTATAATGGTGGGTGCCGGTTAACTCTGCTTCACAAACTCTACCCTTCAAGCAGAGGGATAAAAACTACTCAGCCGACAGAGCTGAGTTTATCGCCCACTGCTACAACAGATCAGATCTTACTCACGCAGACATACATATGTCACAGATTGGAAAAGACGAAGATACTGTTACGAGATCTGTTAGTTTGGTTCAAACCTGGTTAACCCCATTTTTCGGGCCACATGACCTCAATTGTCTCTGTACGGCAAAAAAAGCATTGCACGACATAGTATCCGACATACACGACATAGTATCCGACATAATGAAGGTGCATGAAACAGGTGAACAGTGCTATACAGACCTCAAACTTGGGCAATTTGAGAATAATCCACCTATTATGAATTTACATAACCCAATGAAAATTAACAAACTAAAAACCTTCACTAACATGTCCAAGAAGAAGGCAGTGAATAGTAATGTCAGGACAATCATCATGAAAACAGACAAAGCACTATTTGGTTAAATCATTGTGACAGCACAGAATTGAACCTTCAAATGGCGGATGTACTCTCTTATCCCTTAGGACCTTAACCATGGGGTTTAGCAACTCGAAAATGTTTGTTGCGAAAGACAAACAAAGCTGTTTTTAGCAACATACTTGCAGAAAAACATTACCCCTGCTGAGGAAATACCTGGAAATTCAGCCATGCTGATTGATGATATGGTTCTTGCTCAGAGAGTAAAAGGAGAGGAATCAAACTTTGGTGAGGTGGCTATGTCTCTCTTGTCAATGGCTTTGCTGGAACAACATAGGGGTCAAATAATAAATATTTTGTGTGATGCGTATAATGAGATGTCTATTAAGAACAGCAAAAGGACAATCAAAGGGTGGGAACTCGGGCACCAGTTAGAGCATCTCACCTTTCTAGATTTTCAGACAATGAAGGAAATTCCTAAGTCACGTAAGGAATGAAACAACTCTCATCACATTTCTTGTTAATGAATGGAGGGAGCCAGAGTATTTTGTAAAACTTGAGAAAAACACTGCTCACGAACTGTGGGGATAAATGCTGCAAAGCCACATCTGAAGGGATCCACAAAGTGCCCATTCTTAACAGTACACACAAAGCAGCAGAAGGTCGCTAGTTGCTGCATGCTGCACATGCTGCTAATGAGGGTTATGAGGCAGTAATGATAAACTAAGATGATACTGGTGTGTTTGGGATTCCATGACAGAATCATAGCTATGTGTCTGCTGTCAGTCAGTCAAATTCACTTTATTCAGTTAATTAAAACCATAAAAGTATGCTACAAAAATGCATTACAAGGAAATATACAAAAAATATTAAATAAACATAATCATCACGATTTATCAAAAAATACATAATTAATTCCTTAATATACAGAATAAAAAGGTGAAAATTCCATACAAGTCCTGACACCAGATGCACATTATTAGCAGCACTTCCTTTCTTCTTAATCCTGACAGCCACGGTTAAAAAACTAGCTATATTAAAAATTTCACATGTATTATTTAACATTTGCAAATAAATGAAAGCCGGTCTTGTATGAGTAAAACCTTTGCCTTTTAAAATCGGTATTATAAAACGATTACGGATATGCAAAAAATATTCACAAAATAAAACAAAATGCAGAGAATCCTGAGTAGAGAAATTGTCACAGGTACATATATCTAAGTCCTCCAGCTTTTTCCATCCCTTTGGCTCGGCAAAAAGCAAATGTAGTTGGTTTAACTTGAATCGAACCAATAGGAAGCGATGGTGCTGGTTAGACACAATGGTTAAGTATGGCTCAATCGTTAATGATGTACATATCAGCTGATGAGCCCGAACAGACGGTTTGCTTAACTCATTCTGCTCTCTATCACTTTGAGATACCTGAACATACATATTTTTAACCCACAATTTGTTGTCTTTTAACAATTTCTCTGGGGAACCAAAGAGCTCAGGTCTGCCTAAATAAGCTTCAGTCCTTTTGACATAATTTAGCCATGGGATGCTACTTGCCAAGTCAAGAGTTAAACAGTCACGAATGATAACACAGTTCATCTCCAGCTCCGGATTTGTCCAAATACTTATCCATTTGAGCAGAGGAGCCATTCCAATGGTGTCTGTTATATAACCTATGTCCATTTCTTGATGAATAATATAGGTGGATGTTGATGACGGTACGGCTAGCATATTTTTTAGAAATTTATTTTCCACTATTTGCACGTTCCTAGCGCTTGTGTAGCCCCAAAGTTCTGAACCATAGCTCGCAATGGCCAGACATTTAGCTCTGTAGATATTTAACATAGCTTGTATGGGTTTAGAGCCCAATGTGCGAGCAAAATCTAAAACAGCAACAGTTGATCTTGCCATTAAATTTCTTTTGGCCTGCATTTGTGGGATCCAGGAATCCCTTTCGTCAAATAACACTCCCAAATATGAGAATGACGTTACCCGTGTGAGATGGTTTCCCTCACAATAGTGACTTTTACATTTCTTTGGCTTGGCCCCCATGATCATAATGTGGGACTTAGAGAAATTTACATCCAAGTCCAAGGACTTCATGAATGAAGCAAAAGTGGTTAAAAGCTGCTGTAGGCTGTTCGCCGTTCTAGCTAGTAGAGCAGCGTCATCCGCATATAACAGGGCCGGAATTAATCTCTCTCCTATATGCGGGATATCACTACACGCACCCGATAGAACAATTTCAAGATTGTTAATAAATAAAGTGAATAACAGAGGGGCCAAAATACAGCCCTCTCTCACTCCTTTAATTATACGGATGCCTAGTGATAGGTTCCCTCTTTGATCGAATCGTACTGTGGCGCTCAGATATTAATGTAGATCTACCAGAAAATTTACGATATTTTCATCTAATCCTAATTTCAAGAGCAGATGCCATAACTTGGACCTGTTCACTCTGTCAAAAGCCGAAGAAAGATCCATAAATGGTAAATGAAGTGTGCCATTCTTCGCAATGGTATATTTCCCGGTCAACAAGAGCAAGTTAAGGCACTGATCGGTGGTACCTCTCCCCTTCATAAAACCATACTGAAGGTTAGAGAGGATGTTAGCATCATTCAGCCAGTCTGTAAGCTTGGCCAAAACCACTCGTCCTAGCACTTTCACAGAAGAATCGATCAAAGAAATTGGCCTATAACAGCGGGGGTCACTTCTAGAACCCTTTTTATAAACTGGTACTATCACTGACAACGACCAGGATTTAGGTAAACCCACTTTACAGGCTTTATTAAAAACATTGGCAAGCAGTTTAGGCCAAAGGGGTATGTTTGTTAAGAAGAGGGCAGCGGGAACCCCATCTGGGCCAGGGGCTTTATTTTTAGACATTTGGGCTATAGCCTTTGCTACTTCACTAACTGTAAAAGTTAGAAGATATTTCTTACCCACATAAATAGAGTCCCTCGGTTTATTTTCTCCCTGGTCTCCATATATAACTTTAAAATGATTGTACCAATCCTCTTCAGGAATATTACCCTTCAACATACCACTTTTACAATCAGAGAAGAAGGGTCTATTCACTACACTCCAAAATTTGGCACTGTTTTTTAACACGTCAATAGACGTTAATTCCATAAAAGCATCATTTTTAATCTGAGTTTTACAAGTGTTTGTAGATAATGTATACTCTTTCCTACAATTAGCAATGAAGGTCTTATCTTGTGTGCTGTTTTTTAGTGCACACATTAATTTTTGATGTGCAGCTGAACAACTGTGATCAAACCACCTTTCTCCTTTATTTACGTGTTCTTTGAAGGGGTGTAAAAAATCTTGTGCCACTTGCCTACTAATTTTATTGTATGCACTTAGAACACCATCATCTCCTGCCTCACTATCACAGCACAACTCCAATTCTGGCCTACTGTATTGGCTAATCCATTACAGAAATCTGTGTCTGCTGTCTAAATGACCTCAAGTGTACTGACATGTGCAGACTTCTTGCCTGTGAAACTCAAGCAGATGCAGAGGACACCTATTCAGAAGAAGATAATGTCGAAGAAAGTGAATGATAAAATTGGGTTTATCTTTACTCATGACATACATTGCCTATGTAAGATGGAACATCTATTATTATATGAAATTATAAGTGAAAATTATGCATATGATCTAGATCAATATATGAGGAATACAATTAAGTTTTATTGTTATTATTTTAAGGACTATGGCCCACATGCATCAAAGCAAAAACCGGTTGCAAACGGGCAGATTCTCAGAATCTGCCCCTTTACGACCGGTATTTTTGCATTTGGGATGCATCATCTCAAATGCAAAAATCGCAATTTAAGTAATTTCTAAATTGCGATTACTTACATTGCCATTGCATTTAAAGGAATTGCACATTGAGATTCCTGAAATGCAATGCATTAAAGTAAAAAAAACTAGCGATTTCGCTAATAGGGGTAGCAAATTACCATGAAGTTGAACTTCATGGTAATTTGCAAAAACTTTGAAAAATGCAATAAAGTGCATTTTCAAAGTTCCATTTTACACACACACATGCCCTTGGGGCATGTGTGTGTGCAAACTGTACTCATATGCAGATTTCAGGGGTGCAACAGGGTGTCCTTTTGACACCCAGGCACACTTGAAATTGCATTCTCAATTTGTGATTCTCTAATTGAGAATCGCAAATTGAGAATGTATTCCCATTCATTCTTTGGGCCTATAGGCCCATAGGAATGAATGGTGAGGTAGTCCTTAATTGCGAGTCTGAATTTGCGAGTCGCAATTAAGGAATGTTTAGCAATCACTATTTTTTTTTGCGATTTCTACATGCATAACCTTTTGCTATTCCTTATTAGTGAATCCTTATTTTTCGCTAATAAGGAATAGCAAATGGCATTGTTGATGCATTTGCCAGTATATTGTTATTATTACAATTAATAATCATAATTCGTTTTCAATAATATTGAATGGAACCAATCTGGTGGAATTAAATTTGTTTTTGTACATAGTATGATGAAGTTGTGTGCTATTTATCCAAAATATGAAAATAAAAAAGAAATTTCAGCTTTGTTTGCTAATCCAATAAAATCCGACAAAAAGCAAAGAGTGATGACTTGCTATCAAGAAGAGTCTCATGACTCACTTAAAAATAAAAGTATTAGTTGGCTAAGTTGTTACTGTGACTTCCCTACGACGTTTGCAGACCAGATCCTCAGTACACGGAGAGTCAAATGGATAGGCCCATCGAGAAAAGCCATAAAGGGAGATTGCATAATCATTAATTTTAAGAATAGACATTATGCAAGAATATCTCTGAACAGTTTCAACCTGGGACAATCATCAGGGCATGGCACTTCATTATTACACCTGACGTTTTTCTATAAACACCATAGGCAAATTCGACCAGGTGGGTTAACCCAAGAACTGGATAGAACTAGGAGCAGTACTTGCCCGCAACAGGATAATAGGTTTAACTTGCCAGTCTCTAACAGGTTTCAACCGTTTAGCAACTTAGATGAAAATGACTGACTGGATAAGAATTTCTTGAATAATAAGAATACTGTTAGTGGGAATGGGAAGAGCTCTGGCAGTAGCCAGGAAACAGAGCCCGTAATTTTGGAACAAGCCGGCCCGATGGTTAATGAGATTACATTGGAGCTAGGCTTGGTAAGCACTGAACACAACTGTATATGGATTGTCGTCCTGGTATACCTGTAGGAAACGGTGGAGTCAAACAGGAAGGAGGGGTCACATTAGCCTCCTGGAATATCGCTGGAATATCTAATAAGCAGGAAATGCTAGGATGGTCAGAGTTCCTTGACTCCAATAAGATTATATGTCTACAAGAGACCTGGTGTACAGGGTCAATTAATTTTGATGGTTTTACTTCTTATGAATTACCAGCATTAAGATCAGGACTGGGCAGAGCCAAGGGGGGGCTTGTTATTTTACTATCAACTGGTATTGACTTAATTGTAAAGAAGCACATTGACATTGGGTGTCATTCTCAGGTTTTGTGGTTAAAACAAAAGCATGTTAGAGACGTACTTTTAATTAATTTTTATAATAATGTGTTTGAAAATATCCGGTTTAAGGTCGTCCTGGAATTGGAGAATGCTATCGCTAAGCTACATGAGGGGGTGATGGTTGCGTTTGACATACTATGTGTGGGAGATTTCAATATCCCCACCTGTTTATTTTCCAATACCAGGGTTTGAGGTGTTAGAGATGATTTAGGAGATGATGGCATTCATTTCCCCCATAATTCCTACGGGGAAACGCTTAACAACTATATGGCAAATTATGACTTAGTCATCCTAACGTGTGCAACAGATGAGATTGGAGAAAGGATCCCCACTTTTACGGGAAGAAACGCAAACACAATTATTGATCATGTTTTAGTATCTTGTAGTATTTCCCAAAAATATATTACCCCACGGGTAGAAGATTATTTGCTTAGCGATCATAATTGTATAATTACAAAGGTAGATATCTGGGACACTACTCACAAGAGTATACCGGTTACTGTGGATCATATTGCACCCATTAGGTCAAGCGGGGTAAGAATGAAATGGAAAGGAGTGAACCCAGAAAAAACTATGGGAAATATAGTCAGAAACTGTCACCAAGAAATAATAGAGAACTTGGATGCTAGCAATTCACCAATGATGATTTTAACAAACTTCTGTAAAATAAATAATAACATCAGCACTATCCTAACGATAGCATCTAAAAAACATTGTGCAGGGGTAAGGGCTGGTTTAACCATGCCTGCACACACTCACTAACCTTGTTAAAAAAGGCCCTGGCAAGTTTACCCAGGGACCCGTTGATGGTAAAGAAACTTAGGATTGAATATAAAGAAGTTCTTAAATCTAGGAAAAGAGAATTGCAACAGGACGCCTGGGATAAGCTCAACCAGGCGGTAGATACTTGTGACTCGCAGTTGTTCTGGGCTACTGTAAACTCCCCGTTCCTAAAGAATGAATCCCAGCCTGAATTATCATCTAATGTAAACTGTGAGGCATGGGTAACTCACTTCTTGAGTATTTTTAAAACCGAGGTTGCCAATAATCTAACTGACCTAGCTAATTGGCCAATCCTACCTCTTGACATTACCCTCTATGAAGTAGCACAAGGCATCAAGAACAGTAAGGGGGGGAAAGGCCAGAGGCCCAGATGGAGTGCCTGTAGATGTCTATAAGTCATTGCCAGCCCTCTGGGTACCGCTTTTAAATATTGTACTTAACACAGCAGTAATGGAAGACCCCCCGGATTCATGGGTGGAATCAACTATAATACCGATATATAAAAAGGGGGTGAAATCGGACCCTAAAAATTATAGACCGATTTGACTGTTAGATTCTTCAATAAAAATAATGAGCAGGATCCTATTAGTGAGATTGGAGGAATGGGCTGAGGACAATAGGATTTTAGCAGATTCACAATATGGTTTTAGAAAAGGCAGAGGCACCCTGGAACAATGTATCAATTTAGATTTGATCATTGGGAAATATACTTGTGCTAAGCAATGGTCTCTTTATTCATGTTTCGCTGATCTTAGCAGCCCTTTTGATTTAGTGGACCACTCCATTTTATGGTCAACTCTACTGGACCTTGGTGCCCCGGAACCTATAATCTTCTTCCAGGCAAGGCTTTATGAAAGACTTTTTACATCTGTCCGGTATGGCCAGGGAGGTGAATGTACTCCCAAGTTCAGGGTAAGATGCGGCATCCGCCAGGGTTGTGTTCTGGCCCCTTTATTATTTACACTCTTTATTAATGGGGTAGACTCAACCCTTAAACGGGTTTTGTCGGATGCGCCCAAGGCAAATGGAATAGATGTCCCAGTGCTGCTATATGCGGATGACGCTGTACTATTATCTAGAACCCCATTAGGGCTCCAGCGTCTCCTTAATTCATTTGTTGATTTTATGTCTAGGAGGAAAATGGTGATCAATAAAAGTAAAACATATGCTATGTTTGTGGCCAAAAAAGGAACTTATGTAAACCTTTTTACATAGAAGGACAGAAAATTGAAACAGTGGATAAGTTATGTTACCTAGGGATAACTTTTGCTGGGAACAGCACTTGGTCAAATGAAAAACTAAATGTACAAGCAAAAATGGCCAAAAGTTGCCATGGTATTTTTAAATTTGCAGCAAATCTGGGGGACCACCGAATCAAGGACATGCTACATATATATCTTGCTAGAAGCGCATCCATCGCACTATATGGTGCGGGGGTGTGGGGTCACAGCTGTAACAAGCAATTACAAATAACCGAAAATAAGTATTTAAAAAATTTGCTTAGCCTTCCTAGTTCGACATCAACAGAGCTTATTCATAGGGAACTAGGTATCAGTTATTTGTCAGATAAACTAGCACTTAGACCCCTAATTTCTTGGAGACTTATCTGGAGTAAAGAAGAAACAGCTTTTAATAGAGTAATTATCCAAGATTGCCTCCGGTTGGACAACTGGTATAAGATCCCCTGGCTGAAATATGTTGTACAATGTTTTAATGACTTACTTAAAGTAAATATTGTAGATGACCTTGAGGCAACGACAGAACTGACAAAATTAGAAATTAAGAACCTGTTTCTATATAGCAGAACTATGGTGAATAGTAGTGACAACGAACTGCTAAAAACCTGTCATTACTATTCTTGCTATTCAGACGCTGTTGGGTTCCAACCATACCTGAGTTCTGTTACCAGAGCATCCCATAGATATGTCCTAACCAGGGTGAGATTTGGGCTTGCGCACCATTTGGTCGCATTCTCTAAGATCAAAGATTATCCAACTTCCCCCTGCCCATGTGATGGCGACACCAAACAGAGCACCTTGCACTTCCTCCTAGTCTGTGAATTGTATAAAGATTTTCGTATAGCCTTGTTAAAACCGTTATTTTTAAAATATTGCACTATTACCACTGATGCTGCTATGAGGCTGATTGTCTCAATGAATGAATTTGATGTTTGCTTCTTTACTGCAACGTTTCTGCTCAAATCTATTGAAGCTAGGAAAAGTATGATGTTTTAAATTTATCCCTTAATAATCGACTATTTTTTATGACCTTTTATGACCTTTTTTAAAAAAAATGAATGTAATGAGAATTGATATTGATTATGTATCTATATGCTTTTATGGTTATTTTTAATGACCCGAATAAAGCTTTTTTTAATTGAATTGACTGGCTATCACATATTTTCCATCTCTAGGCATCCATACCTTGCAAAGAAATCATGTTAGAACCCATCCCCCGAGTTGTACCAATGGCCTACATTTGGGGTCCTGGCTCATGGCCTATTATGAGTTTGTGTGTCTTATTCCATGTTTAGCTGTGAATTACACTTGAATGTCTGCGCCTGATTAACAAAGTATTTTTCATATATAGGTGTATCTTGCTTAAGTTTTATGTGTGAGTTACTCCTGAATCTTCAGGAGTCAGTCTTGCTTGAAGTTGTTCTGAAAAAAGTACATATTTCTATATATTTTTACAGTACTGGAACGATTGTTACTTGACTTGGGATCAATCAGAATATCCGGGTGTTCAAAAACTTCGTTTTCCTGCTGACCAGGTGTGGGTGCCGGATATACTACTATACAACAGGTAAATAACTATCTGAACGATTGTAATTGCTGTTATAATCAATTGGCTGATCTGATAAACCCTTACACCCTACTGGAAAATTAATCAATCAACAAAAGTTTATACATTATTGTCCAGGTAATATTCATTTTTTATATATATATATATATATATACACACACGTTATTGTCCAGGTAATATTTATTTATATAAATATATATCTATATATATGCAAAGGAAAACGGGATACCGCCGAGCACTCGGTTTGTATAAAAAACACATGATCCGGGTTCTTTATGCCAAAACAAAGAGGTTTATTAAATTCATAAACCTTGTGACGCGTTTTGCGCTCCACAGAGCACTGTTCACACAACGTTCTCGTAAACAAATCGTGCTTTATGGACACCATGGGTATTAACACATCCTCGACATAGAAAGCGGACTTGGTTTGTGCCCGCCATCTTGGAATGGTTTTCAAAGTCCGTGAACATTTTGCATCAAACCCATTATAGCATTGTTATACCTTTAGTTACTCATAGGTCTGAAACAATTCGTTGTTGTTTACTGCCGCCAAAATGTTTATAGAAACACAGAAACTATCAACCTAGTGTGTGGGTAAAGTGTGCGGGCATCCTAGTGCATTCTGGTATTTTGGGTCCAGATTTATCCAACCCTTTAGTCGTGCCTTATTGGAAAAAGAAATGTGTCTAATACCTAGTATGGACTTCTTTAGTCGAGACATGCTTGTCCGGGTAATGGCTGGTTAGTGCCAATGACCAAAAGTCGGACTAGAAAATAGCTAAAGGTTAACACATTAACTATGTACACCATGATCAAAGAAGGGTTTACCTCCTGAACATTACTCTCAAGTGATGGAAATGCGATCTCTACTGGCGGCTGGTTAGTGCCAAAGAAATTACAAGTACATATCCTGTGTTAAAATTCGTGACTACTTCGTCATCACCACCCCAGTTAGTGTCCTAGTCCGATGAAGTTAGGTGTCCACCATCTTTCTTAAGCACGAAAAGAAACCTCATACCCTCAACAGTCAATCTACAGTGCATTAAAATAATAATCATAATAAACATAAAAACGAGTTCTTCCATATTGAAATATATACATTACATCCTGCGGTGGTGGATGGAAGATGAGTCTCGGAGAAATGTTTGGGGTCTCACTGTCGCAAGCCTGTGACTGATCCCCTCCCTTCCTTCCTGTGAGAGAGAGAGAGATATAGAAGAAAATTAGATCGCATGAAAGAAGAAAAATGCTAAAATCCAACATGTTAATCTTCACATCAAGTGACATCAATACTACATATGTCCGAGTTACATTGCTATCCTATAAATATATTTGTGTTACTTCCATGGGACCAAAATTCAGAGGAGGAAGGGCACTGTTGTATTCCACTTGTGTTTAGAAAAATGTATTTACTCAGTATGTAAGTGTATAGCCATCTCCTCATCCATGTTATGTCCATTCGGGTAACGGGTACAGAGATTGATGATGTATTTAGATTCTCGTTGTCTTAGTTTTAAGGTACGGTTATATATATATATATATATTCACTGAAAAAAACATAGGTTTAACACCAGTTATAGTTAGCTGAACATTTTACTCATACAAAACCATTGAAATTCCCACTCTATAGTTAGTTGGACTCACTATAACTCGCGCGCCCGCAATCCACTGCTGATGATGTCACATATTACAACATTCATGACATGGTCAGTTACATCACTGATGACATCACTGATGACATCTCAAATGACATCACTGATGACATCTCAAATTACATCACTTATGACCTAATTCATGTGATAATACGATGCACCTCCTCACACTCTAATCTAACCTTTAATACACCCAGTGTTAAATACAAACTACCATTCCTGAAACCATTGACACGCCAATACCAGTTACTACATACGCACTCACTGATTCCTAGGTCTACACACACATCCACTCATTCACCCATACAATCACTCATACATACAGACACAAAAAAGCTATGCATTTTACCAAATGACAGACACAAAGAGAGAGATGGGGCAGGCACAGAGTAAGATGACACACAGGCACAGAGTGAGGTGAGACACAGGCACTGAGTACCCTTTAAGCTTAGAGATACAAACTGTGAGCAGACACAGGTGACATTATTGACAAATGTGAAAATCTATTTCCTTATTTCATACAGACACTCAGTGTGATCCTTGTCAAAAATGTTAAAGCCATACTTTTTACCATAAAACATTCACCAGAGTGAGATGAGACACACGCAAACAGACAAATAATACACACAAAGAGAGAGAGATGGGGCAGGAACAGAGTGAGATGATACACAGGCACGGAGTGAGGTGAGACACAGGCACTGAGTACCCTTTAAGCTTAGAGATGCAAACTGTGAGCAGACACAGGTGACATTATTGAAAAATGTGAAAATATAATTCCTTATTTCATACAGACACTCAGTGTGATCCTTGTCAAAAATGTTAAAACCATACATTATACCAAATGACACTCACAAAGAGAGAGATGGGGCAGGCACAGAGTGAAATGACACACAGGCACAGAGTGAGGTGAGACACTGGCACAAAGTACCCTTTAAGCTTAGAGATGCAAACTGTGAGCAGACACAGGTGACATTATTGACAAATGTGAAAATATAATTCTGTATTTCACACAGTCACTCAGTGTGATCCTTGTCAAAAATGTTAAAGCCATACTTTTTACCATAAAACATTTACCAGAGTGAGATGAGACACAAGCAAACAGACAAATGACACACACAAAGAGAGAGAGATGGGGCAGGCCCAGAGTGAGATGATACACAGGCACAGAGTTAGATGAGACACAGGCTCAGATTGAGATGATACAAAAGGGGATGATGGACGGAGCGTTTGAGCAAATCAAACACTCACCCCCAGTCAACTGAGCTGGGTTTAATCCATCACCATTCTTTAGCCCACTCAGCCACCCCATTTCAGACATGGCTATATGCAAATCAGTCTGACCCTGTGCCTCAAGGGAACAGTCTAGCCCGAACTGCCAAGCCATGTCTTCCATGGACCGGAAACAAGCATCCTGGGACCGGTTTCGGATTCATAATCCTCATCAGCCAGGCTATCTTGAATCCAGTGGCCAAGTGAGCAAGGGACTCACGTCTGAGCATACCCTGCCACAGTTAGGGCGAACAAAGCGATACAAAAGGGGATGATGGACGGAGCGTTTGAGCAAATCAAACACTCACCCCCAGTCAACTGATCTGGGTTTAATCCATCACCATTCATTAGCCCACTCAGCCACCCCATTTCAGACATGGCTATATGCAAATCAGTCTGACCCTGTGCCTCATGGGAACAGTCCAGCCCGAACTGCCAAGCCATGTCTTCCATGGACCGGAAACAAGCAACCTGGGACCGGTTTCGGATTCATAATCCTCATCAGCCAGGCTATCTTGAATCCAGTGGCCAAGTGAGCAAGGGACTCACGTCTGAGCATACCCTGCCACAGTTAGGGCGAACAAAGCGATACAAAAGGGGATGATGGACGGAGCGTTTGAGCAAATCAAACACTCACCCCCAGTCAACTGAGCTGGGTTTAATCCATCACCATTCTTTAGCCCACTCAGCCACCCCATTTCAGACATGGCTATATGCAAATCAGTCTGACCCTGTGCCTCATGGGAACAGTCCAGCCCGAACTGCCAAGCCATGTCTTCCATGGACCGGAAACAAGCATCCTGGGACCGGTTTCGGATTCATAATCCTCATCAGCCAGGCTATCTTGAATCCAGTGGCCAAGTGAGAAGGGACTCACGTCTGAGCATACCCTGCCACAGTTAGGGCGAACAAAGCGATACAAAAGGGGATGATGGACGGAGCGTTTGAGCAAATCAAACACTCACCCCCAGTCAACTGATCTGGGTTTAATCCATCACCATTCTTTAGCCCACTCAGCCACCCCATTTCAGACATGGCTATATGCAAATCAGTCTGACCCTGTGCCTCATGGTAACAGTCCAGCCCGAACTGCCAAGCCATGTCTTCCATGGACCGGAAACAAGCATCCTGGGACCGGTTTCGGATTCATAATCCTCATCAGCCAGGCTATCTTGAATCCAGTGGCCAAGTGAGCAAGGGACTCACGTCTGAGCATACCCAGGATACTTGTTTCCGTGTCAGTGCTCACAATAGAGCCTGGTGATGTTTCCAATTCTGAATCCGACGCAATTTCCAAACTGCACTTCTCGCTCTCATCCTCGTCATCTGCCTCATCATTGCCAGTAAAAAAAACATCCACACTAGGAGAGGCCAGTATAGATCCTTGTACATCTGGTACATCTGGTATATCTGGCATATTCATATCGTTTTTCTTGTTTATGTTTGCATTAATCTTTTCCAGTTCTGTATTTGTGCCTGTTGAGCTCTTAGCCCCTATTTCTGTCACATTTGTTATTCCATCGTTGATTATCTCCTCTTGAGGCCGCCCCACTGTCTCATTTAGATTAGCTTCCCCATTGGGATCGCATACTTCAAAATCGGTATTATTAACAGAATTAGGGAGTGTATTTGTCTCTTTAACTCCGGGTGTAATGTTAAATACGTCTTTCCTCTTTAAGAATTTAGCTCCGCCTCCTCCCTCCACTGTATGAGAGCTTTGCAATCCCTCAGGTTCTGTAATCTCGGTCTGTGGTTGAACCTCTAGCCTGCTGTTCACACTCCCGGTGGCTCCAATCTGCCCGGCCATTACTTTAGTTGCAGCAAGCTGTTTCTCTCTGCACAAGGATACCAATGTCGAGACCGTGGTCGCACGCAGAGAGACAGAGACTGAAACTGATTGAATGCTCAATGCGAGTGCAGGCGCACGTGAGAACGTCTCTATAATTGTTGTCTGCCGGAGTGCTACCTCCTTCCCAGTTACCTCGCCGGCAATGGTTTTTACATCATCATTTCTCCTTGTCGAGGCTGGGGCTGTCGTCTTCCCCTTCTCTGCAGCTTTTTCACGGGTTTTCCGTATTTTATTCTCTGCATCTTGTTCGCGGATCTTCCGTATTTTATTCTCCTTCGCCGCCTCTCGCCTCTGCTGTGCCTTTGACCTTGCTTTTCCTCTCAGGTTTGAGGCCGGGGCACCAGAGTTATCTGTGCATGCTTCCTCCTCCACGTCCCCCCAGCCGTCTCGGTCATGGGCTTTCCTCGGGGATCGCAAAAGTTTGGGAGCCATAGCTTTCAGCACGTATTTCCAGCGAGCAAACCCAAAGTGGAAGGATCGAGTTATCAGGGACGCAATATATCTGAGCAAAGCTCTTTCCTTTATCTGGGACAAGTCCTTATTTTGTAGAAACCAGGCGGTGAGTTCCCCAAGCATTACACTTTTATCACTTTTATCGCAGCATCGGCGTCGGCGTTTATCACCCCCTCTGATGCAGCTCTCTGTGCGCTCTACACATTTCCTGATATTTCTTCTCAAGAAAAGACTTGTCAAAATCTTGCTGGAGCCTGATTATTTGTTAGTCCTTCAAAATCACTGGGCTGTGTGGCGCTAGATGGAACATAAAGCATCAGCAGGCAGGCAGGTAGGTAGAAATCAAACTCGCAGGCCGAGGGGTGAGCATAATACAAATAAATCAATCTGCCATCAGGAGAGGGTCTGGACGTGGCTTTCCTCTACGGCGTCTCGGCGGCCATCTTGCCCCAACCCTGTATCTCAATGCTTCCTAAGATTCATCCAAAACACAATCTTCAGTGAAAAAAAAGAATGCTCCTGGTAAGCAAACAAAGGACTTTTTAAGGAAGTTAATGAAATGTAAAAGAAAAGATGTTCTTTCAAAGAAAAAACAAACATCTCTAAATACAAAGAAAAAACTGTGCCCCTCAAAAAATGTTGGAGCTGCAGAAGGAGATGATATTCTCTATAGCAATAGACGGAGAAATCAATTTATTGACATTCGTAGACAAATGTTTTATAACAGATTTGTTTTAAATTTATTTAAAAAATTTAAAGATGTATCAAAAGAAGAGTGCTTTTTACAAGAAAAAAAAAGCATAGTGAAGATTGTGGATCAGGCATTTAAAATTAAAAATAAATGATATGGTTTAGTAATCAATAGAATTTGTACACTAGATAAGGTAATCAGTTTTTTCAAATCAAAATGTAAGTGGAAAAGAGTAATTAATCGGACTAATTTTTGTGATGTTTTTTCTGGAGAATGGAAGCATAGTTCAAGTTGTGAGAAATTTTTTAATGAAGAAAGTTACTTTCAGGATAATGATTTGGTGCATGCAGTTGACACCAGTGGTCGAGCATATGAGGTGAAGGACGGTTGTCCGGTTGAAAAAGAAAAAATTGTGCATAGAAATACAGAAGAGGTGTTAGCTGATGAAGTTTTAGGGAGATGTCCTAAGGCTCCAGTGTATACTTGGAATTGTAGTAGTATTTGTAGTGTGCGACAGGATTCAATTGATTTGTTTCTCAATTTCTTACGGACATATACTAAGAAAAGTCTAAAACAAAAGATGAAGATTTTGCAAGAGTTAGATCCTTGTAGAGTGAGAGAAAAAACAGGTTTGCATGGGCATTCACTGGCTTGTCTTTCAAGAAAAGTATGTCAGAGTGTTTTTCACCATTTTAGGATGTTAGCAGTGCATCATAATAAAGTGAGGAAATTAGTGAGAAGGTTGTATTATGCAAACAGTCCAGCACTTAAGCTAAAACAGTTAAACAGTGCTCTTTTGCATGGAACTGAACTAGATGTGAAGAACATTTGTGAAGAAATTGAGTGTTGTTACTTTGGTGAATAAGAGGACAGTGCAGAAACTGATACAGTAATAGAAGGTAATGTGGAAGAGAATGTAGAGATTTCAAGTACAGAACAATTTGAACATAAAATTACAAAGTTTAAGGTCAATTCAAGTGAAAGGCCTAATTTTACTTGTGTGTGTTGTCGACAAACTCATTATAAGAATCAGACTAGATTAGTTGATTTATATGTAAAAAGCGAAATGTAAAATAATGATGAGTGGAAGGATTTTGCAACTTATTTGTTGGTAGAAAATTGTTTTGATTTGGGTTCTGATCAACGTATTTGTGAATATTGTTATAATAAATTAAATGAAAACAGAATGCCTGCTACAGCTGTTCATAATAATCTGGAGTTGGTAGACATTCCTTCTGAATTAATGGATTTAAATACCTATGAGTCTATTCTGATTCAATGTGTGCATTCTTTTCAGGCTATTGTTCGCATGGAGCCTAAGACAGGGAAATTGCCTCCTTCACATTTACAGAGAGGATTAAAGGGAAGAGTTGTTTATTTTCCTCTAGATTTTAAGAAAAATATTGATACAATTGGTGTAGAAAAAGTAGAAGAGGAACCTCTGGTTATTCTAGTTAATGGTGTTCCAACAAAGAGTAAAGAAATCTGGCAAGAATTAATTATGGTATGTTAGGAAAGTTAAAAAGGTAACGTTGTATTTGGTAAAAAATAATCACTACTACAAAAATGTATATGTTGGAGAAGAGGAAACAACTGTAGAAGAGGAATGTAATTTCTCATCTGGGCAAATTGAAAAAATGGTTGATGTCTCTAGAAGTGAAGAAATTTATGAACATTATAGTGTTCATCCATTGCATTCCAAAGAAGTAATGGGGAATGCTATTGACTTGTTTCAAATGAAAGAAGCAAAAGGAAGTCCCATTAGTGTATGGGAAGAAAGTTTGGAAGCTCGTTTTTTTCCACAGTTATTTCCAACAGGTCAAGGTGGACGATATGACGACCGACCCGTTCAAATTCCTGCATCTGAATACCGGACTTTAAGATTATATGCAGAAGATCCAAGGTTTCGTCAATGCATTCCATATTTGTTCCATCTACTGTTTGAGAGTGACTTGTCTGGACTTTCCTATGCAGTGAACCATGTACTGAAAAGTGGAGTACATCTGCAAAATGTTTTGGCAAGGGACTTTATGGATAAAGTCAAACTGCAAGACAGTGTTTTGGAATCTCAGCTAATTAATCTC
This sequence comes from Lissotriton helveticus, assembly GCF_964261635.1. Taxonomy (NCBI): domain Eukaryota; kingdom Metazoa; phylum Chordata; class Amphibia; order Caudata; family Salamandridae; genus Lissotriton; species Lissotriton helveticus. The sequence continues at coordinate 1,402,034,510 of NC_136059.1, read as the reverse complement.
ATGGCATGTCAGCGTGGTACTAACGAGTATTGGTACCGTCGTCATGGGGAATTGAAATGTATGCTAAGAAACTTAGGAACTCCTACATGGTTCCTCACTCTTAGCTGTGCTGAGTATGCTTGGGAAGACTTACTTCAATTTCTACGACAGGCAAATAAAAACATTGAAAATATTGAATACAAGACACCTGGAGAACTGTGCTCTTTGGATCCAGTTAATGTATGCAGGTATTTCAATCATAGGTTTGAAGCTATGATGTATTTTATCACAAACAAAAAAAATCCTCCGCTTGGAGAGGTTTTGGATTTCTTTTGGAGAAAGGAGTATCAAGCAAGAGGTGCTCCTCACATACATATGCTGCTATGGATTAAAGATGCACCCAAATTTGGAACAGATTCAGATGAGAAAGTGATGAGTTTCATTGAACAGTATTCTATATGTGCTGTTCCGAAAAGTACAGAAGAAAGGAATTTAAGTTATCAAGTTTTACGCTTTCAAACCCATCGTTGTGGAAAATACTGTCGTCGAAAATACAAATCCAAGGACAAGTGCATTTCCACGTCCAGTAACATCGAAAGGAAGAGTGAACAATTTTATGTCTTCTCTGCGACATACTGTGACAAGAAAATCACCGAAAAATACATACAACCTAAGAAGAAATGAAGAGTCCAAATACATAAATGACTACAGCCTAGTCATTTTGTCCATGTGGAATGCTAACATGGATATTCAATATGTTGCTGACAACTCTATTGCTGTGGCTCGATATGTGACGTCTTACATCACAAAATCAGAAAAGTCGGAACTGAAGGAAATGTGGGAGGAAAGTTCACATGAAAAGAGTCTAAGTAAGAAATTATACTGTTACAGTCTGAAGATGTCTCATCGAGAAATTGGAGCATATGAATGTTCTGATCAGTTATCATCAGCAAGTCTATATGCCAAATCTAGAACAATCATTTGGGTGAGTCTAGGTCTTTCTGCAACACGAAACCGAGTTTTGAAATCAGTATAAGAAATAGAGTATTTGGCGGAGAAAGAACCAAACAGTACAGATATTTTGAAGACAAACATGTTGGATACATACTATCCAAATAGAAGTAGTCATCTTGAGAACGTTTGTCTCTATGAAGTTCTGAAAACCTATACTTTTAAAAGGAACATCACAGAAGATATCAATAAAGGTGTATATGCTGTAATTGGATGTGAAGGCTGTCTGGTGAAACAAAGAAAAGGCCATTTGATTAATCATCGAAAATTGAGTTGTGAATCTCCAGACAAAAGGGAATTTTACTATTAAGTCCTTTTGCAACTCTTTAAGCCATGGCGTACAGAAGAGGAACTACTTGGAGATTTTCTTAGTTATGAAGATTCGTTCAATGCAACCAAGGATACCATAGAATGTCCTGTTTTTTCAAATTATCTGCAAATGTTGAACGAGGAAATACAACAAGAAGCTACAATTGCAGCAGAGATTGCTAGAGACAGTTCTCAAGACAGTCAGAGTTCTGCTTCATTGAGTCAGGATCCACTAGGAGGACCAATTATCCCAAATGAAGCTGCCACTGCCATGGATAAAGTGGAAAGAGCCATGGAACAAGCTCAGGAAGATGTAGTTAACTTAGAAGATTTGGAAAAAGAACTAAACGTTGAGCAGAGACACATATTTGGCGAAGTCACAGAACAGATTGAGCATGGTTTATGTCATGAGAAAAAAGCGTGCTCATGTACATCATTTATACCTGTCCCACTGTACGTGAGTGGAGAAGCAGGAACTGGAAAAAGTTTTCTGATTAAAGCAATTGCAACTTAACTGCAGAAAAGAACGGAGTCATCGCTGTCTTGTGTTATTACCGCTCCAACTGGGTTGGCAGCACATAACATTAAAGGGATTACTTTACATCGTTTATTGATGCTGCCAGTAGAGCATGATAATAAATTACAATACCACAAGCTATCTTGAGAAGCTTGTTGTGAAGTTTCAAGAGTCCTGAAGAAAATGAAACTTCTTATCATTGATGAGGTAAGCATGGTATCAAATGTAATGCTTGCTTTTGTGCATTTAAGAATGCAAGACATTCTTAAAACAGAGTATGATGTGTTATTTGGAGACAAACACATCATTGTTTTTGGAGATCTACTGCAGCTAACTCCAATGAAAGGACAACCAGTGTTTAAAATGCTTACACATGAAGATACCAGGAAGTGCCTAGGAAGCCTCGGAAATGTTAACATATGGATACATTTCAAATAAATATGCAGAACTGCTTCAAAATATGAGACAGGCAAAGCATGAAGATTATAAAAATATTCTACAAGATGTAAGAATTGGAAAACTAAGTGAGCATGGCAAAGAAGCTTTACATGCACGATTAATTTCAAATTTGTTTCCAAATGAAAACATTCTCCCAGAGAATATTTTTAAGAAAATTCCTGAAAACAAATCTGCCATATGCTTGATGCCAACTCTGCAAGAATGTTCAATCTTCAACAACAAAATGTTAAAGTTAGAAAATCAAGAGATTGTGACACTGGAAGCTTTTGATAAAATAGAGCATGAAGGAGCAACTATTATTTTGTCAGAAAAGTTGAAATCAAAATTGGACTCTTTAGAGTAGACAATATCTAAAACTGCTGGTTTGGAAAAGACTCTGTATGCATCTTTAAATTGTCGTATAATTTTACGACAGAATTTACATGTGGAAAGAGGTTTAGTAAATGGAGCAATGGGTCATGTTGTTGATTTTGTGAATTACCGAAATAGAGATGGAATGAATTCATAAAAATTAAATTTGATGGTATTGAAGAAGTACAACAAATCAGTCGTTGTTCTGCTTGATTTTTGCTTGTGAAAGATTTATATGTCCACCGGAAACAGTTTCCTGTTTCTTTGGCATATGCGGTGACTATTCATAAATCTCAAGGTTTAAGTGTAGATAGTGCTTTGGTGAATATTGGAAGTTCTGTGTTCAAGGAGGGTATGGCTTTATCTCGAGTCAGAACTTTATCTGGATTGTACTTGATTGATATTGATGAGACAAAGATTAGTGCAGATCTAAATTGTGTAAAAGAATATAATAGGTTAAGAAGAGAATATGCTCCAAATTTACCTCAATATCCTCTATTTGAAAAGTGTGTAGTAGGCCGAAAAAGAAGAAATGAGAAAAATTGTAGTGAAGTTGTAGCAAAAAGAAAAAAAGTAGATGAACCAGTAATTGTAAGCAGAAAGGAAAAGGATTCAGTTAAAGATGTTGTTGGATTGCAGTTTGAAAACAGTTCTGGTGTCAACTGCTATGCTAATGTAGTGGTTAATGTGTTTTTTTTCTCCAAACTGTACAAGAACAGATTGTTGAAAATCGTGATCAAAGATTTTGTTGTTTGTTGAATTCTGTGTTTGAGAAATGTAGCAGTGATAGAACAAAAATACAAAGTGTTTCTGAAATTCGAAATGTTTAAGACATATGTTCTGGTCTAAATCAATTTTCACAGAATAGTCAGCAAGATTGTCAGGAATTTCTAAAATTTCTAATATATATACTTGTTGTATTGCAAGATGAAGGTGTAGATGCAGAAAATCTTTTTGGCCTTTCCTTTAAATGGCAGCATAACTGCGACAATTGTTCCTTTTCAAGTACTACTACAATAGACACTGAAATATTTATATATTTGACTTTACCAGACTGCAAATCAGTGTCTTTTAATATTCTAGTTAGAGAAGCAAATCAATACATGGTCTGTACTCAATATAAATCTGCAATGCTATCAACATTATTTATACAAAGATATGGACCGTATGTAATTTTAATGTTCCAACGATGTAGACCTGATGGAACTAAATTGACAACTTTAATTAAAATTTTGTGGCTTCTCAATTATCAATTTCAGGAAGAACCTTTGCAACTGCAGCAATTATTTTCCATGATGGTCCTTCAACAACATCAGGACATTACACAGCTTATTTAAAATGTCAAAAAGGCTGGACTAATTGTAATGATACTCAATTGACTTTCAAATAACGTTTGCCTTTTGACTTACCAAATTCTTACCTAGTGTTCCTACAACCGAAATTTTAGGAAAGGTAATTGGCCTATGAAGATTGGAGCAGTTAATAAAACTTAGTCTGCTGTTCAAAATTACTTTGTGAGTGAGAGTGATCAAGATAATAAAAAACTTGTAGTTGTCATAGAGGTAGTGTAAGTGTATCACACAGTGAGTGATATGAGTATTATAGGAAATGTTAATCATGAGTAAGCCAGAGGTGGAAATATAACTATTGTTTCATAATGTAAAAGATGTTGGAGCTTTTCTTTCAGAAACTCGGGTAAATGGAAGTTTAAGAATACTATTGAGTAATTTCCAAAGAAAAGGACTTTCCATATACTATTTGGCCTCGTGGAAAAGTACGTGGATCAAAAGTGAGTTAAGATATGTTTTTTTCTAAATTTTACATTGTTTATTGAAACGTTGTATGGGTTTTTTAAACACAATCTTTTTGATTGTGTTTTTTTTTGCCCGCTGTCATATGATGAGTAGTATTGAAGTCACTGTTTTAAGTGAAATTCAATATATTCTGAGAACAGCAAAAATAAACCATATAACATGTTGTACAAGTTATTTTGTATTTTGTATTATGAAATATATATTATACTCCTCTTGTCTCACGCTCACTCACCTTTTTCCACCCTCTATCACTCCTCTTAACTCACCCTCACTGCCCTTCTCTCACCCTCCCTCCCCTCCCTTCCCTTATTCCACTTCCCTCACTTATCATCATTCTCCATGCCTTCACTGCCCTTTCCCTCTCTCCCATCCACCACTTTCCAGCTGTCAGTCACTCTACTTCACTCCCCTTCCCCTTCTTTCCTTTCTTTGCTCCTGCACTAATTCCCCTTCCCTTACTCACCTTACTCCACTTCACTCACTCCTTCTTTCACTCCTTCTGTCCTCTCACATCCTCACTCCCCTTCCCTCACTCTCTCACTCTTAGCCTCACTCTCTCCGTCCTCTCACTCTCTCACTCCTCTTCCGTCACGCTCACTCCCTATAACTCACCCACACTCCCTCACTTACCTTTCTTTGCTCCCTTACTCAGTCCTTTTCTCTCACTCTTTCCTTCACTACCTCTATGTCCTCACTTCCTCAGTCACCTTGTCTTACAATCACTCGCCTTTATCCACCCTCTATCACTCCTCTTTCCTCAACCTCACTGCCCTTCTCTCACCCTCCCTCACCCCCATTCCCTTACTCCACTTCCCTCAGTTATTCTCATTCCCCATGTTTACTCCCCTTTCCCTAACTCCCCTCCCACACTCAACTTCTTTCAGTCCCCCTTCTTCACTTCCCTTCCCCTCTCTTTCCTTCCTTCGCTCCCTCACTCATTCTTCTGCCCTTACTCACCTTACTCCAATTCTCTCACTCCTTATGTCACTCCCTCTGTCCTCTCACTCCCTCACTCCCCTTCCCTCACTCCCTCTCTCTTAGCCTTACTCTCTCCGTCCCTTCACTCTCTCACTCCTCTTCCATCACACTCACTCCCTATAACTCACCCACACTCCCTCACTTACCTTTCTTTGCTCTCTCACTCAGTCCCTTTCTGTCACTCTTTCCTTCACTACCTCTATGTCCTCACTCCCTCAGTCTCCTTGTCTAAAACTCACTCCCCTTTATCCACCCTCTATCATCCCTCTTTCCTCAACCTCACTGCCCTTCTCTCACCCTCCCTAACCCTTGTTCCCTTACTCCGGTTCCCTCACTTATCCTCATTCCCCATCCTTAACTCCCCTTTCCCTTTCTCTCCTCACGCACTCACCTTTTCCCAGTCCCTCTGCTTCTCTCTCCTTCCCCTTCTTTCCTTCTTTTGCTCCCTCAGTCATTCTCCTTCCCTCGCTCACCTTACTCCCCTATACTCACTCCTTCTCTCACTCCCTATGTCCTCTCACTTCCTCTCTCCTCTTCCCTCACTCCCTTTCTGTTACCCTCACTCCCATTGTCCTCTCACTCTCTTATGCCCCTACACTCACCCTCACTCACCTTCTATCCCTCATTATCGTGAATCCACCCTCACTCACTCCCCCTTCCCTGTTACTCACTCCCCTTTCCTTACTCCCCTTTCCTATCCTCATTATCCTCTTAGTAATTTGTTCTCCCTCTATTTCTTTTTCACTCTCTCTGTCCTTCACCATTCTTTTGTTTCCCTTTCTGTGTCCTTCACTCCTACTTTATCTCTTAGTACCCTTTTATGACTTTTAATCTCCTGCCTCGTCTCTTGTATTTTGAAATAAATATTATTAAAATTATAAGTATTTTTTTTATCTTCCACAGATATTAAATTTAATAAAAATATGTCATCAAGTTTACATTACTTATAAGGTAAGTTTGACAAACAAAATTTACTTTCTCATCACTCATTTCCTTAACCTCACTAATCTTTTCTCAACCACCCTCACCCCCGTTCCCTTACTCCTCTTCCCTCACTTATTCTCACTCCCCATGTTTACTCCCCTTCCCCTCACTCCCCTCCCACACTCACCTTCTTTCAGACCCCCTCCTTTACTTCCCTTCCCTTCTCATCCCTTCCTTTGCTTCTTCACTCATTCCCCTTCCCTTACTCACCTTATTCCACTTCACTCACTCCTTCTCTCACTCTCTCTGTCCTTTCACTTCCTCACTCCCCTTCCCTCACTCCCTCTCTCTTAGTCTCACTCTCTCTGTCCCTTCGCTCTCTCACTCCTCTTCCGTCACACTCACTCCCTATAACTCACCCACACTCCCTCACTCAGTCCCTTTCTGTCACTCTTTCCTTCACTACCTCTATGTCCTCACTCCCTCAGTCCCCTTGTCTTACCCTCACTTACTTTTATCCACGCTCTTTCAGCCGTCTTTCCTCAACCTCACTGCCCTTCTCTCACCTTCCCTCACCCCCCGTTCCCTTACTCCGGTTCCCTCACTACCCCTCATTTACCATCCTTCTCTCCCCTTCCCTTTACTTGCACCCCCCACTCACCTTCTCTCAGTACCTATGCTTCAGTCCTCTTCCCCTCTATTCCCCTTCCTTCGCTCACTTACCTTACTCCACTTCACTCAGTCCTTCTCTCACTCCCTCTGTACTGTCACATCCTCATTCTCCTTCCTTCACATCCTCTCTCTTAGCCTCACCGCCTCCGTCCCCTTACTCTCTCAGTCCCCTTCCCTCATGCTTACTCCCTTTAACTCTCCCACACTCCCTCACCTGCCTTTCTATGCTCCCTCACTCAGTCCCCTTCTCTCACTCTTTCCTTCACTCCCTCTGTCTCCTCACTCTCTCACTCCCCTTGTCTCACGCTCACTTGCCTTTATCCACCCTCTATCACCACTCTTCCCTCAATCTCACTGCTCTTCTCTTACTCTTCCTCACCCCCATTCCCTTACTCCGCTTTCCTCACTTATCCTCATTCCCCATGTTCACTCCCCTTCCCCTCACTCACCTCCCACTCTCACCTTCTTTCAGTCCCCCTGCTTCACTTCCTTTCCCCTCTCTTCCCCTCCTTCGCTCCCTCACTTATTTTCCTTTCCTTTCTCACCGTACTCCAATTCACTCACTCCTTGAGAATTTGTAAAGAATATAGCTCTTTTTTAGTTTCTTTTGTTTTTCCGACCGTTTTTTTTTTTTTTGTATTTTTTTAGAACAAAAATAAAACTAGGGAATGCCAAACTGCTCAACAGGAGCAAAAAAAAGGGGAAAAATTAGGGCCGAGGGGCGCAGCGGTAATCTTCTCTGGTTCTCACAATTATTTGAATGCTCTGCTCCCCATAACAGAGCAGTTGGTCACACTGCTTACACCGAATGGTAATGTCACCAAAAACAAGTTGAATATTTGGAATCATCATTTCTGGTCTTCCTCTCACTGATGATGTGAAAGCTCCGGTGGAAGTGGACGGGCCTTCTTTTGGTAGATTGCGAGCCAGGGCTCTGGTGCTCTCCCGTGCAAAATTAATCGGGTGCCTCCTCTCCACATTCCTTATTAATGTTGCATTTCCAAAACTATATTTCCGGGTTGGATCTCCACGAGAGAGTACAGTGTCACAAATTTTACACGTGACTTTTGCTGCATTGCATTTCTTCTCCCCCTCTGGAAAAGAGAAAAATTTCCAAATGAATTGGTCCTTCACTTTTCTCTGTGGGGGGACCTCAGGCAGGAATCCATCGGAAGAGTCTGAGGACTGGTCCTGGGAAGGGTTCTGGGAACCAGACATGATAGTAGAAGTTTTGTTTTTGCAGGAACAGACCAGAGGCGTTGTCTCAGCAAAAGCAAAGAGGTTGTGATGGAAATGGGTGGGGTGTTTCCCTACTTGTGAAAAAAAAACTGTTATTAACCAATTAAAAGTGTTGTTTTAAGGTCACATGGCTTGACGCGCGCTTCCTATACGCGTCCCGGGGCGTTTACGCGGGCGCTTACGCGGCACGTACGTAGGCGCTTCCGGAAAACATTTACCAGAGTGACATGAGACACAGGCACAGAGTACCCTTTAAGCTAAGAGAGGCAAACTGTCAGCAGACACAGGTGACATTATTGAAAAATGTGAAAATATAATTCCTTATTTCACACAGACACTCGGTGTGATCCTTGACCAGAATTTAAAAGCCAGACATTTTACCAGAAAACATTTACCAGAGTGACATGAGACACAGGCACAGAGTACCCCTTTAAGCTAAGAGAGGCAAACTGTCAGCAGACACAGGTGACATTATTGAAAAATTTGAAAATATAATTCCTTATTTCACACAGACACTCAGTGTGATCCTTGACCAAAATTTAAAAGCCAGACATTTTACCAGAAAACATTTACCAGAGTGACATGAGACACAGGCACAGAGTACCCTTTAAGCTAAGAGAGGCAAACTGTCAGCAGACACAGGTGACATTATTTAAAAATGTGAAAATATAATTCCATTTTTCACACAGACACTCAGTGTGATCCTTGACCAAAATTTAAAAGCCAGGCATTTTACCAGAAAACATTTACCAGAGTGACATGAGACACAGGCACAGAGTACCCTTTAAGCTAAGAGAGGCAAACTGTCAGCAGACACAGGTGACATTATTGAAAAATGTGAAAATATATTTTCTTCTTTCACACAGACACTCAGTGTGATCCTTGTCAAAAATTTTAAAGCCAGACATTTTACCCAAAAACATTTTCCATAGTAAATCGTTTTTGACACAGAGCACAGCCCATTTAAATGACCACTACATAACAAGGCAGAAACCTAAATCATTTCCAAAATACATTTCCAATATGCACCATTACATTTTCTACCAGCATTACAAAAAAACATGACACACAATGCAAGAATAAAGAAGCCCAATATGCTTCTTAATCTTCCCCATAGTGCATACAGCAGTCTATCTTTATTAAATGAATCATTACTCACCTTTAAAAATGCTTTAGAAGATTTAGAACAGTGTCAGTCACACACACCAGATTTTCTTAAGCAGAATCTCTGAAATGCACCTCCAACACTGCAACCACAAATGCCCCTGATTCCCTGTAATTCTTCACACATATCCCTGGACTTAACCAATAAAAATTCTTCCCACACTATTTCAAAACCAAACTGACATTTTAATTGGTTCTACATTTCAACACTTTCAAACTCACATAATATTCACCCATCCCCCCCAGTGCTCATTCACCCTGTTACCATGGTAACTCCCACCTAACTCAGCACACAGTTGAAAAGTTCATCATACTATGTTGCAAATGAATCTAGCAAGGGTGTTTGACCTCTCAATGTACTAGCTAATCATGTGCAATGTTTCTTTCAATGACTTTTTCTCAACCATTAGAATTCCTTCTTTGAAAAAACAAAAGCATGCACCCTAATTTTCAGTGGAGAATTTTAAAAATCACCAATCATTTGTTCTCTTTCAAGGGCATTGAATCTCAACCACTTTTTTTTTACATAACTCCTACTTTCAAACTGCCATTTCATTTCCACAACTCATCTGAATACAACCACATCTACCTTGAAGATGCCAAAAGTCTGGATTGTGGGTCATAGCTTTGTTCTCTGGAGTGAAAAATATGCAAGTAACAGAGGTATTTCCAACCTTGATTTACCAAATGTGGATATTGTGTGGATTGGCCAGAGAGGATTGAGATGTCACCAATTGATACCATTGGTAAAATCCTTTAAAATCCTACCACACCCTGACCTCATAATTGTGCACTGTGGTGGAAATGACCTGGGCACTTTGACTGGGGTAGGTCTGGAAATGCTTTTAAAGGAAATCTTTGGGCAATTGATGTCACTTTTTCCAAAAACTGCCTTTGTATATTCTAATATATGCAAGAGGCAAAAATGGAACTGGTCCAACCAATTTTGTCCACAAATTGAGAAAGCAAGGAAACATGTGAATAAATCTGTTTCTGCTTTCCTCAGAGACTATGGTATGGGTTCCATATATCACAACAACTTGCGTTACAACATGCAAGGCATCTATAGGAGAGATGGTGGTACATTTTACAGATGAGGGAAATAGAGTCTTCCTCTTGAATTTTAGACTCTGCATTGGTACCTACTTGTAGGTACAAAAAACACCCACATAACACAACAGCTCTTTTCAGAGCTACCCTACCTCTAAGCACTCAAAATTATTTTTCTACTCTAATTTTTTACATTGTTTTCCCCCGTGGTGCGCTCAGGGTACGCGTACCGGGAAGCGTACATGGGAACGCACCCAGCGCTTACCCCGTGAATATTCCCAATTATTTTTTCAGTTTTTTAGCCCTTCAGGGTCCTTCTAGGCCCCCTCAGAAAACCTAGGGGGTCAGAGGATGTCTACCCTGCCCCCTTTTAATCATTTCCCCCTTACTTTTTACACCTCTTGTGTCTCGATTCTACCGAGACACAAGATGGCGGACTCTCCGGACTGTTTGGAATGTTGACAGACATCCGAGAGCCAATAAACTTTCCGCTCGCGCACTTCCGTGGCGCGCCGGGTGCGCTTACCGGTCCGCGACCGGTAAGCGCTCGAAGCGCGCAAATAGATATATATGTGTTTTTGAAGTTACTTTTCATAAAAACCACTGGAGCAATTTTAAACAAATATGGAAAACGCCCTACTACGTACCAGTCCCTATCATTTTGCCAAGTTTGGTGTAATTCCGTTCAGCCGTTCGGGCTGTAGCGAGTCTAAATATCCTATGGAAAATTGCATGGGGAAAACACACTTGAAAGTGTTGAAATTTAGAACCAATTAAAATGTTACTTTAGTTTTGAATTTGTGTGAGATGAAGTTTGATTGGTTATGTATATATCTAAAATGAGAGGAAAACACGGCCATTTTGTGATACAACTGTCTGAGGTACATTTGTGAGGAATTTTTGGTGCTCAATTTCTGGTGTTTGATTTACACAGTACTAACTCTTCTACTTTCAAAAAGGTGAGTTCTTAATTTGTAAGGGGAACTATGTTGTACACTTTAAGATCATTTGAAAAATGTTTTCTGTTACTTATTTACAGTCCTTCTGTTATAATTATGGATTAAGATAGGCTTCATCACATGCAGTGCTTTATATTTCTAGTTCCTGCCTGATACTATACACTGCCCAATTAATTTTAAAGAACTAAATAATTGACAAAGCTTGTTTTATATTATGTATTACTAAAAATGAAAAATGAAAGTAATAATTTTTTTCTGCAATTTACAACAAGAAATTTCAAAATAAAATGAATCACAATGAAGAGACCGTAGAAATTTCTTTTGAACCACAAGGCTCCGTGAAAATTGCTTAACCGGTGATATTTCCGACCCGGTTGATAACGGGCTACAAATTAAATATGTATATGGATGAAATCGAACCCCCTCAGGCACGAGCACTTTATATACAGTTTAGGTTAGGGACTCTGCCACTAAATGCAATTGGGCAAATGTTACTATATCTCCCCTGTGCCCATCTTGTCATAATGCCCCAGAGACCATAAAGCATTGTATTTTCTTGTGCCCTGTGTATGAAATCTTAAGGAAATCATGGACTATTCCAGCCTGCCGATTGCTTTCTTTCTCATGCCCCTCTGAAGCTTTACGCATATTCAGGTCAGATACAGCTTGTTTTTACAATAACTAGATACCTGTTATATGCTTGGTGGAGGAGATCAAAAGTAACAGCATAATAAGCGATGGGGTTAGAGCGGTCTTAATATATGTGTTTTTACACTCATATCTCTATTCTATATAACTGTTAAATTGCAACTTGCCTTAACTTTATTCGGCAGTTGGCTCAAGCTATGTTTTAAATCATTGTTTCAAGAATTTGTTTTAATGTTTTTATGTGTATTTGATATTTTTATGCTGTCTGTGATCAATCTATTGGTCGATTAATAAACTAACTAACGTGCATGTCTGGCCACATTCTGGCATCAGGAGTCCGGCAACAGGCACCACTTTGGCTTTTTTTTACCAATATCACATTACATGCGGTGTTTCAGATCGCACAACACTCACAGCATAACTTATTTAATGCACTGGGGGCTTTAACCACAATGGTACTCATGCTTTTAATATTAGGTCAGCGATTCTAACCAACACCACCACGAACATAGGGACACCATAACTACATGTCATACTGAATTGATGTATTTATGTGAAGCTTGCCACACTAAATAATGGGGCACTTTACACAGTGACAGTTTGTTGTTCTAGCACATCAGTCGGTCTCATTTCCCGCTACCTATTTTTTCAGGAATTTATCCCCTGATGAAGGGTTAACAGAAGCCTGAAATTCATATACAGCAATTCGTACAGGATGTACTCCAAACACATACTTGAATGAAGAAACTTGAGATGTAACAATAAATCTTGGAAGTTTTAAAATTGGAAAAAGTATGTGAATATTGTCTTCCATTTGGAACTCGGCAGTGCACGTAAGGGACGATCCCCAGTGAGGGGAGCGCTACCTCTAATCATTCAGACACACCTGGGATTAGAAGGCGATACCTTCCTGCAAGCCAATAATCAGCTTTAACGATATATACCAATTATGAAACTATCTATCACAGTTTCGGAGTGCGTGTGTCCAGCTATTTCTCTTGCACGGAGATGACATTGGGATTTTGACAGCAACCTGTGCTGTTTGCACCTTAGAAGTTGTGGAAGCTTCCTGTTTGAGCAATGTAACCTCTGCACAGGTGGCTGAGCTGATTGCTCTTACTAGAGCCTGCTGTGTCTCATATTTTAAGAGTCATCATCTATACTGATAGTCAGTATGGGATTGGTGTGTTCCACATCTTCGGACAGTTATAGTCCCAGCAGGGTTTCATGGCCTCGTCTGACTCCTCTGTCCATAAATGTTAATATGTCATGGAACTCCTTGATGTGTGCAAAAAGATGTGTTACAGAAGCTGGACATGGAGTCTGTTGCAAAGTGAGCAGCACACAAGATCGGAAAATTATTTTGTGATTGCAGAAAATAGGTACAGGGATGACATAACAAGATATTGCACTCTTGTGTCTTGCGCCTTCAATGGAGAATTTTCAAATGAATCGTAGAATGGTACCCTGACACTTCTTTTCCAGTCACAAACTGCCCGATTCATAGAATCGGGCCACTTGCGACCAGAAAATGAATTTTGGTATGCATCATTCTCAAATTGCGATTCAGTAACATGTTGGTGAATGGCAGTTTGGAATTGCGAATACATACCTATTCAATATTACGAAGGGGCGTGTTTAGGGCCTTCCTTCTAATACCGAATTGCAGTAGTATGTAAGAATGTTTAGAGACAAAAATGAGGTCACTAAACATTCACATTTTACCACCTACTTCAAATAGCTGGTAACCCATTTGTAAAAAGGAAAGGGTCCCCAAGGCACCCCTTCCCCATTGTGAATGTTTGTTAAAACATTTTTAGCAGTAGACAGTGTTCCCATGCACCACTACCTAATCTTAAACAAGCATTGGCAAAGCCAATAGATCTCGCCCATAGGCGAGCTTTTGCCTTTGGCGATTGCATGGGAGTGGCGAACAGGCCAGGGAGGGAGAAACAGACAAGGGGCAGAAGAAACAGGGATGGGAGGGCAAGGAGAGAGAAACAGGAAAGAGAGGGTGGGAGGAAGGAAAGAGCAGGCGCTGCCTAGGTTCGACCTAAGAAACTTTAACTATAAACTGTGAAATACTCCAGTGACTATTACGGTCACATAAACAGATGCTCAACATATAAAAAAAGTCCAATACCTTAAGTCCTGGGCTGACATTCCGAACCTCACATATAACTGATGCCAAATAAAACTGTAATCAGCATAGGCTGTGGTCTAGACATACCAAAACACACCAAATAAACGAACCTTTAGACGATGCTAGTGTCAGCATCTACAATAACATGGACACCAACAATAGGACTGCCTTGTCTAAAACGCTCACTGTGCTGTTTACATTCCACAGGTTGGTGCGGTTATAACCAAGGTAGGCTGAAAGTACACTGCCCAGAGCGCACACAGAGTATAGTATGACAACAGAAACATGTAAGGCCGCTTGTCATGCGTTATTTCCACCATACTCACGTCCCTTACAATACCAACATATGATAAAAAAACTGTCTCCAACCAGACTGAAAAATGACCAACAAAAAAGACATATTTAACTCTGCGAGGAAGGCAACATGTTGCAAGTGTTAATGTACCCTAAAACACCAGCTGTTGGGATTTAGGTAAGAGTTTTTCAAATTAAAAAATGCACCTATGAAATTGAATGCAGCAAAAGATAGTCTCGGGAAGACCCCCAGAGTCTGCTAGAGCTAGGTTTATTGCAGCAGTCCTCACCATCCAGATTATCTAACCACTTGACGTTTCCAGACCTATCTGGCGCCAAAATATGCAGGACTGGAGACACATTTCTCCAACATATCCTTCGTCCTAAGAAAGCAGACTTCAACAATCAATAGCAAAGGGGACCACTGGCGTAACGAAACTCAAGGGGGCCTCCCTGCAAGTATGTGGAGGGGCCAGTGGTAGAAGTGGGCGGGATCGGAAGGGCACAGCGTGCCCCTAGGTCCTAAATGTAACACAGTCCGTTCCCCTACTTTTGTATTTAAAAAATGCGTCCCAGCATGGCAGGAATGGTCCGAATTAAAAAAATATTACGTGTTCGTCCAGCCCTGTGTTTTGCGCATTAGGAAGGCGTCTGCAGTTGCCACAACCTCCTCCCTCTTCTCCTCTGTATCTGGGGACAGGGGCCTGCAAAGCAACACTGTAGGAGTAATTAACCAGCACATGAAAACGGCAACTTTTGGTGACCCTGCTGCTAGAGTGTGATTTAAACCTAATTTAGCTAGGAGGCCCCCTGCCTTCCCCCACTGTGACCAATACAATGCTCACATCAGGATGCATTTTAGGCACCACCCTTGACCTCATCTACCCTTTATTTTCGGGCACACACAGACTGACGATGCCAGAATGAAAGTAAGAGCACTCCAGTGTAGAATTCCTGGCAGACTATGCCCAAACCTTGGCGCCTTAAAAAACGAGCATTTACAATGCAATCTGGCATTTTCAAAACTTTGACCTATTGGTATTGTAAATGACAATACTTTTTATTATTGCAGGTTTTATAAACATAAATAAAAGGCATTGTCATTTACAATGCCAATAGCTCAAAATCTCGCAAATGCAAGACCTATTGCATTGCAAATGCTTGTTGAAGTTTGTTTGATAAAATCTGCAAGTTATGGATTATGTGGGGTCGAGGTCAACTACATTACTACTCAATTCAGTTCATTTTTGCTGGCTACTGGAAGTATGTGATTGTGTTGGTAAGGAGGTTTCTCTCATAATTATGAATATACTGCACTTGCATAATAATTGACCATCTCTGGCATAATATACAGCTGTGACCCAAAACAATTTTGTTTCTAGCTCGAGCTGATGCGAGATCCGTAATGAAAGCGCCCAATGTGGTGTTGCAAAGTGTTAGACATATTGGAAAGCTTAACCAATCAACTTTAGTTACTGATTGCAGCATTCAGATTATTTTACACTGGTACCAACGAGGTGAAATTTACACCCTGGCAGTTTTCATTAGTATTAAAATAACAGCATGGCAAACTAATAATGTCACAGGATGCACTGTGTTATACAGCATCATTTCTAATTTTAATTTAGACAAGTATGCTTTATAACCCGGAACTCCTTGGTCCTTCTAGGCTGCTGTATCACCATAAGTCAGATAAGTGACAGCTTCTGCTGTCCTTCTGGGACACGCACTGCTTTCCTAATGCATCTTGGTCGCGGTTTGCGACACTCATAGTGACCCTCACTTGCTTAGGGAGACCAGCAATAGCCAGTCATCAAATATATTTAAAGGTGGGCCCGCCGGGGAATAAAGGTAATTAGTCCAGCTGCATTAGTATAAGCAATAAATGCATTCTGGGATCTGTAGTGCTAACATTAGCACTGCAAATTGGGTCTGCTTGTAAGTCCGTAGCGCATTGTGTCTAAGCTTAAATATGGTCTGTGGAATTTGGGTGCCGTTTTACCTGGAATTCACTATCATTTATCATCATAAAATGTTGTTGGTCAAATCAATGTTATCTTCCCCAGCCCAGCTGAGAAACAGGAATACATTGAAGCTAAGAAACCTTGCACGTATTGCAATTTGCAAAATGCGCAGATTGAGTATTGCATAACATTGTAGCATTTATATAGCACTTTTACCACTCTGTGTGTAGGGGTGCTGCATCGCTTGCCCGTAGGCACGCCTGGCAGGCTGTGTGGCTGATAGGGTGTGATCCTTGTTTTGATCCCATTTTGGAAGTGCTTACTTGTCATGCGTGATGACCACGGAGGTGCAGTTACCCAGTTATGAGACGCAGGATTTAGCAGTGTGTCTAATGGATGGACAGTGAGAGAGCAGTAGCCTAGCCAGTGCCTGTTTTTATTATGATGTTGAGTTTTGTTGTCATGAGTCAAATACCGGACTACCCAAATTACCATATAAAGAAACAATAACAAGGCATAATATTGAGCGGTTATTATATCTGTGCTTTTGACTGTTAGCATCCACCTCTGTACGATTTTACCGCCATTTCACACTTTGCATTGGGGCCTTCTTCCATTTTACTGCCACTACTTTTTCTATATAAGGGCTCAGAAGAAAATGCTGTTTGATAGATAAATAAATGAATTTTTGGCTGGCTATATTCGGACCAGGAATGCACCGTAAGCCCTCACCCAGTTCTTGCATTATCCCTGCTAGTGTGCTGAGAAACGCCGGGTGTATCAACAGTTCTATTACAAAGCCTGAGCGGAACTCGTTCCTGGTGCTCGTGGCTTCAGGTCCACAGTGATACTCAAAGTACGGCCTGGGGCCGCATGCAGCCCTCCTGACCTGTACATGTGGCCCCCTAGTCAGCAGCAGCACTGGGCTGCTGTTTACTCAACTCCGCACTAACATGGAAAAAAAAATTTAATATACTGCAATCACTTATTTAAAGGTTAATTGCAGTTAGGGTATGGAAGTAGCTAGGCCCCTAACTTTAGGCACACCCCTATTTTTAAAGACAGCCACTAAATATACATGCTTTGCTTCCCCTACACGCACTTTACACCCCCAGCTGGCATTAGTGCAGCCCTCGGTCACACCATAGACCAAACTTTGCTGCCCCCAGGCAAATGTTTGTGAGTATCCATGCTTCAGGACAACCAACCCACCCCTCTGGCTGGTGTTTCGCGGTGTACTCTTCACTCTCTTGGTTTTCATTGCCTGGCAGCAGGGGCGGCTCTTTCTTCTGACCTAATCCGTGACTTCAAATCTTCTTAAACTGGTTGTTGTGATACTTTCATGTTTTATTGCCCTTTCATTAAAGTAAAAAAAAAAAAGAAACAGAGCGCGGGGTCCGTGAAGCGGGCGCCATGCTCAGTATTAAAGTTTATAAAAAAAGAAGGTAACAGAGCCTGGTGTCCCTGAAGCAGGCGCCGCTCTCAGGATGCAAGTTAGAGCGGACGCGGCGGCTTAGCTGCTAGTTCCGAGCGCAGCGCTTAGACCAATTAAAGTGCATTTCTACTGGAGTAAATTGCTTAAAAGAAACTTACATTGCTTTTAAAGAAATTGGTTTTACTTGCACTGATCTCTTTCTGCATCGCTCCTGACCCCGTCATGACGCGGCAAGTGCCGTTTGTTCGGAGGGTCATAGAGGGAGCACCACAACTTCCGCCTGCTCCCTCACTTCCGGGGAGGTTAGCGGACCAGTTGTCAGCGCCACCAGGACTATTTAGGTGGGCACAGAGGCGCTACCGCCGCGGACGCGGCGGCTTGGCTGCTGGGTGCGAGCACAGCACTTAGACCAATTAAATTGCATTTCTACTGGAGTAAATTGCTTAAAAGAAACTTAAATTGATTTTAAAGAAATTATTTTTACTTGCACTGATCTCTTTCTGCATCGCTCCTGACCCCGTTCCGACTAGACAAGTGCCGTTTTTTCGGACGGTCATAGAGAGAGCACCACAACTTCCGCTTGCTCCCTCACTTCCGGCGAGGTTAGCGGACCAGTTGTCAGCACCATCAGGACTATTTAGGGGGGGCACAAATGCGCACGCACAGCAGACGCGTGCAGCGGGCGCACCGGCAGTGCGCCAAAGGCAAGCCCGTCTGCGCCCGTCCGCGCCTGGCCCAGGCCGAGGGCCAGAACCCCTGCTCCACAAATCCAGTTGCGCATTATATACTCTAAAGAGGACTTAACCAGCTGGAGCCTTAGGCCAGTCCCCATCTGCTGTCTTAAAGTCGACCCCTTACTGGAACCTAAAGAATGCAAACACTGCAAATTGCAGTACGATTTTAAATCGCTATCACCCCTAACTAAATCTAAGCAGCTAGATTCTTCCAGAGAAACTAAAATTATGTTGCTTAATTCACGCTCTCTAATGAAGCACAATATAGAAATGGCTGAGATGATCGAAAGTCACTGCCTTGACCAAGTATTGGTAACTGAAACCTGGGCCAATGACTCATCTGACCCAGACTTACTACAGGCACTTCCTATCGGTGTCCAGATTACCAGAGTAGATAGAATTAACAAAAGTGGCGCTGGGCTAGCCATCATCTCTAAAGATGAAATATCCATAACAACATCCTCATTAGGCACCTCACTTGACTGCGAATTGCTATCCTTTCAGATTCAACTTAGCCCTAATGACTCGTGGAATGGCCTTCTAATCTACTGTCCTCCTAAAGCCCAGGCCTTCTTGGTAGACAATCTTACCCCTTATCTGGAATCCAGCATCAACGACGCTGATTACACCATACTTGGCGATTTCAATCATCACTTAGAAAACACTCTGGACTCTAAGAACACTGAACTTTTCGATACCATGTCAGGCTTGGGGATGGAACAACTGATTAAAGAAAGCACTCATGTTGCAGGACACACTCTAGACGGCTTATTCACCTCCAACCCTAATATCAAAATTCTAGAAGTCCTACCAGTGTCATGGTCAGACCACAGGGCCATTATTTTTGCCATCAATGCCACATCACAACGCAAGGCAGGGACCAACTTGCCGGCAATTTATAAATACCGAGACTGGGCAAAAATCGACGCTAATATTTTTCAAACCACACTTTTGACAAATAAGCCTGACCTACAGGTCGATACAAATCTGGCAGTACAGAACATAATCTCCTGGATCAATAAAGCTACCAACGCTATAGCACCTTTAAAAACCACTTCCTCAAGAAGGAACAAACCTTCCGAACCATGGTTCTCAGATAAATTAAGGAAACAAAAACAGCTATGTAGGCGAACTGAAAAACAATGGAGACAAAACTACAAGAAAGATATAAAAAAGGAGTATGCACAGACATCAGCCACCTATAAAAATTAATCAATGAAGAAAAAAAGTAATTACTACAGTTTCAAAATTCTGGCTTCTAAAAACTCAAGCAAAGAGCTTTTTGCCCCCGTCAGAAAATTAGCTAAACTGTCAACCAAAACTAAATCGGATAATAACCCAGACTTCTGTAATGTGTTGGGCCAGGCATTCGCCGATAAGGTAGAGCTGGTTTACAGAACCTTTTCCAATCTCCTTAATTAACCCCCGCATCAGATGAGTGACCCTGTTCCAAGCTCACCTGGTTTCTCCTTTTCCCCTCCGACCAGAGATCAGGTCACCGAAACCATAATAGGTACAAAATCTGGGGCACCCGCGGACCCATGCCCCCAAAAAAAAATTCATTTCTTTCCAGATCTGCTCAGTGAACAACTAAGCGAACTTTTTTCCAAGATTATACTTTTAAATTTTTTTTAAATTTATTTATTTATCCTTTTCCATGCTCATGACGAGCTGAGCTCGTCATGAGGCACGGTGCTCCGGTGCTCATGATGAGCTCAGCTCGTCATGAGCCGTGGAACGCTCAGGTGCGGGGAGAATTCCCCTGCTGTGCTGAGCATATCACGGGAGCCAGTGCACCTGTGACGAGCTCAGGTCGTCATGAGCACAGGAGCGCCGTGCGCGCCCCCCTCCCCCACATCACAGCGGGGGATTAACCCACGCAGCAAAGGGGTTAAAGTCAGGTATCTCAATAAACCACAATACATTGGAAGCATTGGTATGTAACCATATTGTGTGCACAGCTTACAACATTGAACTTTCTGATACTCCCCCCTTCCCCACCCCGTCCCCACTCCCTATTCCCAAAATCGCCTCCCCATTGATCACATGCCAAATCACTTTCATGAGCTGAGCGTTTCGGATTTACATGTCCATTATAGTGTCCTACCCCTACATCATCACATCCTGGGGTCCATTGTACGAAAGTCCTGGAGTAAGGGCAGCATTAAGAGTGGCATCTATTATTCCGAATTACAGCTTCCCTTTAGTAACACACCATCCGGTCCCCTCACCTTCCACCCTCCTGGTTAGTTTTCCTTCTTCTCATCCCTCATTAGCGGCCGTGTCCCCTCCCTCTCCTATGCCACTCAAGTGCTCATCCTCCTGCTGCCCTCTAAGGTAATAAAGCAATGGGCCCCATATATCTTTTTGGGGGGATTTCATTGGGAGTTGCTCTGCATATGCCAGAAAGTGTTCCTGCCAGGTAGTCATATCATGTCTCCAGTCCTTAAACTTGGGCGCCCTACCCCTTCCCCATCTACATGCCACCTGTCTGCGCGCTAGTAATACGCCCATAAGGAGGAATTTGCGGTTTGGGGTGTCAATGTCCGCTACCAGTCCTAAAAGGGCAATGCGGGGATGTGGCTCGATGGTTAGTTGCAGCATATCAGTGAGCCCTGAAAACACCTCCCTCCAATAGTCCGCCACTCTGGGGCAGTTCCATGCCAGGTGTAGAAAGTCTGCCGGGCCCTGTCGGCATCTAAAGCATCTGTCATCGTCCCGGAGGCCTAGCCTATGCAGGCGTGCCGGTGCGTGGTATAGCCTATGTAAAAATTTGAAATGAAGGAAGCGCAATCTACTGCTCCCTTAGACCTGCTCCGTCTGCCGACACGTCCATTCCCATTGCTCATCAGTGAGTGGTTCAGTCAAATCCCTATCCCATGCTAGCCTAGCTCTAGCCTGTGAAAGCAGGGGTTGTGAACGGACCCTTGCGTACAGCATGGAGGTGACATGTCCGGGTGCATCTGCCTGTAGCAGCAGGTGGAGGGAAGTGTAGATCTCTGGCTCCTTTGGGAAATCAGGGGTTTTGGCACGTACACTCTGTTTGAGTCTGGTGTATAGAAAGATATCCATGAACGTGTAGCTATTCTCTCCAAAAAACGGTTGTTTGGTGCAAAACTCCCCTTCATGATATAAATCCCCCCAGGTGAAATATTGCAGTCTGGTCAAGAGGTTTTGGCACATTTTCTCAGTCGTCACCGGCAAGTACGGGCAATTACTCAGCGATATTCTAGGGGAGTATAACAGGGGGATGCCCTCCGTCTTTGCCAGCCAATGCCATGCTTTGACTGTGTAGTCTACAGTGGTAGGGTCCTTGTCTTGCTCTTTGTGTGGTGTAAATAGATACCCGGACGGTGGGACCGGCGCCATATGGCCTTCCTCCACTGCCAGGTGGGGCATGTAGGGGAGAGGATGGAACCAGTACACCGCAAAGTGTGCCTGCGCACTGTGGTAATATTGTTCGAAATCTGGCACATCGAATCCACCATATCTATACGGGAGAGTGAGAGTGTCTAACTTCAGTCGCGCCTGCTTCCCCCCCATATCAGACGGATGAGCTGTGTTTTTAAGGTTGCGAAAAAGTACGCCCCCGGGTGATAAGGTATGTTTATGAATAAATATATAAATTTGGGGACTATAACCATCTTAATTAAGGAGATACACCCTGCCATTGACAAGGGAAGCTTGAGCCAGCTCGTTATATTGTCCGTCACCATAGTCATGGCCCGGCCATAATTGGTCCTCATCATAGTCTCCTTGTCCCGGGATACGTATATCCCCAGATATTTAAAGTCCTCCGTTTCCCATTGCAATGGATAGTCCAGAGGATGAGGGGATGTACTCTCAGTCAGTGGAAAGACGGCCGATTTGCCCCAGTTCATCTGCACTCCCGCGACCGCCCCAAATTTAGTGAATTCCCTCAAAACTGGATTTAGGTTCTCGTGGGGCTTGCGGATATATAGGGTAATATCGGCGTAAAGGGAAACCAGCACTTGTCTGGAGGGGTAAATGAGACCTCTGTGGTTATGATGTTGGCGTAATTTGGCCGCCAGAGGCTCGATGGCGATTACAAACAGGACGGGGGGACAAGGGGCAGCGTGTCGCGTCCCTCTAGATATGGGAATTGGCTCCGACCTAGCCCCATTAAGAAGAACTCTTGCAAAGGGCGCGGTGTAGAGAAGTTTGATCCATTGGACAAACTGGGTAGGCATTCCCATTTATGTTAGGGTCCCAACCACATAATCCCATTCTACCGAATCAAACGATTTGGTGAGGTCTAAGAAGACCGCCACCGCCGCACATTTGGGATCTATGTCCTGTATGACTGCCAGCAGGGTCCGTAGATTGTGGGCAGTGGCCCGGTTGGGCACAAAGCCCGCCTGATCAGGTAGCACGATCTTTTCTAGGAGAAGGTTTAACCTAATGGCCAATACCTTGGTGAGGATTTTGGTGTCACTATAGAGGAGTGACAGCGGCCGATAGGAGTCCCACAGGTCAGGCGCTTTGCCTGGTTTGAGTAATGATAAAATATGTGCCTCCCTCATGGTGTCAGGCAGAGTGCCGTCCTCTAGCGCTTCATAAAAAAACGCCTTAAGGATGGGAGCTAAAATGTGTACATACGTTTTTATAAAATTCTATAGGAAGCCCATCGGAGCCGGGGGATTTTCCCGACTTCATGCTCATTATGGCTTCCTTAATTTCATCGACCACAAGATCTAGTGCTAAGAATTTTTGCTGCACGTCTCCCAGCCATGCAAGTGCCACATCTTCAAAATAGTCCCCTAGGGTCAGTTCATGCTGCCTCTGTGTGGTATACAATTTCCTGTAATAGTCGGTCAGGGTAGAGACCTGGTCAGGGAAGGATCTGCATATTATGCCTTGCTCTGTTCGCAATTCAGTGACGTAGTTATGTAAACGCGGGGATCGAATTGCGCCCGCCAGAGATTTCCCCGGTCTGTCCCCTTCCCCATATATTCTAGCTGTGCACTGTTTCCCTCTGAATTTACATTCCCTTTCAGCAGTCTCCACATATTCTGACATCTTATCCCGCAGCGTAGCCCTCAACGGCCCCGGGTCAGTCTGACTAAGTGTATACCTTTCCAGTGCTTTCATCTCGGCCTCCCGGTTGATCAGCGTGCGTCGCAGATCCTTCAGTATCCCCCCTTCCTTGGAGATATACCACCCCCTTACGGTCACTTTGAATGCCTCCCAGAAAGTAGTGAGGCTGGCTACTGACCCTGTGTTTCTAGGGAAAAAGTCCATAATCTCCTGCTCTATATCCGCCTTAAAGACGGCATCCTGCAGGTGCAGGGGATCGAGTGTCTAAGTAACAAAAGGTGCCAGATCCACAGGGGGTTTCACTTCTACCTTCACGGGGGAATGATCTGAAAATGTCTTGGCCAGGTGGGTCACTCCCTCGACCCAATGTTCCATTCCACGTGCGACAAGCACGTAGTCCAGCCGCGACCAGGTGTTGTGCATGGCGGAGTGATGCGTGCCTTCCTTCCTTGAGGGGTGTAAGTGGCGCCAAGCGTCCACTAATCCAACATTACCCATGAGGTCTCGGAAGGTGCGCTGGGAAGAGGTGTAGTGGGCAGCCGTAGCATGCGACCTGTCCACGTCCGGGTGTGCCACCGTATTGAATTCCCCCCCCCTACAGCCTAGTGTTTGTAGTTTACCCTGGAGCAGAAGCATGTAATGTGGATTGTCCGTGTTCGGCCCATAATAATTCACAAACACTATATCATGCGAGTGTAGTGTGCCCCACAGCATACAGTATCGTCCCTCGGGGTCAATGTCAGTACCGCTCTCTACAAATCGAACTCCCCGCTTAATGAGTATTGCTACCCCTCTAGCATATGAGGAATAGGAGGCATAGCAGCTATGTGAAGCCCACCAGGATGCAAATCTGGGGTCGCTACCCTTCGGTAAGTGCGTCTCCTGCAAGAGCACTATTTTTATGTGATGCCTGTCTAAGTAACCCAATATCTGCCTACGTTTCCTGGGGTCGTTAAGCCCCCGCACATTCCAGGACACAATGGAAAGACTCATATTATCCTTACTCCCCTCGCCCAGTGATAAGAGTGTAATCGTGATGGTCGGGATAGTGAGCGTGTCCGCTCCGCCCCAGCTCCATGTGTAGCACATCAGTAACACTACAGTTACACACCCCTCCCCCAACTCCCACACCGGCTACCAAAACTTGCCAGGAAAGAACTACCCCCCAAACATTTCCCTGAGTCGTGGTGCCCAGGCAATAAATTCCCAAACCTCTAAACACATAAGGTAACAAGGGGTAATGCCCTCAGTGGGGGCTGCCAGGGGCTCCCACCTGTTCCACTTCACCTCCCTATTTCTCCCATCCACAACCTCCTGGGTCACAGGGGCCGATCTGACGTGACGGAGGTAAGCGGCCAGGAGCCAATATGTGCCTTCAAGTCAATAGGAGTGTTATACATCACCAATCCGCTGATCGCCTTCGCGCTGCCATGTTGCATTCCAGCCCGGGCCCAGTGCCATACAGTCTTTCGCCTCAGGAAGGATCCGACAAAGGAGAATGAGAGCGCGAACGGCGCCTTGCAGCTGCTTCCCGGGAAGTCGATCGTATTTCTCGCTTTAGGTAGTCCTCTGCTTGTTGGGGTGTCATGAAGATATGTTGTCGGCCACGATGATGAATCCACAGCCTCGCCGGGTACAGCATTGCATACTGGATACTGCGGGATTGTAGTTGTTTTTTCACCACAAGGAAGTTTCGCCGGGCCTCCTGCACCGGCTGGGTGAAATCAGGGTTGAAGTTCAAGGAGGTATTTTCGTATTTCACGTCTCTCTTCTCCCTTGCCAGTCGCAGTAGTGTATCGCTGTCGCGGTAATTAAGGAATTTCATTATTATCGGGTGTGGCGTTGCTCCCGGAGGGGGCTTCGGCGCCAGGGAACGGTGCGCCCGTTCGATTACCAACTGTGCAGAAAAGGAGTCTCTCCCAAAAAGTTCAATCAATAAGCGCTCCATGTAGTCCTCTAGCCGGCCTGTGTTAGTTGTTTCGGCAAGGCCCAGCATGCGGACATTGTTCCTTCGAGAGCGCGATTCCAACATCTCATTTTTGTCCGCTATGAGTTTTAGGAGTTTGTCCATTTGCGCCACGTGCTGCCTGTTGGTGGTTGCCCCATCCTCCAAGTCCGACACCCTCTGTTCACCCTCCTTTAGGCGCTCTTCGTGACCATCCAGTTTCGCCACTACATTGTCCAGTCGATGATTCATGGAGTCTATTTTGGAGTCAATGGAAGTGAGGCTTTGCTGCATGCTCACCAGGAGGGTTTTCCAGCCCTCCTCCCATGTCTCTGGTGGGTCGTCATCTCCCTGGCTCTTGGAGTTTGACCCCGGAGTCTTGCGTGTATCGAACAACAGTTTTGACTGTTGCGGCTCCGTTTTGCCCATTGCGCCGTACTGCGTACTATATGATAGCGGCGAGTGGGGGAGGGGAAACAGTCTGTCCCAATGCCGCACCTGTCACTGATGGACCAATCTCGTCAGGCTTAGGTTCCGTCTACAGGTATCTTCCAGTCTGTTCAGCTGGAGCATGCGAAGTTTCACCTCTGCCCAGTACCTGAGAGGGAGGCAGATTCTACAATTCGTTCCCCGGTCCTTGGCCAGCGAGGATGTCCCCTGTACAAATGATGGGCCGTGCCGTCCCTCCCAATGGCTTTAGTTCCTGCTCATCGGTTCCCCCTCAGTTGGATGGAGGTAAGGGTGCAAGGCTCACCAGTGTGTGGCCTCCCTAATATATGGGGCTCAGCCGAAGCAATGCGAGCCACTCTGCCATCATGCGTCAGCATTCATTAGTGATCCCGGGGCTGCTGCACGGACTCTAGTTACATGATGAGTGTGGGTGCTGCAGGATCATAGGTAGTGGGGACAATCTCCCGGGTAGAACAGTGCGTCTTGTTCCAAAATGGCGGTCCGTGCCTTCCTGTCCCACAGCATTGTGAGCCCCTTCTGGACTATGGAGCTGACTCGCTATAGCAGGGGCACCGATGTGCGCATAGGAGACCCCTTTTTAGTGCCCCGCTGAGGCTTGATGGGCCGGGCGCCCACCCAATGCAGATGAACCACAATTGTCCCGGGGGCCCGCGCAACTGTAAAGCTTAAAATGGCGTTCCCGCCGATCGTCTCTGCGGTGCCACTCCCTCTCGTGCGTTGTCTGGGCCCCCAGATATGCCGATGCTGCGGCCGCGTCTGTGGTGTGGAATCTAGTGGCACTAATGTGCTGCAATGTTCAGGGCCACCGCAAGTCCGCCACGCGGTTCCACAGGTGCCTCACTTATGTCCGCCTTCGTCCGAGACGGGTTGGGGGACCTGCACTAACTTCCCTCTCGGATCTCCCACCGCGGCAGGCAGTCAGGGGCGGACATAGTCGGCGCAAGTGTTATGGGCGCACAGCCTGCTTCCCGCTGTCTCCGGTGGGCTTTCACTTTTTCTATCGACCGGCCTGTGCCACCCCGGCCTTGCGTAGATTCCCAGGCCGTTCCAGGGGACCATCGCTTGTCTCACCTCCGGTCCGCGTCACACCGTCCGCCTGCTATAAGGCTTGTGTCACCAGGTACCGGGCTGAAACTTGCCCCACGGGTGCAGCGTCTTCGCAATTTCGTAGGTGGTATTTACGGCGCGTTAATTGTAGGCAGGATGAGGATTATGAAGGTATTTTCTCCGGGGTCGGCAAGAGCACTACGCAAAGTCAGCCATTAAGGTTTAGCACCACCTAGCGCCCCTTTCCAAGATTATACTTCACGGGGAGTTTCCCGAAGCATGGAAGACAGCATCCATCCCCCAACAATTACCGACCAATCTCCAGAATCCTGTTCTGCTCAAAGGTCTTGGAAAAAATGCTCAACATCCAACTTTCTGCCTTTATCTCCGCCAACAATCTGCTTGACCACTCACAATTCTTGTTTAGAGAGGGACATGGAACCGAAACCGCCTCAATTACTGCAAGCGAGGAACTTAGGAAGACACTGGATGAAGGCGGGAAGGCCGCCTTGATAATATTAGACCTGTCGGCGGCCTTCAACACTGTCAATCACAAAATCCTAATCACCAGGCTGGCTAGTTTGGGCATTCAAGAATCTGCCACGACTTTACTAACATCCTATCTGACTAACAGATCTTTTCAAGTCAAACTAAATGAATCCAGCTCCCAAACGTTCAATTTACATTGCCGAGTTCTGCAGGGCTCGTTTTTGAGCCCTACGCTGTTTAATATTTATGTGACCACCTTGGCGGCTCTAATTAGACAGTTCGGGTTCTCTGTAGTATCCTACGCAGACGACACGCAGGTAGTCGTCTCATTAACCAATAATGAGGAGGAGATTGCCGACCGCTTTAACAACTGCATGCTCCATGTCAACTCTTGGATGCAATCTTTCTGTCTTAAACTTAATGGCAGCAAGACTGAAATACTACTGCTAGGTGCCAATCCCCTGACATGGTCTTTGAAATGGTGGCCTCCTGAGCTGGGCGAATGTCCTTCACCTGTCATAAAGGCAAAAAATCTTGGGATTAGCTTTGACCACAGGCTGACCTTTGACACCCATATCAACCGCCAAATACCTCCACCTTCTGGGCAATTCTGAAAATGATTATGAAGATTGTTGCCTTCATTCCCACAGAGGCCTTAAAAACAGTGGTGACGGCCCTTGCCATCTCCAGGTTATATTACGGCAATGCATTATATATGGTGATCCAAAATCAACTCTTGAAAAAGCTACAACGTCTGCAGAATGCAGCAGCAAGATTGATTCTTGATATCCCTAAACACGAGTCAGTCTCCCAGCAGCTTGGAAAACTGCACTGTCTACCGGTTAAGAAAAGAATAATTTTTAAATCTTTGTGCATCACGTTCAAAGCACTTCAGGGCAAGGGTCCTTCGTTCCTGACATCACGCATAAAATACCACATGCTGTCTAGGAACCTTAGATCCGCACAACAAAAACTGTTGCAAATCCCTAGGTTTAAACAAGTATGTTGGGGAGGCAGGAGATTCCTCTTGAGATCCGCCAAAACCTGGAACCTTCTTCCACTAACAATTAAAAACAGCCCAATCTGAAAGCTTTCAGGAAGGCAGTTAAAACCTGGTTATTTCAATCTGACCTCTAGGGCGAATTCTAGCCGCACATGATCTCTGAATCCTCAGCGCCAAGACGCCTCCGGGTATTCACTGCGCTCTATAAATCTAAAAATCAAATCAAATCAGAGCGGCATGCGCTGGAAACACAAAAAGCAGTCACTATCGTCCCCATCAGTGTCAATAAACAAAATAGTGCTCACCAACTTATATCGTAGACCATGTAACAAGCTAAGTAAAAGGTCCAGTCCTTATGAGCGAGAACAAATGCAGAAAAGGCTGTACCAAGTAGGGACTAACAAGCCTATTTACAAATCATAAGCCAGTGTTTACGAAGGACAATGACACAAAGCCAATGACAAATATGGGCGGAGAGTGGGCGGGGCTTCCAGTGCATACTCTAATACTCGCATAAGCACTGCTGCTAGGCTCGACCTAAAAATAACTGAAGAAAACATTTAATCAATCAATCAGTCAATTTGTAAAGCGCGCTACTCACCCGTGAGGGTCTCAAGGCGCTGGGGGGGGGGGTGCCGCTACTGCTCGACTGCTCGAATAGCCAGGTCTTGAGGTGTTTCCTGAAGGTGACATGGTCCTGGGTTAGTCGTAGGTGTGCGTGGAGGGAGTTCTATGTCTTGGCTGCCAGGTAGGAGAACGATCTTCCTCCGGTGGTGGTTCTGCGAATCCGAGGGACGGTGGCGAGGGCGAGGGCGAGGCTGGTGGAGCGGAGCTGGCGGGTGGGACTGTAGAACGAGAGGCGGTTGTTGAGGTATTCGGGGCCCGTGTTGTGGAGCGCTTTGTGTGCGTGAGCAGCCTGAACGTGATCCTACTGCTGACGGGGAGCCAGTGCAGGTTTCTCAGGTGGGCAGATATGTGGCTGTGGCGAGGGATGTCGAGGATGAGTCTTGCGGAGGCGTTCTGTATGCGTTGCAGGCGTTTCTGAAGTTTGGCTGTGGTTCCTGCGTACAGGGCGTTTCCGTAGTCCAGTCGGCCGGTGACGAGGGCCTGGATGACTGTCTGCCTGGTTTCGGTGGGGATCCACCGGAAGATCTATCGGAGCATGCGCAGGGTGTTGAAGCATGAAGACATTTAATGTCTTTTCAGCTGTTTTCCTTATTTTATTTTATAAAATGTGTACTGCTGCTCTGTCTGTGCTCATCTTAAATATACTGTAAACCTTTTTTAAAGAATATAATGTAAAAGCAGCCCAAGGTGTCTAGTTCTGTGCCACCTGAGCACCAGAGCCACTTGTGTACCCCCACCAAGTCAGGACTGGTGTAAT
Organism: Lissotriton helveticus; assembly: GCF_964261635.1. Classification (NCBI taxonomy): domain Eukaryota; kingdom Metazoa; phylum Chordata; class Amphibia; order Caudata; family Salamandridae; genus Lissotriton; species Lissotriton helveticus. Next base: position 1,402,004,469 of record NC_136059.1, on the reverse strand, counting down.
GGTCATCGGGCTGGAGGCTGGAGGAGTGGGACACTGGTTTTGTTACTGGGGGCTGCAAAGCCGGCCCCCAGGAACATAACCAGCAGGACTATCCAGCACAATTCTCACTCTCAAAAACGCATAAATCATTGAAGAACTCCTTGTAAACCCAACAGTTTGCCTCATCTACTGTAGTGCCGAAGGTTAATATGCCTGCTGCAAAGAACGTGTACCGTAAAGAGCACCAAACTGTCTTTAATGTGTGTAGCTCAGTGGGTTACTGCTTTTGTCACAGAGATCTTTTAGTTACTTGCAGTGTATAACTTATAATTGTAATAAGTCTAGCACCTTGAGCTATGACCGGCCATCAAAGAGCTGCATGCAAACTGCATGGTTCAAGTTTGGAAGTTGTGTTTTTCCCCCAGTCTATCATTATCCCAATACTGCTAAAATGGGTTTGTTTGGGTAGAAATACATTCATATTAGTAAATCCAACCACTGTGTTACGTTTTGAATCCAGGGTTTGTGCTTCTCCAGATCTATAAAAATGCCTACCAGAATTGATGTCATGTGAATCCTACACCTTGTAGTACTTCTTGTATTGTATGACATTTTCTGAACATTCATTTACACACATATGATTCATTGCTTCTGTATGTGTGCATGATGTAAAGTGCTCCAAGTCCCTACACTGGTATGAGAGGTGCTATAAAACAAATGAAATACATGTGAGAGAGGGGCCATGGTGAGATTAGGGGCAGTGTTGGAGGGTGATAGTGAGGGAGGGCCCTATTCACAGAACAAACTTAAGTCAAAATCCTAAACTTACTACCATTTTCGTATTCACAGAAGGCACTTACTCATTTTGGTATTCACAGAAGGCACTTACTCATTTCGGTATTCACAGAAGTTAGTAGTCCTAACTTTAGGACTCCTAAATGCCTTCTGTGAATTGTGGAAAAGTAAATTTTGCCATGTTCTGTGTCCCTACGCCTCATCCATCATGTGTTATGTGTGCATGATCAATATGCATATGTTATTCCCCATTCTGATTGAAGACGCAATTACAGTTGTGTCCACCTCTGGTATGTTAGTTTCCAATCCTCGTGAATACTACGAATATCAGGCCTATGTAAGTAATGTTGCCACGTTTCTCAGTGTGCACGTTATTCAATTATAAAGTCCCCGTTTCCAGGCCTCAAAAAGGGCCCGGACCACAGATTCAGCTCCTGTCTCCTGAAAGCCTCGCTGAGGAGCGATACAGCCCCCACCTGTATCCTCGACCCTTCACTTACTTCCTGCCTTGCAGTGCCCGGTGCACCCCGGCTCTGCCTCTGAGTCTGCCAAAAGTATGTTATAGTTCCTGCTATCAGTTCAGTCCTCCTCCTCTGCATTCCTAAGCTACTGAACTGCATCAATAGTTTCCGTCATTGTCTAGCCTTCTCGTCTCCACGTTAGAGAAATACTGTATTTAATGGTCATTTAATATTCATCACGCACTACATGTAGAATAATGCATGGTCCAGTCTTAGAATCAAGTTAGCTTTTCCCCTCATGACTTCTAGTTTATATCAACGTGTTCCCTAAACATTAGATACCAGATAGGGTTTAAGTACATGTCGCTCCGACCCTCCAGACTCTAGTCTCTGCTCCTAGCACAGAGTTCGTAGCCCCCAGCTTCTCCTAGTAACACGTCATTGCTAGTTTTCGCGCACCATTAGGTTAGAGGTCCCGGCTCCTTAGGTAGCCCCCTCCAATGTGTCCGCCCATTCATGACATATTCTGTTACGTTTTGCATCACATGTCTAAGTAAACTCCCAGTTACACCTACTTTTACTCTTATCTCTCGCGACTGCTACGCGTCACGCCTTCTACTCCACCTACTGTTACGCCTATTGCAATGTAATGCTATGTGTTTGCGCTATGTATATAAGTCAATGTTATGTTATTAAATGTTAGCGCGCTCATCCCAGACCTAGCCCCAGCAGCTGCTGGGTCACCCTATGCAGGTTGTCCTGATCCTGTCCTTATGCTGTAATAAACCTGCAGAAACTCCTACTACCTCGAATCTTGACTCTTATTTATTGAGCTATCTGTTATGCTATAAGTCTAGTCAAAAATAGGGTATTATTTATTTATTTACCACATAATGGCGCCCGAATAGGGACTTGCCCTTTCCCCACGCGTCGGTGAAGCCACGCCGACCCCCTGACCCTCTGCAGTCGTGACGGAACCATACTGGCCAAGTGCAGATATTTCTGCTTCAAGTATCCCTCAGGCCCACGGAGGAGACGGAGGAGGCGGTCCAGCATCCGAACGAGACGGTGGAGGAACGCGGCGAGTCCCGACCAGAGCCCAAGCCGAGAGTCCAAGGTCCGAGGTATCCGGAGGCCCACCCGTAACTGAAGTCCGAAGTCCGAAGTCCGTCGTAGTCCAGTCCCGTTCGAGGCCTTCCGTTCCGTGCTGCCCGGTGAGTACCATTGCTGGGGTAGTGTCTAGACAGGGTCAGTCTAAATTGACTCCTGGTCCGTGGGTTGGTGGTACCCAAGCCCACAAACGAAGTGTTCACCTAGGTGGATACGGGTCTTGATGCGTTCCTTTATGGGACCGGTATGTTCCGTACTGTTACAGCAGTGCATCCAGTAACTCTAGTCTGTTCCGTTCTCGAGAATTCTGTTCTGTTTCTGTTTTCAGTATTTTCAGGTAGTATTCTGTTCGAACTGTTATGATATGATATTGTTTAATGTATTTCCAATGTCGTGGTATGCCTGAATTGTTTTCCCAATTGTTATTGTTTTTCGTGTATTGTATTGTGTTCCGATTCAAGTTTAGAATGCCGCTCTTTTCCAAGTTACGTCAGTTAAAAACTAGAAAGGGTCTGCTGGAAGCAGCAGTTCCTGTTCCGCCTAGGGACAGTCCAGGTCACTTTATGTATCAGAAACATGGCATAAGCGCCATATTGTATCTAGATTTATGGGTAGAGTATACCAAACAGTTAGAAGAAAAGTATAGATGGCCCGTATCGGGTACATGGGATGCCGAATGTATCATGCGAGTAGAAGAAGCATTATGGAAAAAGAAAGCCAGACAGTCACAGAAAGATGCCATCGAGTTATGGCGTAAGGAAGCGCATAGAAGAACGGAAAAGGAAGTCAGAAAGTCAGAGTTAAGTAGAGAATCCCAAGAACGAGCCCAAGAAAGAGAATTAATCGAGATAGGTGAACAAGTTAAAGCCGAACAGTCAGACAGACAGAGGCATGCCCTCATTAAGGGTATGTATCCTCTCCTTGCCGAAGGCTTGCCAAAAGCGACCCCAGAGGCACCCAGTAATTTCCCGCCACCATTAGTTCCGACCAAGCTACGTCACAAACCGACCGCAGCTGATATTTTTATTTCGTCCTATTTGGACGACACAGTTCCAGAATATGCAAATCCAGTTCGCGCTCCACCAGTCCCTGTAAATCAGGCACTTCCCGTTCCTCCAGACACCGGAGTACCTGTTACGGTACCCCCGGGTCAGCCTGTCATACAAGTTCAGCCCACGTTACAATTACCGACCCTGCAAGCACGAAGAATGTCAGTCGACGATTCTAGTCTAGGGGCCGCAGGAGGAGGTCCTCCTCAAACCCCGCCGCCACACAAACGTTTATCAGCACTCGAATTACATGCTCAAGCATCACAGCGTACTCCTAAAAGTAATAAGTCTGTTACAGAAATCAGACAAGCCCTTGCCGAATGTGTCTATGACACAGTCCCAGGCGAGTATAATATGGTTTTATATTCCGTACGCGTAAGAAGGGTGACCGAGTATCTAGTCACCTTACCAAATATGAAAGAAGATCTAGACAGAATATATCGTTTCATCCGTACAGGGGATGATCCAGAAAGTATAGGCGAGATTATGTCTCAAAGGAAAGCCGAGATTCAGCTCATGATATTAAAGTTCCTGATCAATTGTTTAATAAGAGAACAAGATTACCCGTCTAAAGATCCCGCCGAAATGAGAATCCTGACAAGGTGGAGTGATAATATAGCCGAGGGTAAGCACAAGACCATTAGTGCCATGGAAAGTATGTACAAGAAAATTCGTAAAGAAATAATAAGGTTACACGAACAGTGTAAAGCAGCACAAGTAAGCGAGAAAGAAAGTATCTCTGATCCTGAAGAGGAAGACGAGAATCCCGCCAGAATAGCGTATGTAGGAAAATCCAGATTTCCAGATCGCCATTCACGTCCAGAACCCAAGTCTATTTTTCATCATCCAGCACCAGAACAAAGCTCTTTAGAACAAGTATTTCAAGCTACCGATCACATTCTGAAATCACGAGTCGGTTATAGCGAATTAAGTACCATGCACGAACAAGAACTAGCCCGATCAGCAGTCCGATGGATTACTGATTCTACCACTTTTCCAGACGAAATAGTGGCACAAATGTTTCTGAAACTGCCCCCAGCCGAGCAACGACTGGTGGGTATGTATATGATCCAACACCTCATTACCCTGTATGAGGGTCAACATTCTGATCCAGGCCCGTTACATGATATCCTGAACGAGTTACTCCAGTATAGATGGAGAGGTCTAGGTACCGATTTAATTAGTGTCATTCTAGAACAGCGCCGCAAGTATAGAACGTTCCTGAACCCGCATTTTGTTCATGTCTCACCCCCGGAAAGTAAACCATTCTACATAGACAGACAGAATCCGCTACGAGAAGTCCACCCAGTCCAAGGGGCGGGTGGCGTAATGCAACGAGTGTTTGTATACACTCCGATATCAAAGATGGAACTTCTTGAAATGAAGAAATTAATCCCCTGTCATGACAAAGATCCAGCGGGGTTCCATAGAGAATTAAAAGACATGCTCCGTATGGGAGAATATACTTACCCAGATATTATTAAAATGTTAAAAGTCCTGCTACCCGCAGGGGTGTATGAAAAGTTAAAAGAAAAAGAATGGGAGGTGGGAGAGAAAAAGATCGATTGGACCGCTCTAGAAGCTGAAGACAAGGCACGAGTACCAGGTACCGGTCTTGGAGATAAATGTAAAGAATTACCAGAATTATTGATTCAAGTTTTACCCAGATTATTGACAACTAGGAAAGAAGACTGGGATGCAATCTCAGCCTGTAAACAGAAACAAGAAGAGGATATTAGTGATTTTTATTCTAGATTCGAAAAATGTTTCAGTATTAACAGTGGTCTCAAGACAAGTAGTGAGTCATACCCTCATCTTTTCGTTACCAAATTAGTCGAGAATTCAAGTCCACAAATTAAAAACCGAGTTTTGAAAGTCGAAAGCACCTGGCAAGCAAATACTCCGTCCCAGATGCTCCAGATGCTTCAGTATCACCAGAATAGAATTAGAGAAGAGCAAGAACACGAAAGAAAACGTATGAAAGACACGAAAATGAAAGTGCTAGTTGCACAATCTGTTCCTCAAGACAGTCAGAAGAGGGGTCCGAATCAAGCCAGTCATCCTGCAGCTCCCGTTAAAGGGAACTGCAACTATTGTAAACAGCCAGGTCATTTTATAAACGAGTGTGCAGTTCTGAAACATAATATAGCTACTGGTAAGACTAAAGAAAGACCACGTCCGCCAAGACAAGAACAAGTTTCACAGACTCCTCAGTCACAGAATGCACCACAGACAGTTACAGTACCGCAGCCTATTGCTGCAACACAGCACGTTACATCACAGATGTACCAGTATGCACAGTCCGAGTATCCAGAGTACCAGTCATATTCATGAAACAGCCTAGAGAAGGAGGTAGGCTTGCCTCTCATCGAGATACCTGTAGACCAAGAAGGTCCCTATGTTCATAGTCAAGTACTAGGGAAAGACAGAAAGTTTTTGATCGATACAGGGGCAAGTAGGACCACAATTAGTCATGCCGAAGTTCCAGGGGCTCCGCTCTCAGGCTCAAGAAATGTTTCCCTTGGATTTTCAGGAAAACCCATAGTTAATGAAATATCTAAGCCAGTTACTCTAGAAGTAGGTCCATTGTCCCGTACTACTGATCTGTTACTTACTAAGTCATGTCCAGAAAATCTATTAGGTATTAAGACACTGAAAGAGTTAGGTGCAGTTATTTGCTGTTCCCCAGAAGGAATACGTCTGTTCCTACGTGACTTTAAGGGTCACTATGTATTACGAGATTTTGATTCAAGATTGTCTAATGTTCCGCAGCATTTATGGGCGCAAGGTCCAACTGATGTAGGTTACATGCAAATCACACCCTATCGTGTGACTCTCAAACCAGGTGTAGTGTTACCCCGAATCAGACAGTACAGACTGCCACCTGAGGCTGTAGCAGCCTTATCCAAAATTATTGACGAGCTCATGGCTCAAGGAGTAGTTGTAGAAACTGACTCCAATGTATGCAATTCTCCGATCATTCCAGTCATGAAACGTACTGATCCGAATGCACCCCCAGTATATCGATTAGTGATTGATTTACGAGAGCTTAACAAATGTATTATTCCTCAGTACCCAGTTGTCCCAGACATTTCTTCCCTGTTAACAGCCATTGATTCCGAAGCCATGTTTTTCACTGTTATTGATCTCAAGAATGCATTTTTTAGTGTTCCAATTCATCCAGACAGCCAGTTTCTTTTCGGATTCTGTTTAAATGGAAGGAGCTATATGTTTACACGCGCTCCTCAAGGTTTCACAGAAAGCCCTAGCATTTACAGTCAAGCACTCAAGAGACAACTAGACAACATTCACATGCCAACTGACACTGCCCTGCTCCAGTATGTCGATGATCTACTGATCACAGCCCGTTCTGAACGTGACTGCGAGCGTGCATCACTTACAGTTCTGTATTTTCTAGCCGAGATGGGGCACAAGGTGTCACCTTCGAAGCTTCAATTCTGTGTCCAGCAAGTGGTATACTTAGGACACTTGCTGTCCAAGAGGGGTAGGCAGTTGACACCCGACCGTATCCAGTTAATAGCGAGTCTTCCCCAGCCAAGAACCCAGAAGGAGGTACGTGCTTTTATCGGCCTTACTTCTTATTGTAGACAATGGATTCCCCAGTATGCATTCCTAGCCAAGCCATTGATACAGTTAACGACACAGGAGGCAGCCGTATCGACTGTCCTCCCTTGGACATCTGACCATACACTTAGTTTCAACGAGTTAAAGAAAGCCCTATGTCAAGCTCCAGTTCTAGCTACACCGAACTACAGTAAGCCTTTTACACTTTTCGTTACAGAACGCGAAGGTACAGCATTATCTGTTCTCACACAAGATCAAGCAGGTCAATACAAGCCCTGTGCTTATTTTTCGAGCACATTAGATCCAGTCGCCCAGGCGTTGCCTGCGTGCCTCAAGTCAGTTGCAGCCACAGCACTAGCTATCAGACAAAGTGATTCTATAGTTTTAGGACATTCCCTGACAGTACAGGTCCCACATTCAGTAGAAGTTCTTTTAAACCGAACACAAACTCAGCACTTGACAATTGCACGTTTAACAGGTTATGAATTGACACTGTTCCAGCCACACATAGAAATTAGACGCTGCAACGTTCTGAATCCTGCTACACTGTTACCATCAGTTAGTTCAAATCCAGACACACATGATTGTGTGGAAGTAGTTAACATTACGACAAAGCCAAGACAAGACCTGACAGACATTCCGTTACCAGATCCTGACCTGACACTTTATGTGGATGGTTCATGTATGAGAACTAGTACAGGAGAACTAGTCGCCGCGTATGCAGTGACTACTGACACTGAAGTTATTGAAACACACCGTATTGATACTCTGTCCGCTCAAGCAGCAGAGCTAGTCGCTCTGACACAAGCCTGTATACATGCCAAGAACCTGAAGGTTAATGTTTACACAGATTCACGTTACGCATTCGGAGTTGTACACGACTTCGGAGTGCTCTGGCAGGAGAGAGGTTTTATGACTTCTCATGGAACCAAGATTCAGCATGGTCTCCTTATTCAAGCCCTGTTAGATGCCATACATTTACCGACATCTATTGCTATCATGAAGTGCAAAGCACATACGAAAGTTACTGACATTATTTCCCAAGGTAATGATTTAGCAGACCGCACAGCCAAGCTTACAGCACAGACTCCAGACATTCCAGTTAATCAGACACATATTCCAGATCTGACTACATGCATGACAGTTAAGGACCCTACTCGAGATGTCATAGATATCCAGTTACATGCTACTCCCGATGAAATCAAGAAATGGTCTGTACAAGGAGGGGTCCAGACAGATCAAGGATGGTTAACGAAGGGTAGAGCCACATGGTTTCTCCCCGATTCTATGGTTCAAGTCATTATCAATACCGCACATAGTCCAGCACATTTAGGAGAAAAAGCTATGTTAGACAGTATCCAGAACATTTGGTTCAACAAGCATTTACGAGCTGCAGCCAAGCAGAAAGTCCGTACCTGTATGATATGTTGTCAGTTTAATCCAGGTAAAAGTGTCCCGGTGGAACAAGGTGGTTTCCAGCCCCCTGACCACCCTTTTGAGGTCCTCCAGATGGATTATATTCAAATGGAGCGATGTCGAGGTTTCAAGTATGTCCTTGTAGTTGTATGCGCCTTGTCCAGATGGACAGAAGCATATCCAGTCCCAGATTACACAGCCGCGACCACTGCCAAACAGTTGGTTCGTGAATTCTTCCCTAGATATGGACTCCCCAGAGTCGTATATTCTGATAACGGCCAGCCATTCTCATCCGAACTCATGAAACATGTTTCCCTTTTGTTAGGGTACCAGTGGAAGTTCCATTGTGTACGCCATCCAGAAGCAGCTGGACTAGTCGAAAGACATAATCAGACTCTGAAAATCCGTATAGCAAAAGTATGTAAAGACAAGGGTGTGGACTGGTTAGTAGCTTTGCCAGTCGCTCTGTTTTACATGCGTATGGTCGCACATTCCAGATCAGGTCTGTCCCCGTATGAGGTCGTTTTCGGCCGCCCCCCTAACATGTGGGGTACTCCTAGACCCCGAAGTATTACCGATGTTTCATGTAATATGCTGACAGATTACCTAGCTTCCTTGATGTCTGCCCTCAACTCATGTCGTTCACAGGTTGCCGCCGCATTTCCAGACAATACCGAGGTGGCACCGCACGAGATCGTTCCAGGGTCCCTAGTGATGATCAGAAATTTTGACAGATCAAGTCCGCTGGAACCACGTTGGAAGGAGCCACGTCAGGTCCTCTTGACCACCCGAACTGCCGTCAAGTTGGAAGGCAGGAAGGGGTGGGTACACCTCTCTCACGTAAAACTTTTCAAAGGATCGAAACCAGACATTGCCAAGAACATTTCCCAAGATTCGAAGGATTGCCAGAACATTGTTTTAAAGGACTGTCCCGCACCAGACTTTATTACAACCCCTCCCTTGTTAGAGAAAACTCCGCAACAGGAGTATAAGTTAAAGCTCAGGTCTAGTAAAATAAGTCAGTCAGTTTGATTGTATAAGTCCTCCCCTAGGTGAAACGGTTAGACTGTTTCTGACATGTATAAAATAGACCCCCATAGTGAGAGAGTCAGTCAAAGCTCAATCAAATATATCGTTTTTCTAAGTTTCGTATTATTCATCAGCATAATGATTTCCTGCACCAGCTATGCTTTCTATCTGTGTTTTTCAGTTCCTCATGTAAATATGTCTGCTCATGCTACAGTAGAGCACACGTTTAGTGATCTGCCTCCTCACGAATATGCATACCGCCTCGCTATGCGTAATAACACATTTATCCGTATGTTACATTATTCACACCAGACCAGCAATGCCACTAATTGTTGGGTGTGTGGTCGACTCCCCCCTTTCCAGACACCGAAGGGAGTTCTGCCACTCTTTCCTTATCCATTCTCACACAATGGTTCGTGTGGAGCATGGTCCACGTTAACGTCATCCTCAACAGATATGTTTTTTCTTAACAGTACATGTTTCCCAGACAAGCAAGGTTTCCCCCACAGAACAGGTTTAGATTTAGAAAATGAAGTATATAATTTAGGAAATTATTCGTCGAATTTTATGGTTCTGAATGTTCAGTCTGATACTACTCCAGACTCACCTGCTATTTCAGTACTACCAGTCAAAGGCGAATTATGTGTCCGTAGTTATGGTTCTGTACATATAGGACATAGTGAATGTACTACTGTTATCAAGTATAGTGACAGTGGGAAATCTATTTTCAAAGCTTCACGTCATTCTTATTTTGTTTGTGGTCAAACTGCATATGTCCGTCTGCCCCTCGATTGGGAGGGAACCTGTTATATTGCTTTCCTACTGCCACCTGTTTTTCTAGCCCCACCTGACTATCATAGGAATTCTTTCTTAGTACACACTAGACACAAGAGAAATCTCCCGATTGTCGATTATACTGAAACCGCCGCAGAGCAATTCATTGATATAGATAAAGGTGTTTTTCCTTATTTAGGTACAGTTGTAAATAGTAAGCTCATTCGTAGGTTAACAAGAACCCTTGAAGCAGTAGTAGATGAGACTGCCTCCGCTCTAGGTAACTTAACTGAAGAGCAATCCTTTATGAGAATTGTCGTTTTACAGAATCGTCTCGTCCTTGACGTCATACTGGCCGATAGGGGCGGGGCCTGTAGAATTCTCGGATCTAGTTGTTGCATTTTCATTCCGAATAACGCGCCGTCTGTTTATTCAGCTATAACCAGACTCCATAAAATTGCCCATCTGTTACACCAAGATCCAGGCACCTGGACATGGTCCGGTTGGTTCTGGAATATAATTTCCGCCTGGGGATGGAAAGTCCTGTCCTTTCTAGGTATTGCAGTAGCGATCATATTTAGCTGCTGCCTCTGTATACAATGTGGCCCTGCGATTTGCAGCATGTGTGCTACCTCTTGTATTCCCCGTCCCAAGCCCCGTTCTAAATCTCGTTCCAAGACAATTCGAGACGAGCAAATGGTGCTGTATGAAATGTTAGACGGTATCATGAATATTGATGTTTCCTGATGGAAACGTAGTGACAAGGAGGGAATGTGGAAAAGTAAATTTTGCCATGTTCTGTGTCCCTACGCCTCATCCATCATGTGTTATGTGTGCATGATCAATATGCATATGTTATTCCCCATTCTGATTGAAGACGCAATTACAGTTGTGTCCACCTCTGGTATGTTAGTTTCCAATCCTCGTGAATACTACGAATATCAGGCCTATGTAAGTAATGTTGCCACGTTTCTCAGTGTGCACGTTATTCAATTATAAAGTCCCCGTTTCCAGGCCTCAAAAAGGGCCCGGACCACAGATTCAGCTCCTGTCTCCTGAAAGCCTCGCTGAGGAGCGATACAGCCCCCACCTGTATCCTCGACCCTTCACTTACTTCCTGCCTTGCAGTGCCCGGTGCACCCCGGCTCTGCCTCTGAGTCTGCCAAAAGTATGTTATAGTTCCTGCTATCAGTTCAGTCCTCCTCCTCTGCATTCCTAAGCTACTGAACTGCATCAATAGTTTCCGTCATTGTCTAGCCTTCTCGTCTCCACGTTAGAGAAATACTGTATTTAATGGTCATTTAATATTCATCACGCACTACATGTAGAATAATGCATGGTCCAGTCTTAGAATCAAGTTAGCTTTTCCCCTCATGACTTCTAGTTTATATCAACGTGTTCCCTAAACATTAGATACCAGATAGGGTTTAAGTACATGTCGCTCCGACCCTCCAGACTCTAGTCTCTGCTCCTAGCACAGAGTTCGTAGCCCCCAGCTTCTCCTAGTAACACGTCATTGCTAGTTTTCGCGCACCATTAGGTTAGAGGTCCCGGCTCCTTAGGTAGCCCCCTCCAATGTGTCCGCCCATTCATGACATATTCTGTTACGTTTTGCATCACATGTCTAAGTAAACTCCCAGTTACACCTACTTTTACTCTTATCTCTCGCGACTGCTACGCGTCACGCCTTCTACTCCACCTACTGTTACGCCTATTGCAATGTAATGCTATGTGTTTGCGCTATGTATATAAGTCAATGTTATGTTATTAAATGTTAGCGCGCTCATCCCAGACCTAGCCCCAGCAGCTGCTGGGTCACCCTATGCAGGTTGTCCTGATCCTGTCCTTATGCTGTAATAAACCTGCAGAAACTCCTACTACCTCGAATCTTGACTCTTATTTATTGAGCTATCTGTTATGCTATAAGTCTAGTCAAAAATAGGGTATTATTTATTTATTTACCACAGAATACCGAAAGTCTTAAAATTAGGATTTTTCTGTATTTAGTAGTAGTAAAGTTAGGACTCCTAACTTTAGAACTCCTAAATGCCTTCTGTGAATACTGAAAGTCTTAAAATTAGGATTTTTCTGTATTTAGTAGTAGTAAAGTTAGGACACCTAACTTTAGACCTTCTAAATGCCTTCTGTGAATACTGAAAGTCTTAAAATTCAGATTTTTCTGTATTTAGTAGTAGTAAAGTTAGGACTCTTAACTTTAGGACTCCTAAATGCCTTCTGTGAATACCGAAAGTCTTAAAATTCAGATGTTTCTGTATTTAGTAGTAGTAAAGTTAGGAATCCTAACTTTAGGACTCCTAAATGCCTTCTGTGAATACCGAAAGTCTCAAAATCAGGATTTTTCTCAGTTTAGGAGTCCTAAAGTTAGGAGTCCTAACTTTACTACTACTAAATTGAGAAAAATCCTAATTTTGTGACTTTCGGTATTCACAGAAGTTATTTAGGAGTCCTAAAGTTAGGACTCCTAACTTTACTACTACTAAATACAGAAAAATCCGAATTTTAAGACTTTCGGTATTCACAGAAAGCATTTAGGAGTCCTAAAGTTAAGAGTCCTAACTTTACTACTACTAAATACAGAAAAATCCGAATTTTAAGACATTCGGTATTCACAGAAGGCATTTAGGAGTCCTAAAGTTAGGACTACTAACTTCTGTGAATACCGAAATTAGTAAGAGCCTTCTGTGAATACCAAAATGAGTAAGTGCCTTCTGTGAATACAAAAATGGTAGTAAGTTTAGGATTTTGACTTAAGTTTGTTCTGTGAATCGGGCCCGGAATCATTGAAGATACCCAACAAGATTGTTGTATCCTGGTGCACTGTAAAGTCATCATTTACTGTAGTCTAAAAGAAGCTAATACAATTAAATATATAATAAAATGTGTTGTAAAATGACCCATTAATCTAATTTTTCCAAAATCTTCTTGGAGATTGAACACCCTCTCCCCATGTCTCCTTTGTAGTGGTCAGGGTCGCTTGTTGCGTTTGCTCGCAACACACCGCACAGAGGATGGACAAAATTTGCCACAGCTGCTTTGGGTTTCCAGTTTGGCCCTGTCTGGCAGCAAATCAAAAATGTCCCATTTAACAAATGATATCTAAACAGGCATTGGCAAAGCCAATAGGTCTTGCTTTTTGGACCTCTTAGGTTTGTGATTTTTGGCGCTTTACAGCATCACTAACACACTATTGTGTCACCCAAAAAAATAAAGTTGTATGTATCCTTCACTTCCCAAATGAAAATATAATTTTGTCTTTTACTCTCAAGAGCTCTCTCAAGTTTTCAGTGGGTAGGCAAGTTAGCCAAGCCGGGCTGACATGAATATGGGTTTCCGTGAGTCAGAACAGATTCTCCTGAAGAATCCCTTAATCTTATGAGCTCTACGTAACCCTTTCCTTGCTGTCCATGAGCGTAACAAAGGCACACCTGTGTACAGAAGGAGCCCCGTATTCATGTCCTCAACGTTTGAGGCAAAATACACTCATTGATTTCTGAACAACGAGTGTAAAAGCTTTAAGGTAACCATGTCTTTCCTGATTATATTTTGCATGCTTTACATGATTTTGCATTAGTGTTTGCTTTTTCCATGATGTTGTTTTTTTTTCTGGCAGTGCATACTATGAATTGAGTCACATCCAAGTGTTTATAACGGGGCACAATTGGGTTGTAGCTGAAGGCAGTGCAAGTTTCTCTAAGTGGGACAGAAAGGTGTTCAGGGGGAGAGGAAGTGGCACTATGGCCAAAGCTACCGAATTTGAAACTGGGGAACCTGGATCAGGCTTCATGACCAGAATACTCTCTTGAGGGAGCATATTCCCCTCCTAGACCTTAGAAGGCCTTGTTAGACCATAGAAGCCCTAGTCTCTTAACACCAGCAGGTGGAGCCTACTGGAGGTCAGTGTGGGCTAAACTTGAAGACCTGTCCACCACAATCCATACTGAAGTTCACCTCCAGTTTTGCGGGCAAGCCTACGAAGAAGCACACCCTAGATAAACAGAGACTTTCTCACTGAGGTCACAGGAGCCTTTAGGCCAGTCGACCTCACCCATTGGTGCCTCATTGGCCTTGTTCCAGCAGTAGTAGTGAAACTCACCAGGGATGGGCAAAGCAGGATTTTCATGCACACCAAACTAAGGGGACTATTTACAAGGACCTTGCATCCTGTTTGCACAATGGAACATGGTAAATACATGATGCAAATCTCTAAGTCATATTTATGAAGCCACTCATTGCCACTTTGCATGGCTTTGAATGGTTTCATAAATATGGAGTAATGTGACACAGCAGAAATCGCCGCTTTGCCTTCCTCTGCACAAGGGACGCCTTGCAGTCGGTGTTCCCACGCAACTCCCATGGTTTTTATGCATTCCTAAATTTACAAGTACTTGTAAACCTGGGAATGTATGAAAATCTTAAGCCTCCCCAAGGGAGGCACAAAAAGAAGAAATATCTTTATTTTTCCCAGTAGTTTTCTCATTCTATATGTGCAGCACACATAGAAAGAGGAAAAAGCCTCTCAGGATTGTTTTTGTGCAGGAAGATGCCCCTTCCTGCACAAAAACAATCCTGCATGCAACAGGGTGCCTGCATTGGCGCTAGGCTGGCAAAACGGCACCAGCACCGGGGGGGAAGACAGAAATGCACCGTATTGGATATATATGGTGCATTCTTGCCCTTTCCCTGTGGCGCAGTGCAGCATAGCAAAATAACTTGCTGCGTTGCCCTACGCCACCATTACCATATATATACCGCTAAGTTCGCAAACTCCACGATCTCTCTGTTTCATGCAAAAGTACTTCTAACATGTGCAGCATGCTTTGGGGCCACTGCAATTATGCAGCAATGGAGGACAGCATTATGTTGCCGTATTGACTACATTATACAGCAAAGACAGGCCACAGAATAATGTGTGGGACATTATCTGATACTTTATTATTTTGCATTTTTTACACATACTAACAGTCTCTGCAAAGATTTTTCCTCATTTATACCAGTTAAACATACAAGTGCAGCAGTGAGAACGGTGACCAGTCAACTTTTGGAAAGGGCCTTCTACTTCACAGCAACACAAGTCAAGTGTTGTGAACGATGTGAGCTACAAACAATTTTTTGGTTCAAACCATCAGATTATGCAGCCGATGGTGTATTATGTGGCAAATATGGCAGAGCTTTAATTAGGTGGAAAACATTTGCAAACTAGGATATTTTGCCATTCATGTTTGAACTTCCTCATGCAGACTCTTTTAGGTGGTATTTCTAGACACCTACAGTGCTTGGGGAGAGATGAAGGTGTCTAATAGTGATTGCAGAGGATAGTAGTCTGAAGGGGAGAAAATAACTGATTGAGATAATCCGGGGAACACTACCTATTTCTGACTCTACCAGTATTTGAGTCTCATAATTTCAGAATTGATACATTTGCAGTTCTCATTGCTAACTAACTTGTGTAGTAATTACACACACTACTAATATAATAATTGTATCTCATTCATCTGATATTGCTTAAAGCAACTGCAAAACGAACAGGTGTGGGTTGTTTTAGGTGTATACATTCATTTTTGAGTGCTATTTCTAGATACAATAACAGGAAACCAGGAGGCATCTAATGCTGTCTTCATGACATGTTGCGTGAAGCACATAAAAAACGAAGAACTACAATTTTGCATTGACCGAGAGGCACAGAATGATTAAATCAACAGTGTTTCCCAACATGTGGGGCCTCCTGTCATAGAATTTAAACTCAAATTTTATGTTCAGAAATGGTTAGAAAAAGGGAGAAGTACTGATGAAAGAAACTGCATGGCTCTGAAACAAATGGTATCTGGTTCCACTTATAAGCGTATTTGGGACATTCCGTGATTGAAAACATATCCCACATTGTAAATGTATTTTAATATCATTAACTCATATATTAAACCTCAAATAAACGTGTATCCATTGGTTGTATTAAATAACGTTATAAGCTGTAACTGGTCAGTAAAATGCCAAACATGCAAAAAATTGGTATGTTTTGCTCTTTTTCGCCACACCTCTGACTCCGCCCACTGACCCAATCCTCTGGGTATTCCCGCCTCCTGGTGCTCCACCCCCAGTTCCCCTACTTTTTGTTTCCCACTTCGATCACTGGGAGGAGCCCCCTCCATGCTCAATCAGGAGCACTGCAGCCAGAGTGCTGTGCTGAGGGGGCCCCCTGGACCTTGGGGCCCCTGCCGCACCACAGGGGCTATAGGGCCTGTGTTACGCCCCTGAAGGGGACCTGGCAGAAACAGAGAAGGGTATTTAACACTTAACCTACAATAAATCTGTATGTTGAATAACAAAGAAGCTGCTACTGCTGTAGTAAAAGGAGACTGCGAGCAAACGAACACTAAAGTTAGGAAAACCAGAAGCCCATAAGTAGGAGGTTCGAGGCTGTCAGGAGTGCAGCCCTTCGCAAAACATGCACCTTCAAACAGACTGTACTACCATGCAGTTCCCTTCCGACCACAGCCATGCAGGAATGTACACCTATCTATACTCCCCGTAACCTTGAAAGGCCAGAGGATAGAAGGAATCATCACGATTATAAAGTGCCGCTCCAGCACTGAAATCACACTACTGCCGAGTGGCAATGGGAAGAACACACAGGCGAGCACAAGGAGGGGGGTGGGAAAAACATGAAGCAGAGAGAAGTACAGGAGGGAGACCACTCCCAAAAAAACACACTGGTGCAAAATCGCTTCTCTTTTAACAAAAACGCTATGGAGGGGAATAAATAGTATCCAAATTACGGTCTGGAGCAGCAGATTGGCACGGACTAAGTTTGATTAATCTTTGCTAGTTCCCTGCCCCACAGATCTGATATGACATTTGACCAGCACTGGACAATTAAGGCGGCTGCAAAGAGGGATGCTGCAGCCAACAAATAGTAAGCAATGGAAGGGATCTAAGCAATCCCCCAGAACAAGTGGCTATGTGGAGGAAACTAGAGTGAGAGAACGGCATGGACAGTGATCAGGTTTAGGGATAGTAGCAGATCACAAGGACGGTGGTCGAGTGTAGGGACGGTAGCAGGTATGCGAACTGTAGTACATTTCCTTCTCAGTGCTAGTTTGTAGGGACAGGGTATGATATAATATAGCAACCAACAAAGTGTAGAACAGTGAGAGTGCGGGTGTGTGAGGAGGGGTAGAGGGTAGTGAAAGTGGTACAGTGCAAGGACAGTAAAGTATGTATGTATGTAACAGGCACTGAGGACAGACAGAACACTGTCAAGAGACCAGACAAGGTGGTAGGATCAAAAACACTGTCTAGCCTGTCTGTACCTAGAATCGTGCCTATGCTAGCGTTCTCCCAGCATGCAGGGACCACAGTGAATGAGGGCATGCCCCAGAGCAGTCCGTGAGTAAACATCTGAGCTAGGAACTCCAAGCAGCACCATAACAGCCCACCGCTTCACAGCGATATGTTATATTTACTGCAAAGCAATTACGGTCCATGCAGAGTACTACCAGAATCTGCGCAACTTAAAGTCCCCGTGGTAGCAAAACTCTGTTGGCCAAAAGAACATTCATTTTTTGATAACACTGCTTCCAAAGTTAATACAGGCTGCAGCACGTTCTTTACTTACCACACGCTCCTCAGACATTGTTACATAAGCTCGAACAAGCCACATTTGAATAGAAGAGAGCAAGGGCGAGCTAACCCTCCTTGTTTTTTACGTCATTTTTGTAGAGGGAGCAGTAGGGGAATGAATAGTGGGGATAGCTCGTGCCATTCACCTTCAACACATTGATCACCCCTCCCCAATAGAGACAATTTACAAGTGAATGGTGTCCACTGCGTAGCTTTATTATTTGTTCAAAACACCATCTTTATTTGTTGATAAAACCTTCAACAATGACCATTTATTTAATTCACACATAATGATGCGCTTCATACATCTGTGCCACAAGTTACCATGTATTTACACTTCAGCATCCCTGGAGGCGTGTTGTACCAGCAGGACACAACACAACTCCTTTTCCACAATTTCCATTTGAAGTAACCATATGTCGTCTAACCATTAGAGGCGGCCAACAGAGCCTCCAAGCACCGGCTACTAGGGTAGGGCCAGAGAGTCCAGGACCACCAGCAGGACGGCCCCCTCTCCCGCCAGCCCAGAGCCGCCATGATGGCCTCCCTGCTGCAGGAAGATCCAGTTGCCACCCAAAAAGAGTCCCCCAGCCTTTTTCTTATCCGGGAGCCTGCCACAGGGCAAGAAGCCAACTGGCACTCTTGCCCTCCCCCCCAACACTGCTGCCTCACTAAGGCCTCGCAACACTTCCCCAGTGTAACGAAATGGCCCCCAGAATGGTTTGAACGAACACTTCCAACCCTGCCCCGGACAGATGCATCCCCTCTGCCCGATATCCCTCTGAATTCAATGCTTGCAGCAGGTTATGCCTGATAAAACGTATTTGCGACCCCCTCAACAATTTTTCGACTTCCCTATTCATCTTTCTCACCGACATGTTCACTGAGGCTGATGGTATGTCGTCAACCCAACTTCTCCGAGTTAGCACCTCTGACCAAAATATAGTAGTGTCGGGCAAGACCCTCCTGATCCGTGTGAATGTAGAGAATAGGGCCTCCTTTACTCCCCTCCTGCCCCCTGGGATCATGCTTTCAGCCCCCGAGTGAATCACCAGCACATCTGGAATAGGCAAACCGTTGTCGAGCGCACTCTGCAAATGGTCCCTGACATTCTCCGCACGTTGCCCATCTAACCCTATGCAATCATGAACGACTCCCATGGCCCTTTGTGTCTTGTCCACCCCGGACTCGGTGAACCATTGCCCTGCTGTATGACCGAATCTCCACACCAGCATACTTGCGTCCTCTGACTTGCCACCACTGCATGTGTGATCAAAAGAAAAATAGAAAGAAAAAGAGGTGCATAAATACCAAACCGCAACAGATACCGACTCCCACCTACACCAGTTGCAGCCTTACATAACGCTCAAAACACGATGAACTCCACCTGCCCACCCTTTTTATCGAAGTCGCCGATAGCCCCAAATCTGCTGCTGTAGTAGCTGCCCCAATACGAAATGAATGTGACGTGAAGTGGGCTGTCTCCTCACCCAACTGTTCCAGTGCACGCTTACATAATCGTGTGAACTGAAATCTCGTCAAAGGTGTGCCATCTGCATGTACCAGAAGCCTATCGTACCCCCTCCGGGTCTGATCAGCAAGAACTTCTCCATCAACATCACCGGGCAATAACAAGCCCCCTGAACAGCTATTAGCTGAACCCAGACTCCTTTTCCGAGCTGGTCAGTTTTTGACCTCCTCACTCTCACCTGCAATAATTCATCGGCCACCACATCCCCCATGGTCATCCCCCCTCGTCTGCCCACTTTAGAACTTGGTACTAGCTCCGATATCCGGAAAGCCCCAAAAAATGCTAAAGAATAGGCTAACCTCATCAAGTGCACCTCATAAGGCGACCAACACACCTGTGCAGAGCCAGTCTTTCCCAACCTTTTATAGCCCTTTTAACTCTAATGTCTTTAGTGGGATCTGCTAATCCTTTTATTCCTGAAAAGAAGGCTATTTCAGACAATTGCCTGCGTACCAAAGTCAAAGACCTTCCACTCTCTCTCTGTCGAACTATGAACCTCAAACCCCCCAGCGGAGCAAATTCCTCCGCACCCCCTTCGCTCTACAGGGCTGCTAAGTATACCTGCCATGCTTTTTCATACCTACTCTTAGTCTCGGGTGCCACAGAAGCCGCTATGAGGTTGGAAGCAATAGGGCACCAAGCTTCCACAGGCTTTCCGCGAAGGCCGTCATCTGAACGTCTGCTTGTGGCCATCGCGCTCTGAATTCTGTCAACTTAAAATGAGACAAGGCATCAGCTACTGTGTTTCTCACACCTGGCACATGTTTGGCAGTAAAATGTACATTAAGCCTGAGGCACTCCCGCACCAACTCTTTCAGCAGACGGAGTACCCACGGACATTTTGCCCTTTAGTTGTTCACTGCCAGGACCACCGACATACTGTCTGACCAAAACACAATTCGTCTGTTTTCTAACAATGCTCCCCATATCTGAAGTGCCACGATTATGGGAAAAAACTCTAGGAATGTGACATTATGGACCAACCCTGTCCTGATCCAATTATCCGGCCAATGCTGCATACACCACCTTGCTCCTAGCACTGCGACAAAACCGACACTGCCCGCTGCATCAGTGTAAAGCTGTAGCGCACTGTTGTTCTGTGCCGGTTGTTGCCATATCACCGAACCATTGAAATGCTCCAGGAAATCACGCCATGTGACCAAATCATCCTTCACTTCCGCTGATAGCCTAGTGTGGTGGTGTTAAGCCCTCAAACCTGACATTGCCCTGGCTATATTCCTTGAGAAAACCCTGCCCATTTGTATCACCCGTAATGCAAAATTAAGTTGCCCCACCAACACCTGCAACTGGTGCAATGACACCTTGCGTGCCCTTAAGCACTCCTCCAAAGACATTTGAAAAGCCCTTACTTTGCCATGTGGTAATCTGCACACGCCTTCCTCCGTGTCTATCTCAATACCCAAGAACGTTAATTGTGTAGTTGGGCCCTACGTCTTCTCCTCTGCCAGTGGCACCCCCAATGCCTCCATGATCTGCTGGAAACCCACCAAAGCTTCTTGACAGGCTGACGAGCCTGTTGGCCCCAGAAAAAGAAAATCATCCAAATAATGCACGACCTCTTGCATGCCCACTACATCCCGCACTGTCCATTCCAAAAACCGACTGAATGTTTCGAGTACCGCACATGCCACAGAACAACCCATAGGCATACATAGGTCCATATAGAAATTGCCAACAAAAGTGAAACCTAGCAACCTAGTGTCATCCGGGTACACCGGCAAGAAGCAAGAAGCTGACTCACTATCTTACTTCGCCATCAGCGCACCGCCACCCAGCTTCTGCAGTTTTTTAATCGCCGTGTCAAAAGTTGTGTAACGCACCGTGCACAATTCTGGATCCACCCCTTCATTGACTGACCTGCCTGCTGGAATTGATAAATTGTGTATCAGGCAGTATTTTCCAACTTCCTTCTTTGGTACCAGACCCAATGGTGAACAGACCAAGTCCTGCCTATGTAACTGCTGGAATGGCCCCACCACCCTCCCCAGCGCTATCTCTTTCTCAATTTTTTCCCAAGTCACCTCTTGGTTTCTTCGCACTGACAGTTGATTGCGCAAGGGAACTGCAGCAGGCATTGTGTTGGATGGGATATGAAAACCAAATTTGAAACCTTCATACAGAAATTGAGCCTCTGCCCCCCTCTCATGTCTGGCAAGCAAGCGGGCTAATACATGCAGGCGTATAGGGGTAGGCAAGCTCTCAACATTATTGGGTAGGGCGGCCCTTTGGTTGAGCAACCGCGGGGGGGCGCTGCTCCTTGGGCTTTCCCCCTTTCTTGAAACACTGAGTGTCAGAGCATCCCACAGAAGGAACAGATGTGCTGCTCCTCTATTACACTAATTTTTGTTGAATTGCCAGCATGCTTGTTTCTTGTCCCCCACTCCCCTGTCACCCCGAAATGAATGCGTGGGCTTTGTGACTGGCACTGCAGAATAAAACTCCCCATGCCATATAATAATCTCCCGTTGGTCCCACGCTACTTCCGGCCTCACCGCTTTCATTTGCCTGAATTTTGTGTCATACTGCAACCAGGCCGTCCCCTGAAACTCTGACGCTGCCCCATGAATCAATGAGATGTAGCTTATCAACTGAGCCGCTAATGTAAGGAACCGCTCAACCATAAATGCTGCATAAATCGCGGCCCCGGTCACCCAATTCTTTAACGACCATTCCACCCAAACCTTCTTCTGTTTCAGCTCGCTGTCTTTTCCCGTTCTGGTTTTCCCCGGGACCACACCCGCATTAATCAAATGAAAAACGTCCACATACTCCCCCTTAAATATCTTCTCCCTTGTCTCAGCTGGCACATGCCACGTTATACTCGCTGATAGTGACACTGCTAATGATGCGGACCCATACAACACCGGGAGTGTAGAAGGGGGGTGTGAGCTGACGCCACTGTTGCTGGGGGGCCTGATGGTGTCACCGTAACGAGCCCCACCCCTGAAGCCCTGCCTTACTCACCGGGCCTTGAGCCGGGGTAGCCACCACCATAGGCGATGGCAGTACTCCCCCTGACTGGACCCACACTTGAGCCACCCCCCCACCTTGTGTCACCACCACTGGAACTGGGGCCTATATTGTTTCTGTCAGGACCTGCGCTGTAGCACCTGACGCAGCCCTCCCTCTCCCTGCGTAGTAGCATTTGCCAGGCTACCAGCCCCGCCCGCTGGCACTGTGGCCGGTACCACACTTTGTGTAGGTCCCTCCCAAGGGACAACCCGCTTTCTGCCGGACCTGTTTGGGAGCTAACACTAGCCACCTGCATACTGTCTGTGACCAGTAGAGGCTGGGCCGCCGCCCTTGCCTCACCTGGAATGTTCACTTGTGATTCCGGACCCCGCTTGCTCTTCTCCTGATGCATGTCCTTAAAGCGACTAGGCGTCCGCCGTATACGTTTCGGCAAGGAAGGCTCCTGCTATATGCTTGTTCCTGCTTCCTGAGAGAGCGTCTTAAGTGCCCAATCAATGCCTCCTTTCTTTGCAACCTGCCATAATGCTGCCAACGAACGAAAATCCTCTGTTGACGCTGGGGCCTCCTTGCACCCCCCGTGCCCGTTACGGTGGCATCCTGTCTACTTAGAAAATAAGCAAAATTAAAGACTGACCCAGCCTTACGTGCCCTCTTGACAGGCCTTGCCCAGCGTGCACCCTTCTCTATCCACAAGCCCCGCCCCCTTGTGTCAGGGACTAGAGATACTTACTGCCATAGCGTCCCCGTATATCATGCGCCATGCATAAACATCTCACACCGTGCCACATGCACCTGTAATTGAAAAACGTTGCGCCATCCCAGCGGGATGTTCAGTATACCTACCGGCTGACTACCCCGGGGGTATCCTGCACCCCCCCAAGCCAATAGCAAGCCTTGCCGTGCCCTTCAAACACCCCATCCCCTTGGTGTGATCGGCATCTAGTAAAAGTCGTGCCCCGAGACATGCTAGCCCGCTTGGTCATATCCCTATACACCTATAAGACTATTTATATATATTTGATATACATATATATATATTTTTTTAAGCCTCTTTAGCGCCAATTATGCCCCAAATTAGCCACGTTCCCCTTAACTTCATAATATTCTCTTGTTACGGCGCCCCCTCTTATCCAGTGCTTATCAAACTCCCTTAATGCCTTGGACCTCGTCCGATTAACCTTATCTTCCGATCACCGGACCTACTCTGACCCCCGCTTGCACACGCGGGAACAAACACTCCGCACTGTTACACTAGTGTGCTCTAAACGACTTTGCAGCCTCCCTCTACCTTTCGCCGAATTCTGAGCATTCCAATCTTCAGCAATTCCACACTTGCACAATGAATGCCCCAGCCTTTCTTTAGCACTCCTGCGGTTCCTGACTGAATCTAGGTCGCGCATCTGTATGCTCAGCAGCGCTTGACCGCTCGTAAGCTCCCGTCACCGCTACGCCTTCTTTGCTCGCGCAATGCTTCCCTGCGGCCCCTCCCTCATCTCGTATGCATAGCTGCGCCCGTTCCTGTATCGCATCGCCGAACCCTGCCACACCTATTGAAACACTGTTACTCCTTTCTCCCGCGTCACGGTGCTGCCCCCCTTATTAAACGGTCCAGTGTGCCAGTAAGCGCTCGAAACCCCCAGCCGTCCTCATCACCGTTACCTGCCCTTATGTCACACGGATTTTCTCACTCCGTTCCTCAAAAGGTGATCCGCCCCTACCAGTAATATCCCGCAGACATCCGCGCTCCACGACCCCCTGCGATACA
The DNA here is from genome assembly GCF_964261635.1 of Lissotriton helveticus. Taxonomy (NCBI): domain Eukaryota; kingdom Metazoa; phylum Chordata; class Amphibia; order Caudata; family Salamandridae; genus Lissotriton; species Lissotriton helveticus. The sequence continues at coordinate 1,401,980,346 of NC_136059.1, read as the reverse complement.
ATTCCGCCATCAAACCCGTTATTAGCCTCAATCAACAACACACACCCTCTAATTCCCCCGCTACGCCGTGAGGCCTCTCACCTTGCGAATCGCCCCCAACACCACCAGGCCTGTCCTTCAACTGCAACTGCTCTGGCTGCGCCTTTCAGGCAACCCCCAGAGATAAGACAAAGAGGGCTACTCCCTCTGGATCCGCTTTTTTATTACCTATGGGGAGGGATCGTATTATGGTGCGACCCTCCCCCTGACTCATTCTGGCGAAACGAAACTGCTCTTCCAGGCCCGGAATCCCACTAAAGGCCCCCCTCCCCTAGGCACGGGGGTGCCTCTCAGACCTGCTGCAGGGGCATTGACACTAGAAAGACTTGCTCTGTAATTATGGATCTTTTGAAACAGCGGGTGGCCCGATAAAAAAATGAATAAAAGGCCCTGCTACTGGGAACTGAAAAGTCAGACCTGAGCTGTACTCTTAACAGTATCCAAAAATCTGCTGATCAGAAGAGAAATTAAAGCTTGGTTCTGTGTGCTCTCCAAAGCACCAACACATAATACCGCAACGCTAAACACAATGCCACACAAACTTGAGCCTCAATTGCAACTTTACATCTTAGGTCTGTCACTGTTTAGCTGATAATATAACATAGTAACAAATAAAAGAACTTGTTAAAAGAGACGCAAACATACAGAACAGGAGCCCTTGAAGATATAGGGAAACAAATACGCAGACAACAAAGGGAAAAAAAGCATTTGCAATCCAATAGATTACGCAGGTTAACACCAGAACCTGGGCTTCTATGGGAATTCACAAAAGGCATATTATCAAGCCCATTATCGCCGCTTTAGCGGCAGTTTCCTGCCGATAAAATCTGCGATAATGTATCGCCCTTGCTTGATAATATGGCCCCTAGTGCATTGCAAATGGTTGATATCACACAATGGGAGGGAGGGCTGAGAAGGCAGGGACAATGGGAGGGCGGGGAGAAGGCATGGACAACGGGAGGAGAGTGGCGTTAAGGCATGGACAACGGGAGGGGAGTGGCGATTAGGCATGGGAAATGGTAGGGTGGGGAGAAGGCACGGACAACGTGACGGTGGGTAGGGGGAAATGCACGGACAACGGGAGGGTGGGGTAGTAAAAAAGGCACAAAGCATGTCGTGCTTGCAGTAGAACCTCATTAAAGAAAATAGTGCTCTCTGTCTAAAAAACAGTGCCATGTAACAACTAAGGGTGGGCGGCCAGCTACGCTCCGTGCACGGAGTGCGCGTAGTGCGCGTAGTGCCGTCTCCTACGCATTTTGCGTAGCGGGCGTAGCCAGGCGGCACTACGCGCGCTCCGCAGACGGTGCGTAGCCGGCCGCCACCCGCCTCCCTCCCGCCCTCCATAAATATTCAAATAAAAGGATTTAAAGGTTTTAAAAACACTTACCTGTCCGCCGCGTCCCCGGGGCTCCCTCTCCCGTCCCTGGAATCGCGCCGCCGCCATTTCGGATACTAATGCGCATGCGCGGGCGGCCGCGCATGCGCATTTCTCATGAGAAATGCGCATGCGCGGCCGCCCGCGCATGTGCATTAGTATCCGAAATGGCGGCGGCGCGATTCCAGGGACGGGACAGGGAGCCCCGGGGACGCGGCGGACAGGTAAGTGTTTTTAAAACCTTTAAATCCTTTTATTTGCATATTTAGGGAGGGCGGGAGGGAGGCGGGCGGCGCGTAGTGGGGCTACGCGGAGTGCGCGGGTGGGCGTAGTTTTGCGCCCACTTCGCGTAGCTCCGCGGAGCCCCACTACGCACACTACGCCCAGGGTTAGTAACAACCGAAGTAAAGGGGGCAGTCGCCATGGGAGGTGACAAATGAAGAGGAGGCGGTACTAAGGAGGGACTAACAAGACTATCGACGAATCAGAAGCCAGCATTTAGGACATATTGTACTTTTATGATTTTAATTAATCGAATAAAGTGGATTGACTGACTGACTGACTGACTGACACAAGCCAATAGCAAATATGCGCGGAGAGTGGGCGGAGCTTCATTTCACCTACTCCTCTTCAATAAGCTTCACAGAGCAGCGCATGCGCGCTAGCTCTAGGCTCAACCTTAAAATAGAAATAAACATTTTAATTTTTCTGTTTTTGAACGCAACCCGTTTTCCTTTAAGGAAAACGGACTGCATTAAAAAAAATAGTATTGCTTTATTTAAAAGCAATCACAGAAAGTTTGGTTTGCTGACCCTAGCAGGCCACCATCCCTGTGATTTTAGCGATTCCTAATGGGTTGCAAATTGCGACCAACCTCAATATCCATGAGGTATGCCAATTTGCGACCCACTAGAAATCGCTAAATGAAACTCTGAGTTTAATACATTAGGAATAGCGATTACCTAATTGTGATTCACAGAAAATCGCAATGAGGTCATCGCTATTCCCAATATTGATACATCTGGCCCTTAATCCTTTGTTCACTGTTGCTGATACATTTGAAAAGGTGGAGAGATTGCAGGAAGAGGAGCCAGAACGTGAACAGGAAAAGTGGGTCAAAGCAGGATGTACTAGGAATGAGGATCTGGGTTCTGTAGATGGTTGCCCTGTTGCCTGACTTGATGTTGCCTCCTATGACACATTATTTGAATGGTGCTACCCAGATAGGTCGAGATGTCATGGTTAATCTCTTTTGTACATATCGGTTCAACCCCAAATTTAGCATAGGTGCAGTTGAGTTATGTTACAGATGTGTCGCATGTCTACAACTTAATGCAGGCATCATACCTTTAGTCCTCACTAGTCACAATGGAAGATCTGGTGGTTCTTTAATCAAAAATAGCTCATCTTTCTTGAGATACTGGTTTGTAATGCGCTCAGTTACATCTTGGTGTTGTTTTTTTCCTCCCATTGGGTGGAGACCTACTCTACTAGGAGGAATGATGGTCTTACTATGGCCGAATTGTTGCTGAGAAAGCAGATGCCTCATTTTGGGATCCTGGTTTCTCTTGAATCAGATCGTGGCATTTGCTTCAAGAACAAAACTTTTGTGTACAGCTTTGTGGGTTGATCAGATGTTTCATTGCAGTTACCACCGTAAAGCTTTAGGCATAGTGGAACAACTTAATGGGACTGTGAAATCCCATCTGGCTATGGTATCTGCATCGATTTCTCTGAAGTGGCCTGATGCCCTTCCCTTGGTATTGATAAGTCTAAGAGGTTTCTCAAATCAGAGGACAGGACTGTCCTGCATTAGATTTTCATAGGTAGAGGAATGTGACTCCCTACTGTGCCTGCAACTGCACTTTTAAATGTTACAGATTACATGGTTCTATACTACTGCAAAGGCCCGGCTGATGTGGTGCATTCTGTCTCTCACCAAGTGACATTAGCAACTCCACTTCTAAGGCAGGAGCTTAGTCCCAGCAACTAGGTCTTGGCAAACAATCACCAGAGGAAGTCATGACTTTATGAATGAAATGAAATGACGGCGTGGCTTACGCGCCGTCGAGGTCGGACGGCTTTCCTGTGAGCTCCGCTGAGCTACGGGCTTTCATGCCGCAATTTTACCTCTACCTTACCGTCGGCTGCCTGAATTGACAAGGCACCCGCGGCGGATTATGCCCTGAGGCTCCTGGATGCTGTTTTGGCGATTTTGATGCCGTTTTTCGCTTCCACTGCATCGCGGACTTTCTCCTCACCGTAGGGTCCCGGGCGGCCGCCATTTTGAGCCGCTGAGCCCGCGACTTTCAGTCTGCTCTCAGGATGCTGCTTGCAGTTTACTAATTCTTCTTCACGTGCCTGCTTTACGATGCTTGCATCCATGTGTCCTTTACAAGGTATTCTTCAGCATTTCTCCTCCTGGCAATGCTTTCAGTGACTTATCAGAATATTACTATGTTTGATCATTTCTATGGATACAGAATGTTGGGCTTTGAATACTGTCCCTAGGATTCCTGGTTGCCAGTTCCTGGGAGCTCTTGTGACTAATGGTTAATAAATAAGATCTGACCCATGATTTGTGGTTGTGTGGGCTTACTTCACTTATCTCCTCCAACTGCTCGTTTTCATGGTTATGGCGGCCATTTTATGTGCTCGTTTCCACAGGCATTTCTTTCTGCGACATCTATGGCAATGACTGTGTTTTAATCTCCTGACTGCCTTCAACCTTCTTTTTTCTCACATTTCCTTTGGTTTTTGACAAAGTCCATGGTTTTGTGAGCATTTTGGCCGTCAGGTGCGGGAATTTTTACCCTTATCGTGAATTTTCAGCTTTTTATGTAATTCTACGTTGTAGCTGCCACTCCTTTTATGCTTGGTGTGTCATTCAAATTTGGCTGCAGAGTCTCTTTACCTGTATACCTGGAGAATATACCACCACTCCCGCCAGCAGTCTTACTATTTCTTTGTCTTTTCCACTGCAATTCAACCGTCGCAATGTCTCATGACGCAAATGGCATCAAATCTACTCCTACAGGCACAAAACCTAAGAGACCCAAAAAGGACCCCCCCTCTCCTATTCATACATCTCATAACCCCGTATTGGATACCATTCTTGAAGAGGTACGGGGTCTTCAACCTTTCATGTCTACTACCAATGAGAGGCTTAAACAAATTGAGGAGAGATGGGTCACTATGGAGGGTAAAGTCCTCAACCTTGAACAACGCATCAGTGATGTGCAGGATCTCTCCTCTAAGATTCCCCAACTGGAAAAAGAGATTAAAATGCTTCAACTCCACGCAGAGGACCTTGAAAATCACAGTCGTAGAAATAACCTGCGCTTATATGGAGTTCCGGAAAATGTTGAGGGGTCTGATATGGTCTCATTTATTTGCACCTTCCTTCACGAAATTTTGGACCTCCAACCTGCATCTCACCCCCTTAATATCCAACGAGCACACCGTCTAGGGCGCCTCACTTCAAATGCCTCTAAGCCTCGTGGTATTATTGTTCTATTTCTTGAATTTACTGAACTAATGACTGTGATAAAATCTGCCAGGCTTAAGCGTCGTCTGGTATGGTCGAGGCATAATATTTTTATTTCACAAGACCTTTCCAATGCAACTAATGCCCGACGAAAAGAGTTTTTGAATCTTCGCCCTCTGATGCGACAGCTGAATATACAGTATGGTATTCTTCATCCCTGCTTCGGCAAGATCACACATAATGGTCACACTCGCTCCTTTGACGACCCCCTGAAGCTACACGCCTACCTACAATCTGCTTCTTCTCCTGACATGGACACTAATGTTTAATATTTTCTCTTGCAGGCCTGAATGTGTTGTATTGGTGATGATTCATTGTTTACTTTAACTTTGCCATGATTCTGGCCTCGTGTCTTCCTCTCCTTTGAGGTTTCATACTTTTTCTTACTTTTCTTCATTTTATGCCCGTTCTTGCTCTTCTTCTGCTCAACGGGATCCGTCTCCTCTCCGGCGTTTCCTACCCCCAATATCTCGGCTGTCTCTGTCCTCTCAGACCTGGCTTTTAAGCCTTGATCTGTCTTCTTTTCTCTTTCGTGTTCCTCCTTTCTTTTTTAGTTCTTTTCCTTCTTGCTCTCCCCTCTTCTTAATTTTCCCTCTGACTTGGGCTCTCTTCCGTTTGTTTTTTTCTCTCTGGACAGTCTACATTTCTTGTTTTATGGCTTCTTTGGTTTTTGTTCTCACTCACGGTGATTTTATTCCTGACTTTCTCCTCCTTCTTTTTCTGTGCACAATCTCTGTTTTTTGTCCTTTGGCTTCTTTGGTGCTTGTTGTCTCACAGAATGTGTTTGGTCATATTGTGTTTTCATCTCTTATATTTATTGCTTATTTTATCCTGGTGTAACAAGTCTTTTTGTTTTGTCCCCTCTTGTAGATGTTTTTCCTGCAGTGTATCCACCCCACATGTATGCCCCATCCTTCCCTCACATCATGTGTAATTTTGTGACTTGGAATGTTCGAGGTCTTGGTCATCCTGTCAAGCGTCAGAAGGTATTGTCTCACTTGTCCAAAATTAATTCTCAAGTAGTTTTTCTCCAAGAAACTCATTGCACAGACGTTGAATCTTCTAAGTTAAAACGTAATTGAGTGGGTCAAGTGGTGTTTTCTCCTGCGGTTAACAAGAAAGGAGGTGTTGCAATTTTATTCCATAAAGGGTTGTCAGTTCAAATGTTATCATCTCAAAATGATGAGGAAGGACGCTGTGTAATGGCAAAGGTTGTGATACAACATAAAACTTTAATTCTATTAAACATTTATGGTCCAGATCGGCCGGACCCCACATTTTGGAACAATATCAAAATTCTTATCTCTACTATGGATTGTCCCAATATTTTAACTGCTGGAGACTTTAATCAATGGTTGGACCCATTTGCTGACAGACTTTCTTCTCATAAATTTCAACCTGATAAAACCCATAAATGTTTCCTATCTGCCATTGCCTCGCGTCCTCTTTATGATGTATGGAAAACATGTAATCCTGACTCCCTTGAATATACATTTTTTTTCCAATGTTCATCATAGCCGTTCTAGGATAGACTATATTATGGTTAGTAAGTCACTCCTTCCCTCACTCCAAAAGTCTGATATTAGTTCTATTTTTTTATCTGACCATGCCCCTGTCCATGCGTCCATTGATCTCACCGTAACTTCCTCCAAATTCAGTTGATGGAAATTCAATACATACCTACTGTCTGATGCTACTTTTCTCAAGGAAGCTACGGTCTTTATTAATGAATTTTTTCTCCTCAATGTCCCTTCTGACACCTCTATTCCTAATAATTGGGACGCTTTCAAAGCTGCTTTCCGAGCATTTACCATTTCATATGTTGCGAAAAAGAAGAAACTTAATAGACTCAAATATGATGACCAACTTAAGAATATTAAATCTCTCGAACACTCATATTTTTCTTCGAAATCCAAGGATGCTCTTCAGAATCTAATCAAGGCTAAGTCTGAGTTAAATAAGATTGCCACGGTTGAAGCATGTAACACCCTTTTGAAAATGAAATCCAAATACCATGGGGGCCAAAACAAGTGTAAAATGCTGGCCAACTATCTCAAAATCAAATCTGAACGTAAAACAATTGGTCCTATTCTTAATGACCAAACTAATAAGTTGGTTTCCTCGGATGAAGACATTGCAGAAGTTTTTCATAATTATTATCACAGTCTTTATACTGATGACACTCACCCCTCTGATTCTAACCTAACGTCTTTTTTTGAGGGTCTCCCTTCTCCACCTTCCCTCCCTGATGAATTTGCCCAACTAGAGAAAGATATCTCTCTCCAAGAAATTCTCCAGGCCATCTCTTCCCTTAAAAAATCTAAGGCCCCAGGTCCCGATGGATTACCTATTGAATTTTACTCTGCATTTCATACCATATTTGTACCCCAATTACACCACCTCTTGGGCAATCTGTAGACTCGCCGGACTTGCCTGTTGGGTCCCGCACTTCTCGCCAGCACCTGCCCAGCCTGCAGCCGCTCTCCCTCCCGCCGCCGCACCTCCAGCCTACAGCGGCCGCCGAGTGGAGGGGAGACAGGCACAGGCAAACTACAATACCCAGCCTGCACAGCGGCAGGAAACAGAAAGCGGTCACCGCCCGCAAACCCAGCGCCAGGAGGCACTTAAACTCCACACAGTTTCGGTGGAGTGGGGGCAATCTGTAGACTCGCCGGACTTGCCTGTTGGGTCCCGCACTTCTCGCCAGCACCTGCCCAGCCTGCAGCCGCTCTCCCTCCCGCCGCCGCACCTCCAGCCTACAGCGGCCGCCGAGTGGAGGGGAGACAGGCACAGGCAAACTACAATACCCAGCCTGCACAGCGGCAGGAAACAGGAAGCGGTCACCGCCCGCAAACCCAGCGCCAGGAGGCACTTAAACTCCACACAGTTTCGGTGGAGTGGGGGCAATCTGTAGACTCGCCGGACTTGCCTGTTGGGTCCCGCACTTCTCGCCAGCACCTGCCCAGCATGCAGCCGCTCTCCCTCACGCCGCCGCACATCCAGCCTACAGCGGCCGCCGAGTGGAGGGGAGACAGGCACAGGCAAACTACAATACCCAGCCTGCACAGCGGCAGGAAACAGGAAGCGGTCACCGCCCGCAAACCCAGCGCCAGGAGGCACTTAAACTCCACACAGTTTCCGTGTCGCGGGAACGCGCGCGGACCAGCGCCGGGCTAAGCCCGGGCAAAGGGGGTGCCCTCTGTGGCCCTCAGAGGCACGAGGAGGACGGGACGGGGCAACCTCCCTAACATTATTCCCGTAAGGTACTTTCTTGTTTAAATCTTGTCTACGTGCCTGGGCAATCACAGTCACATTCATTCTGAGGACTATTGTTACTGACATTTCTGTTCCACATCTTAGTTGGGACTACTCGCATGCTGATTCTTAGTCGTTTTACTTTGTGTACTGAGTGGTAACCCATTACTCCTCCTAGTTTGTTGTCCTTCGTATCTGCTCTGTCCATTCTTACCGTCTTGTCTAACAAACGTTAGCTCATATTGTGTTTGGACTAGTATATACCATTCCCATTATGTCCCCAAGGGGCAGTCGCAGTAAAACAGCTGCCGCGGGGGGTGGACCAGTAATTGGCCCTATTGATAATTTCATCACTAGGGCAAATGATGCTATAAACCAGGGTATTTCTCTTTTAGAACGCAGGGTCTCACAAGATCTGGCCCATGCTAAACGTTCTTCCCTTGGTCTTATTGCTGCTGCTACCACACCTGCTCAGGTTTTGCCCAACAATATTAGACCCTTATTAAATGTAAATGCTGACATTCATACCATCCCAAGTGAGGTAAACTTATCAGCCTCTATTCCTTTGATAGACTCAGACACAGATATCAGTATGGATCTGGAGAAGACCCCAGATCTGCTTATCAATTCCACTCCTGAAGCAATATCTGTTGATAATACAAGGCAATTAAGAGGTAGACGTGAGGGGGCTATCCTAAAACAAAAATCATATGCACCCAAGTCCCGGTCTACAAAGGTTAGGAAACATGGTCTGATAAAAAGAAAAACTGGGAAAGGTACCAATTCTAACCTCAACCAAAATGTGAGTAGGGTTACGGAGACCACTCAGGGGGAGGAAAGAGAGAGGGAACAGCATGGTAGAATATTAGATAACAATAACACAATTAATGACAACACTGAAAATACAAATGACCGCATGCTGGAAAGGTTGGGTGAATTATTTAGTATCTACTTATCTCCCATTGAAAGTAGGCTTACTCGGATAGAAAAGCAAATAGCCGAACTGAGTATCCCTATTAAGAACCTATCCAAAGAAGGTGCTGCAAATCATAGTTCTACTAAAACAGTAGGCACCAAACCTAACACTTCTCAAGCACCAATTATAAATACAAAAATTGCACCCAAAGTCCCATCAGCTACTTCAGTGACACCGAAGGGCCCATCCATTAGTCAGTGAATAGCTACCCTTAACACTAACAATGGAGCCTCAGATAAAAGGAAGGACCATAATACTAAACAATTAAATGGGACTACTACAGGCCAACCTGTGAACCCCGTAAGCAGCTATACCACGGCCCAACAACCACAAAAAACAATTAGGCAAGTCCCCTCTCGCATTAACCTTCCACCGGAATGCGGAGCATATGTATTGGTGCTAGTAAATGTCTCCAAATTAAGGAAGGACCAGGATGAAACACCTACATCTCTCAAAAATAAAACCTTACACTGGTTAATTGCAAATTGCAATTATCCCATAGATGGTGCAAGGGAGATTATTAACACTCAGCGAGTGGGCTGGATAGGCCCACTCAGGAAAAAGTTTGAGGGTGATTGCGTTACTATAAGCTTTAAAAGCCCTCAATGAGCAGAGAAAACACTTGTCAGCGCCCCATCACCCTCACCCCGGGAATTCAACACCACACTCCTTCCATTAGGTTATTTCTACAGACACCTGATACCCCCCGAACAAGCTATGGTGAACTATTCTACAATTCCCTATCAAGATTTGAATTTTGGAGCAAGGATCAAATCACCGCTCTTTATTCAGAACCAGAATCCCAATGTTAATTACATGAATAGCCGCAATTGGCGGAATCAGGACCCAATGTCAATTCCCATTTCTCATCCCCCGCATTATCCACAATTCCCAACCATGCATCAATATAATTATAGAGATAGGTCCTACCCAGTTCCTGACCCCTATCAGTTCACACCGATAACTGAAGTTGGGTCAACATTTAACATCCCTACTTATAATCGGTTCGAATATTTTTCCAATTTGGATGAACAGGACTGACTGGGTACATCGGTCAAAAATGAAATGTATGGCCAAGTTGCAGCCTGTAAATTAGAGGGATCTTCAATTCCAGCTGTAGTTTGTCAGGATCAGAATCGCACTACAGAAATTATGTTATCCGACAGTGTTTTGTCCATTCCTTGTAAAATAATTCATCATAAAACAGGGAATAGTGGGAGCAGACCTGTCAAACGTTGTACTACCTATGGTTTATCAATTTTAAGCTGGAATGTTGCAGGACTGGAATCCAAGCTGTCGGACCCTGCATGGATTGAGATAATTAATGATGTGGACATTCTCATGTTCCAAGAAACATGGGCTGTTGGGAATTTGTACATAGAGGGCTACCACTGTTTCAGTTTAACATCACCCAAACCTAGTTTCGGTCGAGCAGTGGGTGGCCTTTTCATTGGGATCAGAATTCTGGCAGGTGGTACAATCAGAGACCTGCAGATTGATAACCTTGTTAACCCTAATATCCAAATTCTTGAATACAAGTCAAAGACAAAGACCACGATTTATTTAATTAATTTTTATAATAATGATTTTTATGGTGTACCGAATAAGAATTTCTTGGCATTATCTAAGGTTTTAAGTATGTTTGAATGTTCTTTATCAGTAGACACTAAGACTGGTATTCTAATAGGGGGCGATTTTAATGTGAAATTAACAGAGAATTATGGGTCTGATGATCCTATTTACCCTGACTTAGTAGATCGCAGGGGATCTGAATTGTTTAAAATATTATCGAATTTGACCTTGCTGATGCTATGAGAGTAGGGTATAATAGGAATTTCCCTTATGCCCCCACATTTATCAGCAGGGATAGTAGCTCAATTATTGATTATGTATTTACGTCACCACTGCTAACAGATTGTATAGCAAAAACTTCTGTGGTACAAACATCTTTTAGCGATCATAATCCATTGCTGGTGATTTTAAATTTTGCATCTAGTCCGATTTTTATGATATTACACCCTCAATTGACCGTCTTCGATTAAAATGGAGAGGAATTGACTGTGGGTCCATCTTAGCAAGTGTACAAACAACACACCCACATTTGATAAAATCTTGCTTGTCCCCCAGTGGAAACCATGATAAATTAATTGCAGATTTTGAAGCTTTATGTTCAACCATTAAAACCCTCCTGTCAGTCCCATTACCCAAGGAACGCAAAGAGCCTAGATGGTTCGATTCATCTTGCTCCTTGGCCAAAAGAGAACTAAGAAAGGCACTCTCTGTCAAACCAAGGTGCAAAGTTGTTGTTCAAGCTGCCAGGAAAAATTATAAAGATAAAATATCGGAAAGGAAGGCTACTTTGCTTTCCGATCACTGGGACTCCTTGTTAATTAGTGCGAACTTGGGTGGCAGTGGCCCATTTTGGGCCGCTGTCAGGAGAACGAGGGAAATGGGAAAAGAGCTCACACAAATTAGCTGCAATATAGCAAGTGCAGCATGGGAAAGCCATTTCTCCAAAATCTATGCAGCCCCCTCCGAAGTGTATTCTCTCCCTAATTCAGACCAATTGGATGGTTTAAAGATTATGGACCATGAAGTTAAAATAGCCATAAAAGAGAGTTTAGGAAACAAGGCGCCTGGACCAGATGGCCTTCCCATCGACATTATTAAATACAATGTCGACTTGTGGACATCAATACTCCTTAATATTTTAATAGTCTCCCAAAAGCAGCCATGCCGGCTACTTGGGCTACCAGTATTATTGTCCCAATTTATAAAAAGGGAGACAGATCTGATCCAGCAAATTATCGTCCTATCTCCCTTTTGGATAATACCCTAAAAGTTCTAGGACGTATAATCTACAATAGGGTATTGGAATGGGCGGTTGATACTGACTTTTTAGATCCTTGTCAGATGGGGTTCAGGAGCGGGGTAGGAACAGTGGAGCAATGTTTAAATTTAAAACTGATAATTGATAAATATTGCATTGCCCGCTCATCTCCTACCTACCTTGCCTTTATGGATCTTTCATCCGCTTTTGATCTTGTGAATAGATCTAAGCTCTGGTCAATTCTCTCATCCAATGGTCTTGATGACACTTTCGTTAGATTTTTAGCCTATCTCCATACAGACCTGAAAGCACGGGTACGTATTGGGATGGGTGGAGAGGTCTCGGGAGCCATTGAGATAGGGAGGGGGGTGAGACAGGGGTGCGTTTTAGCACCCCTGTTGTTTATTATTTATATCAATGGTTTATGCAATCACTTGAAAAAAGCAACCTCTGATGTTCCACTGATTCTAGGCAATTCTTTACCTGTGCTTTTATATGCAGACGATGCGGTGCTTATGGCCCGCACTCCTAATGCTCTCCGTCTGCTTGTACACAGTTTTGTTGATTTTATGGAGGGCTTGGACTTGAAGGTACATTTAAAAAAATCTTTCATTATGTCTTGTGGACCGGGCAAAAGGAAACTCAGCACAATCCGGATAGGCACAGATAAACTAGAATCTGTTCCTAAATTTCCTTATTTAGGGTTGGTTTTCGCTGCGAACAGCTCATGGAGTGAGCATTTGGCCCACGCCACGAGCAAGTTCTCGAAAGCCAACAATTCTGTTCTGAGTCTCCCTCGCCCAAAGAAAATTGGTGCCACTAGGGCTATTTTAAAGATTTTTAAACTACAGTGTTCACCTGTCGCCACGTATGGAGCAGAGGTATGGGGGTCGGGAAGCAGTATTTGTATCCAAAGAGAGGAAAACCGTTTTTGCAGAAAAGTGCTGGGCGCACCGATTTCCACATCTGATTTTATTTGTCATAACAAACTTAATCTTCCTTACATAAGTGATTTCATTAGAGCAAGACCAGCTCTCTTCTGGATTAGAATCTGGAGGAATGATGCTGCTGTCCTTACACAAAATATTATTAAGGACTGCCTAAATTGCGAACATGGTATGAAGATTCCTTGGCTCATAGAAGTTTCTAAATCACTTAATGAAGTTGATAGAGGCACTTTGTTCACCGCCCCAACGTCAATTGAACAAAAGGACAAAGTTGAGGTTCAAAATGCACTTTATGCACTTTATAGAAATGGTCGCACAGGAAGAGAATCCCAGAAATCAAGTGTTATGAAATATATAGGAAATGGTCTCTGTAGACAAACTCTGCCGCCCTATCTCTCCCTCCCCATGTCCAGCTGGGAGCGATCTTCATTGTTTCGTTTAAGGGCAGGAACTGTAAAATTTTTGCTGTCTTTTCCTATGGGGTACCAACATAGTGCTGATCTCACTTCATGTCCCTGTGATGGTGTGAGCACACAGGATGATCTGCACTTTTTATTTTTCTGCAAATTTTATTTGAGATTTATTAAATGGTTTTTAACTCCTTATTTTAAAAAATACAGACCTCTCACCCTCAAAGAATCCTATATGATGCTGCTTACTTTGGACACTGATGAACTGACCTTCCGCACTAGCACTTTTTTAAGATCAGCCATACGAGCGCGTAAGACGATGGAAAATCCCTGAAATTAGAAACTATTCACAATGGTGTTTATTGTGTAAACATTACAACGAAATGAAACTCACTGTATAGTTATTGTATGAATTTTTATGATATTATGAAATGTTTCTCTGTACAAATTCTTTTTATTGTTCTGTCTGTATTATATACAAATGTTTTATTGCTGTAATCGGTACTTTTATGAATTTTATGAAATTCGAATAAAGGTCTTTTGAACTTGAACTACACCACCTCTTTAATTCTTTTATTTCCTCTGCTAAAGCTTCTGGATCCTTCCTGGAAGCCCTCATTATCATAATTCCCAAACCAGACAAAGATCACTCCCAATGTAAACATTTTTGCCCTATTTCCCTGATTAATTATGACTGTAAAATTTTTGCTAAAATTCTTGCTTCCCGCCTAGATGTCCTCATCCCTCTCTTGATTAAAACTGATCAGGTTGGCTTTGTCAAAGGTAGGTTGGCCTCTGATAAGGCTCGTATGTTCGCGAATATTATTTCCCACAGTAAATCATTTAAATCTCCACTTGCAGCCCTGTCCTTAGATGAGGAGAAAGCCTTTGATCGGATCAACTGGCAATTTATGCTTCGGTCTTTGCAATGGTTTGGTTTTGGTCCCTTTTTTATTTCCTTAGTTAAACTCCTTTATTCCTCTCCTCGTGCTAGTATCTTTGTCAATAACCAGTTTTCTATTTTTTTTCTTTGAATAGGGGTACACGGCAGGGTTGTCCTCTTTCCCCATTATTGTTTATCCTATTTCTCGAACCTTTTTTAGAACGTATTCAAACTAACTCCAATATCCATGGTTTCAAATCAGATACTATTGAAACAAAGTTATCCGCATATGCAGATGATATTCTTGTTTATTTGGCTGACCCAGTTTCCTCTTTACCACATTTCATGGATGAAGTTCGTTTATATTCTTCCATCTCTGGTTACAAACTTAATCTCTCCAAAACAGAAGTCCTGCCTCTCAATTCCATTTGCTACCAATACATGTTTCACTCCACAGACTTTGCCTGGTGCCCTTCCAAAATAAAATACCTTGGCATTTGGTTTTCCCCCTCCCTCGCTGATACCCTTAAGTACACTTTTGATTTCCTTGTCAATAAACTCAAGTCCCTTCTCCAAAGTTGGTCTCCCTTATTCTTGTCCTGGTGGGGTAGACTGGATACCATTAAAATGATGATTACGCCTCATATTCTTTATACTGTATCTATGCTCCCCATAAAAATTCCTTGCTCATTTTTTGCTTGTTTGAATTCTATATGCACAAAATTTTTGTGGAATGACAAACATCCTCGCATTGCTCTGCAAACACTCATTCGTCCTAAAAATGAAGGTGGTGTACGGTTCCCCAATTTTAAATTATATCACTCTGCTTTTGTTATACAACAATCCTTCTCATTAGCATATGATTTTTTGACTTCACCTGTACCCAAATGGGTGTTGTTTGAACGCTCCTTATTGAGAGACTTTTCGTTTCAACATGCTGTTTTCATGTCCAATTGTTCCTTTTGTCTCAACACCCAGTTCTGAAATACTCTAAGACACTGTTGCTTGACACTTTCACCAAAGACTTATCTCCCCTTCAATGTTTTTTATCGTCCGCTGTATGGTATAATAAGTTCCTCAAATATAAGGGCAAGTCTTTCTACTACAAATATTGGAAGGCAAAGGGAATCTCTTTTGTATATCAATTCCTTTTCAATAATTCTATTCTCTCTTTCCCAGAATTGCAAACTTTGTATCACCTGCCTATTTCATGTTTACAGGAATATAACAACATAACTGATGCTATTCGTTCTCCCTTGACGCTCCTTTCTCCGCCCGCTCTTTTGCCCTCCTTTTCCCCCACATCCCCACTCTACCCTTTGTTCCCTTTACAACAACCGAAAGCTGCCCATGTATATAGTTTACTGGTTTCTAATGTTTTGGATCGTCCTAAATCCCGTGTTGAGACAGCCTGGGAGGCTGATTTGAACATTTTGCTGCCAGTTGATGTTTGGGATCGCTTATGGTCCAAATTATTCAAGGTTTCTAGTGCTGCTCGCATTACTCAATCCCTTTTTTTCATTTATCATAGAGTTGTTCATACACCTGTAAGTATTTCCAAGTTTTCTCCTGCTTCACCCTCTGTATGCTGGTCTTGTTCTTCCGTACCAGGTACACTTAAACATCAACTGTTTGACTGCCCTTCTGTCTTCTCATTTTGGAACTCTACCTGGGATATATGCATGCGTATTCTTAAATGTTCTACACTGTTCTCATTTGCAAATGTATTTTTAGGTTCTTTATCAGATGATATAGATATGGTCTCATCTAATGCTCGATTACTTGATTTGTTTATTGCTATTGCATTTAAAGTGATTCTATCTTGCTGGAAAGATAATTCTAAAATTTCTGTTATAACTTGGAGGAATTTCATATGTGATGAACATAGGATTTCTGTTGCTTCTTCTTCTTCTGTCCCTCTAAAAATTAAATCCGATCTCCTATGGCTCCCATTTGCTTCTTCCTTTCCCCCTCCTCCTTCCTTCTCTTTCTTCTCCTTTTTTCTTTTTTTTCTTTTCCTTTCTTCTTTCTTCTTTCTTCTTCTTTTCTTCACTTTTCTTTCTCCTCCTCATTGATGTTTCTGAATTTTTTCTTTTATTAGCCCTAGTGCCTCCTGTTTTCCCTTATTATATTTACTTCCATTATTGTATGGCTTGTTTGTGTCTTTGCTAAAACTCAATAAAAATCTCTTAAACAAAAAAAATGAATACAATTAAATGAAATTAAATGAAATGATTCAATGAAATTAATGAAATGTCATGGACATAGTTTGCTGAAAGTGAAGTTGGCTTGAGAATATATGAGACTGATGATCAACAGACTGTTTTTGAGAAACTTCCATGATAAAAGCTGCCACATTTAATTTTGACTAAATTCTGATTTTTTGTTGAACTGGTCAACTGACACTTCTGATTGACTGGACTTTTGAATTGAACATTTTTATGAACTTTAGGGTCAAGGTTCCTGTAGAAGAGTAAGGACATAATTTTAGAAGAAGGTTGTCGTAAGGGCTAGAGACTGACTTTGAAGCACCTGAGCTTGGCATACAGTTTAAATAAGTCAAAAGTTTATCAGATTATTGCACACAATTCAAAGATGCTTGTAGACTGCTTGTTTGTTTTATTTATTGGATTAATTTTCCTTTTCTAATTCATAAGAAACCATTGTGACCCTTTCACAGAAAGGGTGTAGAGCAATACTGGTCATAGTATCATTAATTTCTATTATAGTAATGATATGCTTGTTAATAAGCCTGAGTTTCCCCTGCAGAATTAGTTGCCCCTTTCGCTCCTTACGCTTGTAATTGAACAATCTAGCTTAGATCCTGATCCTGATTTCAATGGTGAAGCCGAGCAAACACAAGTTTAATTTAGAGCTTCTACACTGCAGAGAGTCTGAGGGTAACTTTTCAAATAGTGTTTTCATTAAGCTGTTCTATGGCTATTAACAGTTAAGACGCTAAAGGGGTCAATCTGTGCACCTATTTTCAGACATTAGATGCAGGTGATAAGAGTTATCATCACATTCCACTAACATACCCCATAACTTGTAGTATTATCATTCGTTTGTTTTATAGATAAGGTAGGTTTAGGTTATCATTTTTCAAATGTTGACAAGCCTATACACAAGGTACCTATGTTTAGGGCATGGATTCTGTATTCTTCGGTTGCATGTGCAATTAAATGGGTTGACTTTCTGGAAGGCAAGACTAACTTGTCTTATAATGAAGGGAATATTACTTACAAGATGAACGGGGATGAAAAGGACTTTATGGAAGAGTTAGAGGCAAAAGGGGAACAGTATACTAGGAATTCAAAAATAGCAAGGCTACAAATTATGGGAAGGAAGAACAGGAGTCAAAGGATGCAAGAGTAAACTCAAGATTGAGTCTGGATATGGTGAAGGAGGGGAAGTTATTTTTCTTAAAAGCAAAACAACGGGGGGCGTGGCTAGCAGCCGAGCATGGCGGCAGCATAGTCGAGAGGCTCCGGGTGTGAGGCGGCCTTCCCACTACAATCCGCTTACTTATCCGACACCCTGAAGCCTCGGATGGGAGGAACCTAGGTACAGGACCGAGCAGCGTCCGACCAAGAAAAATTCGGTCCCTCCTGTGAGCCGGGACACAGCAAACAAGGATCCGACGCATAAGGGCCTGGCTGCCGCGTGAAAAACCGAGTGGTGGTGATCCCTGAGGCCGGGCGGAAGTGAGAGAGATGCAAAGGGGTCCCGCCGGAAGTACCGGTCAGTTGAAGCACCCGCTCCGTGACAAAGGGGGAAATGACAGGGAATCCCTTCCCTGCCGACTGGCTTCACCGGCGGTTGGACGTCGGCGAGAGCTGTGGCGGAGGAGAATACAGCAGTGAGGCCATCGGAACAGCTCCGGTCGGGGAAAATCGGGAGCGCCTGTCCAACGCGCACTACAGAAGCACCTCGAGTGAAGCTGAGCGCCGCCGGAACCGGAGGTTGAAGCCAGCTGACATTCCTACGGCCGAATAAACTAAAATAAATAACGTCCCACACGACTTGATTGAAGGCCTGCGGCGGTGTAGGAACATAGACTGGGTTGGGCACATCTCTGCCACGGTGACTGTGGGTGACTGGGTTGAGCTGAAATTCCTGACCTGGCGATTGCTCTTGCCCACTGCTGGTGGGGGTTGACCCACAGGAACACATATAAACCGGGGCGAAGTCTGAGGTGGACTGCTGGCTACGTGTCGGCCACATACTGGCGTATATTAAAAGGTGAGGCACGGGTCCCCCGGCGGCGTGGTGGGAGACGTTAACAACTGGACGCAGTGTGTGGGCCCACAGTCCCTTCTGGCAACAGTTACACGACAGCGAAGAGAGGATACCTCGCGCCACGTGCAATACCGGTTCAGTAAAAGTGAGGGGCGGCTTTAGAGACCTCCTGAGCGAAGAAGGCTACCGTTAAGGCACGCACCAGCAGGGGGGCAGGAGCGGTGAAGCATCACTGCGCCGATTCCCGAAAACTCGGATTTACAAAAACCAGGGAGGAGAGAGGCGCCAGGTCTCAAACGCCAGACCTAAGCCAAACCGAGGGGGTGCGCCCCAGGGGTCCGACAACAAAAGCAGTGGCGAAAGGGCGCTATCGGAGGGGCACCATGGCAGGCAGAGGCGCTAAAGGCAGCTCAACGCAATCCAGGTTGGATAAATTTGCCTACGACAAGCACAATCCTCCTCAGTCGGAGCCTCGTACCTCCACGGGAAAAACGCCTAACGAAGAAGGCCCCAAGAAAGCGACGCTTGAAGACGTTATGAAAGCGCTGGCGCAGGTGCAAGCAACGGTGGGGTCTACTGCTACAGAGATCGCCTTACTACGCACAGATTTTCACAAGATTAGCGAGAGGGTGAAACAGGTCGAGGTAGTCGCAAAATCCTTGGTGGAGGACGTCTCGGAACTCCAAATAGCGATGGGGCGAGTGGAGGCAGAAAACAAAATGCTCAAGGAGACGCTGGACGACCAGGAAGGACGCTCGAGAAGGAACAACGTCCGGATTCTCGGGGTTCCAGAATCAGAAGGTACACGCGCTACTGACCTCTACGTGGAAGAGTTGATCAAGTCGACACTTCAGCCTAAAAGGCTCTCACACTTCTTCTCGGTGGAGCGGGCGCACAGGGGGCCTGGTGGAAAGCCAAAACCGGGGGCCCCACGAGACCAATCTTTGCCTGACTATTTAACTTTCGCGACCGGGACGCCATCTTACAGGGTAACGAGGGTATCACCGCCGATCCAGATTCAGAACTCCACACTCGCTTTCTTCCCGGACTACACTGCTGTGGTCGCTTGTCGGAGGACAACCTTCCTTGAGGTCAAGAAAGACCTGAGAGCAAAAGAACTATCTTATTCAATGTTGTTCCCGGCGCGGTTGAGAGTTGTAGCGGATAATAAAGTGTGGATCTTTGATACCCCAGGGGCGGCCCGCGACTGGCTGGAGGGCTGGAAACAAGTAGGCCGGCCCCGCCGCACTGACAGGACTAACCGGAGCCAACGAGGAGACAGCCAAGCGGGGTCGCAGGCATCGGGCAGGGAGGGCACGGCGCGGTCGCCAACTCAGGACCAAATTGAAGCGGATGGAGGTGAGGACGCATGAGTTCCTGGCACGCGGCAAGGTGTTACGTAACAGCGGCAAGAATGCTGGAATCACGCTTGGACACTGACCTGGGGGACTTCAAAGAGGGCAGGGGAGACGCCTGCTCCGGAGGACACTTCGCCCCAGCAAGCAAGTACACTGTTAATGAGTTGGGGGAAGCACTCTGCTAAGTTGGGGGGGCGGGCGGTTCTAGGTCCGCTGAGCAGGGAGGCAGGGAGGGGGGCGGTTTGGGGGGGCAGTTTTGTTGTTCTTCATGTTTTGCAGGCTGGACACAGGCACACAGGGCCGCACACACTCAATTCGGGTTTCGGAGACGGGCAACACACATGGGCGGTGGGACATGTCAGGCACCCAGATGGTCATGATGGCGGACATACACAACACACACTCCGGCACCTCTGAGGGGGAGTTGCCTAGGTCATCAGTCACCCCCCTTCGGATTATGACTTGGAATGTAAGAGTCCTGGGGGACAAAATTAAGCGGGGTTTAGTAATGCATGCAGTGAAGTGGCAGGGCCCTGCACTGGCACTTTTGCAGGAAACACACCTCACCGGAGGGGCCTCCAAAGCATTAGATAGGAGAGGCTACACGATGGCAGTGCTCTCGGACTTCACCTCAGGCTCTAGAGGAACGGGCATTCTAATTAAAAAATTGTTCCCCTTCATAATACTAAGTACCAAAGTCGACGAACAGGGCTGTTTTGCAGCAATACAGGGACAGTGGGAGGGGAGGCTCTTGAACGTTGTATCGGTGTACGTCCCTCCGGCACTCCACACAGTTAAGCTGCCAGAGTTGGGTGACTTCCTTCTCTCCCTACCTGAGGGTGATATAATTATGGGAGGGGACTTTAGCATAACAGTAGACCCCTATTGCAGATAGATTCCCAGTCAGGTCCCAAGCCCCTGGACCCTCTCGCTTCCACAACTTTCTGGAGGCCATGGGGTTGGTAGACGTGTGGAGACACACACATCCCACTGCAAAACAATACACCTTCCACTCCATGGTCCATAACAGTTTGTCAAGGATTGATTACTTTCTGATGTTGGGTAACGGCCTACAACAAGTAGACACTATCGAGATCCAACCTCGGGGAATATTCGACCATTCTCCTGTGGTTTTGACCCTATCCACCCAGGAGAAATCTCGTAAATGAATCTACCCCATACACGCATCATATCTCAATGTCCCGAAGGTCAAAAAGGCTCTTTGGAACGCGACAAAATACTATTTTGAAGAAAATTCGGCATCAGTACAGTCCTCTGCTGTTGTAAGGGAGGCGTACAAGACGGTGTTACGGGAACAGGCGATAGCGTCTATTACAGGATATAGGCGTGAGAGACAACTAGAACTGTCCCAGTTAGAACTAGCAATGCAGGAAACAAAACGAGGCCCATATGGCAGACCCGACACCAGCAACGTCGCACACATTACTTCTATGTCAGCAACAGTATAAGGAACACTTGCAACACCAGACAGCTGAGCAAATCACTGCTACCGCGCATAGAGTATATGACATAGGCGATAAGGCAGGGAAGATGTTGGCCTGGTTAGACAAGAGAGGAGGAAGCACTAAAGGGATACAACAGATATATAATAAGGAGGGACTGGCGCACACACGCCCAGAGGGGATAGTGAGGGCCTTGGCAGACCATTTTAAAGCGGTGTATACTCCAGAAAGAGTGGTGTCGACGGAAACGGTGCGAGCATCGCTCAGCCACGTCGTCATACAAACACTGACGTCGGAGGCAGTCACGGAGTTAGAGGCGGACATTACGATCGAAGAAGTCAGACAAGCCATACACGCGGTGAAGTCAGGGAAAACACCGGGACCTAATGGCATCCCAATAGAATGGTGCCAATCTATGTCTGACCATCTTAGTGGGCCCCTATTGGCTATGTTTACTGAGAGTTTGAGCTCGGCGGAACTCCCGTTAGATCAACGGACTGCCACTATCGTAGCGATCCCCAAGCCCGGAAAACCACCAGCGGAATGTGCGTAATACCGCCCCATCTCCCTTCTCAATGCGGAGATAAAAATTCTGGCGAAACTCCTAGACGCTAGGCTCCTCCCCCATCTCCCACAGCTGATACACCCAGACCAGTCGGGCTTTATGCCCCACAGAAACACAGCCCTTAATCTGCGACGGGTGTATGGGGTGTTGGCCAAAACACAGTCACACACCAACCCAGCGGTCATATTGGCACTCGACGCAAAGATGGCCTTCGACTTGGTGGAATGGCAATACCTCTTCGAGGTTCTGTCACATATGGGGTTTGGTCCTAAATTCATAGCATGGGTCCGGCTATTGTATACCAACCCGGTGGCGCAGGTCGTGGCAAACGGTCACCTTTCCCCTGTATTTCCCTTAGCTCGGGGCACCAGGCAGTGGTGCCCCCTGTCTCCGCTACTCTTTGCGATAGCGCTGGAACCTCTGGCAACCCTAATACGCTTGACTCCACGGCTTAGAGGGATCACCTGGGCGGAGGGGTGGGAGGACCGCCTCTCGCTCTACTCAGATGACATGCTTGTCTACCTTACAAATCCGGCCCATGGCATCCCGGAACTACTGGCACTGTGCAACGCACATAGGGAGGTCTCAGGCTACACTATAAATTGGGAAAAGTCCGAACTGTATGTATTACAAGGACCACCCCCCATACTTGCTGCCGTTTGTCCCTTACGAATCACGGGATCCTCCTTCAAATACCTTGGCATACATGTTTCGCGCGACCCGGCGGAATTCTTTGATAAAAACTTGAAACCGCCGTTGGATCGACTGAGACATGATGTTAAATATTGGGCGACTCTACCTTTCACATTATTGGGCAGGGCAGTGCTCTACAAAATGATGTCGCTGCCAAGATTTCTCTATGTCCTTGATAACACGCCATATCCGGTGCCACCCGGATACTTTCGGCGGGTATCGGCGCTGGTGTCCAACCTGCTATGGAGTAATCTCCCAGCACGCATAGCGCAGGCCAAATTGAACAGGAGTTGGTACGATGGGGGGATAGCGCTGCCAAACCTGCAGTAATACTACTGGGCGGCCCAATTGAGTCCCATCAATCAGTGGCTGTACGCCCCCCCAGGATGACCCGGCCTATAAGGCCGACAGGATGCAGTTAGGTACTAACAGTATGCTGGCACCCCTTTACGATAAAAGCCTTGTCAACAAGATGGTGGGGCCCACCAGGCTTACGACCACACTGTGGCACACAGCACAGTCTAAACTAGGGTGGAAAGGGAAAATCACTAAGCTCACCCCAATGTGGGACACTAAAGCATTGGGGAGCCTGAGACATTGTAAGGGCTTCACACAGTGGGACGACATTGGGATATCGACAGTGGGAGATCTATGGGACAAAGGCACAGTGATACCCTTCACTCAGTTACAACAGCAGCATGAGTTAGGGGTGACAGAATCGTACAGATACGTACAGATTCGACACGCACTGCTTACAGCCATACCACGGGACTCGGAAGTCCCGGAGGCATCCCCCCTTGAAGACCGCCTCTTACAGAATACATGAAACAACGGGCCACATCATTTACTTATCGTAAGTAGCTTAACAACCTACCGGACCCTACAGCAAAACTGAGAGGAAAATGGGTGGCGGAGGTGGGGGATATGGACGAGTCCGAATGGAATGAGGCATTGGCTTCGCCGAAGGAGGTGGGCATATCGGCTAAATTCCGCCTAGTGCAGCTTAAAATCCTCCACAGGGTATACTACACAAGAACGACATTACACACCATAAAGCAGGCTCAACATCCCTACTGTCTGCATGGCTGTGGAGAGGAGGGAAAATTTTTGCACACCATTTGGGAGTGTCCCCATATAGTGGAATTTTGGAGACGAATAATGCGCACCATTTCACAGACACTGGGGCAGTCCCTCGTACCTGAGCCACGTAAATGCCTGCTGAATGTGTGGGACCCGAACGATCTAACCAGACCTGGGCAAACGTGGGCCACGATAGGTATGCTAATAGCAAAACGAGATATAGCTCAGAAATGGGGCGCGGCAGAGGCCCCCACGCTGGCACACTGGTGTACGAACATGAATAGAGTTATGATCACGGAGAGGGCAGTCTACACAGCGAGGGCCTGCCCCCGCAAATGGTACAAGATATGGACCCAATGGAACGTGTTTAGGGGGGAGATCTGTGAACCCCTACAGGAGGACGAGCCGTTATCGTCAGGGGATGAGGAGGAGGAGGGGTGAGACTTGAGTGGATACAGCAGGCGGGCATTGAATGATTTCCAGCCACCACAGACATGACACACAGTTGGGGGGGTGACGAGGCATATCTCTTTGACTCTACATGGTAATCGGGGGGAGTAGCCCCCATGGGTGTGTTGGATGCAACGCAATAGCTCTTGTTCGCCCACAGAGACCTTTCATTACAAGTAAGACAGGACGGGTGATGTGCTCTAACCAATGTGTATGCCTTATGGTTTGCTTATTGTTAGTTTGTTTACTTACTTTAGCAAATTCATCATATTAGAAAATACGGACCTATGAGATATGCGGTGTAATGGTGCAAGATATGTACGTTAACTACTAAGCAGTGCCGCCGGACCACCGGGTTGTCGGCTGATGGGCTGTGTTACTTCAAAAGTGTTGATTAGTATTGTTTTTTTGCCGCGGCCGGCCCCCGGGGTTGTAGGCCATACGCTGTGTAAGTTCGGGACTGTACAATAAAGGTCCTTTCTAAAAAAATAAAATAAAAAAAAAAGCGAAACAACATGTTAAGAATCCATTGGAGGTAGAATGAAGTAAGTGTGTACAGGAAGTGGAATTAGAATGAATATATCCTGGCTGGACAAGAACCTGCGGTTCCTGGAGTGTATTATATATGTAGGACTAACACTTATCTTCAGCTTCCATCTAATTGGGTGGGTAGCTGTTGCATGGGTTTAGAGTTTACAGATGTAAATCATGCAGAGCAATTAAAAGGTAAGAGTAGAGTTGCACATGAGAGATGTGTTTGTACTACATAACAAGTAGTAGGTGATATTTTTGGTGCTATGATTACTTCCATAAGTGTGATTTTGAACAGAAATTAGAAAATGTCCTACCTTAGTTGCCACTGTAGCTGCATTAGATGCAGTATATTCAGATTAGCAGCAATGAGAGCCATGGTTCTCCAAAACCTTCATGCTTTAGACATTTTGCTCTTAAAAGAAGGCAGAGTTATATACAGTTTTGGATGTCCTGCAGTGCTCCACTTATGTACCATGCAAGAGCAATGTAATCAACAAGTTTGTCACAAATATTACAGATCTGTCAAAAGACTTGATGGCATTGGAAGAGATGTGCTGGGGAAACAAGTAGGAAAGGTTTCTCTGTTATAGGTAGCCTGAAATAGTGAGTTCGTTAGTGGGCCTTTAGGTGGCATTTAAAGACAAATATTGATTATTGGTGTTTCTGTGGTTTGTTTGTTTTTAATCATAGAGGGATTTCAGTTCATTAAGAGATAGAAAGGTTCAGACAAGAAAGGTGGAAAGAAGTCAGCTGATGGCAAGGGACTGAAAAGAAAGAAGGAAGAAATAGAAATGGAGGAGATACAATGTTATGTCTATTATGAGTTGAAGGAACTGGAGGGATCTAGACAGCAGCAGTAGACAGCAAACAGTTTTTAAAACTGTCATGCAGGAAAATGGTGGATGTTTTTTATGATTGCTCCCAGAGACATCAGAGGGGGAATTATTTATTTATTTGCCCTTAATATTGTAACATGTGACTTGCATAACCATAGCCGACATGATTTACAAATGATTTATTCATTATTTATGCATATTATTCCAAATATTATTTTGTACTATGTTTTATGTTTAGGTTTAGCAAATTGAAAGAGTCATATATTGTGATTAACTTTAGTTAAGATATGTGCGGTTCAATAGTGTCATGAATAGCCCTAGGTTGTCACATGGAAGTACTAGACCTGGTTAATGAAATGCCATTTTTACATGCTCACATTCTCCGGTTTCCTTCTGTCCATAAACACGGTGACATATGACACACATTCATTTCCGTGCACATAGAGTATAATATTCCTCAAACTAGTTTTTGCCTACAATATCACTTTGTAGGCACTCTATCAGAACACCTTGAATATTCTGTACAAGGGCTAAGTTCAGCATACAGGATGTTGTTATTTGTCTTTGGCCACTCGGCGACAGAGCTATCACAATAGAATAAACAATATCTGCCTGACTAGGGCTTCGGCATGGCAACATGGAAGATGTTATTATATATATAACATCAAGCCTTTGTTTATTCAGAGGACCACTTCGCTCTCGAACTCTACACCAATACGGGCAGCTTGCTGCCACTTACCCACAGGTAATGGAGAGTTCAACCACCCAATAGGGATTTGGCAAATTCACTCACCTTAAACATGATAGAGAAGAATGTGCTAGGTAGGAGTACACAGTATAACAGTATTTGTATGCAAGTATATAGTTTTCGCTAATCAGCAAAATAGTAGAATTGTTTATTTTTTTCACCATTCTCTTAATGTTAACCACATTATTCTGTTTCCTTCTATTAATCATTGCAGCCCAAGTATTTTACTCAATAATAATAATACTTCAACGAATATTGAAAAAGCATACTGTGTATTTCTTATGTATTTCTGTGGGAATGCAGAGGTGACTAAGCAAAAGGGTGCTAGATTTGTTACCACAATTTCCTTGGGGAGTCAGGGTTGTTAAGTTCTGAGGTTGCACATCCATTTGTTACCTTGTAAGGTTAGGTGTACAGGTGGCGCACTATGAGCTAGCAGGACTATAAGTCAACATATCCTGAGGGAAGCTCGGAATCAGTCTTGCACCAGGCCAAAGTTTATGTTGTTCTACAAACTTAGTTTTACTTGGGAAAGTATAAGCTGTACAGCAAGGTGCCTTACCTTATGTTTGAAATCAGCATTGAATTTCTGCATAACACTTTTTCTGTTTCAGGCACCAGAGTTACTGTGTGCTGATTTAGAAATATTATTCTTTGTTTGGCTTACATTTTGAAAGATCTTAGATTAGCAGTTAGTTTGAAGAGTGATTTCAATGCCTGCACAGGAAGGGAAGTTGAGAAGGTGAATACTTACTTTTTGTGAAGGACAAAATGAGGGAATCAGCTGACATTGTATTGTCCGCGAGAAGGAGGGCAACTCCAAGTATGGATAGAACATTGTTTTTGACTGGTTCACGTCTGGTGGGAAACTGAAGAATGTATAATTTGGATGGAACTTATGTTTTATCTGTGCGAAGCTTGTTTGTTAGTTCAGATCACTTGCCCCTGTCCACCTTTGCAGATGGACATCTTATTCTTCTTATTGAGACCAATGCCCCCTATTTTTCAGCCTATAGAGATAATCTTGAAAGCAAGCACACTCATTCTCATTCTAATTAGAACCTCTGTTTCTTCTGTCAATCCTATATTTGCTGGCACCTGCTGCTTCTAAACTTCCCCAACTTGCCCACCACCTTAGCATTAGGGAGTTTCCTTTATGGAAACAGGAGTTTGCTCTGATTTGCATATGCTGCCTTGAATAATTCAGTATCCGCATTGGTATTTGAACAACTCAGATTATATTTATGTATGCTGTATTCAGGTGAAAACTTACTCTTCTCTGTTGTTAATGTGGAGCAAAATTAGCTTCACCGCCAATGCTGTTTTAATGAATATGTGATTTCAGCTTCAGTTCAAGATAAAGATCTGTCTTTGCGAACATAATGGAGTTCCGAGTTCCCACCAAGTTAACGTCGCTCCAATGCCATCCTAGTAACATCTGGTTCTCAACTTTTGTATTGTTTCTGCTTGCTGAATGCATTGTCGCTAACATGAATTGTATGCTGTTGGAACATTTACAACTTTGTTTTGTACCGAGACTTTTGGATGTTTAAATCTTGACCTTTTCCTGCCTTACTGTGTACTATATATGCCTCATGTGTATTCTGATTTTATAAATGCATTGTTCCTAATCTGATGTTTTTCTGAGGTGATAGGCAAATGTAAATGTGACCTGGAATTACTTAGATCCATATGTCTTTTGGCTCAGAGCCTAATTTTAATTTGTATTTTTGGAGATGACTAGACCAAGATCTACTACTTGTTAGCGCAGGTGCTGGCATAACACTAAGTAGTGCTATGTGACGCAAATGCTCATAAGTGCCAGCATTGATAAACAGGGTTGGACTGGGAAAGAAAATCGGCCCAGACAGCAAAAATAAGTGTCCCCATTAGTGAAATAATGTAGCTAAAAATGTGCCAAAAGATTTGGCCCACATTTGTAAAGTTTTGAACTTTTAAAGACATTCTGTGTAGGTGTTTTGCAAGGCACTGGAGACTGCATGCATATGTGCTCGCTGCAGGCAATGCTTGAGGTAATATCAGGGATATCAACAGGAGAACATTTCCCACCAGATCATAAAACAGGCCCACAAACAGCCAAAAAACGGCCCACACCCCTACCAGCCCATCGGGCACTGCCAATCTGCCCTGTAGGTCAGGCAGCGCTAGTGGATACACGTTTACAAGCAAAGGTTATTTTGTGTCAAACATTGATGCAACTGCAGCGTAAATGCTAAACCGTACCTACTAAAATCACATGAAGTAGCACAAATGAACGCCTGCACAACAATAAAATAAAGATTTTATGAAATAAAAGTAAATAGGATGTCATACTACAAACTACAGTAGAGACTGAGCCATTGTTAATTGACGTTATTTACTCTTGAGAAAGAACACTGTTAACTAGAATTCCATTGGGCAGCATACCTAGTTACCACAGTTTTTCCCTGGGCCAATTTGAGTCTGCCTCTATTTTTACTTGTCCATGTGACAAATCCTCCACGCACACACTGTTATACGTTGTATTTCTTTTGGCAAATTTTATAAATCTTTTATGCACCATTTTTTAATCCCTGTTTTTAAGATTTATGGATTTTATGAATGCAAACCTGCACTTTATTTTTTTCCAGTTATTGATTGCTCCTTTACTCTATTGTTTGCTTTTTAAAATCTGCTGATTGTTATCACAAATCAATGATTTTTAAGTTGACTGGTTCTAGTCATGGTTTTGTGATTTTTCTAAACATTTAAGATCATATTCATTAAATTGTACTTTTAATATTATTTATTAATAATCAAATAATAACTGAAACGGAACATAAACTCTATGGGGCTGATTTTGATGCGGCCCATAAAGGCTCCAACAGACAGTCGGAGCCTTTTGTGCCACATCATAATCGAGGCCCTCAGTTTACTTTCCGATCGCATCATTACAATGCTGGTGGTTGTAATCTAAACCTGCTAGTCATTCCAGCTGGCTTCTGGGGGGCTCAAGGAGCCCGTCGGTCAGTTGTAACCAGTTTGTAATCCCAAAGGGCGGGCCTTTCCATCCTTGGGATTACAATGCACGATTTTCGGCATGGTTTCCATGACGGCCTGTCCGACATGGAAACCATGTCGGAAAGCGTGTTTGGGAACCCAAGCAGGGCCCCTTTGGGTGTGCGGCCTTCAGTTGTTGGCCAAGTGGGCAGCTATGATGCCCCCCTGTTCATCCCTGCACCCGTGGCAGGTATATTGAGGTGTCCGTCACAGGATGCAAGGATGAACAGCACCTCCCATTTTCCTATGGGAGCATGTATTACGGCCAGTTTACGGCCGTGATGCACGCTCCCATAGTGATATTTAGGAATGCGAACTAACAGTGTTTGGTCGCATCCTAATTAGGCGAACTGGACCGTGATCAGAGGTCTGTAGGTCCCAGGACCGAGATGGTGTCGAGCAAACGTAAGTTCCCCTGACATCGTAAGTTGCATATGACTATGGAGTTATCAGAGATGTCAATTCAAATGTCATCAGTGATGTAATATGTAGGGTCATGGGCAGTACATGTTTGGGTGCAATTTATAATTATCTCTGTACACTAAAGTGGTGAATTTCAGAGAGAGGTGTTTTGGTTTTCAAACATTCCGTTTTACCTTCAACACCTAACTATACTGTTACTTTACCCTTTGTGTTTTTTCAGTGAAATTCTAGTTTTTTACTGACAGTGTTGTTGTGCAAACATTCGTTCTTCTCTGACAT
The DNA here is from genome assembly GCF_964261635.1 of Lissotriton helveticus. NCBI lineage: Eukaryota > Metazoa > Chordata > Amphibia > Caudata > Salamandridae > Lissotriton > Lissotriton helveticus. The sequence continues at coordinate 1,401,950,377 of NC_136059.1, read as the reverse complement.
TATAATAGTGATTTTACTGAGGATTTGTTTGCTGTTGCTAATCTTGGGTGTAAAAAGCTCCCCTGTCTGCACATTGCAGAAGGAGTGCAGCCCATTTTTACTCCCCGCTAAAGCACTTTTTGAGCCTAATTCTTGAAGGTGCATTTTAGTTTAGATGGACTACCACCATCCCAGCCCTATTCAATGGAACTCATGGTGCGGATGCCCACAGCAGGTGCGCTGCTGACACACCAAAGATGCACCAAAGGAAAGCTCATCTGCGCCCAACCACGCCCATCCATGACCAGTCAGGACCAGAGGCCAGCCATTATGCCGTCAAATATATCAGTTCAGTGGAACACCTCAAGGCCTTTAATTTGATAAGTTACAATATTAACTCTGGTACATTAATTAAACTAAAAGTCAACGAGATTCTTACTCACTTCACCCCTCAATCTATTACACTGTCTCTGCGAGGGTGAATATACCCAAATTGAACAGAGCTAATCTAGTCTCTATTGCTCCTAGAACCGAGGATAACATTGATGTTGTCTACCTTAAAACAGGCACCTTATTTAAGCATAAAATGGAAATATTTGATTTACCTAGCACATAAAAAAACAGATATGCTACAATTTTCTGAAACGTGACTCACAGAGAAATCCACTCCAGACATTTTAGCGTCACCGCCAAATAATTACCATATATTTTAGGTGAATACAATAGCAGAAAAGAGGATGGAGTGGGAAATCAGAAACATACTTTGCTGCTACAATGTGAACAAATATCTGAAGTCAATTTTCTATCACTGAAAATCGGACTAAAGCAATAGACTGATGATGGCACCTACTCTCGACAACGTTATGACATCATATGCCCTTTAATTGTGGACTGCTCCCAATTATTGATTCTTGGAAATTTTAATTCTTTTGTCAGGGCTGAAAATATGGACTAAAAAACTTTGGAATTTATGAAGTTAAAGAACTGTCTGAAATTAGATCAACACATTTAGTTCATACTGATGTTAAAGGAGATCCCCTTGAATTGGTGTGGATGTTCAATCTACAATTAACTGAATTGGAGGTCGTATCTTGCATTTGGTTAGACCACCATTTGATTAAAGCTTAATATACCTTTATTGTTGCAAATTAATAAATGTAGAACAGCATCCAAATGCTACTGAAAACAGCTTCTCATAAATATGAAAATATAAATGAGCCCTGTGCAATATACTACCTCTCTAAGTTACGATGTAAGCCTGTCAGAGAAAGAATTGACTCAATGGCTGGTGGCTGCCATGAATCAACATGCTCCCTTAGAAAACTCTAGACTCATTATGTGGGCAAAGCCAGTCCACTGGTTCTCTCAGGAATTAAAAGCAGCCAAACGAAGGATCTGCCATTGTCAACATCAATGGTGAAGAGGTTCTTCTGTGGAAAACAAGAATATCTTTACAATTGGGAAGACTGAATATAAAGCTCTACTAATAGAAACAAAAACTCTTTACTTTATTAGTAACATTCTGGAAACTCCTAATAAACAAATATAATTATTTTAAACAGTGATTAATTTATTGGACTCAGACAGAATAACTTATGACATTGCTCCAACAATAGAGCTCTCTGGTACATTAAATGGGTCCTTTAAAGATACAATTATGAAGATCAAAGATAGCATTCCCAACAGACATACTGATAATCGTTCAGTTTTGGCATACAGAAATCTCTCTATCTTATATGCATTTTCTCAAATTAATAAAGAACTACTTTGCTTCTTGTTGGCCAGGATGAAATCAGGATCACCATTGAATCAATGCATCTCGAGCGTTTTTAAATCAATGCCATCTGAAATCATGAGCCCTCTCCAATTCTTGCTGAATGAATCCCTTTCTCAGGGGATAGTCCCAAAATCATTTAAAGATGCAATCGTAGTCCCTCTGGTAAAAAAACACAGAGGGTGAAGACACCTCTCTCATGAAGAATTAACGTCCAGTTATCCTCCTACTGTTTCCTTCTAAACGCCTAAAAGCTCATGTGTCACAAGAGCTATGGCACCATCGACAGGAGACCAATTTTTCTAATTTACAATATGCAGTGCATGGATGTTGAATTTCTATTGCACGACGCCCAGGACATATTGTTTGGGGTAAAGGGCAACAACTTTTAATGTGTATTTTGTCCTTGGGACAAGTAGGCCCAACCCTCTGCAGCACAAACACTTTGGCTGCCAGTTTACAGTACCACATTTTGGATCAGGGAAGGGCATTGTCTACAGTTAAGGTAATATGTGTGTCCATGTGTTAATGCTATTCAAACTTGTATTTATGATTCATTAATGCAAAGACTTTATTATGAGGATGAGCACTGAAAGTAAATGTTTTAAGCTCTGACTGCGCTACTGACGGTGGTTCCAGTATAAATTTGTACACACGTTTTCAAAGTTGAATAATATGAGGCTATGTATAGTGCTCCCAGAATGCTCTCTGATTATATGCAAATATTTGCAGACGCTTGATAGCAAGTGTGATGATTCTTTGCTTTCACAATAAAACGTTAACAAAAAATTCAATTATGATTTTTTTTTAAAGATTTTAGGTACCATATCTTTGCAGCATTATTTAGTAACATGTTAATGTATGCTAGTATTTCCCAAAAATATTCATAATGTAAAATCAGTTTAACCATTTTAAATACAATTATAGAAACCAAAAATAAACAAGCATTGGCAAAGCCAGTAGGTCTGCAATTGGAGGACAGTGTTTTGATTTTTTGTCAATGCGTGACTTGTTTAGGCATGGTTCCCTCACATTTCTAACAAGCATTGGAAAAAGCAAAATGTGTTTTTAGTCTCAAAAAGTACACATTCCCACAGGAGTTCTTGGCACTGTACAAAACTACTATGTGTGTCAATATGTTCCTTTTAAAAGAGCAGAATACTGTCACTCACAGTGATGCCAGCTGATAGTGACAGGCAGAATTTTAATACACAAAAAAGGTCATGGTTAACACCGGGCCTAATTAGAGGCCCAATTATTAAAGAAAGTCTCAAAAGTGCATGCATGGTATATATCCTTGCATATGTACAATTTCCTTGAATGCACAGGAATTTACAGAAGTAGGTCAAGAAATAGTACTCTTAGAAAATATTTGCGAACTGCATTTTTCCATGAGCAAATCTGCATGTGTAGATTTGCTCATGTAAAAATCAGAATGTTTCAAAGTTCACTTTTTCTCCAACCACTTTTTTCCTAACCCTGGAAGAAGTTTTACGTCTGCCACTGTCAAGAGTAAATTTCCAACCTTTCTCATTATGAGAAAAGATTAGAGAAGAATTGGTGAAAACCATGCAAGTTAGTAGGTTTGCACAGTCTCGTCCTTCCAACCCTTGCAAAAACCCTGGAACTATTGCTTACCACTAACTTCAGCCCCAGTATGTAGACCTGCAGAAACGTGGCAACATAAAGTAATTGCTAGTATTCAAACCCTACTATGGTAAAAGCCCTGGCATAATCAGAGATGCTACATCAGAACTCTTATATCATGAGATCGCTGCCATAATTTGTCGCAGCATTGCATAGCACAAAAGGGACAAGTGTATTTTGTTACAGGACAAGTAAATATATGAAGCAACCTGCCCTATGGACAAGTAGATATTTTATTAAATTCCACACCCCTGGCACTGTGATGAGGATGAAGGACAAATATCAGTATCGTTCCTCTTGGACTTATCTGCAGCTTTCAACATGGTTGATCATAAAGTATTGGTCGACAATGTGGAGGCTGCTAGCCGTGATGGCCTTGCCCTTTACTGGATAAAATCATTTTTGTGCAGCTGTACTCTGACTGTACATCTTGACCCTTTAGCACCTCTGCAATACAAGTGAATTGTTGGGACCCGTAGAGCTCTTCATTGTCTCCCCACCAAGTGAACCGATATTTTATGTCCCTTATCAATGAATTGGGAAATGGAGATTGCACATATGCAAAAAATACACAGATGATTCCCAAATCCTACTTCAAGTGGAGGACTAAGTTTCCTTCCAGGAAAACTTCCAGAGCTTAATGTGTTATATCTGGGATTGGGTTGGTAACAATTTGGTAAAACTACATGTCGAAAAAACTGAAATAGTCATCTTGAATAAAAAGGTTAACTTGGGAATCAGCTATACTGGTCTGCTGAAACGGGCCTCACCTCCATCCGCAAAACACAAGTAAAAAATGTAGGATTCATCATAGATGGAAAGCCACACTGATTTACAAAAGGCTTAGAAACTCCCATGTTTCACCACTTGTTAGACTTGTCAGCCTTAGGGTGGATGTCCCCCAAACATTGTGCCTTCCCCCTTTCTGTTCTGCTGAATTATTTTCTGTTGGCCTTAGAACTCCACTTGCCACTGCTAACCTGTCGTAAAAAAAGCTCGTGCTCACTCCCCAAAACATGGTAACATTGGCTTACACATGATTGGCATATTTATTTAACTTATAAGTTTCTAGTAAAGCCGTATACTATATACCCAGGGCCAGTAAATGTAAATGCTATAAGTGGGACTGCAACACTTATTGTGCAACCCATATAAGTGGCCCCTTTGAACGTGTCTCAGGCCTGCCACTTCAGTATCTTTGCAGCTTTAAACTGCCAATTTACCCTGGCAAAATAAACCTCTTGCCAGGTCTAAAACTCAATTTTTAATATCTACATGTCACCCCTAAGGTAAGTCCTAAACAGCCCATAGGTCAGGGTGCAGTGTGTTTAGAAAAGGATGGACATGCTTGGTTTTACATGTTCTGATAGTCAAAATCTCACATATTCATTTTTCACTAGTGTAAGACCTACCTTTCCTATAGGATAATATTGCTTTTCCTCATTACATTTATTAATTGATAACATTTACTTGGGAGAATGTAGAAATAAAATGTTTGATGGCTAAGGAATTGTAATTTGAAATCCCGTTTAAAGGTAAAGTCAGATTTTCAGTCATAATTCGGAAAATGTCACTTTAAAAAAGTGACATTTTCCTGTTCTAAACATTGGTGCTTGCAGCCTGTTTTCTGGGTCAAATGACTATATGTGGCTGGAAATTGACCCTTTTGTATCAATCCTGGACAACCACTCAATAGGGGATAAGGTGTTGGCAGGATGGGGGGGTGGAGTTGTGCACAGCCCCACTTACACTTCAAAGAGGCTGCCTCAGCCCACACACAAAAAACTACACACTAGCCTTTTGTGTCCCCAGACGCCCTTAGACATGTCAGGGAGGAAGAACATTTCAACACTATCTGGAGAGGAAAACTCTAGAAGATTTTTCCACTTTGAAGTTGCCACCAGGTATAAAATTAGGACTCAAAGCCCCACTCTTCAGTTTACTTCTGGACCTGCAGTCGATTCTGAGGCAGCCTGGCTGCCTTTGGTCTGCTACATAATTCAGAGGACTGCCCTGCTGCGCCAAGAGGACTGCTGTCCTGCCTGCAGCCTGCCCTTTGCACTCAGAGGGCTGCCCTGCTGCTTGAGACCTGCTTCTCTGCTTGAACCCAGGACCATGAGAGTGACTTCATGGGCTTGTTGACTTGCTTCCTGATTAGAGCTAAGGGAAAGAAAAGGATTTAAACATTTTGAGTCTGCACCTTGACCCAGTCTGAGTCTTGATCCTTCAAGTTGTGGCCCTCCATTCCTGGACAATTCGAAATGGTGCTAAAATTCTCCAGGGAGGCCAAATCCAAAACTTGGGAATTAGAAAATTTTCAGCCAAAAAGTTCTCTGAGAACTAGAGGAGACTGGGACCTACATGCTCGACAATCCGCCCAAGGTGCATTGCCGGTCCGCCTGACTTTGCGGTAGCTCTTGCTACGTTCTTTTGTGCAGCAGCAAATCCTGTTCAGTCACCCCTTACAGGAGAGGTATCAAACCTCATGGATGGAGTCCTTGTCGGCTACTTCCTGCTGCTTCTTCCCACCTGGAGATTTTTAACTTCCAAAAAAGAGACTAAGTTTGAAAATAGAAATCTTCACAGCAACTTCTTCCAGTGGTGCCTCCTCCTCAGACACCACCAGCTGCCTTGCACTGCTGAACTTTACCTTCTCAGGTATTTTTCTTCAAAATGTCTTTGAAGTCAAAGGTAAGCCGAGACCAAGCCGAATCCATTTTAAGTACCCAAACCGTGCTCTGTTGCGGGTGGCCATAATGTTTCCCTTGTCTCATGCAACTAGATGTCTATGGGAAACACTTTGATCTTTTAGTACCTAGATTGTGCTAAAAACGTTATGCTCTTTTGTTGTCAATTTATTGAACTGTACTCTATTTTTCTAAATGAATGTGGGATTTATCTTGTGTTGTGTCTTCACTTTGTTGCTGTTTAAGTGATGCATAAAAACTTTATACATTGCTTCTAAGCTCAGCCTAACTGTTTTTGTGCCAAGCTACCAGAAAGTTATGCGCAGGTTAATCTAGACACTTCATTGCTTAATTGCTATTTAGTTAAGCTTCACCATTCTGCAACTACTTAGGGTGCTGGGCCTAGCCAAATATAAACTAGTAACTCTCTGCATGTTTCTGATGTAAGTCTCACGATATTCCAGAAAGCATGCATGTGTGTGTATATACCTTTTGCTAGTGGTATCATATATGAAAGAAACATACAAATAGACGTTTACCTGTGTTTCATATGTCTAGCATCTTCAAATGCATAAAATATATGAGAATACATGTGCAAGTAGAGACATACCTCTGTCACAAGACCATGCAGACCTTAAAACCTCACAGAATGCACTTCTAATTTCAAGCAGACACCTACAATTATGCAACGTATTTCAAGTGTACCTTTTCACACACTCGTACAAAGTAGCCTAATAACTAATCCTTTTCCCAACATTTCTTAAACCTCACTTTTGTGCTGCAGCTTTTTCATTTTACTAATACTCAGAGTGTTATGCCTAACCAAATATAAAGCAGCCATCCTTCGTGTATCCGTGTTGTAAGTCTCACCATAATCCTGATAGCATGCATGCATGTGTCTGCACCGTTTCCTAGTTGCATCAAAGAAACATACCTGTGTTTTATACGTCTTCAGATGCATTACACAAATGACAACTGTGACTGAGGGCTGTATGTGGAAGTACAGACATCCCTCAGTCACAAGACCATGCAGACCTTAAAATTTCACAGAATGCAATTCTCATTTCAAGCAGACATCTGAAATTATGAAGTGTATTTCATGTGTACCTTGATACACACTCATAGAAAGTAGCCTAATCACTAATCCCTCTACCAACATGTCTTAAACCTCACTTTTGAGCTGCAGCATCACCATTCTGCAACTACTTAGGGTGTTGGGCCTAGACGAATATAAAGCAGCAACCCTTTGCATGTGTCTGTTGTAAGTCTCACCATATTCTTAAAAGCATGCATGTGTGCGTCTCTACCTTTTGCTAGTGGTATCATATATAAAAGAAACATACAAATAGACATTTACCTGTGTTTCATATGTCTAGCATTTTCATTGCATAAAATATATGAGAATACATGTGCAAGTAGAGACATACCTCTGTCACAAGACCATGCAGACCTGAAAACCTCACAGAATGCACATCCAATTTCAAGCAGACACCTACAATTATGCAACGTATTTCAAGTGTACATTTCCACACACTCATACAAAGTAGCCTAATAACTAATCCTTTTACCAACATTTCTTAAACCTCACTTTTGTGCTGCAGCTTCACCATTCTACTACTTCTCAGTGTTGGGCCTAACCAAATATAAAGAAGCAATCCTTCACATATCTGTGTTGTAAGTCTCACCATATTCCTGACAGCATGCATGCATGTGTCTGCACCTTTTCCTAGTGGCATCAAAGAAACATACCTGTGTTTTATACGTCTTCAGATGCATTACACAAATGAGAACTGTGACTGAGGTCTGTCTGTGGAAGTACAGACATCCCTCAGTCACAAGACCATGCAGACCGTAAACCTTCACAAAATGAACTTCTCATTTCAAGCAGACATCTAAAATTATGCGGTGTATTTCAAATGTACCTTTCCACACACTCATACAAAGTAGCCTAATCACTAATCCCTCTACCAACATGTCTTAAACCTCACTTTTGAGCTGAAGTTTCACCATTGTGCAACTACTTAGGGTGTTGGGCCTAGCCGAATATAAAGCAGCAACCCTTTGCATGTGTCTGTTGTAAGTCTCACCATATTCCTAAAAGCATATAATGCATTTGTCTATACCTTTTGCTAGTGGTATCATATATAAAAGAAACATACAAATAGACGTATATCTGTGTTTCATATGTCTACCATCTTCAAATGCATAACATATATGAGAATGCATGTGCAAGTTGAGATATACCTCTATTGCAAGACCATGCAAACCTTAAAACCTCATAGAATGCACTTCCATTTACAACCAGACACCTACAATTATGCAACGTATTTCAAGTGTACCTTTCCACACACTCGTACAAAGCAGCCTTATAATTAATCCTTTTACCAACATTTCTTAAACCTCACTTTTGTGCTGCAGCTTCACCATTCTACTACTACTCAGCTTTTTGGGCCTAACCAAATATAAAGCAGCCATCCTTTGCGTATCCGTGTTGTAAGTCTCACCATATTCCTGATAGTATGCATGCATGTGTCTGCACCTTTTCCTAGTGGCATCAAAGAAACATACCTGTGTTTTATACGTCTTCAGATGCATTTGACAAATGAGAACTGTGACTGAGGTATGTCTGTGGAAGTACAGACATACCTCAGTCACAAGACCATGCAGACCTTAAAACTTCACAGAATGCACTTTTCATTTCAAGCAGACATCTAAAATTATGGGGTGTATTTCAAGTGTACCTTTCCAAACACTCAAAGAATGTAGCCTAATCACTAATCCCTCTACCAACATGTTTTAAACCTCATTTTTGAGCTGCATCTTTACCATTTTACGACTACTCAGCATATTGCGACTAGCCAAATATAAAGCAGCAGCCATTCGCATCTCTCTGTTGTTAGTCTCACGATATTCCTGAAAGCATCCATGCATGTGTCTGTGGCTGGTGCTAGTATTATCACATATAAAAGAAACATACAAGTAGATGTATACCTGTGTGTTATATGTCTAACATCTTCAGATGCATAACACATATGATATTGCACATTGAAGTAGAGAAATAGCTCAGCCACAAGACAATACAGACCTTAAAACCTGGCTGACTGCACTTCCCATGTCAAACAGACACCTAAAATTATGCGGCATACTTCAATTGTACCTTTCCACAGACTCATACAAACTACCGTAATCACTAATCCATCTACCAATGTACACATGTTACTATGCACAAACTATTTCAATAATCATTTCAGTACAATAAAACAAACTACAATGCACATTTGTACATTTCGTAACATGTTTCAAATATCACACGTCTCTAATCATTTAGAAACTTTGAAAATAATGCTTTTCAAATCCACAAATATCACTACAAACAGTGAAGCACTAGTACATAATACATAACAGACCTTACAAATGTGAAACTCACCTTTCAAATAGTATTAAAGAATATCAAGTTTCAGACACTCATAAATGTTTTTCTTTGCACACAATACATGTAATGCACCACTGTCAGCAAGGTAACACCAATAATGGCTAACTTTCCATCTCTTTCTGCACACAAATAGAAGTAAGTAACAAATCAAATTGCTTCCTACATTTTTTCAAATAGTGAAACACATTTCTATTGGTTATGCATATTAACCCTTTATAACTGTCTTTTTAATGTGCCCAAACTGGTTTTGGTATTTTCTGGAGTCTCGACTCCATCGCAGTGCTTCAGAGTAGAGTCACGATGGAGCCGCCAACCTTTATGAGAGTTCAAAAATCTATTTCTTATAATACTAGCATTGTTTTAAACAACAAACTACTTCTACACCTACTACTGGCTTAGAAAAACTTAATTTAGTGAGATATCACTTATATAAAAGTTACGATTTCACATTTTAAATCCACTGTTAACTTGCAACACTTCCCCATTCTGCTTAATCCCAGTTTCCATAGTAACAGTTTCTGCAACCTTCAACTGTCCTGAAAGGTCACAAGTTCACCATATTTTCAAGTTCAACACAGTAGCTTACAAATGCAAATAGCAGGTGTGGTTGACTTTTGCAAAGTTTTACTGTATCCTATCTACTGCACCTTTAAAAAAATGTAATAACCAATAAGAAACGTGCTTCTTCAGGAAAGTAACATGCATCCTTTTTATGAGTGCACAATGTTGATTAACGGCCAATCACTTATCGCTGTTTTCAAAAACAGTATTGTCTCCACCATTTCAGATACCTCTCATTCTGCTAACTGACTACCGCAGCTACAGACATCTTTTCATTCCTTCCAGACATCCCTTAAAGTTGCTTACAGTATAGATTGTATGGATTGTAGAGCACAGCTATGTTTTCTGGTTTCAAAAGGTATTCTGTACAACAGAGGTATTGACAAAGACCTAGGTTTGCAAAATGTGGATATGAAATGGATTGCACAGAGAGGATTAAAGTGGCACCAATTGATGCCTTTGGTTTAAACCTTTTTGCATCTCGGAACCCCTGACCCCATGATTTTGCACTGTGGTGGCAATGACCTAAACACATTGACTGGGGTAGGGCTGGAAATACTAATGAAAGATACCTTTGCACAAGTGATGTTGCTTTTTCCTCAAACTGTCTTTGTAAACTCTAATATATGCCAAAGACAGAAATGGAAGTGGTCAAATCAATTCTGTCCACAGATTGGAAAAGCAAGGAAGAATGTCAATAATCTGTTTCTGCTTACCTCAGAGACCATAGAATAGGCTCCATTTATGACAACAATCTATGTTTTGATATGGATGACATCTACAGAAGTGATGGAGATCACTTCACAGACGAAAGAAACATAGTCCTTCTCAACAACCTTAAGCTGTGCATCCACACTTACATGTAGCTCCAACAAAGTCATAATGAAACCAAGGCCTCTTTTTAGAGCCAACCTATAACCCAATAGTGAATCTTATTTTTTTTTTAACATACATATTCTTTTTAAAAATGTTGTGGATTTGCGTGCCCGTCGCAAATTTACAAAACAAAAGCACAAATTCAATGTACTACGACACAATACACATTTCAAATTGTACTTTAATTTTTTTTATATTATCACTAACTATCAGATTTAATGTGATTATTAACTTCAATTTCACTAACTCTATAAAAAGTTCACAAATACAACACTACCATCTGAATTATAATCTATTAAATTATGTTTTTAAGGTAGATCCGCAAATCCACCGCAACGTTCCGCTGAGAGCCGCAATGTGGTTACGATTCTTACCACAAGAGAAAAATAATAATTAACGCCGCCCAGTTCCATTGCCCGGTGTCGGCCTCAGGGACCCCATTCCCCGGGGCCCGGCCATTTTTCATTAAAAAAAAGGGAGCGGGCCCGCTTTGCGCCCCCCACTTCACGGGCCATTTTTGGCCCCTGGGACCCCATCTCCCGTGGCTTGCCCAATTCTTTTATTTATTTATAAATTAATAGGGGGCCTGCGCGCCCCCCTACCTGGGCCATTTTGTGCCCCCGGAACCCAACCCCCCGGGCATGGCAACACAATGTTGGGGACCGTGGGGGGAGCCCCAAGGCCCCTGTGGTCCCTGCCGGTTGTTTGCCTCATGCGGGGAGCCGCCATTGCTTTTGGGCAAAGGGAGCTGCATGTCAGCAGGTCCCTTTGCCCAAAAGCAAATCTGCTTTTTCTTCATGGAAGCGAGAGCAGTTTTCCTGCTCCTGCTTCCATGAAGCGAAGCAGAGTTTGCTCTGGCAGGGCAGGAGCTCCCGCCCTGCCAGAGCAAAATGCAATGTCCCGGGGGTGGGCACCCCGGGACATTGCTGGAGCCAGCCCTGGGGGGTGGCAGTCCCCAGGGAAATGAAGGGCTCCTGGAGGGAGGCCGAGCGGCCCCCTCCCGTCTTGTAGATAGCCTCGGGGAGGTAATACTCCTTGGGGCCAGGGTGCCGTATGGACCCCGCCTTTACATAATTAGTGCCCCAGGGAGGTGGGGTCTCTGGGGCAGTGTAGGGGTAATAAAGTCCCGGGGAGGTGGTGGACCCCAGGGCTGCTAGGGGTTCGAGGCCCCCCACATTTAAAGATCAAGGCCCCAGGGAGGTGGCAGTCCCTGGGGCTTTGGGGAGCCAGCGATGCCCCCCAAAAATTAATGAATAATTAATGAATTAATTAAATATATATAAGTGTGCTCTTCTATTTGATGTTTTAAAAAATAACAATCAACATGTTACCTTCAATTGACTGTGACCCAGAGTACCCATCCATATGACCTTTCACCTACTGGCTCTGCAGCACATTGTTGATTGCTAAAATGCAGATATGAACTGAGACACAAGTAAACAATGAACACTATGAAGCACTTCAGTTGTGTCTGGCAAGTAATTATTTACCTCTGAAAGCATACCAAAGCAGACATAAAAAATTTTTGAAAACCAAAACCATATAAAAAGGTAAATGCAACACACATTTATCATTGTAAAATATGCAACTAAATAAAATGATTTTGCAAAATGCAATGGGGGCTTTAAAACAGGAAAAAGCCATGATCACCTCACTTTCACATAAGCTAGTACAGTAAGTGTAAGGTGACACCGTGGAAGCTAATAGATGGAGTCACTTTCCTCAGCAACCCAGAAAGAAATGTACCAGACCTTCACAGCATCCTGTCCATGGCACAGAGAAGCAATATATATATTGGGCCAATATAATATTGCAACAGCAAATATCCTTGCAACACACCAATACAAAAGGGAATGCATGAATGGAATACCCTTACAAGATAACTCAGTTGCCACCCATAGGTTACAATGGAGCTACTGTAGTATTGAGAGCAACCATGCTATGGTATTCATTGTCTTTAGCTTTGACCAGAGAAGGGCTTGGTCCACCTAATCAAAAGCTGTTCATAAATTCACAAAGCAGCAGTATACACCACAGCTAACTTTCATGGAACTCTGGGTAACCTCCTATTGGGCACAGCAGTGGTTATTCTGGAACATCCCATCTGAAAGAACCCCAGTGCTTTTTTATAAGATCATTTAAAGTTACCCACCTATCTAGTTGTATTGAAACTAGTTTGTGATCATTTTCTCAGATATACCATAAGAGATATCAAAAGCAAGTGGATCATTTATGTCCCCTTTCTTCTTGTTTTCTGTTATGCACTGTACAAATTATAATTAAATGCATTAAAACGATACTGGCAAAAAAGCCTACAAATTTCACACATTGTAACAATGATGTACATGCACCACTAGAATCAAATGAAGTGTATGATTCCTTTTCTTGCAGGACCACTTGGTAATTATCAGCTCATACCCATGGTCACAACCAAATAATGAAAATCGGGCACCACTGTGTTTGTGCTCAGGTGTGTCGATTGCAGACGTTGGGTGCACTTACTGGGTAAACAAGTTGTTTATCTCACATGTACCAAATTCCTTTTCTGCTTGTGAGCACTAAACCAGCTTCCAGCCTGCTTGTTTGCTTGTGTGCTTGATATAATATTCATCATTCTTTGGAGAACACAAATTGCAATCACTGCTCCCAAATATAGCCATTCTTCACTTTTAGAAGTATACTTCTACCAGTGGGTGCAGATTTACTGCTTTTTGCAATTCACAAACATTTCCATAATCATACCTGGGAAGGTGCATCACTACCAGCTTTCAAGGTATTCTAATTGGAACGCTGTGTCACACTTTTGGACGTTGGTATTGCCATAATGTAGAACTGTACACACTGTACAAGTTTGCATTTTTTCAAGGCGTAAACAATTTTTACTGTGGACAAATTCCTTCTCCTCCACCATAGAGTTTTGGGGTGTTCCATTCCCTTTCCAACTTCAGAAGGAGATTTACTTAACTCCTTGCAGGAGCAACTCCCCAGCTATGCCAGTGGTAGGAAATGGTCACAGGGGAGTTCGTGAATGTAAATAAATTCAAAGCTTAGTGGGTGTTCAAAAACTCAAAGGCAAACTGCACCTTGATCCTCCCACTCTTAAGCCCTTAGGGATTACTTCTGCATAATTGTATGCATTTGTGGTATACATTGTACAGGAATGACATGGGTGAAGTTTATGCACATAAGGCGTTATAGCACGCATATGGGGTACATAAATATAAGTAACTACAAAGGGACTGAGTATACTCTGCCATGATATAACTCTTCAATATGCAGCAGTAAAGATTATTTTGGTCCTGCTATCACCATTTTTATGGCCCCGGGAGGACTTGGGAAAAACATTAAATGACCTCAGTTCATGGAGTCAGTTAATACCAGGAGGTTAGAATCCCCGTGGAAACAACAGGGCATGGTGATGTTTTTTGCTGAAGTTTATTTTTTTTTTACATTTTATTTTTGCTTTTTAAATTACTGTATAGAACATTTCATAATTTCAAATTCATGGCATTGGTACATTGTACATATCATATGCAATCATAGTACATAAATCACATTGTCGCAAAACATAACACCACGCATATTGAGATTTACAGACATGGCAAGAGCAGGTGTCAGCTTGTAGGGCAAGCTTGAACAGGGTAGCAATATAAGTACAGTACGTCATCACACATCTGTAAGCGACAGCAGGTAGGATGTGAGTGGTACCCATATGTCACGGGGCATGGATGCAGATGGTAGCTCCTCTGCGTAGCATGTGAGCAGGTCACGGCAATATGTCAAGTCCTGCAACCACAGTTCAGTTGTAGGCACTATTCTACTCTCCCAGCAGATAGAAATCCTGCGTTTAGCCATGAGCAGTGATATAGACACAAATATTTTACTGGAAGCTTTTACTTTAGCCCCAATCCCCAGCAGACACAACCCCGGGTCACAGTTGAGAGTTTCTTCAGTCATCAAGCCAAGAATTCGTACACTGAGCACCAATATTCAAGTATTTTAGGACATTCCCAAGCTAGATGATAAAAACCGGCCCCAGGTGCACCACAGCGTTTACAGGAGTCAGCCTGTTGGAGCCCAAATTTATACAGTTGTGCAGGAGTATAATACAACTGATGCAAGTATTTAAAATGCACCAGTCGCAGATTGCCATTTGCCGTCAGTTAGCCCGTCAGGCAGCAACTATTGAACCAGTCCTCTTCAGAGAGCGGTTCAGACAGCACAACATTCCATTTATCTAACGCAGTCGCTCACCCAGGTGTCATGTCATGCTGCAATACCCTATAGAGTTTTGTGATTAGTTTGGTCCTGGATTTAGGAGTGTATAGGAGTTGCAGTGCCTCAAAAGTTGGTGGTTCAGAGGGGAAATGTGGATTAAGCGCATGCATGGCTGAGCGCAACCTAGTATATACAAGTATCTGCATGGCGGAGGCCTCGTCCCGGGTGGCCAACCCTTCTGAGGTTACGACTTGGCCTCCAGGGAATGCATCCGCCATAATGGAAAGACCCATCTCTGCAAGTGTCTTCAGTGTACCCACCTCCTGGGTGACTGAGATCCCTGAATGATGGAGCAGCAGCATGTTAGGAGCATATAGTGGTAGTTTATGTGGCCGCTGACCTACAATATGCCAGGCTCTGGATGTATTTTATATCGTATCGAATTCCCCTTTCTCATATACCGTGTGCAAGTTCACTATCATGGCCTTAAGTGGTATGGGATGCACTGCGCACGCCTCCACCGCCACATGCAGGATGTATGCCGGATCATGTTGCCAGTAATAGGCGTATTGCGCCTGCGCACAGAGATAGTAAAGATGGAAGTCCGGCGCCATAAACCTGCCCTGTTCATACAGAAGGGTGAGTGTCTCCCACTTGAGCCGAGGTTTCTTTCTTCCCCAGGCTAGTGTGATCAGGAGTGATCGAAGAGTGTCAAAAAAGTGTCTCATTAGACGTAGCGGAATATTTACCAAAAGATATAAAAATCGTGGAAGTACCACCATTTTCATTAAGGCTATGCGGTCAGCAAATGATAGGGGCAATTTAATCAAACGATTTACCTGCTCTTCCAGCTGCTTGATGGCGGTGCCGAAATTAGTTTGTATGACCGTCTGTTGGTCTCTATGCAACCATTTTCCTAAGTATTTGACAGCATCTGTACACCACGTTAGGGGGTATTCCATATTTTTTGCTGAAGTTTATTGTATTACTTCCTCTATAAAAAATTATGTACATCAGTATTGGGGACATTCTCCCTATTTTCTACCTTCAAAGCTACAAACTCGAAATCTTTGAGCTTTTTTCCCATGACAAATTTTGATAGTTATTGTCTCATGAAGGGCTATATGTAGGTAAATGGCATTTACTGAATCGTAAATACCGAATTTTACCGATTCGGTATTTACAATTCGGTAAATGCCATGTAGGTAATTATTCTGTAACAATTATCGAATCGGTAATTATCGGTAATTACCGATTCGGTAATTACAGAATCGGTATTTGCCATTGATTCCTATGGGCCTTGAAGCCCATAGGATTCAATAGCAAATACCGATTTGGTAATTACCGAATCGGTAAAATTACCGATTTTACAAGGGGGACAGGGTGTCACTTTGACACCCTGTTGCACCCCTGTTTCTGGCTTGTATGCCATGTGACACACATACATGCCCTTAGGGCATGTCTGTGTGCCACATGGCACAGGTGTACATGCACAGATGTGCATGTACACAGGGATTCGTTATTTACCATGCCATCATATTTCATGGTAAATAACGAATTCCTAAGGGCCTGTGGCACTGTTTCCAGTGCCACCTACATCCCATATTACCAATTCTGTACATTTACCGAATCGGTAATTTACAGATTCTGTAAATTTACCGATTCGGTAAATATACAGAATCGGTAATATTTTGGCCACCTACATCTAAAAATCAAAATACCGGTCGGTAACGGCCGAAATCGGACGTTACCGACCGGTATTTGGCCACCTACATATGGCCATATATTTGTGTGGGGGAACCCGTTACTTGCTGAATCAGCAAAAAGTTTGTGGACACCTTATAAAGCTGATTTGGGTGCAAAACCTTGTTTGCACTCAAGACTTTATTGCCAAACAACTCAAAATGATTGCCTAAACGTTTTGGTCTTTCCGACTTCAGTAACTGAAGCTCCTCATATTATCACCTTTCTCTAACTTGAGATGCTGGAGTTTAAGGAGTTTTGAACCTCAAAGCCAAAATGGCTTGTTATTTGATGTTCTTGGAAATCATTTTGCATAAAGGATAGTTGACCGTCACAATTATTTGTTTATACTACTACATGTAAATTTATTTACCAAATTTTAAGAAGCAAACTAGTTACCTAATTATGAAACAAAACATTAAAGGACTGGAGACTTTTGTTTATCATATTACTAATAAAATATCAGTCAAAGCCCAATGGAAGAGCTCAACAAGTACTTCATCTCTCTCCCCAGGACAAATATTTTGGTGAAGTTATCAAGCTTATATCAGTCTGTTACAGCTAGCGTGTTCTGACATTAAACTGCAGTTTTCAATATGTATAAAAATCAAATCATTGTCTGTTTATTGGTTACAGTCCTGAAGGCAGATGAATCATTCAAGCAAAACATTGCAACGGATAAATGTGTTGTGCACTAACCAACAACGACAGGGCCCATGTTGCAATGAAGCAATCTAAACGTGAATGCCAACATGTTTGTACAAATATCCGTACCACGAATAAGCAATCAAAAATAAAGATTTCTTTTATACCTAAAGAAAATGACCACCACGCTAACAGTGGTTTCCAAATAATGTAATTTAAGCGAAATTCGTAACTTATGAAATATTCATATCATTAAGTTTTAATATCCCTAGTGCATAACGCCAATTGCTATACGTCTCTCGCGGGGCCGGTTATGGCAAGGTTTCCCTCATACTAAATATTCAAAATAAAGGGGCATATTATCAAGCCTGTGCGATAAAATTATCGCCGCTTTATCGGCCGAAAACGGCCGATAAAGCGGCGATAATGGGCTTGATAATATGCTCTATGGTATTCCAATCGAAGCCCATGTTAGATGTGAAGACATCTAACATGGGCTTCGATTGGAATTTCTTAGAGCATATGATCAAGGCCATTATCGCACAGGCTTGATAATATGCCCCAAAGTGTTATAATAAAGTACACAGGGGCATATTATCAAGGACAGGCGATACATTATCGCCGCTTTATCGGCTCTTTCCTGCCGATAAAAGCGGCGATAATGTATCGCCTGTCCTTGATAATATGCCCCATAGTTCTTTTTCTATGTTTCGGTATTCATCACCCAAACATTTGGAGGTTACCTCACGTTGAACTGGGCAATTAAAGATTCCTGGAACACATTTATAAGTAGCAGTTTTTATGTAGCCGACGAAAAGTCAGCAGCAGCCAAATACAATTCAGCAGGGCTTTAATAGATTTCCATGCCCACAGATTGTGAGTCCATTAGGATTCACTTTACATGAAAGTAGCTGCTAGAAGGAAGAGGTATTATACATTCTAGGAAATGAAAGGCAACATTTCATGTCAATGATTTTCGACTTCAGTTTATTAAATTTAAAGTGTAACAAAGAAAAATTGTTTCAATTAAAAGTACAAACGCAGCATCTAATTAAGTTTTGCAGTATAGCAATTTGCAATTTCAAATGTAGCGCCGAAAATTCCAAGCGTATCTATCCCCTCTGGCAGATTCCCAACTCACTGGGCATTTGCAAATTCCGATTTGGTATTAAACGAATGGCATAAAAAGAAGGAAGATACACTAAAACGGCCGTGGCAGGGTAAAGTAAAAAGTAAGTAAAGAGGACTTTAAAAATTGTCTTGAAATGAATTCTAATGTGTGGTGCTAGTGAGTGGGCTGTTTTTTTAACCCGTTAGTTTCCCCTTCACTCTAATCTCTTGCAGTCCATTGAACAAAAGAGGCTGAAAATGTATGTTGAATGCAGCGACAGATCAAGAAGCATAGGTGCTTCAGGCCCTCTAGTATCCAAGATAGAGTTCAGGAGTTCGAACTCAGTCACAGTGTAAATGTCATGCTTTGACCAGCTCAAATCCAAACAGCAAGGGGTGAAGAATATTGTTCGATACTAGATAGCTAAAAAGTTAGTGATTTCTTTTTCACCAGGGATGGGGTCAAAGACACAGGGTGGTAATTTGCAAATTTAGTAGGGTCAGCATTAGCCTTCTTTAAAAGCGGCATCACCTGAGCTTATTTCCACACCCTATGAATAGTGGCTGAATCAACAGAGTAGTTAAGTATGTCAAATAGGACGGATGTTACAGTGGCTTCCCCTAGTTTGAGTATCTTTGGAGGATACAGTTCCTGGGGTTATCCTTACTTGGTACCTAGAATTCATTTTTTCATTCTTGTGGTGAAATAGGATCAAACCTATGTAAATATATTGAGCTGGGATGAGCAAGGCGTACACCTCTGGGGAATGTCCTAATGGTGGAACAAAAGTCGCATGAAGTTCTCAGTTATCTTGCGAATATGTGAGCATACCAAGCTTGATTAGACGCAGTAGGACTTATCATGGAGGAGAAGGTTTGGCTTAATGACTAAGGGGGCCAACCTTGAAGCTGGGGAACCAGGTTCGAGTCTGGTGGGAACCTCACACATCGTGTTATTCTGGGAAACTCTTGTAACTTCCCTGTGCCTAAAAATGAACATGTTCGTCTGTAACGCAACTGGTACTCATGTAAAGTGCTCTGATAACCTTTGTGCCTAGTTTGCGCTATATAAAACAGCAAAATAAACACAAAAAATCTCTTTAGTGGAGTTCTTGGTTGATTCAATATGGAATCCATAAAAAAATGTGTTTGCCAGCCTAGTCTCTTTCACATAGGTTTTTCCAGCTTTGCAATATTGTTTTTGTTTTCTCCTGGGCAGTTCGAAAGTCTTTTTCAGTTGAGCCTTGGCAGCGTGCATGCATTGTCTGCAAGACGTGCTGTAATCACACAATAGGAATGTAATCCCGTCTGCTACTTACCATTGGATCCCTCCTGCATGAATCTTCTTTGCTGGCTCCTCATTGGTTGATGCTCTCGATACATGACTTCTGTTTTTCGATCAGGAGCACCGGCTAACTACAGGTTCCGTTCTCTATAGGTATTTTTTGTGTTGGTTTGGGGACTACTTTTATCATTGTTGCTTATCGTTAAGTTTGGGGGCCGCACCTTTCTTTTGTTCTGCAGGGCACGGTTCGGCCACCTTAATTTTTAATGCACTGTACATTACTTGTGCACCGCCTGCTGATTTTGCCGCCCCTTGCAAGTGCGCTATATGAACCAGCTGCAACCATAAACCCTGCCAGCTGGTGCAGAAAACTGATGGCCGCAAAAGAGCAGAGACCCTCGACAGCAGAACAGCTGCTGCAACCCGCTGTCTCAATAGAGCTGCAGACCCCGGCAGCGACGCTCGGGATTTCAGCCACTGTGACACCTATCAGCCAGGTCTGGACATTACTTAAGCCCTGCACCTGATCACGCATCAACCTCGTCAGTGAACGACCCTGTTTGCCCTTTGAGCGACACCAATGTCAAACCTTTTGGGGCACCCAGCATCTTTCTCCTCCCGGCTCTACCACCCTCACAGAACCTTGACCGGTTACACCAATCACCCGACCTAGAGCCTCAACCAGCAGGATTGACGTGGGTATGGAACCCTGACAGGTCGCATCGCACCACTGCATGGAACAGTGACAGACTACAGCACCCCTTGCAGTCATCAGTGGTTTAGGGTGCCACAGCCCTTCTGCCTGAGTGCCCTTCATGGTTGTGACAATCCCATGCCATGGGACACCATCACCGCCTTAATACCCGTGCCGCCTCAGGTCACCTAACGACCTGCAAACTCAGTCTGCACATCAGCGGACACAGCTCACAGCACTACCAGTTCACCGGATTGCCACCAGAGGCATCCCCGCTACCACCCTCGGCACCACCAGCTTTTGTCACTATCCTGGATCCACGCTACCTTGGACATCAGGGAACCAAACAGCAAACTTGCCAGACTGGCGCGAGATTCCCCACAGCTGGTCACCTAACCACCGCTGGTTATTGGGAGCACATGGTAGTTGCCAGGTCTGAAGCGATACAAAAGGGGATGATGGACGGAGCGTTTGAGCAAATCAAACGTTCACCCCCAGTCAACTGATCTGGGTTTAATCCATCACCATTCTTTAGCCCACTCAATCACCCCAGATCAGACATGGCTATATGCAATTCAGTCTGACCCTGTGCCTCATGGGAACAGTCCAGCCCGAACTGCCAAGCCATGTCTTCCATGGACCGGAAACAAGCATTCTGGGACCGGTTTCGGATTCATAATCCTCATCAGCCAGGTTATCTTGAATCCAGTGGCCAAGTGAGCAAGGGACTCACGTCTGAGCATACCCTGCCACACTTAGGGCGAACAAAGCGATACAAAAGGGGATGATGGACGGAGCGTTTGAGCAAATCAAACACTCACCCCCAGTCAACTTATCTGGGTTTAATCCATCACCATTCTTTAGCCCACTCAGCCACCCCATTTCAGACATGGCTATATGCAAAACAGTCTGACCCTGTGCCTCATGGGAACAGTCCAGCCCGAACTGCCAAGCCATGTCTTCCATGGACCGGAAACAAGCATCCTGGGACCGGTTTCAGATTCATAATCCTCATCAGCCAGGTTATCTTGAATCAAGTGGCCAAGTGAGCAAGGGACTCACGTCTGAGCATACACTGGGGGTGAGTGTTTGTACTGTCAACGCTCCGTCCATCACCACCTTTGGTTTTTCTTTGTTCGCCCTAAGTTGGCAGGGTATGCTCAGACGCGAGTCCCTTTCTCACTTTGCCAGTGGAGTCAAGCAAGCCCGGCTGAAGACGGCTGTAGTGCCAGAAACCGGTCCTGGGAAGCTTGATTCCGGTCCAGGGAAGACATGGCTTGGCAGTTCGGGCTGGACTGTTCCCATGCAGGCACAGGGTCAGACTGATTTGCATATGGCCATGTCTGAACTGGGGTGGCGGAGTGAGCTAAAGAACGGTGATGGATTAAACCCAGATCAGTTGACTGGGGGTGAGTGTTTGTATTGTCAACGCTCCGTCCATCACCACCTTTGTTTTTTTTTTTGTTTTTTTTTTGTTTGTTTTTTTGTTGCCATGTCTGGCCTGCCAACCTGTGTGCAGCCCGATCAGCAAAACTGTCCCTTAGAACATCAGAGAACCATTGACAAAGCCAATAGCCCTAGCTTGTTGTAGGTGTAATGTTACGTGTTATATTAAATATGTGGATGTAGTGACAGGAGCATAAAAATACCAGTCTGGCGGCACACTATGCTAAGCACAGATTTTCAGTTTACGTGTTTTAAGCCAACCCTTTAATTACATTGGCCACGCCCCTTAGAGAGACCCTTCCAGTTTTTTCACCCCTCTTAAAGCCCTCCAGGCCACCTGCTTTAACTTCTCCCCGCAATGCGTCCACACAACCGGAGATGCTGAGCCCTCTAATCCATGTTAACACATTTTTAATATATGTGTTTCTGAGACAATAAAACATGTACAATATCGCATCAAAGTATCGGAGCTCACCAGTGAGATCCAGAGTTTCTCACCTCCGGCCATGCTTGTAACTTGGATTGGCAACCTGCAAATACCATGCTAGTTTTTTTAGGCAACATCTTTTTCACAGGTCTCACAATTGCAAAGGAGCATTAAAAATAAGACTGTCTTCCCGGCTAAGCTTCCAAAGCGAGGCTGCCACAGAAGCCTGGGAGCGGTTTAGTCTGGATTAGTAAACACGGGAGAAGCACCATTCAGATTAGTTTTCCAGGCTGGGAGAAACTGCTCCTTCCTCTGTTACACACTAGTAACAAAGCTGCTCCACCACCCTGGTGTGCTTTGTTCTCTCAATTCACACTGCTCTTTGATCCTTGTTTTTTTAGGTCTTGCCTAGCGTTGCAGCGCATGCGCTGCTCGCTGGCGAGAGATATTGTGAGAGAGTACCTTTCATAGAGGTGCTTGAAGCCCCGCTCCTCATTTTCATTGGAAGGCGTCATCGTTTATGGTAAACTGTGGCCTCCCATTGAAAATTAGGCTTCTTTGTTACCGTCCTTTCGCATTTTGGGACGGCCCATCCGGACTGGATCGTTTGCTTCATGACTGTCGTGAAGCAATTTCTTATCTAAAGTAGGCGTGTTATGTAAACAAGCCGTGGAGCAAATTATCCAGTCTAGATGGGCCGTCCAAAAACGAGGTGGGGCTGCAGGCAGGTGCAACACGCATAGCACGCCTCCACGTTCCGAGCAGACCGTGCTCTGTGCACCGGTACCAAGAGCTGCTTAGGCAACGACAAGGCTGAGGTCTGCGTCTGCTCGCATTCCTACCATTATTATCCAGAATGTTTTCTTTTTCTCCTCGTGTTTTTTTTCTGCCCTGTTGGTTCATGTGTCTCTAGCCCGAAGGCGCCCTGGCTTATGGGGTCCTCGTTCACAGAGGGGGCGCGGGCAGGGGTAGCCACGTGCCGGCATACCTTGCTGCCTGGCGTGGGTTACTCACCTCCAGGACGAGCAAGGAATTAACGTGAATGCCGCCTGTGTGTGTGTGTGTGTGTGTGCGGGGCAGGTGTCTCCAGTGGGGCACTTCTCGATTAGTGTTGTAGATGCTGCCGTGTGCGGCCTTGTGTTGTATCAACCAATGCGCACCCCCTCCTTTGGTTTCGGTGTGTTCCTCTGGGGAGCCCCAAATTGGGACTGTTGTGGTGATTTTGAGCATTGTCTCGTGTGTAACCAGCGGACACCATAGTGTATTTTTCCGACTGCATTCATACTATTCGGGTGCCTCCTAAGCACACATACTGTACACACGCGTATCAGACGGAAATATCAGGTGAGTTCATACTTGTAAGTAAATATATTACCCAAGAAAACTGCAAAAATTGCGCTGAAGGAGAGCTCGGCACACAAGTTCTTGTATGAACGCTGTGACCTGTGAACCAACCGAAAGTGTTTGTACTGTGAGCGCCGACATGCAGAAGAGTTGCTTGTGTTGTAGTGGTGAGGGTATATGGCAACTCATGTGTGTTTTTATCTGGCATCAGCATCTGTTTACCTGTGTGTGTTCTGATAATGGTGTGGAGGCAGATGGAGCATGAGAGCTTGTTTTGTTGAAGTCGCCTTGCACCAGAAAGCGGTTCTGTACCCCTGGGACAGACTTGCTAACATACATGTTCTGTGCCAGGCTAGTTCTGCCAGTATTTCCGTAAGGCGCAGAATGTGTGTTGCGGCACCTACTGGTGTTTCTGTGAATTAGTATGAAATGCCAAGGGAGACTTTTAAAAAATGTGGGGCACCCATGACAGTGAAATACTGTTGCCTGGAGACACCGGGAAATCCCCGCTCTGTTCACACCTCGCCACGTGTAAAGATGATCCGCTGCCACTGAAAGAGATGCTGCAGCTTGGACGAGTTGGGCACCTGTCATAGGTGGGAAGGCCTGCATGGTCAGGAGAATGGTGTGGGCTGCAATAGACTGCATCTAAACACGTATGATCCCCCCTCCCACACGGTGGCAAAAGTGAACCTGCAGGCTATCCGTACTGGTGCAGTGTGTAGTGAGGCAGTAGTTGGGCCACGCTCCTGCATTGCCCTTGCTGCCCCACTGGTATCTTGGGACCGAGCAGCAGTCCTGCCTTGGTTCTAGTCGGTAGGTTGGAGGTTGCTGTCATAGACCGTATAGCACACTGGTCACTTGGGGACATATTGCTTGTTGGGGGGGGGTGGGTGTCTAAAGAGGGGCATCTGTCTTTGTAGAAAATAGAAACCTTCTCAGGGTCCCACTGATACTTGGTCCTTTTAAACCAACAAAAAAGAAATTGGCACAGAAGCTGAAATATAAAAGTAACATCTTTATTAACCTCAAATGAGGGAGACTACGTCACACAGAAGCCTTAGCAACTGAATGAGGCCGTCTGAGGAGTACAGAAAACCGAGGCCTTATATATGCTTAGGGTTACATAGTCAGCATAAGACCAAGGGGCAGTCCTGGCACATGTAAGCATGCAAAATGGACATGCGAGATCTGCTTGCTCAAAAAAGTGGGAAGAGCTAACAGTTGCTAATTCTGATGAACACGTCCTGACATTTACAGACTAGGAACAGTTGCAAGGACAGCTGCAAGCTCAACTGAGCATGTGCGAAGGTGGAAGATACTAAATAAAGTTTGTTTCTAGGCAGATTACAAGAGCAGTCAACACTGCTCTGAGTGAGAACAGAGCACATGGCGAGCACGTGGCAGCACATGGCAAACAAGATGGCTGCCAGAAATACAAAATGGCTTTCAGCTCATGCTAACAAATCCCTGCATTATTTAACATCTTTGTGTCTGACCGACCACTGCTTGGAATCTGGGCGGGGTGGACTCAGTCTTTCATTCTTCAAAGCTAATAAAGTACTATCGAGTTGGCTAAAAGTCACGCTTTATATTGGTAAAGGTGACCTGGTGTTTACAGTGCGCGGAGAGCTGCGATCCTGCTAGACAAATATAGTTTATTAAAATGATAGATAGTTGTAGTGATTTGGTGTTACATGTAAGTCATGTATGAAGACCTCCCCGCCCACCCAATGGACATATAGGGCCAGATGCATCAAAGGGTTTTGCCCATTCTATGTCAATGGGGAAATGTGTTCATGCATATGTCCCATAGTGCTTTGCTTTAGTTGCACTACTGAACTCCCTCCTTACTCCAGGAATCCATTAGTAAGCAGTCTGGTGCACTTCAAAATAAGTTCACGCTACTTACCCACGGACAAAATGACACAAAGCACTTACATTGATTCATGCACCACATTTACACCCACAGGTGCAACAAAATATTGTGCAGCGCAACGCTTAGTAAAAAAAGAACCTCACTTTATTTTGCTTCTTGCTCTCTTTCCTGCTTCTCCCCTTTTGTCTCCATACAGATTCCAGTATTTCAGTTTAAATTTAGGGAGAATGAACGCAAACCGTAATGTTTACACAGGTTGGAAAATTAATCGCTCGTTCAGAGCAGTCCGTTCCTCCAGCCCCTTTTAAAACTGAGAGTCAGTGAGCCAGGAACAGCTCATTAAGTTCAAATGCCCAATTCCACATTTTCCACCGGGCTGAATGACCATTCTGCACATTTAAAGGGGCCTAGTAATTACACGTCTTAACTTCACAATTAATTTCAGTCATGCAATCACCCCCTGCCCCCACTCCGATTCCTGGATTTATTAAACTACATTTACAGAATATATCAATTCCAGATTTCACTCGTTTCTCCGGGGACGCACATTCCTCCCTTGGAACTTGTGTATCCAGCCTCGGCTCGAAATAAATATGCTCCGGAGCAAAGGAACATTGCCTCGGATTCCTTCTCTCTGACACACTGAACATGCCAGTTGAAATAGCCAGTAAAATGCATATTCCTCTTACTGCCACAATCTGAAAGAGGAGGCCCGGCAGTTCTGGCTAGACTGCTCCTATTGAAGCAGGATCAATTCTAATTAACACATATAACTGGTTCCTGTCTGGAGTGACAGGGTGGACAAAAACAATGAACTGAAATGAATCCCTAAGTGTTTTCAAGTAGCTGAGACTTTTTAGATGCATTACACTGTCAGTTGTGTGGTTCAATGTGATGCTTGAAGTGGAAATGGTATGCCTAGACATGGGACCCATGCTCTCTGTGCTTCTGTCCTCAGCTTGCACCTAACCGATGACTCACCTTGAGGCAAAAACTGCTCCTGAGCGGTTTACCTTTCACAGTAGAGCGAAACTGATGATGTAGCTCCTGTGTGGGTGTGAAAAGAAAGTAAAACAAGCATTGGCATAGCCAATAGGTCTCGTCTTTGGGACCTTATAAGTGTTTAGCCAGGCAACAGTTGATGTTGTTGCACCAAGGATATTGTGCTGCATAGCCAAAAATGTATAAGTTCCCAAAAGCAAGACCTATTGGCTATGCCAATGCTCTCTGCCCCCCAACACACAATTTTTTTTTAAATTTCAATAAACGCGACACCGTCTTCACAGACACCGCGATATGCAATGCAATAGGTGTTGCTTTTGGTATTGTAAATAACAATGCCTTTTTAAGTTTTTTCAAAGGCATTGCCTTTTACAATGTCAATAGCTCAAAATAATGGCATTGTGAGACCTATTGCATTGCAAATGCTTGTTCTACTTTGTGTTCCTCTTTCGAAAATACATTTTGAGATAACTGCCAGCTCACCCTGCTTTTGCAGGTATTGTTTTCCTCCAACTAGTTGCTTCGGGATTTGTATGACAGTGATGCATAAACATAATAAATAAAAAAATGCCATCAGCACTTCTATATGAAAGGCATACGTGGGCGCTTAAAAATGCCAAAGCGTTCACAGTTATTTGTTTCCTCTTGTAACGAGAAGAGCAGTTCACACGAGTTAGAATCCTTCAACCATTCATGAATTTATTTTTTGACTGAAAAACACAAGTCAATGAGCTACGAAAGAAAAAACAAACATATAGGGGTCCATTCCGATTCGGGAAAAAAAACGTCCGATGAATAGTATTCGTAGCCATTTCCGTACGAATCGTACAAATCCGTCTGAATCGCATAGTACGATCCGTTTCCAAAATATACGTCCGAATGTCTCCGAACCGTACGAAAAAACGCGCGAAGCTCCGTACGATACTGACTTGGGAATTGAACCGTACGATTTGTAAACATGCCGAACGACCCGCAAAGTACGATTTGGACCGGGTACCCAGAACGCCATACGTACGGGAAAACAACGTCGTGAATGAACTGAGATTTGTACGGAAAACATCGCGTATGAGTGAGCCGCACTAACAAATACAAAACGAACTCCCCCAACGAAGCGCACGCATACCCCTTATAAAACGTCACGTTAGAGAGAGCTACACAGTAAATCACGAAACGAACCCCCCAACCAAGCGCACGCGTACCCCGCAAAAATGTCGCGTTAGAGAGAGCTACACAGTAAATCACGAAACAAACCCCCAACCAAGAGCACGTGTACCCTGCAAAAACGTCACGTTTGAGAGAGCTACACAGTAAATCACGAAACGAACCCCCAACCGAGCGCACGCGTACCCCGCATAAACACCGCGTATCGAGTACAAAAATATCGACTCAAAAATATCGACATGACAAAATATCAATTAATAGTGAAAGGAAAAAATATCGATATTATGTTGAAAAAAGGTAAAAAATATAAATATTTTTTAATAGTAATATAAATTGTAGTTAATGTTTAGGAGCGGGATGTTGGGTTAATAGGGGATAAGGGTGGGGAGTAATTTAAAATAAATAATTAATTTATAATATAAATTGTAGTTAATGTTTAGGAGCGGGATGTTGGGTTAATAGGGGATAAGGGTGGGGAGTAATTTAAAATAAATAATTAATTTATATATGTTTGTAAATATTTTTATTATTTAATTAATTGGGAAATAATTAATAATAATTACTTAATAAATTTATATACATTTCTATAAAATTTTAATTAGTAATTAATTGGTAATTAAATAATATTAATTAGTTAATTGGAAAATAAATAATATTAATTAGTTAATTAATTAATATAATTGGAAATACAATTTTAAGTAGTAATTAATTGGTAATTACTTATTATTAATTAGTTAATTGGAAATAGAATATTATTAATTAGTTAATTAATTAATATAATTGGTAATAACATTTTAAGTAGTCATTATTTGGTAACTAATTATTATTAATTAGTTAATTGGAAATTGAATAATATTATTTAGTTATTTAATTAATATAATTGGTAATACAATTTTAAGTAGTAATTAATTGGTAAATAATTATTATTAATTAGTTAATTGGAAAATAAATATTCTTTATTAGTTAATTAATTATTATAATTTTCTTTTAATTTTGTATTACTAATTAATTGGTAAATAATTAATATTAATTAGTTAATTAAATTATTTAGAGTAATTGTTATATATATATAAGTTGTTATAGTTTGTAACATAATTGGGGAAAAATTCATTAATAATTAAATGAAATTAATTACAGTTAATGTGCTAAAATATTTTCATCGTTGTTATTGGTATAAATTGTACTTTATGTTTAGGAGCGGGATGTTGGGTTAATAGGGGATAAGGGTGGGGAGTAATTTAAAATAAATAATTAATTATGATATGTTTCTTATAAATTTATTTTATAATATTAATTGGTAACGATAAAATATTATTTTTTTAAATAAATCATATGATTTTGTACATATTTATCATTAGTAAATAATTAGTAATTAATTAATATTAATTAGTTAATTCAATTATTATTTATACAAATTTTTTATTTAATAATTTGTTATTATTAAATATTTGTTTGGGAATAAATATTATAAATAATTACATTCAATTAATTACAGCTACTTTGCTAATATATTAACTTATTATTTATAGTTAATAATTCATTAATAGTTAATTAAATAATATCAATTACATTTGGGTACAGGAGGAAATTTTTGTGTTCAGGGTCAGTTTCTCTCTTTAGGTAAAGGGGTATTTTTTTGTTTCAGGCTCAGTTTTCGGTTTTAGGGTAAAGGGGTATATGTAAGGTTCAGGGTCAGTTTTCAGTTTTTGGGGAAAGGGGTATAATTAATGTTCAGGGTCAGTTTTCAGTTTTTGGGTAAAGGGGTATTTTTAGTGTTCAGGGTAAGTTTTCAGTTTGTGGGTAAAGGGGTATATTTAAGGTTCTGGGTCAGTTTGCAGTTTTTGGGTAAAGGGGTATTTTTAGGGTTCAGGGTCAGTTTTCAGTTTGTGGGTAAAGGGGTATATTTAAGGTTCAGGGTTAGTTTTCAGTTTTTGGGTAAAGGGGTTTATTTACGCTTCAGGGTCAGTTTTAAGTTTGTGGGTAAAGGGGTATATTTTTAGGTTCAGGGTCAGTTTTCAGTTTTTGGGTAAAGGGGTATTTTAAGAGTTCAGGGTCAGTTTTCCGTTTGTGGGTAAAGGGGTATATTTAAGGTTCAGGGTCAGTTTTCAGTTTTTGGGTAAAAGTGTATTTTTAGGCTTCAGGGTCAGTTTTCAGTTTTTGGGTAAAGGGGTATATTTTTGGGTTCAGGGTCAGTTTTCAGTTCTTGGGTAAAGGGGTATTTTTTGGGTTCAGGGTCAGTTTTTAGTTCTTGGGTAAAGGGGTTTTTTTTGGGTTCAGGGTCAGTTTTTAGTTTTTGGCTAAAGGGGAATTTTTAGGGTTCAGGGTCAGTTTAGGGTTTTTGGATAAAGGGGTATTTTTTAGGGTTCTGGGTCAGTTTTCAGTTTTTGGGTAAAGGAGAATTTTTTGGGTTCAGGGTCAGTTTTCAGTTTTTGGGTAAAGGTGTATTTTTTAGGGTTCAGGGTCAGTTTTCAGTTTTTGGCTAAAGGAGAATTTTTTGGGTTCAGGGTCAGTTTTTAGTTTTTGGGTAAAGGGGTATTTTTAGGGTTCAGGGTCAGTTTCCAGTTCTTGGGTATAGGAGTATATTTTTGAGTTCATGGACACTTTTTAGTTTTAGGGTAAAGGGGTATTTTTAGGGTTCAGGGTCTGTTTGGGTATATGAAGTGTGAGAATTTTTTTTCTAAATATTACAAATATTTGAAATTTTTGAGTGACAAATAGTTGCTATTTTTTATGCTAATAATAACTTTTTTGAACTACTCAGCAAAAAATATACTAAAAAATTATGTTTATAATATTTATACAATATATATAAATATTTGACAATTTTTACACAATAACATTATACTAAAGTAGCTATTCTAATTTATACATGGTCAGTCTTCAGCACCTTTCCAAATATTATTTTTACTTGAGTAGGAATATGAAATAATAATTGGTCAGTGTCCAGCAACTTCTCTGATAATACTTTGACTGGAGTAGGAATAGCAATTATTAATTGGTCAGTGTCCAGCACATTTGCATATAAATGTATTTAGTGTGTTATTATATTACAAGACAATGCAAAATGGATGTTTTCACAAAACGTTATTACATTTTTTTTTTTCATGTGTAATACAATACAATCACTATCAAATATAACATTAACATTTTTGGAAATGTTGTATTTGTAGAATAACACATTATCATTTATGTACATGTTTTAATTTGTGACAAAACTTTTTCACAACATTTTTTATGTCAAAACAAAATCTTATTATCAATCACTTTCTGTTACAAGTATTTATATTGAAATAAATAAAATACCAGTTATTTTTCTGTTTCTTCCATTTATATTTAATAATGTTAATATTATATATTAATATTATTAAATATTTAATTTTAATATTTACATTTGTATAAAGTAACATGACAATTATTATATTTGCTCAAGATATGGAAATACTAAGTAAGACATTTTTTTACACATATTTCTGACAATGTTGTTTTTAAATTATACATATAAATATATTATGTTGTCAACTTTATAACTGTAAAGGGGAATAATATGTATAATAATACTATCTGGTATTGGTAAAAGATTATTTATGCAATTATATACTTTTATAATACTTTGACATTATTATTACAAATTTATAATTAATTAATAAAAATAATAACAAATATATTTATTATTATTATTAATTAGTTCACTTAAACATTTATCTTTTCTTTTCAGAAATACATACATTCAGAGAAATAAAAATACTTTATTTAAGGCAATTATTTATATAGTAAATGGTTATACATTTTATATTAATAATAATAAATAAGTTATATTATTTATTATTAATAATTATTAACAAAACAATTAATCATGTTTAGTTATAAAGAAACACACATTTTTTCCTATAAATGTACACAAAAATATTTTTTTTACATATATTATTTCAAGTGTTACATACTTATTTAATAATATTAATATATATTAATTACTATATATTAATTATTATTAAATACTTTTTTTTTAAACTGTTTAAATTATAATGAGTCTACTGTATTAATTTCTTTCAATAACAATGTGTATGTATTATATTTTTTGACTATAACATTGTATTTTCTATGATACCTTCTCAACATTGGTTCAAGGGGACTACTTTTTTACCGCGTAAGGTTATTGAGCTTCGTTCAGGACTGGAGAAGCTCGCGGTTGGGTGTTGCTTCGTGTGGAGAGAGGTAAGGTAAATTTTATATAATATTTATGACTGAGTGGTAATGTTTGAGGGTATATTCGAACTGTGTTGTGTTTTTGAGTGTATGTATGAATTGTTTATGTAGCGTTTAGGTGTAATGTCGTCGTTATAGATGCGTCGTGTATGTTTTAGTTCTAGTGTTATTTGAATTGTTAGGAAATGTCTTCTTACATGGTTAATGTTAATTGTGAGTGTATTTACAAATTTTATGTGCTATTTGTGGGTGGGTTTCGTCATGTATGTTTTTTTACAGGTTCCGGTTCCTCGCATGAAAACTACATGGAAGGAAGCGTGTTTTTTTTCTGAGATACTAATGTATGACTTATTATGGTTATATTTTTACGTGTATCTCCTATTTTTCGTGTTTGCCAGGAGCGGATTTTAATCATTTTTACCTTTTTTCGGTTTTTTTGAGGGTTTCGTATTGGATTGCTACATTGGTATGCGTCAACGTTTTTTTTTAAAGTTGTGTGTATATCACTTTAAATCATAAAGTGTCCACACTACTGTTTTCAGGATTTCCTGGAGCGTTTATTTTATTTTAACATTATTTTCGGGTTTTTGATGGTTTCCCTTATTGGATTTCTCTTACTTTGTAATGGATTGTATGGATTGTATTTTGCTTCATTACGTCTCTGTCCTCTACAACAATTGTAAGTAATTTTATATTTCTATTTATTGGGTGGGAAATGTCGATCTTTATGTAATGTGTATGTGTGATGTAATTATAAATATTGCATATTTGTTCTGAAATAATGTTCAAATTTTTGATAAGTTTGTAAAACAAATATGTATTATTTATAATTGCTTAGAAATGTTTATGATTGTTATATGTACCATTATTGTAAGAAGATATTAGTATATTTTGTAGACATTTTTATAGTAGGGTTTTAGCTATTATTGACAGATATTCTAATCCTCTAGTTGTAGGGTATAGTGTGACTTGACTTTGCAGTAGTCGGAACATTTGTTTAGTTTGTTTACTTAGTTTTGGACCAATTTGGGTCAATGATTGTTCCATTCTTAGTTCTTGATAGCTTTGTTCTTATATCAAAGCTTGTAGGTTATGGAATGTGGGTCTGGATCTGCTTGTGGTAGCTTGGAAAGCATTATGCCACCCTTCTACACTGTTGTTGGTTTTTGCCTCTTGGTTTAAAGTACTAAGATAGACATTCCACCAAGGGATTTGGAATTTGGGTTGGCGTCGATGTCCAGATCTGTGCAACCTTCCCACCCAAGTATCTTCGAAATAATCCAGTAATGGGGTTAGTTTCTCTTCATTTCTCTTGTAATATGTGCTGTCAATTAATAAATTATAGTGTTCCGCTACATCGGTAACAGGAACGTAGGCCAGTGCTATCAATTTTTTAATTTGATAGGCAAAGGTGCTATCTGTTGAGTACAAAATACTTAAAGTAGATTTTTGGAGATGTCTCCATATGCTCTGATTGAAATGATAGTAACAACCCTGTATTGCTGTGTGGGGAAATATTTTCAAAATGCTATTAATCATAGCTAATTCGAAATCAATAATTATTTTTTTCTGGAAAATTATTATTGATTTCATTTTTGAGAACATTTAATATTTCTGTGTAAGTGTTTTGCTGTTTGTTTGGTAGCAAACAGTAAATGAAAGGGATGTTATAGTTATGGTATAACCCGTGGATGGAATATAGTTGATAAAAAGGTTTTGGGCATGGTTTAAATGTGCCATCCATCATCCATTGGGGACACTGTTGGATTTTTCTTAAATTACTTGCAGTTGCAAACATTATGATTCTGTTTGTACTGCTTTCATTGTCAAAAAGGATAAATTTGTCTTTAATGTGTGTGATGGACATTTCTGGTGAAATAATAATTTCCTCAAAAGTAGTAGGGTTGGGTGGGGTTGTGGAAGTGCGTCTTTTAGTGTATGCAATTGTGCGTTTTAGTGAGTCAATAGAGGGTAGTTGACCTGAAGCATGGGCTGGGACTTTTAACAGTTCCTCTTTAAGGATTTGTGTTGTTGGTCTATCACTTTGTGTGCTAGCAGTCTTTATACTTTCTAAAGCATCTCTTATTTCAATTTCTGTGACATTGGGGGGATGATTGTGTTCCCTGGTAAATAGCACATTAGTTTCCTCTGTAGTAGCCCTTCCATAACATTTGTTTGAGTAATATTTTGTACATTTCCAGAAAACTTTTCTACCACTTTGTCTTTCCTGACTATAAACATAACCCATATAACATAACAGTAATTTATTTTTCTGTGACATTACAAATTCTGCACCTTCTGTCATTTTGTTTTACTTGTTCTAGGAAAGAGTAGAAAGAAACAAAATCAAAACACATATATTTCACTTAGTGGTGCAAACATAATTAATGTTGAATTTATACTTACGTTTACTAAAAGTAGTAATCACAAATGCAGAACTGTATTTTGAAGGACTTTCTTGTATGTATTTCTTTATTTACTGTTGGTATGAAAATATAGAAATGCTAAGTTAATGTTTATACATAACACACGTTTTTCCTAGGAGAAAGCAGTTTTTTAATTTGCTTAGTACTACATTTGATGTGAACATTACATATACTTACTTGTTTAAATAGTTGAGTTGTAGTATTTGGTGGAGTACATCAAGGTAGTCAAGTTTAGATCTGTAGAGAAGATAGAATAAATACATGTCACATATTATAAAATTTATTTTTAACCGTTGTGAAATTGGAAATATTTAAAAGTATACTAACTTCTAAATATGTACTTTTCTTTGCTGTAGGTAGAATAGATGTATGATGTATTCACAATATCT
Source organism: Lissotriton helveticus (assembly GCF_964261635.1). Taxonomy (NCBI): domain Eukaryota; kingdom Metazoa; phylum Chordata; class Amphibia; order Caudata; family Salamandridae; genus Lissotriton; species Lissotriton helveticus. Next base: position 1,401,915,448 of record NC_136059.1, on the reverse strand, counting down.
GTAGAGGAAATATAAAATACATAACATGGTGTTAAGAACATAGTTCTTGTTTTTTTTGAAGTTTTAGACTAATTAATGTATACTTACATTTTTAACAAGGGTAGTCTTGTCTTTTGGTATAGTTGATGTTGGATGTTTATATTGGATCTGTAGGGAAGATGTAATATGCAACATATGTTGTTTAGAAACTAGCATTTTAAATTTTGGTTGTTTAATAACAAAAACATATATACTTACATGTTTAATTAGTGTAGTTCTATAAATTTGTAGTGTTGAAATCGGAAAATCGCTGAATATCTGTGAATAAAATATTTTAAGTAAAGTATGAATCTAGTGAAATAGTGTTTAAAAACAGCTGTTGTTGTAGAACAGAGCATTAATATATACTTACTATCTTATTTTGCAGGGGAAGAAATAGGAGCAGGTATTAGGATTTTGTTTGTAGTAGTTTCTATCAGAAAAGTAGGAGGAGATAAAAATTACATAAGTGGAAGAGTTAGGAGATATAAGTAAAAAAGTAGACTACTAATTTAGATTTTTAAATAACGCAATGTAACTTACTTGAATGATTAGCTAGTGAGCTGGATCTTTAAAGATGTTTGTTCAGGAACAAAATCTTTATACTGTTGGCATCTTCTTTCCATAGAGTTAGCAGCAGCAAATGGTAGAATGGATGTATCCCTTTTATAGTATGTGTATTTTGTGTGCTTTGATTTGATTGGTTGTAGGATGAAAGGAAGAATTGTATAGGCTAGTTTGAATTTTTTTAAGTTAATTGGTGTGTTTGTTGATGTGAGAATGGTGGTATGTGGTGGTTTCCGCATTAAAGCAGGTTAGTTGTTAAATAAAATAGATGTGTAAGTATAAAAATATTATGAAAATTTTAGTTACATGTAAAGATTCTTTTTCTAATGATATAACGATTTTAATATAATGTATAGGAAATGATGATAAATAGTAATGTTATAAAAGTAACAGGTATTATATGTAAAATGTTTTTTGTATAGAGCAATGACTTTTATAGACGAGTAATATGTTATTTTAGACATAAAAGGGTACAAAAAATAACTCGATATTTGTTTAGAAACTATATTTTTGTACTCTATGTTTTAGTAGTCGATATTTTGGTAGTGTTAGGTGTAATTTCATGAACAACGACATATTAGTAGTCGATATTTAATAAGACGATATTTATGTACTCGATATTCAAAGTACTCGATATTTTGTTGTCGATATTTTTGTATTTTGTGTAATAAGTATACAAAGTCGATATTTTTGTAGTCGATAATTATTAAACGATATTATTGCTAGTCGATAATGTGACCGTCGATAATATTTCAGTGATCCGTCTCATAAGTACTAACCATTGCAAAACAATGTCCTGTACAGATAAAAACTGCCTAACAGAGGGCCCAACTCAGACCCACCCCATATAACACACCCATCAACATTTCTAAATAAGCCACACCCACAAATGGACCAATAAAAAGAGCCCACGCACACAAACCAGCATCCTTTGCAACATACAGATTTTACAACATAGACTGACAACACGCCAACAACTGCACACATCCACCTTCACACATACCACCAATCATATTGAGACCCACACACCCCTTTCACACTCAGACCCACACCCCCCCATCCATACACACAATCACCCCCCCAATCACAATCACCCCACAACATGTCTGCACCAAAGAATCCAAAGTTCACAAACCAGGAGATGGGGATCCTTGTAGATGAGGTCATCAGAGTCGAGCCACAGCTGTTTGGCGCATTGGTCAGACAGACCAGCATAGCTGACAAAACACACCTGTGGGAGAGGATCGTCAAAAGGGTCAATGCTGTTGCGCCCATCAGGCGCATCAGGTCGGTTTGCCAGGCCAGGTGGTACGATCTGCGGAGGATGGTGAAGCGCAAGATGGACGAGGACTACGCCCAGAGCCAGTCCACTGGAGGTGGTGGTCCCCGCAGACCAGTACAGTACCATCCCTGGGAGGAGAAGGTCATGGCCCTGCTACCACCGGTGGGAGTACATGGAATTTAAGGAGTCGTGGAGCCTGGTAAGTATACCAACAACTCTTGTAACATGGGGGGGGACTCCCAGCAGTGGCCACACATATGAGGGGTGGGTGGATATGACACACAGCAGTGCCTAACAGTATGGGGTGGGTGGATATGACTCCCAGCAGTGCCCAGACATAGGAGGGGTGGGTGCACAGGACTCCCAGCAGTGCCCAGACATAGGACGGGTGGGTGGATATGACTCCCAGCAGTGCCCAGACATAAGAGGGGTGGGTGCAGAGGACTCCCAGCAGTGCCCAGACATAGGAGGGGTGGGTGGATATGACTCCCAGCAGTGCCCAGACATAGGAGGGGTGGGTGCAGAGGACCCCCAGCAGTGCCCAGACATAGGAGGGGTGGGTGGATATGACTCACAGCAGTGCCCAACAGTATGGGGGTGGGTGGATATGACACCCAGCAGTGCCCAACAGTATGGGGGTGGGAGGGTATGACTTACAGCAGTGGCCAACAGTATGGGGGTGGATGGATATGACTCCCAGCAGTGGCCAACAGTATGGGGGTGGGCAGATATGACTCCCAGCAGTGCCCAGACATAGGAGAGGTGGGTGCACAGGACTCCCAGCAGAGGCCAGACACAGGAGAGGTGGGTAAACAGGACTCCCAGCAGAAGCCAGACATAGGAGGGGTGGGTGGATATGACTCCCAGCACTGCCCGGACATAGGATAGGTGGGTGGATATGACTCCCAGCAGTGCCCAACAGTATGGGGGTGGTTAGATATGACTCCCAGCAGTGTCCATCAGTATGGGGGTGGGTGGATATGACACCCAGAAGTGCCCAACAGTATGGGGGTGGGTGGATATGACTTATAGCAGTGGCCAACAGTATTAGGGGTGGGTGGATACGACACCCAGCAGTGCCTAACAGTATGGGGGTGGGTGGATATGACTCCCAGCAGTGCCCAGACATAAGAGGGGTGGGTGCACAGGACTCCCAGCAGTGCCCAGACATAGGAGGGGTGGGTGGATATGACTCCCAGCAGTGCCCAACAGTATGGGGGTGGGTGGATATGACTCCCAGCAGTGCCCAACAGTATGGGGGTGGGTGGATATGACTTACAGCAGTGGCCAACAGTATGGGGGTGGGAGGGTATGACTTAGAGCAGGGGCCAACAGTATGGGGGTGGGTGGATATGACTCCCAGCAGTGGCCAACAGTATGGGGGTGGATGGATATGACTCCCAGCAGTGCCCAGACATAGGAGGGGTGGGTGCACATGACTCCCAGCAGAGGCCAGACATAGAAGGGGTGGGTGGATATGACTCCCAGCAGTGCCCAGACATAGGAGGGGTGGGTGCACAGGACTCCCAGCAGAGGCCAGACACAAGAGAGGTGGGTGCACAGGACTCCCTGCAGAGGCCAGACATAGGAGGGGTGGGTGGATATGACTCCCAGCACTGCCCAGACATAGGATGGGTGGGTGGATATGACTCCCAGCAGTGCCCAACAGTATGGAGGTGGTTGGATATGACTCCCAGCAGTGTCCATCAGTATGGCGGTGGGTGGATATGACACCCAGAAGTGCCCAACAGTATGGGGGTGGGTGGATATGACTTATAGCAGTGGCCAACAGTATTAGGGGTGGGTGGATACGACACCCAGCAGTGCCTAACAGTATGGGGGTGGGTGGATATGAATCCCAGCAGTGCCCAGACATAAGAGGGGTGGGTGCACAGGACTCCCAGCAGTGCCCAGACATAGGAGGGGTGGGTGGATATGACTCCCAGCAGTGCCCAGACATAGGAGGGGTGGGTGCAGAGGACTCCCAGCAGTGCCCAGACATAGGAGGGTTGGGTGGATATGACTCCCAGCAGTGCCCAACAGTATGGGGGTGGGTGGATATGACTCCCAGCAGTGCCCAACAGTATGGGGGTGGGTGGATATGACTTACAGCAGTGGCCAACAGTATGGGGGTGGGAGGGTATGACTTAGAGCAGGGGCCAACAGTATGGGGTGGGTGGATATGACTCCCAGCAGTGGCCAACAGTATGGGGGTGGATGGATATGACTCCCAGCAGTGCCCAGACATAGGAGGGGTGGGTGCACATGACTCCCAGCAGAGGCCAGACATAGAAGGGGTGGGCGGATATGACTCCCAGCAGTGCCCAGACATAGGAGGGGTGGGTGCACATGACTCCCAGCAGAGGCCAGACATAGAAGGGGTGGGTGGATATGACTCCCAGCAGTGCCCAGACATAGGAGGGGTGGGTGCACAGGACTCCCAGCAGAGGCCAGACACAGGAGAGGTGGGTGCACAGGACTCCCTGCAGAGGCCAGACATAGGAGGGGTGGGTGGATATGACTCCCAGCACTGCCCAGACATAGGATGGGTGGGTGGATATGACTCCCAGCAGTGCCCAACAGTATGGAGGAGGTTGGATATGACTCCCAGCAGTGTCCATCAGTATGGCGGTGGGTGGATATGACACCCAGAAGTGCCCAACAGTATGGGGGTGGATGGATATGACTCCCAGCAGTGGCCAACAGTATGGGGGTGGGCAGATATGACTCCCAGCAGTGCCCAGACATAGGAGAGGTGGGTGCACAGGACTCCCAGCAGAGGCCAGACACAGGAGAGGTGGGTAAACAGGACTCCCAGCAGAGGCCAGACATAGGAGGGGTGGGTGGATATGACTCCCAGCACTGCCCGGACATAGGATAGGTGGGTGGATATGACTCCCAGCAGTGCCCAACAGTATGGGGGTGGTTAGATATGACTCCCAGCAGTGTCCATCAGTATGGGGGTGGGTGGATATGACACCCAGAAGTGCCCAACAGTATGGGGGTGGGTGGATATGACTTATAGCAGTGGCCAACAGTATTAGGGGTGGGTGGATATGACACCCAGCAGTGCCTAACAGTATGGGGGTGGGTGGATATGACTCCCAGCAGTGCCCAGACATAAGAGGGGTGGGTGCACAGGACTCCCAGCAGTGCCCAGACATAGGAGGGGTGGGTGGATATGACTCCCAGCAGTGCCCAACAGTATGGGGTTGGGTGGATATGACTCCCAGCAGTGCCCAACAGTATGGGGGTGGGTGGATATGACTTACAGCAGTGGCCAACAGTATGGGGGTGGGAGGGTATGACTTAGAGCAGGGGCCAACAGTATGGGGGTGGGTGGATATGACTCCCAGCAGTGGCCAACAGTATGGGGGTGGATGGATATGACTCCCAGCAGTGCCCAGACATAGGAGGGGTGGGTGCACATGACTCCCAGCAGAGGCCAGACATAGAAGGGGTGGGTGGATATGACTCCCATCAGTGCCCAGACATAGGAGGGGTGGGTGCACAGGACTCCCAGCAGAGGCCAGACACAAGAGAGGTGGGTGCACAGGACTCCCTGCAGAGGCCAGACATAGGAGGGGTGGGTGGATATGACTCCCAGCACTGCCCAGACATAGGATGGGTGTGTGGATATGACTCCCAGCAGTGCCCAACAGTATGGAGGTGGTTGGATATGACTCCCAGCAGTGTCCATCAGTATGGCGGTGGGTGGATATGACACCCAGAAGTGCCCAACAGTATGGGGGTGGGTGGATATGACTTATAGCAGTGGCCAACAGTATTAGGGGTGGGTGGATACGACACCCAGCAGTGCCTAACAGTATGGGGGTGGGTGGATATGACTCCCAGCAGTGCCCAGACATAGGAGGGGTGGGTGCACATGACTCCCAGCAGAGGCCAGACATAGAAGGGGTGGGTGGATATGACTCCCAGCAGTGCCCAGACATAGGAGGGGTGGGTGCACAGGACTCCCAGCAGAGGCCAGACACAAGAGAGGTGGGTGCACAGGACTCCCTGCAGAGGCCAGACATAGGAGGGGTGGGTGGATATGACTCCCAGCACTGCCCAGACATAGGATGGGTGGGTGGATATGACTCCCAGCAGTGCCCAACAGTATGGAGGTGGTTGGATATGACTCCCAGCAGTGTCCATCAGTATGGCGGTGGGTGGATATGACACCCAGAAGTGCCCAACAGTATGGGGGTGGGTGGATATGACTTATAGCAGTGGCCAACAGTATTAGGGGTGGGTGGATACGACACCCAGCAGTGCCTAACAGTATGGGGGTGGGTGGATATGAATCCCAGCAGTGCCCAGACATAAGAGGGGTGGGTGCACAGGACTCCCAGCAGTGCCCAGACATAGGAGGGGTGGGTGGATATGACTCCCAGCAGTGCCCAGACATAGGAGGGGTGGGTGCAGAGGACTCCCAGCAGTGCCCAGACATAGGAGGGTTGGGTGGATATGACTCCCAGCAGTGCCCAACAGTATGGGGGTGGGTGGATATGACTCCCAGCAGTGCCCAACAGTATGGGGGTGGGTGGATATGACTTACAGCAGTGGCCAACAGTATGGGGGTGGGAGGGTATGACTTAGAGCAGGGGCCAACAGTATGGGGTGGGTGGATATGACTCCCAGCAGTGGCCAACAGTATGGGGGTGGATGGATATGACTCCCAGCAGTGCCCAGACATAGGAGGGGTGGGTGCACATGACTCCCAGCAGAGGCCAGACATAGAAGGGGTGGGCGGATATGACTCCCAGCAGTGCCCAGACATAGGAGGGGTGGGTGCACATGACTCCCAGCAGAGGCCAGACATAGAAGGGGTGGGTGGATATGACTCCCAGCAGTGCCCAGACATAGGAGGGGTGGGTGCACAGGACTCCCAGCAGAGGCCAGACACAGGAGAGGTGGGTGCACAGGACTCCCTGCAGAGGCCAGACATAGGAGGGGTGGGTGGATATGACTCCCAGCACTGCCCAGACATAGGATGGGTGGGTGGATATGACTCCCAGCAGTGCCCAACAGTATGGAGGAGGTTGGATATGACTCCCAGCAGTGTCCATCAGTATGGCGGTGGGTGGATATGACACCCAGAAGTGCCCAACAGTATGGGGGTGGATGGATATGACTCCCAGCAGTGGCCAACAGTATGGGGGTGGGCAGATATGACTCCCAGCAGTGCCCAGACATAGGAGAGGTGGGTGCACAGGACTCCCAGCAGAGGCCAGACACAGGAGAGGTGGGTAAACAGGACTCCCAGCAGAGGCCAGACATAGGAGGGGTGGGTGGATATGACTCCCAGCACTGCCCGGACATAGGATAGGTGGGTGGATATGACTCCCAGCAGTGCCCAACAGTATGGGGGTGGTTAGATATGACTCCCAGCAGTGTCCATCAGTATGGGGGTGGGTGGATATGACACCCAGAAGTGCCCAACAGTATGGGGGTGGGTGGATATGACTTATAGCAGTGGCCAACAGTATTAGGGGTGGGTGGATATGACACCCAGCAGTGCCTAACAGTATGGGGGTGGGTGGATATGACTCCCAGCAGTGCCCAGACATAAGAGGGGTGGGTGCACAGGACTCCCAGCAGTGCCCAGACATAGGAGGGGTGGGTGGATATGACTCCCAGCAGTGCCCAACAGTATGGGGGTGGGTGGATATGACTCCCAGCAGTGCCCAACAGTATGGGGGTGGGTGGATATGACTTACAGCAGTGGCCAACAGTATGGGGGTGGGAGGGTATGACTTAGAGCAGGGGCCAACAGTATGGGGGTGGGTGGATATGACTCCCAGCAGTGGCCAACAGTATGGGGGTGGATGGATATGACTCCCAGCAGTGCCCAGACATAGGAGGGGTGGGTGCACATGACTCCCAGCAGAGGCCAGACATAGAAGGGGTGGGTGGATATGACTCCCAGCAGTGCCCAGACATAGGAGGGGTGGGTGCACAGGACTCCCAGCAGAGGCCAGACACAGGAGAGGTGGGTGCACAGGACTCCCTGCAGAGGCCAGACATAGGAGGGGTGGGTGGATATGACTCCCAGCACTGCCCAGACATAGGATAGGTGGGTGGATATGACTCCCAGCAGTGCCCAACAGTATGGGGGTGGTTAGATATGACTCCCAGCAGTGTCCATCAGTATGGGGGTGGGTGGATATGACACCCAGAAGTGCCCAACAGTATGGGGGTGGGTGGATATGACTTATAGCAGTGGCCAACAGTATTAGGGGTGGGTGGATATGACACCCAGCAGTGCCTAACAGTATGGGGGTGGGTGGATATGACTCCCAGCAGTGCCCAGACATAAGAGGGGTGGGTGCACAGGACTCCCAGCAGTGCCCAGACATAGGAGGGGTGGGTGGATATGACTCCCAGCAGTGCCCAACAGTATGGGGTTGGGTGGATATGACTCCCAGCAGTGCCCAACAGTATGGGGGTGGGTGGATATGACTTACAGCAGTGGCCAACAGTATGGGGGTGGGAGGGTATGACTTAGAGCAGGGGCCAACAGTATGGGGGTGGGTGGATATGACTCCCAGCAGTGGCCAACAGTATGGGGGTGGATGGATATGACTCCCAGCAGTGCCCAGACATAGGAGGGGTGGGTGCACATGACTCCCAGCAGAGGCCAGACATAGAAGGGGTGGGTGGATATGACTCCCAGCAGTGCCCAGACATAGGAGGGGTGGGTGCACAGGACTCCCAGCAGAGGCCAGACACAAGAGAGGTGGGTGCACAGGACTCCCTGCAGAGGCCAGACATAGGAGGGGTGGGTGGATATGACTCCCAGCACTGCCCAGACATAGGATGGGTGGGTGGATATGACTCCCAGCAGTGCCCAACAGTATGGAGGTGGTTGGATATGACTCCCAGCAGTGTCCATCAGTATGGCGGTGGGTGGATATGACACCCAGAAGTGCCCAACAGTATGGGGGTGGGTGGATATGACTTATAGCAGTGGCCAACAGTATTAGGGGTGGGTGGATACGACACCCAGCAGTGCCTAACAGTATGGGGGTGGGTGGATATGACTCCCAGCAGTGCCCAGACATAGGAGGGGTGGGTGCACATGACTCCCAGCAGAGGCCAGACATAGAAGGGGTGGGTGGATATGACTCCCAGCAGTGCCCAGACATAGGAGGGGTGGGTGCACAGGACTCCCAGCAGAGGCCAGACACAAGAGAGGTGGGTGCACAGGACTCCCTGCAGAGGCCAGACATAGGAGGGGTGGGTGGATATGACTCCCAGCACTGCCCAGACATAGGATGGGTGGGTGGATATGACTCCCAGCAGTGCCCAACAGTATGGAGGTGGTTGGATATGACTCCCAGCAGTGTCCATCAGTATGGCGGTGGGTGGATATGACACCCAGAAGTGCCCAACAGTATGGGGGTGGGTGGATATGACTTATAGCAGTGGCCAACAGTATTAGGGGTGGGTGGATACGACACCCAGCAGTGCCTAACAGTATGGGGGTGGGTGGATATGAATCCCAGCAGTGCCCAGACATAAGAGGGGTGGGTGCACAGGACTCCCAGCAGTGCCCAGACATAGGAGGGGTGGGTGGATATGACTCCCAGCAGTGCCCAGACATAGGAGGGGTGGGTGCAGAGGACTCCCAGCAGTGCCCAGACATAGGAGGGTTGGGTGGATATGACTCCCAGCAGTGCCCAACAGTATGGGGGTGGGTGGATATGACTCCCAGCAGTGCCCAACAGTATGGGGGTGGGTGGATATGACTTACAGCAGTGGCCAACAGTATGGGGGTGGGAGGGTATGACTTAGAGCAGGGGCCAACAGTATGGGGTGGGTGGATATGACTCCCAGCAGTGGCCAACAGTATGGGGGTGGATGGATATGACTCCCAGCAGTGCCCAGACATAGGAGGGGTGGGTGCACATGACTCCCAGCAGAGGCCAGACATAGAAGGGGTGGGCGGATATGACTCCCAGCAGTGCCCAGACATAGGAGGGGTGGGTGCACATGACTCCCAGCAGAGGCCAGACATAGAAGGGGTGGGTGGATATGACTCCCAGCAGTGCCCAGACATAGGAGGGGTGGGTGCACAGGACTCCCAGCAGAGGCCAGACACAGGAGAGGTGGGTGCACAGGACTCCCTGCAGAGGCCAGACATAGGAGGGGTGGGTGGATATGACTCCCAGCACTGCCCAGACATAGGATGGGTGGGTGGATATGACTCCCAGCAGTGCCCAACAGTATGGAGGAGGTTGGATATGACTCCCAGCAGTGTCCATCAGTATGGCGGTGGGTGGATATGACACCCAGAAGTGCCCAACAGTATGGGGGTGGATGGATATGACTCCCAGCAGTGGCCAACAGTATGGGGGTGGGCAGATATGACTCCCAGCAGTGCCCAGACATAGGAGAGGTGGGTGCACAGGACTCCCAGCAGAGGCCAGACACAGGAGAGGTGGGTAAACAGGACTCCCAGCAGAGGCCAGACATAGGAGGGGTGGGTGGATATGACTCCCAGCACTGCCCGGACATAGGATAGGTGGGTGGATATGACTCCCAGCAGTGCCCAACAGTATGGGGGTGGTTAGATATGACTCCCAGCAGTGTCCATCAGTATGGGGGTGGGTGGATATGACACCCAGAAGTGCCCAACAGTATGGGGGTGGGTGGATATGACTTATAGCAGTGGCCAACAGTATTAGGGGTGGGTGGATATGACACCCAGCAGTGCCTAACAGTATGGGGGTGGGTGGATATGACTCCCAGCAGTGCCCAGACATAAGAGGGGTGGGTGCACAGGACTCCCAGCAGTGCCCAGACATAGGAGGGGTGGGTGGATATGACTCCCAGCAGTGCCCAACAGTATGGGGGTGGGTGGATATGACTCCCAGCAGTGCCCAACAGTATGGGGGTGGGTGGATATGACTTACAGCAGTGGCCAACAGTATGGGGGTGGGAGGGTATGACTTAGAGCAGGGGCCAACAGTATGGGGGTGGGTGGATATGACTCCCAGCAGTGGCCAACAGTATGGGGGTGGATGGATATGACTCCCAGCAGTGCCCAGACATAGGAGGGGTGGGTGCACATGACTCCCAGCAGAGGCCAGACATAGAAGGGGTGGGTGGATATGACTCCCAGCAGTGCCCAGACATAGGAGGGGTGGGTGCACAGGACTCCCAGCAGAGGCCAGACACAAGAGAGGTGGGTGCACAGGACTCCCTGCAGAGGCCAGACATAGGAGGGGTGGGTGGATATGACTCCCAGCACTGCCCAGACATAGGATGGGTGTGTGGATATGACTCCCAGCAGTGCCCAACAGTATGGAGGTGGTTGGATATGACTCCCAGCAGTGTCCATCAGTATGGCGGTGGGTGGATATGACACCCAGAAGTGCCCAACAGTATGGGGGTGGGTGGATATGACTTATAGCAGTGGCCAACAGTATTAGGGGTGGGTGGATACGACACCCAGCAGTGCCTAACAGTATGGGGGTGGGTGGATATGAATCCCAGCAGTGCCCAGACATAAGAGGGGTGGGTGCACAGGACTCCCAGCAGTGCCCAGACATAGGAGGGGTGGGTGGATATGACTCCCAGCAGTGCCCAGACATAGGAGGGGTGGGTGCAGAGGACTCCCAGCAGTGCCCAGACATAGGAGGGTTGGGTGGATATGACTCCCAGCAGTGCCCAACAGTATGGGGGTGGGTGGATATGACTCCCAGCAGTGCCCAACAGTATGGGGGTGGGTGGATATGACTTACAGCAGTGGCCAACAGTATGGGGGTGGGAGGGTATGACTTAGAGCAGGGGCCAACAGTATGGGGGTGGGTGGATATGACTCCCAGCAGTGGCCAACAGTATGGGGGTGGATGGATATGACTCCCAGCAGTGCCCAGACATAGGAGGGGTGGGTGCACATGACTCCAAGCAGAGGCCAGACATAGAAGGGGTGGGCGGATATGACTCCCAGCAGTGCCCAGACATAGAAGGGGTGGGTGGATATGACTCCCAGCAGTGCCCAGACATAGGAGGGGTGGGTGCACAGGACTCCCAGCAGAGGCCAGACACAGGAGAGGTGGGTGCACAGGACTCCCTGCAGAGGCCAGACATAGGAGGGGTGGGTGGATATGACTCCCAGCACTGCCCAGACATAGGATGGGTGGGTGGATATGACTCCCAGCAGTGCCCAACAGTATGGAGGTGGTTGGATATGACTCCCAGCAGTGTCCATCAGTATGGCGGTGGGTGGATATGACACCCAGAAGTGCCCAACAGTATGGGGGTGGGTGGATATGACTTATAGCAGTGGCCAACAGTATTAGGGGTGGGTGGATACGACACCCAGCAGTGCCTAACAGTATGGGGGTGGGTGGATATGAATCCCAGCAGTGCCCAGACATAAGAGGGGTGGGTGCACAGGACTCCCAGCAGTGCCCAGACATAGGAGGGGTGGGTGGATATGACTCCCAGCAGTGCCCAGACATAGGAGGGGTGGGTGCAGAGGACTCCCAGCAGTGCCCAGACATAGGAGGGTTGGGTGGATATGACTCCCAGCAGTGCCCAACAGTATGGGGGTGGGTGGATATGACTCCCAGCAGTGCCCAACAGTATGGGGGTGGGTGGATATGACTTACAGCAGTGGCCAACAGTATGGGGGTGGGAGGGTATGACTTAGAGCAGGGGCCAACAGTATGGGGGTGGGTGGATATGACTCCCAGCAGTGGCCAACAGTATGGGGGTGGATGGATATGACTCCCAGCAGTGCCCAGACATAGGAGGGGTGGGTGCACATGACTCCCAGCAGAGGCCAGACATAGAAGGGGTGGGCGGATATGACTCCCAGCAGTGCCCAGACATAGGAGGGGTGGGTGCACAGGACTCCCAGCAGAGGCCAGACACAGGAGAGGTGGGTGCACAGGACTCCCTGCAGAGGCCAGACATAGGAGGGGTGGGTGGATATGACTCCCAGCCCTGCCCAGACATAGGATGGGTGGGTGGATATGACTCCCAGAAGTGCCCAACAGTATGGAGGTGGTTGGATATGACTCCCAGCAGTGTCCATCAGTATGGCGGTGGGTGGATATGACACCCAGAAGTGCCCAACAGTATGGGGGTGGGTGGATATGACTTATAGCAGTGGCCAACAGTATGAGGGGTGGGTGGATACGACACCCAGCAGTGCCTAACAGTATGGGGGTGGGTGGATATGACTCCCAGCAGTGCCCAGACATAAGAGGGGTGGGTGCACAGGACTCCCAGCAGTGCCCAGACATAGGAGGGGTGGGTGGATATGACTCCCAGCAGTGCCCAGACATAGGAGGGGTGGGTGCAGAGGACTCCCAGCAGTGCCCAGACATAGGAGGGTTGGGTGGATATGACTCCCAGCAGTGCCCAGACATAGGAGGGGTGGGTGCAGAGGACTCCCAGCAGTGCCCAAACATAGGAGGGTTGGGTGGATATTACTCCCAGCAGTGCCCAACAGTATGGGGGTGGGTGGATATGACTGCCAGCAGTGCCCAACAGTATGGGGGTGGGTGGATATGACTTACAGCAGTGGCCAACAGTATGGGGGTGGGAGGGTATGACTTAGAGCAGAGGCCAACAGTATGGGGGTGGGTGGATATGACTCCCAGCAGTGCCCAGACATAGGAGGGGTGGGTGCACATGACTCCCAGCAGAGGCCAGACATAGGAGGTGTGGGCGGATATGACTCCCAGCAGTGCCCAGACATAGGAGGGGTGGGTGCACAGGACTCCCAGCAGAGGCCATACATAGGAGAGGTGGGTGCACAGGACTCCCAGCAGAGGCCAGACATAGGAGGGGTGGGTGGATATGACTCCCAGCACTGCCCAGACATAGGATGGGTGGGAGGATATGACTCCCAGCAGTGCCCAACAATATGGGGGTGGGTGGATATGACTCCCAGCAGTGCCCATCAGTATGGGGGTGGGTGGATATGATACCCAGCAGTGGCCAACAGTATGGGGGTGGGTGGATATGACTCCCAGCAGTGGCCAACAGTATGGGGGTGGGTGGATATGACTACCAGCAGTGGCCAACAGTATGGGGTGGGTGGATATGGCTCCCAGCAGTGCCTGGACATAGGAGGGGTAGGTGCACAGGACTCCCAGCAGAGGCCAGACATAGGAGGGGTGGGTGCATATGACTCCCAGCAGTGCCCAGACATAGGAGGGGTGGGTGCACAGGACTCCCAGCAGAGTCCAGACATCGGAGGGGTGGGTGGATATGACTCCCAGCAGAGGCCAGACATAAGAGGTGTGGGTGGATATGACTCTCCGCAGAGGCCAGACATAAGAGGGGTGGGTGGATATGACTCCCAGCTGTGGCCAACAGTATGGGGGTGGGTGGATATGAATCCCAGCAGTGGCCAACAGTATGGGGGTGGGTGCCAGGGGCAGGGCCTGAAAGCTGCAAGGCGGAGACTGATAAGGTGGCAAGTGAGAGTGAAGGAGGGTGCAAGGGGGATTGTGAATAATCTAAAAAGTTGCTAACCCCTATCAACAATACTGTGTACATCCATTCTCAATTGCAGTCATTCCCATATGGCCCAGGTACACACCAATGCCTCATGCTCAATGTACAGGGAGTGTGAAAGTACTGACAACATAGCTGACACTGGGCCCTGGAGTAGGCAGCACAAGGCCCTCCTGTGACCACTGCAAATACCAACACTAGGACAACAAGAACAGATATCTGGAACAGAAACTCTCAACCACTGTCATGGCAGCATGCCCTATGGGGGAACAGCCACACCACGAGGGACGCCCAGTTGCAAACCTGACTCAAACTACTAGCACAGCCTGTCACTCACACAGGCAATGGAGTGCCCCACTGTCACAATCGTCATGTAACACAACAAATACAGATCTGATGAAGCATCCAAGCAAAACATGCACGGTGCTGATGCACAAGTCCCTTGCGCTGATACCACAACACCGTAAATTCACCTCAGTGAGGCAGTGGATGCAAAAAATCGTGCCATGGTGCTGGGTAATGTCAAGGTGATGCACCTTGGAGATGTGCCACGTACTAAAGCCCAGCGCCAGAAGTCGGTGTACTGGTTGTGTTGTGGTGTGCGGTGTTTGCCTGTCATGGCGCAGCAACACCTCCTAAAAGTGGCTGACTGTAATCTTAAAGATTTCACTCAATCACTTCTATGCACATGCTGCCTCAAAACCCTGTGCATGCTTGAAGCAGACGTAAGGATTGACACAGCATTGTGCAAATAGGTCCACACAGAGCATAACAGGATCTGCCTTGTGCCAGCTACACAACTACAGCAATGTGCCACTTCCATGGCACAGATGCGTGACACAGCTGTTCTGTTCTTCCACCATGGTGATCCACAGTGTTAATATGTTGCATCCATCTTGGCATAGCTGTGGTGCATGATGAATGCCAAATCACTGCTGATATGCCTGGCTCTGCCAGTCATTGTAAATAGACCCTCACATGTCAATGATTCATGAGCACAGATCAATCTGACCCCACAAAATAAACATCCACAAGTGATCAATATGAAAAAAACAAAGCAGGTGGCACAGTGACAACGACAATGTATATGGAAATTTGATGTTGCATTACATGGCATTAACATCTGCTGTCTCTCACACCCACAGGGCAACGTGCGGTATCTACCCCCAACCAGGGGGGAGATGGATCACAGTCCCAGGCTCCGCAGGATCCTGATCCCATCAACAGTGATGCCTCTCACCACTCCACAGATGACACAGACCAACCTGGCACCTCTGGTTCCCAAACCCGTGCAGTAGCTGGATCAGGGCCATCTGTGCCAACCACCACACCCATTCCTGCCACATCCCAGCAGACAGCTCGGAGCCCTGCCCACGATCCACAACTGAGCCAGTCTGACAATGAGGGACAATGTTCGCCGGACACCCTGGAGGTGGCAGACAACACCACCACTGTCAACCCCCAGGGGTCCTGGCGACCCGATGTGCCCACTACAGCAGGCCAGGCTCGTGTGCGCAGGGGTGGTGGGAGTGGCACACGGCGGAGGCGAGAACCTGACCAGCAAGCTGCAGGGCCCGGTATATCTGAACTGAGAAACATCATGGAGGTATACAGGCGGAACACCAGGGAGTTCAGCCAGAGAGTGGGGACCGTCATCAAATTAAAAAACCAGCAGGCCGAGCAATCTGCAAGTCAATGACGACACCAAGGACGGATGGAGCCAAAACTGGCTGATCTCTTGGCGGTGCAGAGGGACATAAGCCACTCACTCTTTCAGATTGCTGACAACATGCAGCAGCCTCTCTGTGTCACCAGGCCAGAAACATCAAGGCAAAGACTGACAACAGGCACAGGGAGGGAGGAGGAGGCGGAATTGTCTGACAGAGCGTCCCAGGCATCGTCAAGGCCTGCGTATAGGGTCCCCCAAGGAAGGTGGGTCATCCACGGAGAAGACGTTGAGAGGTAGTGGGCCATGCGCATCTCCCAGGTCACCTGGTCTGGCATCTTGCCTTTCTGTGCAACAGAATCACCTTATTAACCTTCCAACTCTCCCACATGTCTTTGCTGGTCGCAGTGTGACCAATGATGCCAAGCAATGTGTGCTGGACTCTGTTGACTCAAACTGCAAGGCATCACATCTCCGTTTGTGAACTTTGGATTCCCAACGTTTTTTTACAGCACCTACCACCTACTCACATTTCATGCACAAGATGGTCAAATAAATTTGACAACCACTATACGTATTGATGTACTAATTATTTTTCCCAGCCTCAACAACCTACGTGTGGGGATATGTCAAAGTATGCCAGAGTGTAGAAAAAACTAAAGCCATCCATACAGTGGCGTCTGAGTCCGGTTGAGGACACACATAGGTCACAATGTATCGTCAACTACATACATGGAGGGCAATACTCACCTGTGATGGTTAATATCTGCTGAGGGGGGAGGTGGCTTGCCATACTGCTATGACAGACAGTTACGGAACAGTCCCATGAATGTGTAGAGGTCATGTGTAATGTGTAGGTGTCCAGGGAGGGAGTACCAGGTATGGTTTTTTAGGTGGTAGAACTATCACCCACATGCAGTTATATTGTGGATGTGATGAATGGTCCCCAGGGCAACAGTGGCTGGACGGAATTTGAGCAACGGGGTGTAGGTTGGCAGACGGACATATTTCAGCTACTATTGTTTTGGGTTGTGGAGTGCCTACTGAGTGTGGCAGAGGAGTATAAAGGCGCTCCTGCAGTTGACTCTTGGATTATTGTACGTATCTAAGATGGACGGTCTTCCCCTGTGGTAAATAAATAATTAATTACCGGTACTATTTTTGAATACATTAATAAAACAGATAGCTCAATAAATAAGAGGCAAGATCCGATGTATCTGAGTCGAACGGGCTTTATTCAGGCATAAGGGAAGGGACAGGATCGGGACAGCCTGAAATAGAATGGCATAGAAGGCAGCTGCAACGTTTCATCAACAGTACAAGATATATATAGTAAAACATCACAATTACATTACAGTAGGCGTAACTAGTGACAAGCGTAAGATAAGAACACATGGGCGTGAAAAGAAGGCGTGCACAGGGCGTGCACGTGGACATGTGATGAGAACGTCACAGAAGTGTCATAAAGTGGGTGGATGCATGGAGGGGGCTACCTGAGCAGCTGGAACCTTTAACCTAGTGGTGCGCGCAAACGGGCCATGACGTGTTACCGGGGAGAACTGGGGGCTATGACTTCTGCACTAGAAGAGGAGACGAAAGTCTGCGATGTCAGGACGACATGTGCCTATAGCATATCTGGTATCTGGTGTTTGGAGTACATGTTGATAGAATCTAAAGGTTATCAGGGCAAAGGCTACTTGACACTAAGGCTGGTGCATGCATATATTCTTCATGTATTGCGTGTGCTATGAATCTTCCATGAATATTAATACAGTAATTCTCTTGCATGGAGACAGAAAGACTAGACTATAGCTGAAACTGTTTATGTGGTTCGTTAGCTTAGGAATGTGAAGACGGAGAGCTGAACTGATAACTAGAGGCATAACATATTCTTGGCAGACACGCAGGCAGAGCCAGGCCGGGCACCGCGCTGCGCGGCAGGAAGTAAGTGAAGGGTCAGGGATGCAGGTGGGGGCTGCATCGCTCCTCGGAGTGGGTTCAGGAGACTGGAGCTTGAATCTGGTGTCCGGGCCCTTTTGAGGCCTAGAAACGGGGACAATTCAATGAATTAACGTGCAAAATGTAAAACGTGGGCAACATAGGCCTAATACTCGTTGCTTTCACGAGAACTGGAAACTGGCATACTAACGTTGGACACAACTATAATTGCGTCTTTAATCGATCATAGGGGGATATATGCATATCGATCATGCACATATAACATAGGATGGGCAACACGTAGGCACACATAACAAGGCAAAATTCAATTTTCCTCATTCCCTCCTTGTGCCCTACGTTTCCATCAGGAAACATCAATATTCATGATACCATCTATCTGTTCATAGAGCATCATTTGCTCGTCTCGAATTGTCTTGGAACGGGACTTAGGACTAGGAATACAAGAGGTAGCACACAAGCCGCAAATCGCAGGGCCACATTGTAAACAGAGGCAGCAACTGAATATGATCATTACTGCTATACCCAGGAATGACAATACTTTCCATCCCCAGGCAGATATGATACTCCAGAGCCAACCGGACCATGTCCAGGTGCCTGGATTCTGGTGTAACTGATGGGCAATTTTGTGAAGTCTGGTTATAGCTGAATAAACAGACGGAGCGTTATTAGGAATGAAAATGCAGCAACTAGATCCGATGACTCTACAAGCTCCGCCCCTATCGGCCAGTATGACGTCAAGGACGAGACGATTTTGGAGCACGACAAATCTCATAGCAGATTGCTCCTCGGTTAAGTTACCTAGAGCGGAAGTAGTCTCATTCACTACTGCTTCAAGGGTTCTGGTTAACCTACGTATTAGCTTACTATTCTGAACAGGTCCTATGAAGAAAAAGAAACCTTTATTGAAATCTTGATATTGTTCTAGAGCAGTTTCAGTTTGATCGACAATTGGGGACTCGATCTCCCTTCTATGTCTAATGTGTACTAGATGTGTATTTCTGTGATAATCAGATGGGGCTAGAAAAACTGGTGGCAGTAGGAAGGCAATGTAACATGTTCCATCCCAATCGAGGGGCATACGAACATATGCGGTCTGACCACATACAAAATAAGAATGACGTGAAGCTTTGAAAATAGATTTCCCACTGTCACTATACTCGACCACAGTAGTACAATCACTATGTCCTACATGTGCGGAACCATTCTTTCTGACACATAATTCGCCTTTCACTGGTAGAACTGAAATAGCAGGCAAATCTGGAGTAGTTTCGGACTGAACATTCAAAACCATGAAATTCGAGGAATAATTACCTAGATCATATACTTCATTTTCTAGATCTAACCCAGTTCTATGGGAAAGTCCTTCCTTGTCTGGGAAACATGTTCTATTCAGAAGGGACATATCATTTGAGGATGACGTTAACGTGGACCATGCTCCACACGAACCATTATGTGAAAACGGATAAGGAAAAAGCGGCAGAACTCCCTTCGGTGTCTGGAAAGGGGGGAGTCGACCACACACCCAGCAATTAGTGGCATTGCTGGTCTGGTGTGAATAATGTAACATACGGATAAAGGTATTATTGCGCATGGCAAGACGATAGGATAACTCGTGAGGAGGCAGGTCACTAAAAGTGTGCTCTACTGTAACATTAGAAAACATATGTACATGTGAATATAAATGTAAGGCATAACTTATGCAAGTAACCATAAGACTCAGAAATAACCGAAAAAACAGAGTAACAATGCATCTACTTCGAAGATTCTTTTGATAACGTATTCTCTTAGAGTTTTGACTAACTCTCTCACTGTGTGGGTCTATCTCATACATGTCAGGAACCTGTCTAACCGTTTCACCCGAGAGGGACTTAGACAATTAAACTGGCTGACTTACTAGACCGTAGCTTATCTTTATACTCCTGCTGCGGAGTTTTCTCTAACAGGGGAAGTTTAGATTCAGTATCTGGGCAGTCCTTGAGAACAGTCTTTGGTTTGAGTCCATGGAATCTCTTTACATGACTGGAGTGTAACCACCCTTTTCTTCCTTCAATCTTCACGGCGGTCCTTGTTGTTAGTAGTACAAGTCGGGGCTCCCTCCAGCGGGGCTCCAGTGGACTTGAACGATCAAAGTTACGAATCAAAACGAGGTCGCCTGGTATGACCTCATGCGGTTTCACTTCGGTGTTGTCTGGAAAAGCGGCGGCAACCTGTGAACGACAAGAGTGTAGTGCAGACATCAAGGAAGCCAGGTAATCTGTCAGCATATTACTGTCAACATCTGTAATTGTACGTGGTCTAGGTGTACCCCACATATTTGGGGGACGACCGAACACTACCTCGAAAGGAGACAGACCTGAACGGGAGTGAGCGACCATTCTCATATAGAAAAGGGCGACTGGCAGTGCTACTATCCAATCTACGCCTTTCTCTGCGCATACTTTGGCAATGCGGATTTTCAGAGTCTGATTATGTCTCTCTACGAGACCGGCTGCTTCAGGATGTCGTACACAGTGAAACTTCCACTGGTACCCTAACAGAAGGGATACTTGTTTCATGAGCTCGGATGAAAATGGCTGGCCGTTATCTGAATACACGACCCTAGGTAATCCATAGCGGGGGAAAAACTCACGAACCAACTGCCTGGCAGTGGTCGCAGCTGTGTAATCTGGAACTGGATATGCTTCTGTCCACCTGGACAAAGCGCATACAACTACGAGGACATACTTGAAACCTCGACATCGCTCCATCTGAATATAATCCATCTGGAGGACCTCAAAAGGGTGGTCAGGAGGATGGAATCCACCTTGTTCCACCGGGACTCCTTTACCTGGATTGAACTGACAACAGATCATGCAGGTACGCACTTTCTGTTTGGCTGCTGCTCGTAAATGCTTGTTAAACCAGAGGTTCTGAATACTGTCTAACATGGCTTTTTCTCCTAAATGTGCTGGACTATGTGCGGTGTTAATAATGACTTGAACCATAGAGTCGGGGAGAAACCAAGTGGCCTTTCCCTTCGTCAACCATCCTTGATCTGTCTGGACCCCTCCTTGTTCAGACCATTTCTTGATTTCGTCTGGGGTAGCATGTAACTGTATATCTAGTACGTCTTGTGTAGGGTCCTTAACTGTCATACAAGTAGTCTGATCGGGAATGTCTGTCTGTGTCGTGTTAACTGCTGAAGTCTGAGCTGTAAGCTTGGCTGTTCGATCTGCCAGGTCGTTACCCTGGGAAATGATATCGGTGACTTTCGTATGTGCTTTGCACTTCATGATAGCGATAGCTGTCGGTAAATGTATTGCATCTAACAGAGCTTGAATGAGGGGGCCATGCTGAATCTTGGTTCCATGAGAAGTCATGAAACCTCTTTCTTGCCAGAGTACTCCAAAGTCGTGTACGACTCCGAATGCATAACGTGAATCTGTGTATATGTTTACTTTCAGGTTCTTGGCTCGTATACAGGCTTGGGTCAGAGCGACGAGCTCCGCTGCTTGAGCAGACAGGGTGTCAATACGATGTGTTTCTATAATTTCAGTTTCAGTAGTCACTGCATACGCGGCTACTAGTTCTCCTGTACTTGTTCTCATACATGAACCATCCACATAAAGTGTCAGGTCGGGATTAGGTAATGCAATATCTGTCAAGTCCTGTCTTGGTTTTGTCATGGTGTTAACAACTTCCACACAGTCATGTGTGGCAGGATTTGAAGTAACTGACGGTAACAGTGTAGCTGGATTTAAAATGTTGCAGCGTCTGATTTCTATGTGTGGCTGAAACAGTGTCAGTTCATAACCTGTTAAACGTGCAATTGTCAAGTGCTGAGTCTGTGTTTGGTTTAAAAGAACTTCCACGGAGTGTGGAACTTGTACTGTCAGGGAGTGTCCTAACACTATGGAATCACTCTGTCTGATAGCTAGAGCTGTGGCTGCAACTGACTTGAGGCACGCAGGCAGAGCCTGGGCCACCGGATCTAATGTGCTAGAAAAATAAGCACAGGGCTTGTATTGTCCTGCTTGATCTTGTGTGAGAACAGATAATGCAGTACCATCACGTTCAGTGACAAAAAGTGTAAAAGGCTTACTGTAGTTCGGTGTTGCTAGAACAGGTGCTTGGCATAAAGCTTTCTTTAACTCATCGAAAACAAGTGTGTGTTCTTGGGTCCAAGGGAGGACAGTCGATACGGCTGCCTCCTGTGTCGTTAACTGTATCAGTGGCTTAGCTAGAAATGCGTACTGAGGAATCCATTGTCTGCAATAAGAAGTGAGGCCGATAAAAGCTCGTACCTCCTTCTGAGTCTTGGGCTGTGGAAGATGTGCTATTAACTGGATACGGTCTGGTGTCAACTGCCTACCCCTCTTGGACAGTAAGTGTCCAAGGTAGACCACTTGCTGGACACAGAATTGTAATTTAGAAGGGGACACCTTGTGCCCCATCTCGGCCAGGAAATACAAAACCGTAAGTGACGCACGTTCGCAGTCACGTTCAGAACGGGCTGTGATCAATAGATCATCGACATACTGGAGCAGAGCAGTGTCAGATGGCATGTGAATATTGTCTAGTTGTCTTTTAAGTGCTTGACTGTAAATGCTAGGACTTTCTGTGAAACCTTGAGGAGCTCGTGTGAATTTATAGCTCCTTCCATTTAAACAGAATCCGAAAAGGAATTGGCTGTCTGGATGAATGGGGACACTAAAGAATGCGTTCTTGAGATCAATAACAGTGAAGAACGTAGCTTCGGAATCAATGGCTGTCAATAGGGAAGAAATATCTGGGACCACTGGGTACTGGGGAATGATACATTTATTAAGTTCTCGAAGGTCAATCACTAATCGATAAACTGGAGGTGCATTTGGATCAGTACGTTTCAGAATCGGAATGATAGGAGAATTACATACATTGGAGTCAGTTTCTACAACTACTCCTTGAGCAATGAGCTCGTCAATAATTTTGGATAAGGCTGCTACAGCCTCAGGTGGCAATTTGTACTGTCGGATTCGTGGTAATACAACACCTTTCTTCAGAGTGACACGATGGGGTGTGATGTGCATACAACCTACATCAGTTGGACCTTGCGCCCATAAATGCTGCGGTACATTCAATAATCGTGGATCAAAATCACGTAATACATAATGACCTTTAAAATCACGCAAAAACAATCGTACTCCTTCTGGGGAACAGCATATAACTGCTCCTAATTCTTTCAGAGTCTTTATACCTAATACATTTTCTGGACATGATTTCGTGAGTAACAAGTCTGTAGTTCGGGACAATGGACCAACTTCTAGAGTAACTGGTTTCGATATTTCATTAACAATGGGCTTTCCTGAAAATCCAAGGGAAACACTTCTAGAGCCTGAGAGCGGAGCCCCTGGAACCTCGTCATGACTGATGGTAGTCCTACTTGCCCCTGTATCAATCAGAAACTTTCTGTCTTTCCCTAATACTTGACTATGCACATAGGGACCCTCTTGATCTACAGGAATCTCGATGAGAGGCAAGCCAACCTCCCTCTCTAGGCTGTTTCATGAATACGGCTGATAATCTGGATACTCTGACTGTGCGTACTGGTACATCTGCTGTGTAACGTGTTGCGTTGCAGCTATAGGCTGCGGTACTGTAACTGTCTGTTGTGCGTTCTGCGGTTGCTGGGAAGTCTGTGAAACTTGTTCTTGTCTTGGCGGACGTGGTCTCTCTTTCGTTTTACCAGTAGCTATGTTGTGTTTCAGAACTGCACATTCATTTATATAATGACCTGGCTGTTTACAGTAATTGCATGTCCCTTTAACGGGAGTTGCAGGATGACTGGCGTGATTCGTACCCCTCTTCTGACTGTCTTGCGGAACGGACTGTACTTTCATTTTCGTGTCTTTCATACGTCTCCTTTCATGTTCCTGCTCTTCCCTGATTCTGTTCTGGTGATACTGGAGCATCTGGAGCATTTGTGACGGAGTATTAGCTTGCCAGGTACTTTCGACTTTCAGTACTCGATTTTTAACTTGTGGACTTGAATTCTCGACTAGTTTGGTAACAAAAAGATGTGGATAAGACTCACTACTTGTTTTCAGACCGCTATTAATAATGAAACATTTCTCAAATCTAGAATAAAAATCACTAGTATCTTCGTCTTGTTTCTGTTTACAGGCTGAGATGGCATCCCAGTCTTCCTTTTCGTGGCTAGTAATCTTGGCAAGACTTGTATCAGTAACTCGGGCAATGCTTTAGCTTTATCCCCAAGACCGGTACCTGGAACTCGTGTATTATCTTCAGTCTCTAATGCTGCCCAATCTATCTTTTTCTCTCCCACCTCCCATTCTTTTTCTTTGAGTTTTTCATATATGCCCGCAGGCAACAGGACCTTTAACATTTTAATGATATCGGGATACGTGTATTCTCTCATACGGAGCATGTCCTTTAATTCACGGTGGAACCCTGCTGGATCTTTATCGTGACAGGGTATTAACTTTTTCATTTCCAGAAGTTCTATTTTCGTGATAGGGGTGTAAACAAACACTCGTTCTAGACCACCCCCCTCTCCCTTAACTGGATGTACTTCTCGTAACGGATTCTGTCTGTCTATGTAGAATGATTTTCTTACTGGAGGTGGGACAGGAACAAAATGTGGATTCAAGAACGTTCTGTATTTGTGGCGCTGTTCTAGTATGACACTAATTAAATCGGTACCTAGACCTTTCCATCTGTATAAGAGTAACTCGTTCAGTACATCATGTAAAGGACCTGGATCCGAATGCTGATCCTCATACAGTGTAATGAGGTGCTGGATCATATACGTACCCACCAGACGCTGCTCGGCTGGGGGCAGTTTCAGAAACGTTTGGGCCACTATTTCATCTGGAAACGTGGTGGAATCACTAGTCCATCGTACTGCTGATCGGGCTAGTTCTTGTTCATGCATGGTACTAAGCTCGCTATAACCTATTCGTGATTTCAGAATTTGGTCGGTGGCCTGGAATATTTGTTCAAGAGAACACTGTTCTGGTACGGGAGGAGGAAAAACTTTCTTGTAATCTAGACATGAATGTCGGTCGGAAAATCTAGTTCTACCTACATACGCTATCCTGGAGGGATTCTCGCTGTCTACTTCTTCACTGGAAGAGTCATTCTCTTTCTCGGTTGCTCTTTTTGCTTCCTCCTTCTGGTGTATACTTATAATTTCTTTACGAATTTTCTTGTACATACTTTCTATACTACCTAGTGTCTTGTGTTTTCCCTCGGCTATATTGTCACTCCACCTAGTCAGGCCTTTCATCTCGTCTTGATCTTTATCAGGATAATCTTGTTCTCTTATTAAACAGTTAATCAAGAACTGTAAAATCATATGTTGAATCTCGGCTTTTCTGTGTGCCATAGCTTCGTGAATACTTCCTGGATTCTCTCCTGTACGGACAAAACGATATATTCTGTCTAGATGTTCCTTCATGTCGGGCAGGGTGACCAAAAAGTTGGCAACCCGTCTTAAACGTACTGAATATAATACCATGTGATCTTCGCCTGGGACTGGATCATATATACAGTCGGTTAGAAGTCTCTTGAGGTCTGCGTATGTAGCCACTTTTGGCGTACGCTGTAACGCTGCGTCTCGCGGCGTCAGTCGTCTTATTTGAGGCGGGGTGATAGGAGCACCTCCCCCCGCACCTCCTGAACTGGAATCGTCAGTTAATACTGTACGTGTTGGCAGAGTGACTGGCAAAACGGGTACATTTAATGTGGGCTGGTCCGGGGGCACGGGCACATTAACAGAGTCCCCGGGACCAGTGGCTGGAGGAACAGGAATTACATTATTAACAGGGTGCTGAGCGTGAGCAGGCGGAATACGACTTACATATTCTGGGACTGTGTCGTCCAAGTAGGACGAAAGAAAAATTTCAGCTGCGGTCGGTTTATGACGTAGCTTAATCGGGATCAATGGTGGCGGTAAATTACAGGGTGCTTCCGGGGTTGCCTTCGGCAAGCCCTCGGCAAGAAGAGGATACATACCTTTAATAAGGGCATTTCTCTGCCTATCGGACTGTTCTGCTCTAACTCGTTCACCTTCTTCTAGAAGTTCCCTTTCTTGGGCTTTTTCTGCGGATTCCCTACTTAACTCTGTTTTTCTGAATTCTTTTTCGGTTCTTTTATGAGATTCTTTGCGCCATAACTCGATGGCATCTTTCTGGGATTGTCTGGCTTTCTTTTTCCATAATGCTTCTTCTACTCGCATGATGCACTCGGCATCCCATGTACCTGATACAGGCCATCTATATTTCTCTTCAAGATGTTTGGTGTAATCCACCCATAAGTCTAGATATAATATGGCATCTAAGCCATGCTTGTGATACATGAAATGTCCAGGACTGTCCCTAGGAGGGACAGGAACTGATTCTTCGAGTAACCCCTTTCTGGTTCTGATCTGACGTAATTTCGAGAACAGAGGCATGGCTGAATTATACTTGCGAACACAATACACAATAATCACAGTAATGAAATGGCAAACAAATCACTCATACCACGACATAGAAATACATTAATAACAGTTCGAACAGAATACTACCTGATGCACTGAAAACATAACACTTGAATTTCTCGAGAACGGACTTACTAGAATTACTGGATGCACTGCTAAAACAGTACAGAACATACCGGTCTCATAAAGAGACACGTCATACCATATCCACCTAGGTGGACACGTCGGACTGGATCTGTGTACCCAAACCCATCGGACCAGGAACAAACTAATGAACCTGTCTAGATACTTCCCCCGCAACGGTACTCACCGGGAAGCAGAAACTGGAAGGCCTCGGACTGGACTGGACTGCTACGACGTCTGGTTACTACTACGCGCTTCGAACTTCGGTACTTCGGTTACAGGTGGGCCTCCGGATACCTCGGACCTTGCTCTCTCAGCTTGGGCTCTGCTCGGGACGAACCGCATTCCACACCGCCTCGTCTGGATGCCGGACCGCAGTCTCCGTCTCCTCCGTGGGCCTGAGGGAGACTTGAAGCAGAAATATCTGCACGTGCACGGTAGAGTTCCGTCACGGCTGTAGAAGGGTCAGGGGGCCTGCGTTACATCGCCGGCGCGTGGGGAAAGGGCAAGTCCCTATTCGGGCGCCATTATGTGGTAAATAAATAATTAATTACCGGTACTATTTTTGAATACATTAATAAAACAGATAGCTCAATAAATAATAGGCAAGATCCGATGTATCTGAGTCGAACGGGCTTTATTCAGGCATAAGGGAAGGGACAGGATCGGGACAGCCTGAAATAGAATGGCATAGAAGGCAGCTGCAACGTTTCATCAACAGTACAAGATATATATAGTAAAACATCACAATTACATTACAGTAGGCGTAACTAGTGACAAGCGTAAGATAAGAACACATGGGCGTGAAAAGAAGGCGTGCACAGGGCGTACACGTGGACATGTGATGAGAACGTCACAGAAGTGTCATAAAGTGGGTGGATGCATGGAGGGGGCTACCTGAGCAGCTGGAACCTTTAACCTAGTGGTGCGCGCAAACAGGCCATGACGTGTTACCGGGGAGAACTGGGGGCTATGACTTCTGCACTAGAAGAGGAGACGAAAGTCTGCGATGTCAGGACGACATGTGCCTATAGCATATCTGGTATCTGGTGTTTGGAGTACATGTTGATAGAATCTAAAGGTTATCAGGGCAAAGGCTACTTGACACTAAGGCTGGTGCATGCATATATTCTTCATGTATTGCGTGTGCTCATATATTCTTCATGTATTGCGTGTGCTATGAATCTTCCATGAATATTAATACAGTAATTCTCTTGCATGGAGACAGAAAGACTAGACTATAGCTGAAACTGTTTATGTGGTTCGTTAGCTTAGGAATGTGAAGACGGAGAGCTGAACTGATAACTAGAGGCATAACATATTCTTGGCAGACACGCAGGCAGAGCCAGGCCGGGCACCGCGCTGCGCGGCAGGAAGTAAGTGAAGGGTCAGGGATGCAGGTGGGGGCTGCATCGCTCCTCGGAGTGGGTTCAGGAGACTGGAGCTTGAATCTGGTGTCCGGGCCCTTTTGAGGCCTAGAAACGGGGACAATTCAATGAATTAACGTGCAAAATGTAAAACGTGGGCAACATAGGCCTAATACTCGTTGCTTTCACGAGAACTGGAAACTGGCATACTAACGTTGGACACAACTATAATTGCGTCTTTAATCGATCATAGGGGGATATATGCATATCGATCATGCACATATAACATAGGATGGGGAACACGTAGGCACACATAACAAGGCAAAATTCAATTTGAGGGGAAGTTGAGGATGATGCGTGCGCATGCACCCTGTATGTGCACAAGTACTGCTGGAGTATGTTGTTGCCGTAGTACAGCTGCCTGGTGTCGTGGACCTGGGTGGCTGTCTGTCTTGACTAGGAATGGATCTATCTGAAGCTCATTTCCTGCATGTGGAGGGAATTTCAGCATGAGGTAGTGATGGTGTTGTCTTGGGGAATTGGATGCAAACGTTGACGTACCAATGCTGGATGTTGGTGTGCATCTCATCCAGCCAGGACTTGCTCTGCCTCTGACCCATGTAGTCTGTGTAGGTGCGGACCTGTGTGCTGATGTAGTACTCCAATGTCTGAGGAGCAATCAGTTGTGTCGATTCCAAGCTCAGTAGTCTCAGATTTTGACACAATTAATGGTGAAGCCTCTCTGCTCGATTAGCAGATGTGTCAATCCAGTTCCCCTATGGACCCCATGCCCGCAAAGCAATACAACATTCTTGCTAAGATTCCCAAACACCATTTGTACACCATTTGTAACCTGTACCTGCACTTAAACATACAATTGTATATGTTTTGCATATAACAAATGAGATACAATTGTGAACTTGTGTATATGGAATCAGACGTCTCCATCATGTAAACGCTGTGGTATATACAATTATGAGGGGGTAGCACTCTCAATGTTGAGAAATGTCCTCCGGGCTCCTCAAATGTCCTTTTATGAAGGTTTCTTATAGAGTTAAGTATAGAATAAATTCCAAAATTCAGACGGTAATAATGCTTTGGTTTTTAATCAAATATTTTTCATGCATCTCGTTGTATTCACAAGTATACATTTCATGATGTCATCACGGTTCAAATTAATGCACTCAAACTTTCCCAATGCATTTCGGCATTGAAATCATGCCTTCTTCTGGGGACATGTTCTGTTAATAAAGAGACAACAATAGTATTCTAAGTATTGAATCAAAGAAATGAAGGCTAATTACATGTATCGGCTTAGTGAAGTGATCATGCAGTTGACGTTTGGGGTCGGTGAAAATGTGATTGAAAACGGTAATGAGTGAAGTGCTCAATCATGCCTGTTGATTGCCACTAAAGACATACGTATGTATCGTTACTAACACGTTACCCCGCTGAAACAGATGGCAGGCTCGGGGAAAGATAGCGCGGTGCGTGGCGACTCTTCGTGGTAAAGTTCAAAGTGAGGTGAAAAATAATAATTTATCCACAGTGCTTTCACCTAACGTGCAGTCTAATAACAGAGAAGAGTGTGGCTTACCGTAAACGTGCAAAACGGATTCCGACTTGTGTGTTCCAAGGTTCTCATGCCGGGTTTAGAAAAAACTGGACCCCGGAAGTGCTTTAAAGGGAGGTTACAAAGGCGCGTAATGCTAGTTTCTTAAAGGTGCAGTGTATAATAATCCCGATTTCCGTCTCAGTGTAGGTGAAAGGCGATCGAAACTAAAGAATCGACAGTGATGAATTAAATCACGGTGCTGTCCCAAATGTTAGTGGGGAAGAAAGAAACGTGTATGAAAGTAGACCCACGGTATTTCAAATAGGTAATCAATATTCATAACAAAAAACAAAGATAAACGTTAATCTAAATATCCACTTGGATGCTAATAACAAATACATGTGATTAGAAAAAAGAAACAGCTTATGCTAATAATGCTGATGAAGTCTTCAATACTTATGGCGTGGCCATAAAGGTGACTGAGCTAGTCACTTTGCGCATTTGGGGAGCTACAGTCTGAAAGAAACAGTCTGTTATAGATAACATAAATATTCCACACGATCATTGAGACCATGCGGTTTCATGCTGCACAGAGAAAAAATCCAGAAATTCTCTCTTCTAAGCAGTTCAATATGGTTGTCTCTGCCTTCTTTTTTGGTAACTGTTTCCAAGGCACAGTATCGTAGTTGGCTAATTCCGTGTCCAGCTTCAAGGAAATGTTGTGCCACAGAAGATTTGAGTTGCTTGGTTCTAATGTTGGACTTATGTTCATTAAGACGTGTTTTTAGTTTCCTCTCGGTTTGTCCAACATAAATCTTCCCACAGGGGCATTTTAGCATATAGATGGCGTTGGAGGTGTCGCAAGTCGCTGTGGCTCTAACCTTGATTTTGTTGCCCTTCATGGGATGGTTTATAGTGCTACCTTGAATGACACTGTTGCAGTGATTGCAATTTCTGCATGGAATTGTTCCTTTGTACTCGGTGATGGTGGATTTGGGAGACTTAAGGACTTCTCCTAAATTTTTTGCTCTAGTGTAAGCAAAGATCGGTTGATTGTCAAAAATCCTATTGAAGTCAGGTTCTATCCTAAGGATCTCCCAGTGTTTTTTGATGATCTGCTTGAATTTATTACTGGATGTAGAGTATTTAGATACGACGGTGATAGAATCTCTTTTAGGTGTAGTTGTGCTGGATAGTAACTGATTTCTAGATTTCATTTCACAACGTTGTTTGGCCTGCTCGAGGACTGGGTCAGGGTACCCTCGAGATTTGAATCTCTGTATGATGGTTTGAACTTCCTTCTCAAAGTAATCAGTGTCAGAGGTAAGTGATTTTTCAGGGATTGTGGGTGCTTTCTTTGAATTGGACGGTAGGGTTGTTTTGTAACTTAAGGTATGTGTTAGTGTCCGAGAGGTGGAGGGATGCCTGTTGTTCGTAGTATGATGTGTTAAGGATAACTATGGCTCCACCCTTGTCTGCCTTGACGCATGTTATCTCGGTGTTGTTTGAAATGGATTTGAGGGTTTCAACCTCCTTAGTGGTATAGTTCTTGTTTTTGAATGGACGGTTGCAGTTAAGTTTAGATAAGTCATTCCTGACGAGGGTCTCATAGATATCAAGGGTCTTATGTGAGACTGGTGCTAGAAAGATGCTTTGAGGGCGTAGGCCTCTGAGTTGATCTGGTGAGGATCTATGGGTGTTTGTATCACGTTTTGAAAAAAATGCTTTAGGCGTAATTTCCTCATGAGTTTGTAGAAAGCAATTTCCAACTCGAGTCTATTAGTTTGAGCCGTGGGAATGAATGACGTTCCTTTTTGTAAAGTCCTTATTTGTATTTTGCTGAAGTTAAAATCAGATATGTTGATAACCAGATTATCATTTATTTCACTTTGGGTTTGTCTTTCTTGGCCGTTACTGTCCTTGTTTGGGGGGTTCTTTGGTTTTTTCTTTTTGCCCTCCTGGGTCTTCGCGTGAGTCCTGGCCTGATTCTAAAAAAGGATCAACCGATGTTGAGGCGGTTTCGGTGTTTGTTAAAATGCCTTGAACATTAGATATTGGTTTCTGTGATATAAACCTTGATCTTCTCCCTTGTTTGATTGGTTGTGTCCTCTTCTGAGGATGAAGTCTCCGTATTGGCAGTGTAAGGTTTGTTTTGTCGCCGTTTGGCGTAAATGTCCGCCCAAGTGTATACTTCACCCATTTTATAATCTATGGTGCCTCTCCTTAGTTTTCTGATTTTACGTTCACTGACTTCAGCCGTGTGTTTAGTTAGTTGTGCATTAATGTCTTCCATGATTTTGTTGAGCTCTTCTGTGGTATAGCTTTTTTCCAATTCGGTCTTAACTCGGGATATGTCAGTGGATAACTCTTCTAGGATGGTGGATAGTTCCTCAATTATCAATAATATAAGGTCTAGGCTGCACTTGTTTAGGATGGCGTACCATCGGTCTTTAAATTTCTGAACGTTTTTGCATAACGAAGGTTTTAGTTGTTTCCTTAAATCCCTCTAGTCAGAAGGCGATACTCTGGAGCACCTTACAAATAAAAAAACCAATTCAAATAGCTGTGCGCCCAGTTACAACCCATATGTATATACAATTATAACATTCGTATTATCATGTATACATAAAATGTTACAGTTTCTTCTCACATGTGCATGTCGTCATCTCCGTTAACGTAACAGGGGTTGCATACCATGAGTGCATTTTCCTGCCAACTGTTTGAAGACTTCAAATTCGCCTATGTGCTTACCAGTGCCCTCTACACATACATCACATTCCGGAATATTACAAGTAATGGCATCTTAGCCATATACATATCTTTGGAGGTGATAGATAATATTATGTTAATATGAAAACTACAACTAATAGAGAGTGATAAAGAATAATCAAATAAAATGCCAGTAGTGAAAACATTGCGAAAAGTGCCAACTAATGTAATGGCAAGGCTTAGTCGAGACATTGGTGGGCAGTTCGAGCCACACTTCATGTTTCATGTACGGCTAAAGAAGTGTCAGGGTAATGTGTAACTGAGTTTGGTTACATGGAACGCTTCTCCGACACGCAAGTTCAATTCTCAATGCGACAGAGACTCCACGTGTCATCAACATCTACAGCATGGTATATTCACTGGGCATCTTCTCCAGCATTGTCTTCTGCCTGCTGCGGGGGAGGTGAGTTCATTACAACATCAGGATGTGTTAATGTTTTGAGGATATCATCCCAGGATTGCGCTATTGGATACTTGCCCCGCCCTGCTGTTTCTTCCCTGTGGAGGACAGTGCTTTCTACCTGTGCCCATACCTTTGGGGATTTCAGCCAGGTAGCCGGCGCAGGAGGATCCATCTTTTGGTAATTAGCCGTTTCGCAGTTATTAGGCCCAGGTCACAGAATCTAGAGCTCACCCTGTTATTTTTGGTGCAAGTATGAAGCCCCAGGATACAGACCTCCCACGTGTTGGGCAGCTGGGCGCGGGTGCACCTTGCAAGTGTGTATGTAACTGAGTGCCATTACGCCAGGAGTAAGGGACAAGACCACAACATATGCGGGAAATCCGCTCCATTTAGCCGACATCGCGGGCAACTACAGGTATTTATATTGAAATACTTGTTTATTTTATCCGGTGAGAGGTATGCTCTGTGCAATATATATGGGGACACAGACTTTTTGCACACGGAGGCGGCTTGCACAGGAGGCGTTTTACAAGCCCATCAACCCATCAACCCACATCTCGCCGCACCCGCTTCGCGGGTGCCGCAGCGTTTAGGAGTGCGTGGGGCTTTAACACCAGAAGGACAGGAGCGGTAAGGCGGTTCTGGGCGTGAGGCTCGGCGGGGCTGCGAGCGTGCGGGGACTCCAACAACCAGGAGTCCCTGCGAGACCGTTCACCAGCATCCGGTCCGCTCTCCCTGCTGGCCCGCCCCCCGCCCACCTGAGGATACTAAAAACATCCCTCACCTCCCCTCGTTGGGACACAGACTTTTTGCACACGGAGGCGGCTTGCACAGGAGGCGTTTTACAAGCCCATCAACCCATCAACCCACATCTCCCCGCACCCGCTTCACGGGTGCCGCAGCGTTTAGGAGTGCGTGGGGCTTTAACACCAGAAGGACAGGAGCGGTAAGGCGGTTCTGGGCGTGAGGCTCGGCGGGGCTGCGAGCGTGCGGGGACTCCAACAACCAGGAGTCCCTGCGAGACCGTTCACCAGCATCCGGTCCGCTCTCCCTGCTGGCCCGCCCCCCGCCCACCTGAGGATACTAAAAAAATCCCTCACCTCCCCTCGTTGGGACACAGACTTTTTGCACACGGAGGCGGCTTGCACAGGAGGCGTTTTACAAGCCCATCAACCCATCAACCCACATCTCGCCGCACCCGCTTCGCGGGTGCCGCAGCGTTTAGGAGTGCGTGGGGCTTTAACACCAGAAGGACAGGAGCGGTAAGGCGGTTCTGGGCGTGAGGCTCGGCGGGGCTGCGAGCGTGCGGGGACTCCAACAACCAGGAGTCCCTGCGAGACCGTTCACCAGCATCCGGTCCGCTCTCCCTGCTGGCCCGCCCCCCGCCCACCTGAGGATACTAAAAACATCCCTCACCTCCCCTCGTTGGGACACAGACTTTTTGCACACGGAGGCGGCTTGCACAGGAGGCGTTTTACAAGCCCATCAACCCATCAACCCACATCTCGCCGCACCCGCTTCGCGGGTGCCGCAGCGTTTAGGAGTGCGTGGGGCTTTAACACCAGAAGGACAGGAGCGGTAAGGCGGTTCTGGGCGTGAGGCTCGGCGGGGCTGCGAGCGTGCGGGGACTCCAACAACCAGGAGTCCCTGCGAGACCGTTCACGAGCATCCGGTCCGCTCTCCCTGCTGGCCCGCCCCCCGCCCACCTGAGGATACTAAAAACATCCCTCACCTCCCCTCGTTGGGACACAGACTTTTTGCACACGGAGGCGGCTTGCACAGGAGGCGTTTTACAAGCCCATCAACCCATCAACCCACATCTCGCCGCACCCGCTTCGCGGGTGCCGCAGCGTTTAGGAGTGCGTGGGGCTTTAACACCAGAAGGACAGGAGCGGTAAGGCGGTTCTGGGCGTGAGGCTCGGCGGGGCTGCGAGCGTGCGGGGACTCCAACAACCAGGAGTCCCTGCGAGACCGTTCACCAGCATCCGGTCCGCTCTCCCTGCTGGCCCGCCCCCCGCCTAACACGCCCCCTATATCAAAGCCTCCGTCTCCTGCAGCGCGGGACGCAGCTCGGGCGAAGACCGGGCACAGAGCGGGCCGTTTGAGTCCGTTCGAGGTCCAAGAGGTCTGGTCTGGGCCCCTCCCCTAAGCCCCTTGCTTGGCCACTAGCATAGTTCATACTGCCCTTTTTCTTGTTAATGCTGGGTGCCCTTTTATTTCTATTTATATATGTGTACACGGGCCAGCCGCAGTAGGGCTGTTAAGGGGGGGCTGAAACAAAACGGTCCCATGGATGATTTCATCACGCGCACAAACATTGCTATAGACAATGAAATCACCAAACTGCAGACTCGAGTCTCCTTAGATCTGGCCGCTGCAAGACGACTGTCGCTGGACTTTGCCAACTCTAAAAAATCATCCCTGGGCCATATAGCATCTGCTATTACCCCGAAGCGTCTGGACAATCTGCACTGCGTTATTACGCAGGCAGATGTTCATCACACTCCGGTTCCGCTGGTCTTACCCTTACCCCTGTGTTCCACATCCTCGTCTGTAAGTCAGCTTCTACCGGTAGCTACTCCAGATGACCAGCCGACTGACAGCCCCTCTACCCCAGATATTTCCAACGTTCCTATATGCGATAGTACTAAAGGTATACTACACAAAAGGAAACGTCCCTCAAGGTCTGCTTACTCGCGCAAGAAGACTAAAATTGCTGAGGCACATCAACTTAACGTAGGCAGTATCAATGTGAATAGCGGCATAGGAGGGCATGTTTCTTCGACGCAGGTTTCATGGGGAAAAGTTAGTGAGGGTGTAGCCCCTACACCCACCAATGATAACTGTTTTGTAGTAGAAAATGGGCTACATTCAAAGGACCAGGAAGGGAGGGATGGGGAGTTTATAGGAATAGTTTGGGACACCCTAAAAAATCTTTTATCTCCCCTGGATCTTAGACTAGCTCGCATCGAGAACCATCTCTTAGAGATGGACAAAAGCATCATAGCCTTGGCCACTCTTGGGTTGCGAAGCCTAGAAAATCAAGGTCTCTTGGAAAATACCGCAGCCCAAAGACCCCAATCCTCTCCCTTCCAGTACCAGTTATGAGTCAAGAGAATAATATAGCCCCACAGACGCTATTCCCTCACCCTCCAGCACCAGTTATATCACAGCCAGTCCCCAAACCTCGCACTAAGGGAATTGTACACACAAACCCTGTTCCCCCGCCTAGGGCGGTAAATCCAAAGCTCCCTATATCCCAAGCTTTTAAACATACTAACGGGGGTGCTTCCCAGAGGCCGAATGCCAGCAACACTACCCATCGCCCCACCCAGGGTCCCTTCATCAAGAGCAATTTTCGAGGGGGCTATATCGATCTCCCCCCAGAGGCCAATTATTACGTGGTGGTACTGACGGGTGTGCCGGAAGTGGGGAATGACCACCACGAAAACCATTGGTCTCTGAAGAACAAAGTCATGCACTGGCTTAATGTGCATAGACCGATTCCAAATGGTCGGACATGTGGGGTTAAAATGTTGCGAAGAGTTCCCTGGGTGGGTCCTTCGCGGAAGTCCAGACCTGGTGACTGTATAGTTGTGACATTTGAGGATCCACACACGGCCCACTTTATCTGTTCATGGTGTACTATTGGCGAAGATTTATCCATTGTACCTTTGCCACTATCTTTCTTTTACCCACCACGCACTACACAGTATAATGGGGGTGATTGGTCCATGGTACACCACCAGTCCGGGAGGGGGTATTCTACTAAAGAGCAAGTTCCATCTAGATGCTGGTTCGGGGTTCCTACGTCGAATATGTACAGCTGTCTTGAAGAAGTAGATTGACTCCCTAAGCCTCTTGACTCTCCATTGTTTCCAAAGACCTCCTTATCCCATGGGGACTCTGATTATTCATCCCTGGTAACGAAACCTGACAGGATAAGTTCCGCTCGATTTGCCCAACTAAAGGCACATGCCTCGTTAGTGCAGGAAGCACCGAACACCTTAAACACTCTTAGAGCCCATGCAATTGTGCATGAGCCAGCTGCACTGCTATCGACGTCTATATCATCCCACCAGATGCCCCTGCCTGCTGGAAAACGAACTTCCGTCACCAGGGCTATCACTCGTTCCCAGGAAGAGGCTAGAATTGATGTAGCGATGCCAGTGCCTGAGCATGGCTCTAGGTTGGGCTCTGTTACCAATCTTGTTCCCCCTGCTCCTGCCCTATTGCCCAGACACAGAAATATAGAAATACCCCAGTTGAAGATCCTAAGTTGGAATGTTGCAGGGCTGGCACGTAATGTTGACAACCCAGATTGGATTTCTTTTGTGGATCCCTTTGGGATTTGCCTTCTACAAGAAACATGGTGCTTGGAACCTCGCCACAGGGTAGGGTACACAACCTATTTTGTGCCTGCAACCCAACCCCAGGGCAGTAAAGGTCGCCCGTCGGGTGGTCTTCTTATTTGGGTCAGTATTGCAGTAGGTCTATCCATAAGGCACATCAATACACAATCCCCAGATCTCCAAAGACTTCCAATACAGTGCCACGGGGGTGGGAAGATAGAAGTGTTTAACCTCTACTTAAGGGGGGCTAGGGGGGGGAATTCTATGTTATCCTCATCCGGAGTAGAAGAGGCGCTAAGCTCTTGCAACATTGATTCCCTTGTTGTCTTAGCAGGAGATTTTAACTGCTGCTTTGAACCTCTAGCCAGCGAGGACATTTTGGACACTTGGGTAGATGACGCTAGGAGAGGCATTCCTATGCCTTCTCTGGCCCCGATTAAAAAATGGACCCAGAGTGCCATAGATATTAACTCAATTTGTATGGAATACGACCTTAGAGCAACTAACGGTCGATCTAAGTCAGATCCCATGGGAGTGCACACCTATAATAGGGTGGGCCATACTTCTAGAATAGATTATATATTGTTGAATTACAAGCTATGGTCGTATTTCCAAGACATGGAAGTCCTATTGACTGCTGATAGTGACCATAACCCTCTGGCCCTCACCCTTACTCCCCCGTGGCTAGACAGGATCCCAAGCACGTCTCTACCTACATGGAAATCATCCCATGAACTTGTTCCCTCGAACTGTGGTAAGCGTTTAAAATGGGCCAAAGTTATTGGAGATGAGGGAAGGATGGCCCAAGCCATGACTATAATGACAGCTGTGAAGCTCCGTTTAGATAAACCGGAAACTATCAATCACGATGTCCTTACGGTCCTCACAGAAACAGTCTCAGCTCTAAGTGAGTTGTTTATAGTCCCACAGAGCAGGGCAAGGGCCACAAGCAGAATTGCACCCAAGGGAAGAGACAAATGGTACTCCTTTGCATGTCGTGAAGCCAAGGGAGAACTTATTCTAGCTGTGAAACAAAAAGACCCAGCTTGAATTAGACTTACTAGAAAAAGCTATAAAAAAGCTTTAGCCGTGGCAAGGGAAGCACACGAAACAACCTTCTGGAGAGAGCTAATGGATGCGAGTTCTAAAAAGGACACGAAGGGGTTTTGGGACTTGCTTAGAGGTAGGGATAAGCCTGTTGATTCACAACTGACTTGCAACATTACAGGGGACGCTTGGTTTGCCCATTTTTCCAAGCTTTACTCCATCCCTCCAGGCGCACTAGAGACGAATAGGGGTTCCTTGTATATAACGCAGGTTGCTAACCCAACCAATGATTACCCCTTTGCTGCTAAGGAAGTTGATGGGGTAATTAGGTCCCTTGTTGCCAATAAGGCTGCAGGCCCAGATGGCATCCCGGGTGATC
Source organism: Lissotriton helveticus (assembly GCF_964261635.1). Lineage (NCBI taxonomy): Eukaryota > Metazoa > Chordata > Amphibia > Caudata > Salamandridae > Lissotriton > Lissotriton helveticus. The sequence goes on along the minus strand of NC_136059.1, from coordinate 1,401,877,014 downwards.
TGTTGCGGGTCAATACAGAGGTGTGGAGTAGCCTTATTGCCTCACTTCTAAATGAGGCCGTGTCGGGAGGCTGTCTTCCGGACTCATGGAGGGGCGCGGAGGTCGTCCCGATTTTTAAGAAAGGCTGTCGGGACGACCCTGCTAATTACCGCCCCATCAGCTTGCTAGATTCCACCCAGAAGGTAGCAGGCAAAGTAGTCTTAGGCAGGATCTTACATTGGGTAGAGGGTAATAAGGTCCTGTCTGACTTCCAGGCTGGATTTAGATCAGGAACTGGTACCATTGAACAGACATTCCGCCTTTTAATGCTTTATTGGAAAGTGGTCGTATTGGGCAAGGGCAGTCTGTATCTCGCATTTATCGATTTACGGACTGCCTTTGACCTGGTCCCACAAGACCAATTGTGGAATGTCCTAGAGGGCTTGGATATCCCCCCATACTTGTTGGTTTTGCTTACTAAGTTCCATGAGGGCAACTTTGCACAGATCAGGTGGGGAGATCAGGGCCAAAAAACATCTCGTATTCCTGTAGATAGGGGTGTCCGCCAGGGTTGTGTGCTAGCCCCCACTCTGTTTTCACTTTATGTGAACGGAGTGGTGGAGTACCTTCTCAATCATCCAGCTGATGTACCCTCCCTGGCTGGCAGGAAAATACCAACCCTCCTATTTGCAGACGATACCCTCCTGATCTCAAAAACTCCGTCGGGCCTGCAAATGTTGCTCTCAAGGTTCAAGGGCTTTTGTGACTCTAGGGGCCTTGCCATCAATGTAAGTAAGACCAAATTCCTGGTCTTAAACCCCCCTAGGAAGACAGTCATCCCTCCAACCCTAGACTCAGTTTCACTTGAAAGGGTAAAGGAATTTGATTATTTAGGCATCCGACTCTGTGATTCCATGAGTTGGAAGGCTCACCACCAAAAAGTCTTTCTGACTCATAAGAGGGTCACAGGGGCTCTGTTAAAAGAACATCGTGCCTCGACTCTTAAACCTATTGGGGCGATACTAGACATCTATAGGGCAAGGGTGGTGAGTGCTGCGCTGTATGGGGCGGAACTGTGGGGTGTTCAGAGAGTTGTTACTCTGTCCCATCTTGAAAATAAATTCCACAAAGATATTTGAGACTACCATACAGCACTCCCACACTCCCACTCTTATTAGATGCAGGTACACGTCCAATATGCGAGCAAGCAAGGTTACGTCCCCTCTTATTGTGGGTTCGTATATGGAATGTACCTGAACTGTCGAGCTATGCGGAAGCCCTAAGTGAACTCCTTTCATCCTCTGGCTGGTATAAGGTTGGCTGGCTCAGGGAAGTTAAGTGGCTCCTTTGTGAACTTGGACTTGAAGACGCTTGGGCCAACAGAACAGCTCCACCCAAACAGGTGCTTAAGAAATTATATTGGTCTTGGGTGGCAAATGTGCGAACTAGTAATTCTAAACCTTGCAGATCTGTTGTTGAGTTTTTGTTATTTAAGGAGCTCCCTTTTAGGGAACCCTATTTGGATGTGATCCTTAACCCGGGGGATAGGTCTTTGTATGTTAAATTTAGGGTGGGAGTTTTACCCTTAGGACAGTGGACAGCAAGCTGGAAGCCACCGCTGCAAACTACACCATTCTGCCCTTTTTGCGAAAATAGGGAGGAGTCCATTACCCATTTAATGTTTGAATGCCCAGCCTATGTATCACCTCGGTGCAGATGGCTGAAACCATTATGCAGGAGCCTTGGCACTAGATCGCATCTAGAGGCTCTACGCATCCTAAGATCTGATGCTCGCCCCTTGTTCGCCTGTTGCCTGGCTAAATTTCTGGGTTGGTCATGGCGGATAAGATCCGCGAGGAAACTGCTTCTCCAGTAATATGTCCTGCATTTGTTCCAGCTATCTTAATAATTTTATGGCAAATGAATTGCCACTATGATATTTTTAGCTTTGTGTAAGATGGAGGAACTGAAAAACGGTATAAAATGTCTAGAGGGATGAATTGTAATTGTATGTACTTTTTTATCTGTTTTATATTGTAATGCTTTTATGATATGACTAATATATCGAAATAAAGCTATTCAAACATCAAAATATGTATGTTTGTATAAGTTTAAACCTGGAATTATGCGGTATGTATGTAGCGCTGACTAATATGTGTCCCCATTCTTTATCGGACCAGAGACAGCCTCAGTCCTCAGCCCAGTGCGCACGAAGACTCACTAATGGTTTTAAAACGTGTTTGAGTAAAGCTTGTACCAACCAGTGGATCAAATGTGATCCCTCCCCATTGACATGTCAATGCTGTAACAGCAAATGTGTGGATGGCTCAGTTGTCAGTTCACCCCACGATTGCATCAATGTCTGCATTATAGCAGTGTGTAGAAGAAATTGGCCCGCAGGTGCGCCACTATCTGCTAACAAGGCTTCAAAAGACGAAAGTGTGCCCTCAACGTACAGGTCGCCCAGCATTTCCACGCCTGCCTCACGCCAAGACGCCAGCTCTGTTTCTGTCAAAGCATCCCTGCCTCTGAGCATTCCGGTAAGCGGCAATGTAGGGGTGTACGGGACCGTATCCCTGGTGAGCTGCAGGCTTCTCCGGTAACATCTATGTGCTAACTCAATATGTATTTGAGGGGGGTGGGGGAGCTTCGCAAGCTGATGAAAGATTCTGTACAATGGGTCTGTGTCCATGGGGGCAACATGGTTGCTGTGTCTGCCATGTATGGCCACTCACCAATTTAGTGACCCATTGTAGCTGGGCTGCTAGGTAATAAAGTTCCATGTTCGGGACTGCCAAGCCACCTTGCTCTGGTGGCGCATATAATTTCTGTAATGCTATTCTGGGCCTACCTTTATTCCAAATCAAGCCTTGAATCAGGCCCTCTAGTTCATGAAACAGTCTGACTGGAGCATACACTGGAAGTTTGCAAAATAATACAGCAATCTCGGTAATATTATCATTTTGACTAACGAAATGCGACTCATCACGTTTAATGGGAGGGTCTTCCAGAATTGTTTCTGTGCCTTAACTGAAGAAATGGCTTGCACCTGGTTACCATCTAATATATCCACTGGGGACTTGTATATGTAAATGCCTAGGTATCTGAACGTGGTCGGGTACCAGGGGAGGGCGGTCTCATTGATAATTATGTCTACTTCTGCCACGGTATTATCGAAAGAATAGACGCCCGATTTGGACCAGTTCACTCTGAGCCCCAACATCTTTTCATAGGTACGAAATAATTCAGATATACCTGGGGGAATATTATGCAGATCTTTCACGTATAAAAGCAGATCATCCACGTATAGGGAGACCGCAGGTAGACCATCTCCCAGGGGGATACCCTAGTCCATGCCACTTTCCCTAAGCAGGGCTGCTAATGGTTCCATGGCGAGAGAGAAGAGCAATGGGGATAGTGGACATCTTGCCTGGTACCTCGCCTCACACGTGTTGTGTTGGATATTAGCTTTCCCATGCGGACCCGCACCGTAGAGGACTGATATAGTAGTTGTACCATTTGCAAATACCCTTCTCCCAACTCATATCTGCTCAATATTGAATGCTTTTTCCAGATCCAGCACCAAACAGCCAGAGCGTGGCCAGCGGTCTAATGCATATTTCAGAATTCGGAACAGCCTACGAATGTTTAAAGAGGTACTTCTGGTTGGGACAAATCCGTTTTGATATTGGTGTATCAAAGTTGTGACCAACGGGGCTATGCGTTTGGCTAACATTTAAGCAAATATTTTATAATCAGTGTTGAGCAGTGCCAACGGGCGATATGAGGCTAGGGATTCAGGATTCCTGTCTGGTTTTAAGAGGGAGATCAGCCGTGCCTCGTTTTGCGTGGACGTGAGCACGGAATCTTGTATTGCTGCTTTGTATACCCGCAGTAGCTCTGGTATTAATATGTCCTAGTAAGCTCTATAAAATTCAACCGGCAATCCGTCAGGGCCTGGAAATATGCCATTTGAGAGGGAGAAAATATTTTCTCTGATTTCTTCCGGCAGAATAGGACCATTTAATTCTTCTTGCTGGCTTGGGGCTAGTTGTGGTAGTGCAAGGTCAGCGAGAAAGGCCTGTATGTCCCCAGCTGTAGTTTGCAAATGAGATTTATACATTTCGACGTAGTGTGTTACAAAAGCGCTATGTATGTCTCTGCGCATGTACTGTGACTCTCCGTGCAGTGTTTATGGATGTCACTGGTGTGGTCGCGGCATCTTGTCGTATCAGCCATGACAGCAATTTATCCGGTTTGTCCCCCTTATGGTGCTTTCGCGCTGAGTGTGCTGCATAATGTATATGGCAGAGTCGCTCTAGCAGTCGAAATTGTTCCTCTCTATCTTGCGCCAGTGGTATTGCGGAGCCTCCACCACCTCACCCTCTCTCTGAAGTAATGTGTTTTCAAGGTCTGTTAGTTCAGCCTCTAGCTGTCTTCGCATACCCGCCTACGCACATAGGCAAACGCCTCTGACCACTACCTTAAACGCGTCCCATTCTACTTGTGGTGTTGTAGCTGACTCTGTATTGTCCTCAAAGTAGTGTGTGATGTTAGTGGCAAGTAGATTACAAAATGGCACATCTAATAGAATGTCAGGTTCCAACCGCCAGGTGGGAACCGGTGGCCTGATGCGTTCCCATTCCACCTCCAACACGTGCAGGTTATGATCCGAGTGCGTTCTACCCTAAATAATATACTGCGGAGATGTGTGGAAGCAACTCTTCTGAAAGCAAATAACGGTCTAATCGCACATGCAACCCATGAGCACTGGGAACAGCCCCAACACCCACCGACCACGCACGCAACCTGGGGGTCATCCTCGACTCCACCCTCTCCATGACTAAGCAGGTCAATGCCGTCTCCTCCTCCTGCTTCAACACCCTCCACATGCTCTGCAGGATCTACAAGTGGATCCCCACTGAAATAAGAAGAACGGTTACCCAGACCTTCGTCAGCAGCAGATTGGACTACCGAAACGCCCTCTACGCAGGTGCCTCGACCAAACTCCTGAAACGGACGCAATGCATCCAGAAAGCCTCTGCTTGCCTGATCCTAGACATCCCCCACCGCAGCCACATCATACCCCACCTGAGAGACCTGCACTGGCTCCCCGTCAACAAGAGGATAACCTTCAAACTCCTCACCCACGCACACAAAGCACTCACCAGCGTACCTCAACAGATGACTCAGCTTCCACACCCCCACCCGCCAGCTTTGCTCTGCCGACCTTGCCCTCGCTGCAGTCCCCCATATCCGATGTCACTGTCCCCATATAAGTATTGACGGTCCTGTTTTGGTACCCCTGTGCCAGTGCCTTAGTGTCAGTCTTGATTTGCCTGTCTCATTATCTTACTAACATTGCCCATTTGCTAGTGCCCCTGTGCCAGTGTCCCCCTGTTATTGTTCGAGTGCAAGTGCCTATTTGTCACTGTGATCACATCAAGGCCCCCATGTCATAGTTGGTTCTCCTGTGGCAGTGTGCTAGTGACAGTGTTTGAGGCCCACTGTAAGAGCCCCAGAGCCATTCTTGGTGCCTCTGTGTACGTTTCCTAGTTTTAGTGTACACCCTCACTGGGTCGCTGCACTAGACTTACTGTCTCACATAATGGCATTGTTCGCTTATAAACTACTTATCTCATCCTAGGTTGACTTCAAACCACCAAGGGGAGAGAAGAGTCACAAGGCCTGGGATACAGATGCACAAGTGATTTGGCGATATAAAAAATGGATATGGGACGATAAAGCGTATTGGGAAGGATACATTTAAAAAAACACAAGATGTGAAATAGCATTTTAGGAAGATGACTCTTTTAAAAAAAGGTAGAACTGAAAAGCAACCAAGCATTTCATTAATAAGTGTCTTACAGTGATGGATGAAGCAATATGATTATCTCCACATAAGGCAAATTTTTCTAAATACATATAGGGAAGCAGTTTCACTAATCATTTGAAAGTTAAAGAAATAGTTTAAGATTTGTTTCACAATGCAGTGGAGCAGTGCTTAATGTGCAATAAATAAATAAGTACAGGGGCCCAAACTTTTTTCGTAAGAAGTTACCCGTTTCCTTCTCAAGCGCATTCCACCTCTACTAATTTTGCCGCCCAGTTCCACTACTGCATGGACAATGCTCAAAAATAATACTGTAGCAAGAGTGCCTGCCTTCTTCAAGTGGCTCAAAAAGAGTATTTAGTAACTAGGTGTGTACCAATCTTGACCCGTAGCTGTAACAGGTCATTGAGAATATCACTTTTGTGCATGTCTTGTACCACACACAGGGGCCAAGGTTTTATTTTTTATATCTCTTTATTAATGTTTTCAAGCATGACATAAGAGGACATTTTGCAGTATTGGTACTGTAGCTCTGGGACAGGAGCAGTCTTACTTCAAAGGGTTGCTAGGCTTTTTTAATACTGATAAGTCTAGTCCACTCTCTATAAAAATACACGCAATGGTTGAATTAGCAGCGGTGTAAAAACAGTTGCTCTCCCCGCCCAACAAAAATTGCCCATCATAGCACTGGATACTTTTATGAGTACCATTTCAGATGAATTGGCTTTCTAACAAATTTAATTGAACAGTGGTTTAGGACTGCAAAATGCACTATTCTGACAGTAGAGGTTCATTGAAAATTGAGGTATGGTATGTAAACAATACCAATGTCCAGTTTTTAATGAAGCATTATTAACTGATTCTACATAGAAAATATAGCTGTGCATGATGTGTGTGTGTGTTTTCCGTATGTATTGTTTGTTGTTGTGACTTGTGTGTGCTATATGCTTAGTATGCAAGGCTTATTTGTGCTGTAATCGTGATGATATACTTTTGGTTCTGTGATCTGTCTTTTTGCTTAATATGTAGTGTGCTTATTGTTGTGCTATATGTTGAAGTCTGTGCATGCTGCATTATGATTGTGTATGTAAAAGCTGCGTGTTGGGATTAGTTGAAAACCCTTCAACAGTAGCTAGTCCAGCAGGCACAATAGTCTGATTCTTATGAGTTCAGTCTCTCATGAGGTTAATGAGCTGGATGTGAAGCTTGCCGTGCTTACTGTTTTGAAATGAAAGCCAGCTCCTGAATATTATCTTCCCAAGTCACTTTCAACTTTGCCTACTGCCAGTATTATGCAATATACAATGCACAATTGTACAATGTACTGCACCTTACTGATGTCCAAATAGGTTTGAACATTGGCATCAATACATTGCAGACAGACATTTCTTTTTAATCTGCAGAATTCCACATGTATGCACTGTTGGTTTAACCGAGAGGTGTTCTTTGTTTGTTGTAGTAGCTTTTCTATTCCAGTTTCTTTTGCATTCTGGCATTTGTAGTCCTTAATATATAAGAAACGTCAATCTACTAGAAACAGGATTCAATGTAAAAAACAAATTGATAAGTAACTTGTATTTCATAAGTTGACTTCACGCTTCGATTTGTTTTTAACAGAGGTTTTAAAACCAAATGTAATGCAACCTTGAAAATACCAGATTCAGACAGGAAGCTGCTACCATATTACTGATTGTCCTGGACCAGTCTTCCTGCTTCAAGAGGTGTAAAGCTAAAAGGGGAGAGTTGATTGGGTGGTACTGGTACCACTGTCACTTCTCCATTCAAGAAATAAAAGGCATACATGTCACTAACAATTAGCTGCGATTTTTTGGTGGTTTATTTTATTAAGAATATACAACTGAGCAGTGGCACAAGGCACAATGATGCCCCCCTTGCAGAATGTGAGGAAGGACCCCAGCGTATCCCAGATTGCACCGATTGTCATCGGTCTTGGGCTCAATGGGGGACATCTGAACGGTTGGGGCCCCCCTTGCACTGCTGGGGCCTGCTTGGAAAAACAGAGCGACTTTCCAGAGCATGTAACTATTTCTTATTCCATGCCATTGCACACATTCTGCAATGGTGTGGCTTAGAGGGTGAGGGGTCCCCCTCCAAAACAAGAAACCCTGGGGGATGTGGGGCCTAGGGTAAGCCCTGCTACTGCGCCATAGCAGGCTCACTGAAAGCATGATTAAAAAATTCCAGGTTTGTCCTGATGCTCTAAAATGAAATCCTGGCTCAACTTTAGAGCTCCTAACATTTATCTCGTATGCTTTGCCATCAGAACGGCTTTTGTTCTCCTGACAACAAATCACGGTGCAAGGCAGATTTCTTCTTGCATCCAGGAAAGGGAATGAGACAGCTGAGGAAGACACTCAATTTAGCATATTCCTCTGTACAGTGCTGCATTAAAGAATCCCCCTTCATCTTGCAATCTTCAGTGCCAGGCCGGGCACTGGAGGATTCTGGACATTATCAACAGACAAAGGTTTCTTGTGTTTTAATTACACCTTCAGACAATAAACAGGAATACCAGTGAGCTGGGCTGTGATAGCTGTGAAAGTGGACACATGACCATACACATCAACATGTTGGAATTGGAGAAGTACCAAAGAAGTCATGGAAATGTATTTTCTCCATTAATTAACATTGAACTGGAGGTCTTTGTCAAAGTGGAGAAAGTAAAACTAAAGGCACTTTTGCTTAAAAATGATAAAATCGACAAAACTGGTAGGGTTTCTCTGTCTTAGTTTGAGAACAGAAAGACAGCCTCTACTCCCCACCTCCATCACACAGAAACACGCACACTCACTCATCCATCAACATACATATCAGTGGACACATATGCGGCCACAAATATGCATGTCGTTCGGCACCTTATAAGGGTATGAAGTGCTATATCACTACAATACAATATACAGATTATGACACTACCGTTAGTTGTGCTTAGTGCTAGTAGTTGACATTGCTGTTCCTCCCCATTCCAATGCCAGCAGTGGCCTTGCATGCCTCTATCCACAAACTCTTAATGCTGCCCTCTGAAAAATACTGAAGGTTGTCTTTTCATTGAGTTCACTAACGCCATACCCCAATCCCATAAACCCTGTAATTCTGCACATCTGTAAAGACTTAAGAGCATGCATTTCTATGCTAAAATGAGCTGTTGGATGAGCAAACTTTTTTTCTAAGACTGAGGGTGGAAAATTCCTTCTTCAAAGAGAAGAAGTCATGTAAGGTATTTTTTTCTCTTCAGGAACAAACAAAAAGGGACTTGAATGGCTTTCGGGTTAGAAACATATTCACTGCAGTACTACAAGAAACCTATCTCACCCACCAATTCTCTCATAAGAATGCGAAGTAATTTGGTTTCCTCGCTCATCAACTCTCTTCCCAAGACTTGCTTTCCTCTTTTAACAGTGTTGAGGCCACGGTCATGGGATCACAGAAGACAGAACCTTTGTCTCCCTTCTCAGGCGCAGGGTTGGACTGTGACAGAACATAGGCTCTAAAACCAAAATAAACATGGTCTCATTAGCAAATCAGATAGAAAACCCCGTATTTATAAATCAGATTCGTTTTGAGCTTGCAGAGACACGCTGTATGGCTGTTTTGCAAGGTATGGGAGATGCATGCATTTGTGCTTGCTTCAGGCAATAGTTGTAAGTAATCAAATGCAAAAAACAGCCCTCAAGACATAAACAGACCACAAACAGTCAAAAATAGCCAATCCACTGACCTGTCAGATCAGTCCTCCTGCTACTGGTAGATTGCCCCACAGGACAGACCTACCCTGCTCAGCCCCCCTATGCAAGCAACAGGCTCTCTGGGATGAGTGTGACTGTTTATTCATTGACTAAACGAATGCTACTTTAAACACAGAGAATGGGTATGATTTAATTTGGTGTGTCAAACTATAAAACAGAATCGAAACCTAACCTGATCTTCAACTTGATTCATGGGGAGTGTGTCTTGCGCCGCTGCAGTCCCAAGAGGAGTTGTAGACTGAAGAAAAATATTCCCGTTTTGCTTGGAGGTGTGGTGAATAGGGCCCTGGAGCAGTTTGCTTCCTACCACCACCCTGAGCAAAATTATACAATGTTGCTGCTTTTTCTATCCAAAAGCCTCTGACCCTGGCTCTAGCTGCGCTTTCACTGCAGGCATTTTCTCTCTCCTAAATAAAACCACAGCAAAAGAGAAAGGCATCTTTGTTAAAAGTGAGGCCCTGTTTCCTGATTTTCAGTTTTTTTGGACTGCTGCTTCTGAGATGACCTCACTAGCCCCAAGCTTTCCGTCTGAAAGCAATCTCTGACATGCTTGCAGTTTCATTTAGGGGGGGGGCAGGCATTATTATGGGGTTGCGGGGTGCCCGGCCCCCTCAGCCCCCCCACCTCCCCACCCGTGGCTACGGCCCTGTTTCTGCCTCATCCAGTGCCTTCCTAAATACGGAATTAGAGGGCGAGATATCTTAGCTGCATAATATTTGGGTGCGATTAACATCTTTTACAGGGTGATTACTGATGCTCATATTGTAGCTGGCTTGATTAAGATTAGCCTCGAAGACAGATAAACAGTCATTGTCGTTGAAACAAAAGGTAGAGGGCTCTCTTGGTCAAAGTCTCAAAAACATCACAGCGTCCAAACCTTGGTGCTTGAACTTTACTCTTTTAGGGGATCTAGCTTTGAGAAAGAATAAACATAAAGAACCTCAAAAGGAGTGGGCATAACACCACCCACTAGGAAAAATAAAGCCATACCCACATTGTGAAGAGATAAAAAATGGTTGACGTCAAAAAGAACAAGCATTGGCTAAGCCAGTAGCTCCCATGTGTGTGTATATATATATATATATATATATATATATATATATATATATATATATATATATATATATATATATATATATATATATATATATATATATATATATATATATATATATATATATATATATATATATATATATATATATATATATATATATATATTACCTACTGGCGGTCGCCAGTAGGTATATATAGTTAGGATTTTTTCCCTATGGGATTTTTGAAAATTCTATGTCTAATAACTTTGGCGTTTGTGGACGGAATTGGATGAAATTTTCTGGAAAATGGAACATTTTGTTTCTGAGCAGCCCCTGAAAATTTGGGGGGGTTCATCCAGGGGGGGCCGAGAAAAAAGGGGGGTCCCAAAACGTGTTTTTAACATTGAGTTTTCCATAGGGCGGTTGGCCTCACTTTTAGCCCGAACGGCTGAATGGATTTGCACGAAACTTGGCAAAATTGTAGGGACGCGTAGCCCGATGTGCCTTTTGTAGGTCTCAATATATGTGCTCCAGTGGATTTTGAGAAATTACCGTTTAAAAAAAGATATATATCTGTAACAGCGGACCGGGCAGCTCCCCGGTTCGCGGACCGGGGCGCGTACCAGAACTTCGCGTAGCGAAGCTGATTGGCTCTCCGGTGTCTGTCAACATTCTAAACAGTCCGGAGCGGCCGCCATCTTGTCTCTCGGTAGGATTGAGAGACAAGAGGAGGCCAAAACAAAGGGGGAAAAACCCATAAGGGGGCATAGTAGATCCTCCCTGACCCCCTAGGTTTAATGTGGAGGCTTTAAAAGGGCCCCGCGGGGCAAAAAAAAATAATTATTTTTTTGTTTTTTTTCGTGGGTAGCGCCCGGTCCGCGAACCGGGAAGCGTTCTGGGCAGCGTACTGCAATGAAAAATGAATGAGAGACTTTTCAAATGCAGTATGTTAATTGATTGTTGGTTTTGTTGATTATTTTTTATTTTTTTAAGTTTTTTAAGCAATTATTTATTATTGTGATTGTGGTTGAAAATTTAATAACATTTCTAACATTTAACTAGTTTATGAATTACATATAAAAATGATTAAAGACTCAAACAATTTTTTAATATTACATACAATTTTATTTTTCGGATTGTTTTTCAAAATTTAATAGAACGTCTAGCATTTGACTGTCCGATATGTCCTCTTGTTGAGTGAACATAAGTTCCCACATTTGACCGTCATCATAATGAAGTAAATGATCCACAGATTCTACACATTGAACTAATTCATGGTCCCGTGATTCATCCATGAAATCTGAGTCATCATTGTCCTCAATATCTTTTTCTGTGTTGTTCTCCAGAACAATTTCAAAGGAAACATTCTGCTCACCTTCCATTTTCTTGCTGTAATTTGCATAAAAAATAAATATATCAGTAGAGATAGGGCACTGTTGGGTTTAAGTTCAGACAGGTACTTGTGAGTTTATAACAGAGAAGTAATCTATGGGCACTGTATGGTTTCAGGCGTGAAGTAGTACTATTAAAAAGTGCCTGTGAAGAAGCCTAAGTAAATTCATAATTATACCACAGAAACCTAAATCAATCCATAATTATAATAAAGAAGCCTTTCTCAATGTCTAACTCTTACAGAGGGATAGTATATAACTATCTGAAAATGTTTTCAAATTTATAAAATAATATCTCACCTTCTAAAAACAAGTTTAAGTTGTGAGTGAAAATGATCTTGCAATGTAGTTCAGGAAGTAGTAGTCAAAATGGCTGTGTTTCTCTCTCTTCCTTTATATATATTCAGGTACATAACCAATCAAATGTCAGGTAAAAAAAGTAGAAAATGAAAGTAACATTTTCATTGGTTGTCAATTCCAACACTTCAGATGTGTTTTGTGAAGTAATTTACCTCAGGGTATTTAGAGAGGTCTACAGGCTAAATGGCTAAATGGAATTCCAATCAAATTTGTGAAAATGGTAGGGATTGGTATGTAGTATGAGCTAATCTATATTTGGTGAAATTGTCTCCAGTGGCTTTTCTGTGAACTACTTTCCCACCTTTTTTGATGGTGCGCTTCCCAGGGAGCGACCCGGTACGCGAACCGTTGAGCGCCTCGGTTCGCGGACCTTAAGCGTTCCGGGAGTCCACCATTTTGTGTTTCGGTCGAATTAAGATACAAGATGGAGGGCAAATAATGTTCAGAATGGGTAGAAGGGGGCACGGTAGAGTTATCTTGACCCCCTAGGTTTTCTGAGGGTGGCTGAGGAGGCTTATATGTGCGAAAAAAAAACATTTTTAAATAAAATTTCGCGAGGTTAGCTCCCGGTTCGCGTACCGGGTAGCGCCCCCGGGAGTGTACTTTGTTGAAAATTAGTGAAAAATGTTAGAGTTAAATAATAATTGTGAGTGATCAGATGTAGGGTAGCTCTGAGAAGAGCTTTTGGGTTTATGGTACATTTAGGTACTTATAAGTAGGTACCAATGCACATTTTTAAATTCAGAGTGAAAATTCTGTTGCCCTCATCTGAGAAGTGAACTCTATCTCCTCTGTAGATATCTTGCATGTAGTAACGCAAGTTATTGTTGTACAGGGAGCCCATTCCATGGTCTCTCATGTAAGCTGAAACAGATTTGTTTACATGCTTCCTCGACTTCTCAATTTGTGGACAAAATTGGTTTGACCACCTCCATTTCTGTCTTTGGCATATATTTGAATATACCAAGGCAGTCTGAGGAAAAAGTGCCATTAATTGCTCAAAGGTGTCCTTTAAAAGCATTTCCAGACCTACACCAGTCAAAGTGCCCAAGTCATTACCTCCACAGTGCACAATTAACAGGTCAGGTTTGGGCAAATGCATAAAGGTTTTCACCAATGGTATCAATTGGTGACATTTTAATCCTCTGTGGCCAAACCACTTAATTTCCACATCTTGTAAATTGAGGTTAGGTAAATTCCTGTTTTCAACGTACCTTTGAGCCCAGTGAATATAACTATGTCCAACAATCCAGACAGAAAACATGGTGAGAGAAGGTTCTCCTGCAGTCAGATGAAGTGTGGCAATGAAATGGCAGTTGAAAAAATGAGAGTGTAAAATGAAAAAAAAAACTGTGGAGTTTCTGTGTTCATGAAGCAGTAACAGTGATTGGTGGATTTTGATTGCTGAAAACAGAAAGTTAGGGTGCACAGATGTGTTCTTTGAAAGATGTATTTTGAGTGGTCAATAAAAAATCATTAAATGAAAGAATGCACTGGATATGCAGGTGCACTGAGAGTTCAGAGTTCAATTGCAACATTGTTGTGTGAACTTGCAAACACCAGAGGTTTTCCAAGAGGTGGTTGCTATGCAAAATAGGCAGAAAGGGCAGAGGGGGGAAGGGTTTTCATTTGAAAAAAAGTGAGGGAAGAGTTTTGATTGGGTGACATGAGAAATATGTGTGAAGAATTACAGCATTTCTGTGCTTTTGATAGCTGCAGACTCTGGAGTGCATACCTTTTGCTCTGCTGAAGACAAATTGGTGTGTTTCTGAGACTGTTTTCAAACTCAAAGTATTTGCTAAGGTGAGAAAATATTTCTTTAATTTAGATAGAGAATAGTGTGCTTTAAGGAGAAAATTATGAATTATGTGGCACAAATTGCTTGTAAATATGCTCCCACATGTGCATGGAAAATTTTGATTTTGAATGTTTGTGTTACATAGCCATGTTAAAAGTGATACAAACATGCAGGAAAGGCAATGAAAACATGCTTTTATGTGTCTTAAGGACATTTTAAGTAATTTTGCCATGTGCAGTGTTTTGAAATTATGATTTGAAAATCGTTTTTGGGGAAAAGGAATTGATTTAAATTTATGACAAGGACATAATGGTGTATGCTTCTTTATACGGCAATTGACTGTCCCTGATGTTATTTTTCCCATTTTAATGTAAGACCTTTCTCTGTGGCGCAAGTTGCTTGTAAATATGGTCCGACCTGTGCATGGGAAATTTAGGTTTTAAATGTTTGTGTTACATAGCCATGTTAAAAGTGACCCAACCATGCTGGAAAGGCAATCAAAAAACGCTTTCATGTGTCTTAATGACATTTTAAGTCATTTTCCCATGTGCAGTGTTTTGAAATTATGGTTTGAAAATCGTTTTTGGGGAAAAGGAATTGTTTTTAAATTCATGACAAGGACATAATGGTGTATGCTTCTTTATAAGGCAATTGACTGTCCCTGATGTTATTTTTCTCATTTTAGTGTAAGACCTTTCTCTGTGGCGCAAATTGCTTGTAAATATGCTCCCACATGTGCATGGAAAATTTAGATTTTGAATGTTTGTGTTACATAGCCATGTTAAAAGTGACCCAACCATGCAGGAAAGGCAATCAAAAAACGCTTTTATGTGTCTTAAGGACATTTTAAGTAATTTTCCCATGTGTAGTGTTTTGAAATTATGATTTGAAAATCGTTTTTGAGGTAAAGGAATGTTGTTAAAATGTATGTGCGCCATATGCCCCCAAATTTCTTTTTCAGGGGTGCAGCAGGGTGTTCTTGAGACACCCCTGCACCTTTGGAAAAAATTCCTAATTTGTGATGAGCAAATTGTTAATCGCAAATTGCACCTTCATTTATATGAGCCTCCTAGCCCATGGAAATGAATGGGTAATTTGCAATTAGCAATTTTCTCATCGCAAATTTGGAATGGTAAAGAATCGCTATTTATTCCTTAAAATTCGCTTTTTTGGAAATGCAAAATAGTTATATGATACATATGGCGGATGATGTCTAACAAGATAAGAAGCTTAGGGATACATTTATGATGACTGGCGCAATGAAGTAGAAATCACTTACTTCATTGGTAGAGCTTTACATGTATTATCTCCTCTGTATTCTTCATCAAGCGTAACTTTAATCTGCAATCCTGAGTAGGCCTCACTTTAAACAAACCTCTGGATAGGCCACATCTTATTGTTATCCTGAATTAATCATTTAAAATGCTAGGGACAGATTTATGATAGGTGTATGCCTCTTTTGCGCCACTTAGAAAACATTGTCCATGGGGAAAGGACTTAAAATGTCCTTAAGACACATGAATGTGTTTTTTTAAAACGTTTGCAATTTTTTTGGGTCACTTTTAACATGGCTATGTGACTAAAACAGTCAAAATCTAAATTCGCCATGCACAGGTGGGAGCATATTTACAAGGAATGTGCTCCATGGGGAAAGGTCTTATAATGTAATATGGGAAAAATGACATCAGAGACACTGAAATGCCTTATAGAGAAGCATACACCATTATGTCGTTGTCATAAATTTGCAAACCATTACTTTTCCCCAAAAACGATTTTCAAATCATAATTTGAAAACACTGCACATGTGGAAATGACTTAAAATGTCCTTAATTCAAAATTTGCGATTCCTTAAATGCAATGTATCAAACAAAAAATATGTAAAAAATGATATTAAGGATTTGGAAACTACCACCAACTTCTAGTTTGTGGTAAATTGCGAATTCTTTTCAAAAAGCATTTTTTTCCAAAAAACAAAAGGTCCCATATGACGCCCATACATGCCCTTAGGGCATGTAGGTGTGCCATATGCCCCCAAATTTATTTTTCAGGGGTGCAGCAGGGTGTTCTTGAGATACCCCTGCATGCTTGAAAAAATTCCTATTTTGTGATGAGCTAATTGCTAATCGCAAATTGCAACCTTCATTCCTATGAGCCTCCTAGCCCATGGAAATGAATGGGTAATTTGCAATTAGCAATTTGCTCATTGCAAATTAGGAATAGTAAAGAATTGCTATTTATTCCTTAAAATTTGCTATTTAGGAAATGCAAAATAGTTTGATGGTACATATGGTGGTTCATCTGTAACAAGATAAGAAGCTTAGGGATACATTTATGATGACTGGCGCAATAAAGTGCACATTACTTACTTCATTGGTAGGCCTTTACATGTATTATCTCCTCTGTATTCTTCATCAAGCGTAACTTTAATCTGCAATCCTGAGTAGGCCTCACCTTAAACAAACCTCTGGATAGGCCACACCTTATCGTCATCCTGGATTAATCATTTAAAATGCTAGGGACAGATTTATGATAGGTGTATGCCTCTTTTGTGCCACTGTGCGTCACTTTTATGATGCAGCGGCGGTGCAAAAGATTTGCTATGAGGCGACAACATTACAAATTGATGCATTTAGGCAGATATGTCATGGTGTAAAAAAAACGTACCACATGAAACCGATGCAGCAGTGATGCAAAAGATGCACCATGTCGTAAGACAGGCCTCACTTGGGGCCATATGTATCAAGCTAATTAGCATTCGCAAAGATCAAAATTCTACGAATTTTGGCCTTTGCGAATGTTAATTAGACAAATGGTATGTATCAAACAAGTTTGATGCAAAATAAGGAGTAGCAAAATTTGCTATTCCTTATTTTGCAATTGCACTGAAGGATTTGCAAATTTTGTGACTACTTAAATGCAATGTATCAAACAAAAAATATGTAAAAAATGACATTAAGGATTTGGAAACTATTGTGGTAAATTGGTGGTAATTTGTGAATTCTTTTCAAAAAGCTTTTTTTTAAAAAAACAAAAGGTCCCATATGACGCCAACACATGCCCTTAGGGCATGTATGTGTGCCATATGCCCCCAAATTTCTTTTTCAGGGGTGCAGCAGGGTGTTCTTGAGACACCCCTGCACCCTTGGAAAAATTCCTAATTTGTGATGAGCAAATTGCTAATCGCAAATTAAACCTTCATTCCTATGAGCCTCCTAGCCCATGGAAATGAATGGGTAACTTGCAATTAGCAATTTGCTCATCGCAAATTAGGAATGGTAAAGAATCGCTATTTATTCCTTAAAATTCGCTATTTAGGAAATGCAAAATATTTTGATGATACATATGGCAGTTCATCTCTAACAAGATAAGAAGCTTAGGGATAGATTTATGATGACTGGCGCATCACCAGGGATGTGCCAGTCATCTTGCGCCGCTGTTCCGCCACCCATGGTGTGCTGCATTTACAATGCGGCACAGCATGGGGCAAAAACGGCACAGATGCTTGACGCATCTGTGCCGTTAAGGTGGCGCATTGCTGGAGTTGTATCTATGATTTGACATTGAACATAGATACACAGGACCCTTAGCACGTCTTCCTAATCATTAATTAAAGTTGTCAATTTTGTTCCATCAGGCCTACATCGTTGGAACATTAAAATGACATACTGGCCATATGTTCGTATAAATAATGTGGACATCATTTCAGATTTACATTGGCTACACTCCATGTTGTGATCAGCTGCTTTTACTTCGCTGCGTTTTGTAGTCTGAGAGGCATTTGAAACACACAACCACCTGCCTTTAGCTCATACACTCAGAAGGTGCCAGCACAGGGCTCCCTCCTATATCCGCCTTAATGCGCTCTTGTTCTGCCAATTAATTAGCCTCCGAGGGTGGGAGCGGTCGCTCTTGTGATCCCCCCGCCTGCCGGGAGGCTCGGGCACATTACAGACGGAATAGCAGTGGTCCCCACGCCACCAGCATGCCTAATAACTGAGCTGCCTGCAGCCCGGCAGAGCACAGCTGGGACCTGCCCCACCAGGCTCGGCACCAACAGCTCCCCTAATCAGCCGGGCCAGCCGGCCACTGCGAGCCGCTCTTTAGTGGGCAGATGGTGTGACTTTGGACACTTTTACCTGCATTAAAGTATTGCATGCCTCCCTCGCCCCCCCCCTCACTCCCCTCAAACTATACACCCCTGCTTTCAAGTGTAGGCTGGAGGGCATCTTACTCATTCTAGAGACTAATTACAACTCTGATTTCTAGTGTTTATTTGGAAGGGGCACAGAAGTTGCAATTGTGTGTTGCATTATTTCTTATCAAGCACGTAGCAGCAAACACCTGGGTAGGTCAAATGCATGAGAGTATTTTTCTAGGGTTTATCCCAAGCTCAAGCATTTAAAAGTACTTTGAGATGTGATAAATGTCCAAGATCACACAGGGTGTGCCTGCAATGACACTGTAATTGTGCCCAGCTATCAGGTTTTACAATTTGCACTTCAGCTGCTGGATGGTAGGTAGGATTTGTAAAGTGTGTCCAGGATCACACAGTGTGGTCATGCAGCAGTTTAATTGTCTACTGGACCAATAAAACTAACATTGTCCAGTATAACAATCAAAATTGCTCTCCAAAGACACCAGGCAAAGCAGACGCTCCCTCAAACAGATCACCAAGCGCAATTTACCCTACTTACAGCCTAGCCTGTTCTCTGTCGAGACTTTAGCAATCTTTAGAGCACAAGATAAGATCTTTTCACATGGAAGAGTCAGACGTATTGCAATACTACTTAAGAAACAAGCATTGGCATAGACAATAGGTCTCGCCTTTGGGACCTTATACGTGTTTAGCCATGCAACAGTTGATGTTGCTGCACCAAGGATATTATGCTGCATAACTAAATATTTAGAAGGTCCCAAAGGCGAGACGTATTGGCTATGCCAATGCTTGTTTTTCTTTCACTTCGTTATCTATTTTGTTTTTCACAATTATACCCTCTTCTGTCTTTTCTTCGGTAAATAGATCTATTAAACAGTATCTCTTCTTTACTCCCTATAGCTGTCTTTCTTTTAACATCACTCTCTGTTTACTTTCCTTATACTTACACTTTTAAAAAAAAAAAAAAAATTTTGTGTTAGCTCCCGGTCCGCGTACCGGGAAGCTAACCCGGGAGCGAACCAAAAGAAATAGAGCTTGCCAGAGTGCTAAACATTGTAGCAATTTTTTTTGAAAGGGAAGGTAGTTCTGAAAAGAACTTTTTTTTAAATATTTTTGTTGTTTTATATTTTTTTTTTATTTTTTGAACATTTTTTGTTTTTTTTGTATTTTTTGAACGATTTTATATTTTTTTTGTTTTTTTGGGGGGGGGAAACAACAAAAAACAGGCGTTGAAAAGGGCTCAACAGGAGCAAAAAAAAATTACTGGGGGCGGTTAGGGCAATCATGGTGTTCATATGCAAGGTTGAGTGCATTGATGCTCATGTTGCCACAAGCTAATAATGCACGACAGTGCATACATAAATGTATCATATGCCCAAAATTTTGTTGGATATTTGGCACAGTTTCCCGTGCCTCCTCTGGTGTTAAAGAAACCGGTGTTGTTGGTCTGGCCACAGGAGTTGGTCTAGGATTGTCCATCATATCCCTTAATTCCGCCCGGCTGTAATTTAGGGGATGTTTCCTCGTCATGTGCCTATGCATGGTGTGATTACCATAACTGTATTTTTTGTCCGTCCCTCTGGACAATTGTTCCTTGCATATGAGGCAGGTGACATACCTCGCGTTGACTTTTTTTTGTCCACGAGGCATCGAAAAAAACTGCCAGATGAAACTGGCTTTCTTTCTTGAAACCCGGGGCAACTCTTCCAGGAATTGTGGTTGTTCTCCCTCCTCATCCATTTCTTCATCTTCCTCCTCAGTGTTGGTAATCACCTGGGGAGGTGGTCCTCTCTTCCCATGAGGAGGTGGAGGTGGTGGTGGGGGTCCACCAGCTGAAGCAACCAATGAAGCCATTTTCACACAAGCAAAATAGGTCTTCCAACAAGCAAAATAGGTCTTCCTCTCACAATGATGAAAGTCAGAGTGAGGAAAGAAGGAGGGGTTTTCATCATTTGGAAAAAACAATACTTCTCAACCAATGAAAAGTGTTATTTTTAGGTCACCTGACCTAGCCTTCCATAATTATGAAACTAAAAGTGAAATGAACCAATGAAAAGTTTTATTAACAAGTCATATGACCTCTCACGCTCATGTTACGCGCTGCGGAACGCTCCCCGGTTAGCTTCCGGGTCGCTCCGCTTCGCGCCTCGGTCCGCGCCCCGGGACACTTCCGGGTGCGCTAACGCGATACGTCACAAGACGCATTTCGCGGCAACGCGATACGTCGCGCTTTCGCGCCGCGAATCGCTTCCGGGGAGTTGCGTTTCGCGCCTCGGTCCGCGCCCCGGGGCACTTCCGGGTGCGCTAACGCAGTACGTCATAAGACGCATTACGCGGCAACGCGATACCGTCACTATGTTGATTTCTTACCGGTTCGCGGACCGGATCGCGGAATCAAATTGAGCTAACGGGAAGCTTCCCGGTTCGCGGACCGGGAGCGAAACAAAAAAAATATTAAAAAAAATTTATTAATAAACATATAAAATATATTTTTGGATTTAAAGAAGAATACATTTTACAGCTATAGATATTAGCTTTTAAAAAACCAATGAAATTCATTGAAAAAACCATAGGTTATAGACCATATATAGTTAGGAATTAGCATTTACAAAACCTTGAAAATTCACTGAAAAAACCATAGGTTATAGACCATATATAGTTAGGAATTAGCATTTAAAAAACCTTATTTTACTCACACAAAACCAATGAAATTCCATATATAGTTAGTTGTACTAACTATATATCGCGCACCCGCAATCCACTGCTGATCATGTCACATATTACATCATTCATGACATGGTCAGTGACATCACTGATGACATCACTGATGACATCTCAAATGACATCACTGATGACATCACTGATGACATCTCAAATGACATCACTGATGACATCACTGATGACATCTCATTTGACATTACTGATCACATCACTGATGACATCATTCATGTGATAATACAATGAACCTCTTCAGACTCTAATATAACCTTAGATACACTCAGTGTAAACAGAGACTCACAGACTGTCACTCATCCATGAAGTTACACACACACCTAGTCAGTCATGCAAACAATCAATCACACCTCCATTTTCTCAACTATACAGTTATACACACCTTACTTATTCAAAAATATACTAACACATATTTACTCTCTTATACAATCCTGGATACAAGTTCACAATGATCCATACAGCCACTCACACATTCACTGGCTCTTATGCACAGTTATTTATATATGTCAACTCTCACATGTACTGTGTTTTACATATGTACTTACTTTGACATGTAGCACTGAGATATTCATTCACTCACCAATACACTCATGCACACAGTCAACCGCCCATACAGCTGTTTCCACGTGCACTTTTGAACCCATACATGTAGTGAATCAACTGCTCACACATCTATGCACAGAGTCATACACCTCCCAGCCACCCACACACACACTCAGTCTCCCATACAAATACTTGAGCAACCAATCAATAACCCATATACTTACTCATATAGCTACTGATCAACACATGCAGCAGTTTACAGAACAACAGACATATTGATGCACAAATTAAGACAGTTTAGTCACTAACCCATGCACTCAGTGAGACACATTTAATCACTCACTCATTCATTCAGTCATGCACCTACTAAATCCTTCGTCCAGACACTTATACATCTACTCATTCTTCAATATGTAAGACATATTTTAACTTTACAGAAATACACAGTCACTGGATGTTGTCATCAGTGATGTCATCAGTGATGTCATTTGAGATGTCATCAGTGATGTCATCAGTGATGTCACTGACCATGTCATGAATGATGTAATATGTGACATGATCAGCAGAGGATTGCGGGTGCGCGATATATAGTTAGTACAACTAACTATATATGGAATTTCATTGGTTTTGTGTGAGTAAAATAAGGTTTTTTAAATGCTAATTCCTAACTATATATGGTCTATAACCTATGGTTTTTTCAGTGAATTTTCAAGGTTTTGTAAATGCTAATT
Source organism: Lissotriton helveticus (assembly GCF_964261635.1). Taxonomy (NCBI): domain Eukaryota; kingdom Metazoa; phylum Chordata; class Amphibia; order Caudata; family Salamandridae; genus Lissotriton; species Lissotriton helveticus. The sequence continues at coordinate 1,401,854,689 of NC_136059.1, read as the reverse complement.
CCTAACTATATATGGTCTATAACCTATGGTTTTTTCAATGAATATATATATATATGTATATATATGTATATATATATATTCACTGAAAAAACCATAGGTTATAGACCATATATAGTTAGGAATTAGCATTTACAAAACCTTGAAAATTCACTGAAAAAACCATAGGTTATAGACCATATATAGTTAGGAATTAGCATTTAAAAAACCTTATTTTACTCACACAAAACCATTGAAATTCCATATATAGTTAGTTGCACTAACTATATATCGCGCACCCGCAATCCACTGCTGATGATGTCACATATTACATCATTCATGACATGGTCAGTGACATCACTGATGACATCACTGATGACAACATCCAGTGATTATGTGTTTCTGTAAAGTTTAAATATGTTTTACATATTGAAGAATGAGTGGATGTATAAGTGTCTGAATGAAGGTTTTAGTAGGTGCGTGATTGACTGTATGAGTGAGTGATTAAATGCGTCTTACTGAATGCACGGGTTAGTGACTAAACTGTCTAAAAGTGTGCATCAGTATGTCTGTTGTTGTGCAAGCTGCTGCATGTGTTGATCAGTAGCTATATAAGTAGCTATATGGGTTATTGATTGGTTGCACAAGTATTTGTATGGGAGACTGAGTGTGTGTATGGCTGGCTGGGAGGTGTGTGACTCTGTGCAGATCAATGTGTACTTGTATCAGTGATTCTATAAGAGAGTAACTATGTGTTAGTATATGTTTCAAAAATGTAAGGTGTTCTGTGTTTAACTGTATAGATGAGAAAATGGAAGTGTGATTGATTCTTTTCAGGACTGACTAGGTGTGTGAGTAACTCCATGGATGAGTGGCAGAGTGTGAGTGTCTGTATAGGTGTATGAGTGCATATGATAGTGTTGTAAAGATGAGTGATTGTATGTATGAATGATTGTATGAGTGAATGTGTGTGTAGACATAGGAATCAGTGAGTGCGTATGTAGTAACTAGTATTGGTGTGTCAATGGTTTCAAAAATGATACTCTCTATTTAACACTGGGTGTAACGGAGGTTATATTAGAGTGTGAGGAGATGCATTGTATTATCACATGAATGATATCATCAGTGATGTGATCATTGATGTCAAGTAAGATGTCATCAGTGATGTCATTTGAGATGTCATCAGTGATGTCATCAGTGATGTGACTGACCATGTCATGAATGATGTAATATGTGACATCATCAGCAGTGGATTGCGGGTGCGCGATATATAGTTAGTGCAACTAACTATATATGGAATTTCAATGGTTTTGTGTGAGTAAAATAAGGTTTTTTAAATGCTAATTCCTAACTATATATGGTCTATAACCTATGGTTTTTTCAGCGAATTTTCAAGGTTTTGTAAATGCTAATTCCTAACTATATATGGTCTATAACCTATGGTTTTTTCAGTGAATTTCATTGGTTTTTTAACAGCTAATATCTGTAGCTGCAAAATGTATTCTTCTTTAAATCCAAAAATATATTTTATATGTTTATTAATAACTTTTTTTTAAAATATTTTTTTTTCTTCGTTCCCGCTTCGCGAATCGGGAAGCTTCCCGTTAGCTGACCTTGATGCCGCGAAATAGACCGCGAGCCGGTAAACGTTTCTTTACCGCAACTGCCGCGTTAGAAAACAACATCGTGACGCGTCCCGTCCGCATGACGTTTCGCGTTGTCGCGTGATACGTCATATGACGTGCTACGTTAGCGAACTCGTACGCTTACCGAGTCGCAAAGCACAGGTTTCTGGAAGCAAACCGGGAGGCCCTGCAAAGCGCGTAACGTAAACACAGCAGGTCATGTGACTTGGTAATAACACTTTTCATTGGTTCATTTCACTTTCGGTTTCCTAATGATGTAAGACTAGGTCATATGATCTAAAATGAACACTTTTCATTGGTTGAGAACTATTTTTTTTCCCAAATGGTGAAAATCCCTCCTTCTTTCCTCACTCTGACTTTCATCATTGTGAGAGAAAGACCCTTTGTTACCAGTGAGCAATGGCTTCTTTACTAGCTTCAGCTGGTGCTTCCCCACCACCTCCACCACATCCAAGGAAGAGTGGACCACCTGCTAAAGTTATAATTCAGCAAGAAGAGGAAGAAGAGGAACAGGACGACCTAGATAATCTCCCTATTATGGCCAGAAGATCTGTTGTACCGGAAGTAACGGGACCAGAGGGCAGGGAGATGGTGCCAAATATACAAACGAGATTTCGTGAAGTAAAACAAGTCTGCGTACATTGCAGTGGATTCATTTGCTACGGAGAAAGTAGCATCACTCTGATCAACAGAGCTATTGACAATCATGCTCATGTTTGTCCGAAACTCCCCAAACAATAAATTCTTTTTTTTTGTTTTCTTGCTCCTGTTGAGCCCTTTACAATGAATCGTTTTCGTTGCCCCCTCCGAAAAAAAAACAAAAAAAATATAAAACTGTTCAGAAAAATTCAAAAAAAGTAAAAAAATGTTCAGAAAAATAATAAAAAAAATATAAAACAACAAAAACAATTAAAAAAAAGTTCTTTTCAGAACTACCTCCCCGTTATTAAAAAATTGGTACAATATTTGCAACTGTGCCAACCTCTATTTCTCTTAGTTCGCTTCCCAGTTCGCTCCCCGGTACGCGAACCGGAAGCGAACGAAAATTTTTTTTTTTTAAAAAAGAACAGTAAGTATAAGGGAAGGAAACAGACAGTTATGTTAAAAGAAAGACAGCTATAGGGGAGTAAACTAGAGATACTATTACCCGTAATCCACTGCTGATGATGTCACATATTACATCATTCATGACATGCTCAGTGACATCATCAGCAGAGGATTGCGGGTAACAGTATCCCTAGTTTATTCCCTATAGCTGTGTTTCTTTTAACATAACTGTCTGTTTCCTTCCCTTATACTTACTGTTCTTTTTAAAAAAAAATTTTTAGATCAGTCAGAAACAGTGAAAGTAATGAAATATAAAAGACTACGTAGAATATGAGCACTGTATGCAACAACTTTGACACTTACAGAAGCCTCACCTTCTCCATGCCTCCTACACAGTTCTACATGTACATCATAAATGCAAACAGAACAGAATTAATTATACATGTTAAATGGTTTATTTTTGCTGTTCTCAGAATGTATCAAATTTCACTAAAACAGTTACTTGAAGGTATTCATCATATAACAGCGGGGAAAAAAAAACACAATCAAAATGATTGTGTTTAAAAAACCCATACAACATTACAAATCAGAATTCAGAACTCCTTAAAGTTAACTTACTTTCCATGACGGCCAAGGATGTCCTATGAACAGCTTACACTCTGTTGTGCTGTTATTACTTTCAACCCGCCACTTTCTGAAAGAAAACCTCCATCGTTTTCAAAAACATGTTACATACAATAAATGACTTCTTGCTCTCTACCACAAGATTCCACAAGGCCAAATCTTGTCAGAGCCATGTATAACTCTTGGAATTCTTGTTAGCCAATCCCGTCTTTTCGCATTTCCGCAACTTTCAGAATTAAAATGTTGAAGATCATTTACACAATCCTGGAGTAGTAATATCTTCCCCTTCTTGCTCAATCATGTTCTACATTTCCTATCACACTGATACTGCTTACTATGAAGCAGACTTACACTACCTTTATGACTAGTACAATTATTTAATTCTCTACATCACTTTTAATCACAAAGCAATGTAAAACAGTAGACAGCATTGCAGACTTACATTCCCTCTACTCCATGTTTTGATTCGCTGCTTCAATTAGCTTATAAAAAGAAATAGTTTTTCTGAACTCATTCAAAGTGCACGTATTTCTCAATAACGTCCAGTGTTAAGGTAAAAAGTTATGTCTCTGTACTACACTTATCTTCAAGGCCAAATAGTGTAGGAGCCATGAGAACTTCTTGAAATTCCTCAGAGCACATCCCGAGATTCTTTCCCTAAAATTTTGGTTTTAAAAACACCAGGTAACAGTTTTTAAGGTCATATGGCAATTTTTTTTTGAAAATTAAAACAGAATCATTGCAGAATGACCAGCCATTTCTACACTTTAAATAAGCTGTATAATGTCCTGATGTTATTGAAGAACCATCATGATATATAATTGCTACAGTTACAAAAGTCCTTCCTGATATTGACAACTGTGAAGCCACAAAATTTTTAATTAAAGTTGTCAATTTTGTTCCATCAGGCCTACATCGTTGGAACATTAAAATGACATACTGGCCATATGTTCGTATAAATAATGTGGACATCATTTCAGATTTACATTGCCTACACTCCATATTGTGATCAGCTGCTTTTACTAGCTTATTAAAAGAGACTGATTTACTGTCTGTCAAAGTTAAATATATAAATCTTTCTGAGTCTACACTAGTACTACTTGATACCCTACAGTTCTCGCAGTCATGCTGCCATTGATAAGAAAGCCCAAACAGATGATCTACATCTACACCTTCAGCATACAATACATCAAGCATATACATTAAAAACTCCTGACAATCTTGCTGACTATTTTGAGAGAATTGTGTTTGGCCTGAACATCTGTCTAACAGATTTCGAATTTCAGACACACTTTCTATGTTTGTTCTATCAGTGCTACATTTCTCTAACACAGAATTTAACAAACTGCAAAATCTTTGATCAGAATTGACCACAATCTCTTCTTTTACATTTTGTAGAGAAAACAAAACATTAACCACTACATTAGCATAGCAGTTGACACCAGAACTGTTTTCAAATTGAAAACCAACAACATCTTCAACAGAATCCTTTTTGTTTCTGCTTATAATTTCAGGTTCATCGACTTTTCGTCTTTTTGCTACAACCTCCCCAGTATTGGTCACATTTCTTCGTTTCCGGCCTACCACACGTTTCTCAAACAAAGGATACTGAGGCAAATGTGGCGCATACTCTCTTCTCAACCTATTGTATTCCTTAACACAATCTAGATCCGCACAAATGTTTGTGACATCACACTCAATCAAGTACAATCCCGATAAAGTCCTAACTCGTGACAATGCCACATATGCCATACCCTCCTTGAACACAGAACTGCCAATATTCACCAATGCACAGTCTACACTTAAACCTTGCGATTTATGGATTGTCACCGCATATGCCAAGCAAACAGGAAACTGCTTACGACGAACATATAAGTCTTTTACAAGCAAAAATCTAGCAGAACAACGAGCAATTAGCTGTACTTCCTCAATGCCATCAAATTTAATTTTTAAAAATTCAATTCCATCTCTATTTCTGTATTTCACAAAATCAACAACATTACCCATTGATCCATTTACCAGACCTCTTTCAACATGTAAATTCCTTCTTAAAATTATACAGCAGTTCAAGCACACATTCAGAGTCTTTTCAAAACCCGCAGTTTTAGATATACTCTTCTCTAATGAATCCAATTTTGTTTTCAGATTCTCAGACAAAATAATTGTTGATCCCATATGCTCTACTCTGTCAATAGCTTCCAATTTCACAATCTCTTGCTTTTCTAAATGCAACATTTTGTTGTTGAATTTGGCACATTCTGCAAGAGTTGGCATCAAACTAATTCCAGATTTTTTCTCAGTAACTTTCTGAAAAATATTCTCAGGCACAACATCTTCGTCTGGATATAAATTTGTCAGTAATCGTGCATGTAAAGCTTCTTTCCCATGCTCGGTCACTTTTCCAATTCTAACATCTTGTAGAATAGTCTTGTAAACTTCATCCTTTGCCTGACGCATATTTTCATGCAGTTCAGCATAATTGAAGTTTAACCATATATTGACGTTGCCAATACTCCCTAAGCACTTCCTGGTATCTTCATGCGTGAGCATTTTGAACACAGGTTGCCCTTTCACTGGTGTCAGCTGCAGAAGATCTCCGAAAACAATGATGTGTTTGCCACCAAATAACACATCATACTCTGTTTTGAGAACTTCTTGCATTCTCAAATGCACAAAGGCAAGCATGACATTGGAAACCATGCTTACTTCGTCAATGATAAGAAGTTTCATTTTCCTCAAGACTCTTGAAACTTCAAAACAAGCATCTCCAGATAGCTTGTGATATTCTAATTTGTTGTCATGCTCCACTGGCAGCATCAGTAAACGATGTAAAGTAATCCCTTTAATGTTATGTGCTGCCAGTCCAGTTGGAGCGGTGACAACACAAGACAGCGATGACTCTGTCCTTTCCTGCAAATAACATGAAATTGCTTTAATAAGGAAACTTTTTCCAGTTCCCGCTTCTCCACTCACGTACAGTCGGACAGGCTTCAACGACGTACATGAGCACTCTTTCTTGTCATGACTTAATCCATGATCAATTTGCATGGTAAGTTCGTCATATATTTTCCTCTGCTCAACGTTGAGTTGTCTTTCCAACTCTTCTAAGTTAACCACATCCTCCTGAGCATGTGCCATGGCTCTTTCCACTTCATTCATAGCAGTGGCAGCTTCATTTTCGATAAGAGGTCCTCCTAGTGGATCCTGACTCAATGAAGCAGAACTCTGACTGTCCTGAGAACTGTCTCTGGCAATCTCGGCTGCAATCGTTGCTTCCTGCTCAATTTCCACATTCAACATTTCTACATATTTGGGAAAAGCAGGACATTCTATGGTCTCCTTGGCAGCATTGAATGAGTCTTCGTAACAAAGGAAATCTCCAAGCAGTTCCTCTTCTGCACGCCAAGGCTTAAAAAGTTGCAAAAGTGCTAAATAGAAAAACTCCTTTTTTTCACGAGATTCGCCACTCAATTTTCGATGGTTTATCAAGTGGCATTTTCTTTGCTTGACCAGACATCCCTCACTTCCTATTACAGCATACACTCCTTTCTCAGTATCTTCTTTGATGTTCCTCTTGAATATGTAATTTTGCAGAACCTCATACAGACAAACATTCTCGAGGTGACTGCTTCGATTTGGATAATATGTATCCAACATGTTGCTCTTCAAAATGTCGGTACTGTTTGGCTCCTTTTCCGCCAAATACTCAATTTCCCGCACAGGTTTCAGAACTCGATTACGCGTTGCAGCAAGACCAACACTCGCCCAAACGATACTCCTGGACTTGGCATAGAGACTTGCTGAAGACAACCGGTCAGAACATTCGTAAGCTCCGATTTCTCGATGCGACAACATCTTCAGACTGAAACTGTACAACTTCTTGCTGAGGCTCTTTTCATGGGAAATGTCCTCCCACATATCCTATAATTCTGTCTTCTCTTTTTTGGTGATGTAAGATGTCACATACCGAGCCACAGTCATACAGTTATCAGCCACAAACTGTATATCCATGTTAGCATTCCACATGGACAAAATCACCGGGTTGTAGTCGTTGATGTACTTAGACTCTTCGTTCCTCTTCAAATTGTATGTGTTTTTAGGTGATTTCTTCATCACATTATGTCGCAGCGAAGACATCAAACTGTTCACTCTTCCTTTAGAAATCACCGATCGTGGAAAGCCGAAACGACATTTGGTGTAGAACTTGTCTTTGTTCCGGAATTTACGACGACAGTACTTTCCACATCGATGGCTTTGGAAACGTAGAACTTTTTCTCTTAGGCTTTTTTTCTCCTTTGCGTTTGGAACAGCACACGTAGAATACTGTTCTATGAAACTCATCACTGAGTCGTCTGCATCCGTTCCAAATTTAGGTGCATCCTTGATCCACAGCAACATATGTATATGAGGAGCACCTCTTGCTTGGTACTCGTTCCTCCAGAAGAAATCCAACACCTCTCCAAGAGGTGGATTCTTCTTATTCATGATGAAAGACATCATACCTTCAAATCTATGATTGAAGTACCTACATACATTGACTGGATCCAAAGAGCACAGTTCTCCGGGTGTCTTGAATTCGATGTTTTCTACGTTAGCATTTGCCTCTCGTAGAAATTCAAGTAAGTCTTCCCAGCCATACTCAGCACAGCTCAAAGTGAGGAACCATGTGGGAGTTCCTAAGTTCCTCAGCATACATTTTAAATCACCATGACGACGGTACCAGTACTCATTAGTACCACGCTGACACGCCATGAGATTAATCAGGTGAGAATCCAAAATACTGTCTTGGACATTGACTTTATCCATAAAGTCACTTGCCGAGATGTTTTGCATGTGTATACCACTTTTCAAGATGTGGTTCACTGCATATGACAGTCCAGACAGATCGCTTTCAAACAGGAGATGAAACAAATAAGGAATGCATTGTCGAAACCTAGGATCTCCTGCATACAATCGCAAAGTCCGGTATTCAGAAGCAGGAATTTGATGAGGTCGCTCATCATATCTTCCTCCCTGACCTGTTGGAAAAAGCTGTGGGAAACACCGAGCTTCCAAACTTTCCTCCCAAACACTAATGGGACTCCCTTTCGCTTGTTTCATTTGAAACAACTCAATAGCATTCCCCATGACTTCCTTGGAATGCAAAGGATGAACACTATAATGTTCATATATTTCTTCACTAGTACAGGGTTCTACTTTCTCAATTTGACCAGCACACAAATCGCTATCCTCTTCCTCACTTACTTCCTCTTCTGCAACATATACATTTTTATAGTATTTATTATATTTTTTCAAATACAATGTTGCCCTTTTGACTTTCCTAACATCTACTAAATCTTGCCATATTTTCTTATTCTTTGTCGGAACCCCATTAACTAAGATAACAAGAGGTTCCTCTTCCACTTTTTCTACTCCAATTGTGTTAATGTTTTTCTTCAAATCTAGAGGCAAATAAACAACTCTTCCCTTTAATCCTCTCTGTAAATCTGATGGAGGCAATTTCCCTGTCTTTGGCTCCATTCTTACAATAGCCTGAAAGGGATGGATACTTTGAATCAAAATAGATTCATAAGTATTTAAATCCTTCAATTCAGAAGGAATCTCAACCAATTCCAGATTATTATGAACTGCTCTAGCAGGCATCTGGTTTTGATTTAATTTGTTACAACAATAAGTACACACACGTTGATCCAATCCCAAATCAAAACAATTTTCTACCATCAAGTATGTTGTAAAATCCTTCCATTCACTATTATTTTCCCTTTCACTTTTTCCATATAAATCCACTAACTTAGTCTGATTCTTATAATAAGTGCGTCGACAACACACACAAGTGAAATTTGGCCTCTCACTTGATTTCACCTCAAACGTCGCAATTTCCCTCTGGAAATTATCTGTACTGGAAACCTGTACACTATCTTCCACATTACTCTCTTCTTCTTGGTCAATTTCAACATTCTCCTCTTTACTTCCAAAGTAACAAAACTCAATTTCTTCACATATATTCTTCACATCTATTTCAGAACCATGCAAAAGAGCAGCGCATAATTGTTTAAGCATAATTGCTGGACTCTTAGCATAATACAACATTCTAACTAATTTCCTCACTTTATTATGATGCACTGCTAGCATCCTGAAATGATGAAAAACACTCTGGCATACTCTCCTGGAAAGACAAGCCAGTGAATGACCATGCAAACCTATCACTTCTCTCACTCTGCAAGGATCTAATTCTTGCAACAACTTCATTTTCTGCTTCAAACTTTTCTTACTCATGTCCCGCATGTGCATTGCAATTACTGTGCGCGTGACTGCCGGGAGTGACGAGAGCGAGGAGCGGGTAAGGGTGCTTTGATTCGTCCCCAGAAGGATGAGGCTACCACAGACTTGCCATCAACACAAGATGCAGATTTGCCTACCTGCCTACTTTGCGTATGTCTAAGTGGCTCAGTTTACTGTGAAGAAACAGAAATTGAAGCTATACCCCCTTTGCCAAAGGAGACCTCCTACCTCTATGCACGCTTCAACAAGATCAAAAAGATAACTGCCAAAGACTTCGCGGACATTCCTACCCTGAAAAGAATTGATCTGACTGGAAATAGGATCGAAGAAATTGAAGACGGAGCATTTGCAAAACTGAATTTACTAGAGCAGCTGTCTCTCGCTGACAATAAAATATCAAGACTTCCAGCATTACCTGTGAATCTGACATCATTTAATGCAAACAATAACAGAATTAAAAGCAAAGCCATCAAGGCAAATACTTTCAAGAAACTGAATAATTTGTCCTACCTCTACTTGGCTGAGAACTCCCTTGAAAGCGTGCCACTTAACCTGCCAGAGAGCCTTCGTATACTTCACCTCCAGTTCAACAACATCACATCCATCACTGACGACACATTCTGCAAATCCAACAATACACGCTATGTTCGAACAAAAATGGATGAGATAAGAATGGAGGGCAACCCAGTCATTTTGGGAAAGTATCCCAACAGTTTCACCTGCTTGAAAATGCTTCCGACTGGATCCTACTTTTAATAAATAGGAAAGGTAACACCAGAGCCTTTCGAAAGTCACGTACGCCTTTGGTGAAGAAGGCCTGAAATGATCTCTTCAATGAAAATTCTTTACAATTAAGCTTTTCGAAAAAAAGAACTGCATGGATGTTCTGCAAAGTTTTCCACATTTAATTGAGCTGAATTAGCCAGTATGCTATTTTCTTAAAGCTAAACAGTAGCAAAAACTTTTTTTTGCAATATTTCTGTTTTGATGTCACCTTATTGTATGACTTCATTAAGTTATGTATGCAAATCTGTATTAAAGCTGTGCTTTATTGTCACAGATTAAACATTTTACGTAACTTCCATTGTTAAATGTTTACTTTTTGTTACTCATTATTGGATCCTAAACCTGGCTACCCAAATTGTCCACTCCCCTCCTAGACCTTGCACTACCCTCAAGTCTTGGCCATGCAACCTTGGCATAAGGGCAGGGTAAGATAAGCCGTCTTCAGCTGGTGTGATAGTAGCTGTCTCACCATCAACCTTATGTGTATTTGTATAGTGCACAACTCATCAGGAGGGTATCTTGGCATGGAAACAGGAGCTGAATGGGCCGAGCCAGGGTCGGGCTAGGTGAAGAGCCATGTCTTCGGTTTCTTGCTGAATTCAAGAATTGAAGAGGAGGCTCTGATGTGCAGGGCTAGGTCATTCCAGGTTTTAGAAGTGAAGCAGAAGGCCCAATCGCAGGGTCTGGTTCTTCTTATAAAGTGGGTATGGGTAAATATGAGTCTGTCTGAGAGCGGATATTTCTGGCAGGTTTGGGGAAGTTTATGCCTTTGTTAAGGTACGTGGGACCAATGTTGTGCAAGGTTTTGTTTGTGTGCATAAGGAGTTTGAAGAGTGCTTATCTGTGGACTGGGAGCCAGTGGAGTATTTTGAGGTGGAGCCTGATGTTTGAGGAATGTGAGGTTGAGGGCAAGCCTGGCCACAGAGTTTTGTATAGTGTGGTGTGTTCTGGTCATCTTAGCATTGATTCCAGCACAGAGTGTTGCCATAGTCTGGCTTTCTGGTGAGGAGTGTTTACGTGACTGTACTGTGAGTGTTGGTGAGGAGCCTTCTTGAACATCTTAAGTGTGTGAAAGCAGGAGACAGAGACAGCGTTCACTTAGCTGGTCATAGTGAGTTGGTTGTTGATTACTATTCTGAAATTCTCTGCATGGGTTTCCAGGATATGGGTCTGAGTTTGGCAGGGCACCAGATCGAGTCATGGAGCAAGGTGTCTCTGAGACTTGTGTTTTTCATCCATCTGGTGACTTTGGTCACTCAGGTGGAGAAATTGGTACTGTGTTTGGCGTCTTATTGGAGTGGGGGAGTTTGAACTAGGAGTTATCAGCATAGGAAATGGCATTGATTCCATGGGTGCGGATGATGCTGGCGAGTGGGTTCCTGTAGGTGTTAAAAGAGGGGGTTGAGTGATGATCTTTGTGGAACTCTGAAGATGAGATTGAATGCGTCCGAGGGGAAGTGAGTCAGGCTGACGACTGGGTGCAGCCACTCAGGAAGGAGCAAATCCAGTTTATCTCCTCATCTGGGGGCAGCTCTGCTCTTAAATGTAAGGGTGAATGTGAGGAAAACATGGCAGAGCTGGAACTATCACCTACCCAATAAATTTCAGGCCTTGTTTCGTGGACTTCCTACTGCCTCCTATCACAAAAGTATTAAAGAGGACCAAAAACATCTAATTACGTTAAATGCATTGCTATAAACCAGATTCTAGCTATTATAATTTAAAGCAATGCCTAGTCTATGCTAATTCTAGACACACCAGGTCACAAAGGAAATTGACAATGGGTGAATGGAATAGCACAGCAAAGTCCTAACATAAGAGCTCTCCAACAGAACTAGGAAAATCTAAGTCTCCCTTAGCGAGTTTCCTCTTCTTGATTAGGTCGGCTCTCAGACCGGCCTCAGGGGGGACATCTGTTTGTCAGGGAAGTCAGGCAGCGGCCATCTTAGTGAGGGCTCGCGCTGCACGTCGCGCTTCTAGCGCTTATAAACAGGAAATGCGAGCATGACTCTTGATTGCTGCTTATTCCTCCTGAGGCTTGAGCCGGGAGGCCACTTTTAATTGTGTTGCTGTTTTTACTCTTTTCCCGTGTGTCCGTTCCCTCCCCCTCGCTCTTTATTTTATTTTAAAACTTAAATTGGAAAGACCTACCCACTACATTTGCGCTGCTCGCTTACAGCGCTAGGACAGTCTCCCTTAGCGAGTTTCCTCTTCTTGATTAGGTCGGCTCTCAGACCGGCCTCAGGGGGGACATCTGTTTGTCAGGGAAGTCAGGCAGCGGCCATCTTAGTGAGGGCTCGCGCTGCACGTCGCGCTTCTAGCGCTTATAAACATACGTACATGGCTCCGCGCAGCGGACGCGCATTGCGAGCGCGCCGTTCGCGCGCCGGAGTCAAGCCAGAGTCCTGCCCGTCTGCGCCCGTCCGCGACAATACGGGACGCGGGGCAGGGGACTCTGGTCATATTACTTCTACGCTAACATCTGAGGCAGCGCCCTCCAATCAGCTATACCGCTACACTCGCGAGAAGCTACTTGAAATCGGTAAGACCCCCACTAAATCATGTTATCACTCCCTAGACCCCAATGCACTGTCATTACAATGCAACTCCTGCAACTTTCGTTTTGGCAATGTTCCCAACCCCAACCATCCTGCACCCAATCTTAAAGTGATGCTACTTAACTGCAGATCCATGGTCAAGCATAAATTGGAACTCCACGACCTCTTATTACAGCATGATTTCGATGTAATGTTTTTAACAGAAACCTGGCTAGAAGAATCCTCAGCCCCAGAAATACTGGAGACAGTCCCGCAGAATTATAGCTTATTAAGAATTGACAGGCCTTTACAGCGCGGTGGAGGTCTTGCTATGATCTTTAAAAAAGAACTGGATTGCACCCTTACGCACAAGCCCATCACCAACAGCGAAAGTGGCACTTTCACCATTAAAGTGACCCATGGCATGACCATCACCGGGATTCTAATTTATAGGCCGCCCGGCAATGCCATTCCTTTCTGTAACCAACTTATAGAAATGGCGACGCAACTAGTTATCAAACACAACAACTTCATGATACTAGGCGACCTTAATCTTCATCTCGAAGATTTACAGGCTAAGGAAGCTCAACTTTTAAAAACCGCCCTACAAGCTTTGGGAATTACCCTGCTATCCACCGCCCCCACTCATAAACATGGCCATCTTCTCGATCCCATTTTCGCCACCTGGGAAGGTATTGACATATTACCCCCGGTCCCTATGATTTGGTCAGATCACCATATGATCATGTGTAATATACCCAAGACCAGGTCTAAGAATAATGTCCACAAACCCTTGTATGCTAAGCGACGCAACTGGAAAAACTATACTCCAGAACGTCTGATAGATGAATTAAAAATCCACCCTCCTCCCCAAGGCCAGTCCCTTCAAGAAACCTGGAACTCATACGAACTATGGCTTAGCAAGGCACTTGATAAAACTGCCCCTTGGACCTGCAAGCCCCCAGCCAGGAGAACAAAATCTGAACCATGGTTCTCAGAAAAATTAAAGGTAGCTAAAGCTCGTTGCAAAGCGCTTGAAAGGAAATGGAGAAAGAACTACTCCATGGAATTGAAGGAGACCTACAAACAAGAACTAAGGACCTATCAGAGACTTATAAGAGAGGAAAAAAGTCACTTTTTCCAAAATAGAATTGAAGAGGCCATAAATCCTTCTAAAGAACTGTTCCGGATCTACAAGGAACTAACAGACACGTCTAGCCTGGACATGCAGGACACGTTCTCCAACGATCTATGCGAAAAAATTGCAGATTTCTTTGTCAACAAAATAGAAAAAATTCACGCTACTTTCTCCACCCCACCCACACCCAGTATGACAACTCCCCCTCCTTACAAAACCACTCTTACCCATTTTCTTACTCCCGACAAAGAAAAACTGTTAAGCATAATCAACAGTATCCACTCTGGCTCCCCCAACGACGTGTGCCCGTTAGATAAATGCAAAGCCATTATGGACATTGCCCTCCTGGACCAAATAAACCAACTCATTACCCTCTCTTTCGAAGAATGCCTTGTCCCGGAGGCTTGGAAAAATGCCCAAGTCATTCCCCTGAAAAAAAAAACCAATGTTCCGATCACGCAATTCCAAAATCTCAGGCCTATATCTCTACTGCCGCAATGCGCCAAAATAATAGAGAAAATTGTCAACATCCAACTTATGGCGTTTTTAGAGGAAGAAAACACACTTCACCCCACTCAATCCGGTTTCCGTCCAAATTACTCAACGGAGACAGCTGTCTTGTATTCCACGGAATATATCCGCAAGATGGTGGACGAGGGTGAAACAGCAGCGTTGGTCATGCTTGATTTAAGCGCAGCTTTTGATACTGTGCCACATGCCACGCTGCTGTCCCGTCTCTCAGACATCGGAGTTAAGGACTGTGCATTGGCGTGGATTAAATCTTTCCTCACCAACAGAACTTTCCAGCTTCACTGCCCGCCCTTCAAATCATCTTCTCGGATCGTCAGCCATGGGGTTCCACAGGGCTCTAGTTTGAGCCCTACATTATTTAACATCTATATGGAACCCCTGGCTCAGATCATAGAGAACTTTGGGGTTGGCATTGTTAGCTACGCCGATGACACTCAGCTGATGTTTAGGCTCACCCCCAATACTGAGGAGTACGCCTTAAACTTCTCGGAGTGCATGGCTGCTGTGGCAGTGTGGATGGACAGTAACTGCCTCCGTCTTAATGGAGATAAGACGGAGGTGTTGGTGATAGGGAACAAAACCTCCCTATGGTCTCAAGCGTGGTGGCCCACATCTCTCGGCGATTACCCTCGACCTGTCGAGAAAGTCAAGAATCTCGGGATCATGATCGACTCAGATCTATCGGGTAAATCCCAAGTTAATAAGATCATTGGAAAATGCACTAGCACTCTAAGAATTCTCAGAAAAATTATTGACCTGATACCGATCAAAGCCAGGAAAACCATTGTGCATGCTCTTATCACACCGCACCTGGACTACGGGAATGCCCTTCTTTTAGGCATCAATCAAAAACACCTACACCGGCTGCAGTGTGTACAAAATGCAGCAGCCCGTTTGGTATTAGGCCTTCCCAAAAGAACCTCTATTAAAACTGCATTATCCAAACTGCACTGGCTCCCCGTAAAGGAGAGAATAAAATTCAAGAGCCTCTGCTATGCCCATAGGATAGCCCACAACAAGGGTCCCACCTATTTAAGGAGCCTGATGACCATACACCGCCCTACCCGAAACCTGAGGTCGGCAGGAATGTCCCTTTTCAAACTCCCTCGCATCCACAAAGCAAAAATTGGTGGTCGCTCCTTTTGTTATCTTGGAGTGAAACACTGGAATGCTCTTCCTATTCATTTGAGAATGGAGCCATCGGAAACTCTGTTCAGAGCTAATTTGAAAACCCATCTGTTCCCTCAATAACTTGCCACTCTTGCTCCCTTTACTTGATCCTCGGTAGAGATTCTTTAGCAATCAGCGCGGGGATACACAGTTGTGCAGCCATGCGCTTTATAAATGTTTTATTATTATTTATTATTATTATTACTAAATGACCGTATAAAATCACAAAGCAAATTGATGGAATCCTGTCGTACACTGCAAATACTACTACACTTCCAGGTGTACACAGGACCCTTAGGACGTCTCCCTAAAACCTCATTACCTAACACCTCTTCTATCTCTGTTCTCACAAGTTTTTCTTTTTCAACTGGACAACCATCTTTCACTTCATAAGCTCGACCACTGGTGTCAACTACATGCACCAAATAATTATCCTGGAAATAACTCTCCTCATTAAAAAATGCCTCAGAGCTTGAACTATGCATCCATTCTCCAGAAAAAACTTCACAAAAATTACTACGATTAACTATTCTCTTCCATCTACTATTTCTTTTGAAATCATAAATTACCTTGTTTAGCTTCCTAATTCTATTGATTGTCAAAATAAATAACTTACGTTTAATTTCAAATGCCTGATCAATAACTTTCTCAACTATTTTTTTTCTCTTATAAAAAACCACTTTCTGCTGACCTTTCTTAATATTTTTTAACAAATTCCCAATTATCCTGTTGCGGAACATTCGTTTACGAATATCCCTAAACTGTTGTTTCCTTCTACTTTCATGCATAGAGTTATCTCTTACTCTAGCAGTAACATTTCTCATTGGCCTTTCCTTACCATTTGAATTCTTTCTCCTTTTCTGGACTGAAACATTTTCTGTAGTAATATTTTTTTTACTACACATATTTCTTATGACTGTTTTTCGACTCTTACCCGGTGCTTTCTTGGTGACTTGACAAATCTTTTTGTTAGAGGACTGCTGCATTATTCCATGGTCCTGCTGTCTTTGACGTTTTGCAGCCTTTCTTACTCTTTCTTTGCTAGGCATCCTAAAATCTTGAAATAATCTGCAGTTGAATCTGTGGTAAAATATAATAAAAAATGTTATTAACCACTATTACCCAACAGTAAATTAATAACAGTCATCAAAAACTTAACACACTACTTAAGTATATAATATACTGAAGCCTATCTCCAATTTTTCACTGAACAGGACTCATCTCTTCTTAACCTTGGATAAACCTCACCTACTCTGTGTCCCCTGCACATAATTAAATGTAAAGGGGCAGATTTATATTAACTAGCACATCCCCAGGGATGCACCAGTTAACGTGCACCGCTGCTCTGCCACCCACGGTGTGCCGCATTTACAATCAGATAGGACAAAGCTACATCAAAACCCTGCGCCTGCTTGAAGCAGGCATAGATCTTGACGCAGTTAGGCTGAAAGCTAAAGCAACAACTAAGTGTCGTGTGCAGAAGTTACAAAAAAGGAAAAATGGCGTTTAAACCAGTAATGAGACCATGCTAACGTAATACAGAGTAAAAATATCCAGGATCTACATCAGTTTGGGGTTCACGAACCTGGCAGGTACAAGGCACTGAGGCTTTCCACCGTGCGTGTCTCATCCCAAAACATATGTGGTTTGTGAATGAAACAATTTCCCAGACCAAATGCTTTGGATTGGCTACTTCTAAAAAATTAAACACCCCTACTATCCCGGAGTTAGAGGAATATGATGGTTGGAGTAATTTTACTCGTTGTCTATTAAAGATTTACAGGCCCTACTCCGTAATTCTTCCTTTAACATTTCCAGTATAAATCCAAAAGGTTGACTGCTTTGGCAACGTGCCTTATCCACGGTTTAATAACGCTGCCTTTTGCTTTATATAAGTTTTCAAATTGTATGAAATATATACCAATAGGTCGTTATTAACCTTTAGGTAGTGATTTTCTTCATGAAGTCTGGTCGCTTCCATACACATACAGATTTTCAAAGATGATCAAGAACTTTATCTGAATGGAGAGGAATGCACTGAGACGCCAGATCATTCACTAATGTGTAGGCACATACAGTTACACGGTTCATGCAACAAACACCGACCAAATATGGCTTGCGTGTTGCAAGGCACACCAGTTCCTGCTATCATCCCCACGTTCAAGTTCTTGGAAAATGGTAGTTATTTGATGCTCAATAATGAAGATTGTTCTGGGTTAATTAAAAGTATTCATTTTATCGTAACAGTAAATGAACGGGTTATTTGCTGCAGAAATGTTCTATTTCCTCCCACACATGAACATAGGGAGTTTTCAATCTGGCCACAAATACCAACCTTGGCAGCACATTTCAACGGCATGGCAAGAATAAGAGCTATTTTGTCTCAGAGAGAGGTGGCCTTGAGTTCGGCCCGTGAAACTTTCGTGCTTCACACAGCGAACACCCGTACAGAGGTGCAGACCCTTTTAAATACAGATTCGCCTTTCCATTTCAGCAAGATGGTTCGGACTATCTCTAACGCGTCCTCCACAAAGGGCCTGGCGCACTTTTTTAAAATTGTTACCAGTGGTCTCGTGACTTCATTTGAGAAAATCTTTGGAGTCATCCCTGCTTTCTTACATTCTATTTTTTCCACTCTGCTTCGTGGATTCCCATTTTTACTTGCATTACCAGCGGACGCTCTTGTGCTTTTTTACATTTTTAAATATGGATGTCCCTCCTGTGCAAGCTCCCGCCCTGCAGCTGCTGACACTGTTCCGCAATCGCATGCTAGAATATTATGGCACAATGCCGTTGGCGATATTAAGCACGGAATATGGATTATCTTTTCTATGCTGATGTGATTCCTTCAAATCTAAGACACTAAAGTATCGGCACGCCCTAAACCAACACAAAGAGACCTTCTTAGCAAATAATATATTATGTGTATTAGGGAGGGTGAGATATAAGCAGCCGCGGGCCGTGGAGGGAGTTACGGTGGGGCAGGGATGCGGGGAGGGGGAGGGGCAGGGTGGAGCCCTCTCCACCCTGCCCCTCCCCCTCCCCGCCTCCCTGCCCACCGTAACTCCCTCCACGGCCCGCGGCTGCTTATAAGTGTTGCTAACTCTTATTCATTTACAGCATGTTAACATACTGTCACCATTCGCTTTTTATGTACTATTGACTATGCTGGTAATTTTGCTACTGATAATATGTGTACTTGTATAATCTAAGATACTACGCCTGAGAAGACGGCATTAGTAAATAAACATTTCAAATACACATGTGTTCTTCTTAACTCCATGTTCTCGTTTCTAAGAAATATATAACGACCGACTGTTCATGAGTTCCACGTATCCTGAGGTACTATAAGTTCATATTCTGGATTGTCTAAACATTGAGAGTTTGTTATATCCAATGTGACACTGTACCTAGCTTGCTAAGGGGTTTTGATTACTAAGGTGAGTTTTGGGACACCCTAATTCGCCGAGGTTCCAATCCTCTGTCCACAGTTCTGTGTCAGAACAGAAACCCTGCGACAGGGGCACCCCTCAACCTTACTGGAGCTTCATCACACTTGCGATACAACTCCAGCAATGCGCCAACTTTACGGCACAAATACATCACGCATCTGTGCTGTTTTTGCCCCATGATAAAATGTCCTTAAGACACATAAAAGCATTTTTTGATTGCCTTTGCAGCATGTTTCAGTCACCTTTAACATGCCTATGTAACGGAAACATTCAAAATCTAAATTTGCCATGCACAGGTGGGAGCATATTTACAAGCAATTTGCTCCACAGACAAACTTCTTACATTGAAATGGGAAAAATAACATCAGAGACTCTCAATTACCTTATAAAGAAGCAGACACCATTATGTCCTTCTCATCAATATTAAAACCATTGCTTTTTCTCAAAAACGATTTACAAGTCATAATTTGAAAACACTCCACAGCTCCTATGCACATAAAAGCCCTGTCAGTACTAATACTTCACATTTTCTCCAATTACAATTTCTCAAAGAAACAAAATCTATTTGTGAAACACTTGAGACAAAGCAACATTTGAAAAACACAACTTTCTTCATAATTTTCTCCTTAAAGCACACTATTTTCTATCTAAATTAAAGAAATCTTTTCTCACCTTAGCAAATACTTTGAGTTTCAAAACAGTCTCAGAAACACACCAATTTGTCTTCAGCAGAGCAAAAGGTATGCACTCCAGAGTCTGCAGCTATCAAAAGCACAGAAATGCTGTAATTCCTCACACATATCTCTCATGTCACCCAATCAAAACCCTTCCCTCACTTTTTTCAAAGCAAAACCCTTCCCCCCTCTGCCCCCTCTCTGCTTTTTCTGCATAGCAACCACCTCTTGCAAGACCTCTCACACAACAATGTTGCAATTGAACTCTGAACTCTCAGTGCACCTGCATATCCAGAGCATTCTTTCATTTAATGATTTTTTCTTCGCCACTCAAAATACATCTTTCAACGAACTCATCCATGCACACTAACTTTCTGTTTTCAGCAATCAAAATCCACCAATCACTCTTACTGCTTCATTAACACAGAAACTCCTCAGTTTTTTTCATTTTACACTCTCATTTTTTCAACTGCCATTTCATTGCCACACTTCATCTGACTGCAGCAGAACCTTCTCTCACCATGTTTTCTGTCTGGATTGTTGGACATAGTTACATATATTGGGCTCAAAGGTACGCTGAAAACAGGAATTTACCTAACCTCAATTTACAAGATGTGGAAATTAAGTGGTTTGGCCACAGAGGATTAAAATGTCACCAATTGATACCATTGGTGAAAACCTTTATGCATTTGCCAAAACCTGACCTGTTAATTGTGCACTGTGGAGGTAATGATTTGGGCACTTTGACTGGGGTAGGTCTGGAAATGCTTTTAAAGGACACCTTAGAGCAATTGATGGCACTTTTTCCTCAGACTGCCTTGGTATATTCAAATATATGCCAAAGACAGAAATGGAGGTGGTCGAACCAATTTTGTCCACAAATTGAGAAGTCGAGGAAGCATGTAAACAAATCTGTTTCAGCTTACATGAGAGACCATGGAATGGGCTCCCTGTACAACAATAACTTGCGTTACTACATGCAAGATATCTACAGAGGAGATGGAGTTCACTTCTCAGATGAGGGCAACAGAGTTTTCACTCTGAATTTAAGAATGTGCATTGGTACCTACTTATAAGAACCTAAATGTACCATAAACCCAAAAGCTCTTCTCAGAGCTACCCTACATCTGATCACTCACAATTATTATTTTACTCTAACTTTTTTCACTAATTTTCAAGAAAGTACGCTCCCCAGAACGCTTCCCGGTTCGCGAACCGGGCGCACTCCACGCAAAAAAACTAAAAAAACTGTATATTTTTTTTTGCCCTGCGAGACCCCTTCAAAGCCTCCACATCAAACCTAGGGGGTCAGGGACGATCTACTATGCCCCCTTATGGTCATTTGCCCCTTCGCTTTGGCCTCCTCTTGTCTCTCGATCCTACCGAGAGACAAGATGGCGGCCGCTACGGACTGTTTGGAATGTTTACAGACGCCGAAAAACCAATCAGCTTCGCAAACCTCCGTAACGCGAAAAGTACGCGAAGCGGAGCGCTGTTACAGATATATATCTTTTTTTGAACGTTAATTTCTCAAAATCCACTGGAGCACATATATTGAGACCTAGCAAAGGCACATCGGGCTACCAGTCCCTACAATTTTGCCAAGTTTCGTGCAAATCCATTCAGCCGTTCGATTATTATTATTTTATTTTTTTTTGCCCCGCGGGGCCCTTTTAAAACCTCCACATCAAACCTAGGGGGTCAGCGAGGATCTACTATTCCCCCTTATGGTCATTTGCCCCTTCGCTTTCGCCTCCTCTTGTCTCTCGATCCTACCGAGAGACAAGATGGCGGCCGCTACGGACTGTTTGGAATGTTGACAGACGCCGGAGAACCAATCAGCTTCGCTTCACAAAGCTCCGTTGCGCGAAAAGTACGCGTCCTGGGACGCTGCCAGGTCCACTGTTACAGATATATATCTTTTTTTAAACGTTAATTTCTCAAAATCCACTGGAGCACATATATTGAGACCTACAAAAGGCACATCGGGCTACCAGTCCCTACAATTTTGCCAAGTTTCGTGCAAATCCATTCAGCCGTTCGGGCTAAAAGTGAGGCCAACCGCCCTATGGAAATTAACATGGGAAAAACGTGTTTTGGGACCCCCCTTTTTTCTCGGCCCCCCCTTGACGAACCCCCCCAAAGTTTTCAGGGGCTGCTCAGAAACAAAATGTGCCATTTTCCTGAAAATTTCAGCCAATTCCGTCCACAAACGCCAAAGTTATTAGACATAGAATTTTCAAAAATCCCATAGAGAAAAAATCCTAACTATATATACCTACTGGCGACCGCCAGTAGGTAATATATATATATATATATATATATATATATATATATATATATATATATATATATATGTGTGTGTGTGTGTTAAAAACCTTCTGCTTCTCCCTTTTCCTCCACTGTCTCACTCATCCCAAACATTTCAGACTACAATGAGCCAGCATACATACTTTCCAAACTCCTCCACCTAACTACTCAGCTAACAGGTGCAGAAGTTTACCACCCCGCCAGTGTCCCTTCCAGCTCCTGCGTTGTTTCCGCATCTCAGCTGTCCATTCCCCCTGCAGCACAAGTTAATGGCACCGCTGGTGTGTCACAGGCCAGCCGTCTTTGCCGGTTCGTGCCTGGACCGTGCCCAGCGCGAGGTACCCTGGATCTCTGACCTTCCACCCCTACAACGCAAGCACCCTCATCACCCTCAACTCAGGGTGCCACACCACCTCCCACCTACTGTCGCCAAAGGAGACCCATGGACCTTTCGCATGCTGGAACTGCGGCCACAACTTCACCCACACCAACACGCCAGCTGCTCTCGCCGCCCAGCCGACCAGCAGCGCAACTGCATCCTCCTCAACGTGCAATCCCTCCACAAACGCCACAGAATTCTGGGGCCTCCTCAATGCAGCCTCTCCTACATCGCCTTCTTCACGAAAACCTGGACCAACCCCATTTCTGGACCAGACATTGCCATCGCCCTCCCCGACGGCCTACAAAATCTCCCACAAGGACCGTGCCAACCGACCAGCAGAAGGCATCACCATCGTCCACAAGAACACCCTCTGATTGCCCACACACTCAAACAACTCCACAACAACCATTTAACACTTTCACTTCCAGATCCAGACCAACCCAAAAACCTCCCTCTCTGGGACTCTCGTCTACTGGCCCTACGGCCCCCACCCACCCTTCACCGAAGCTATCGCAGATCTCATTGCACCGCAGGCTCTCACATCCACCCAGTACATCCTACTCGGAGAACTCAATTCCACCTAGACAACCCTAGTGACCAGAATACCAGCTCCGTACTGGAGAACCTTGCCAACATTGGACTCAAGCACCCAGTGACGGCACCACCCCACAAAGCCGAACACACACTTGACCCGGTTTTCTCAGTCAGCCGGAACATCACCTCCAGCCACACCACAGAACTCCTCTGGACCGACCACCACTGTGTACATCTCACATTCGCCACTCCCACCGTCCTCATCGTCCCCCGTCGCAGTTTGAACAAGGCCACCGAAGAACATCTCACCAACTTCCTCGGCATGGCCACTCTGCCAACACCAACAGATACCAACACCGCAGCTCACAACCGTTACTCCTGCCTTCCACGAGTCCAGACACACCTAGCAATGGCTTGAGAAGAAATGAAGGAACAACAAAACTCCGGAAACCCACGCAACCTTCAATTCGACCATCAACACACACTACCTTCTCCTCAAAACCAGAAAGAAAATGGCCTTTCAAGACAGAATAAACGCCAACACACACAACAGCAAAGAACTCTTCGTCATTGTTAAGGCGTTTGCCAGATCCAACAGCGAGACCACATTCTGCAGCACTCATCGAATGAGGAAATCACCTCTGGTGATTGTTTATGTGCAGGAAAGTGTACCTTCTTGCACATAAACAATCATCCCTACGTGCCCTATGCCCCCCTGCCCACCATCATCAATCATAATTGAGACACTAAAGTGTGCATCAAAGTTAGGATGGAATTCCTAGATTGAGACAGCTTGCATGGCCCAGGAATAACCTTTTTAAGTATAAATCACTATCACTTCTGTTATAAGTAAATATGGGAAACATGTTTTCACTTCAGTGAAGATCTCTGGTATTAGGGATAAGTCTATCCATGCTCCAAGGTTCTTGACTACTTTAGCTGGACACGTAGGAGCCCTGGCTTAGTTGTGGAAATTCCTGCATAGTATTTGTTTGCTGTATCAGAGCTCAATCTGTTGAATTTAATTCATGCATGTCTCTAACCCAGCGAGGCAGAGCAATAGGCTGATGGGCGGAACTCTGGAAATGTTGGTTTGTATCATTACTTGCAAGTCTGCAAAAATGTAGAAGGTGAGAGTCAGAAATGAGTGCATGTATAGTGATTGGTATGGGTATTGGGGGGTGGGGGATCTTTGGCATAGGTTTTATATGAAAGGCTTGGAAGTCGCAGTATTGTTTTGAATAGATTTATATGTGTACTGAATTTCAGTGATTTTGCCGTAGAAACGATTTCAGTGTTTGTTGATTGTTTCCTATCATGACATGATGTAATTCTTTCTCTGCTGTATGCTGTGTTTAGGTTTTGTAGTAAGCCATGTTAGCATGCCAATTGACCTTAATAGTCTTATTTCGCCAGTTGGCTGTAAATGGATCACCATTTCTTTTTCATCATGCAGTGTTATCATTTCTTTGATAATAAGGAGATGGAAGAGTTTTGGGGTTTTAAAATTGTTTAAATATCCCAAGCTCATAGCTTCTCTGTGTCCATGACCGCGGACAGGTGATTTAATTTCTGGAAGGATGGACTTTCTTGTAGGGGTGTGACTTGTGCTAGTATGATGACCTCCAATGGAGAGGTACATGTTTTGTTATGCAGCTTTTGCTGTATATATTGATAGGGCATTGAGGATAGAGAATGAGGCAGTGGGAGGGTCTGTCCAAATTAGTGGTTTCAATTGTTCTACTTGCAGGATATTTTTAGTGCTGAATATGATTTTGATAGTACATCCAGCGCTATGCTTGCTACTTTCTCCAGTTGTTTAAGGTTGAAGGTCTCCACTCTTTCTTTCAGGGCACTTGTGGCAAATCTGACGTAGAGCTTAATTCATGTGTTGACATCCCCTGGAACAGGGAGGTGTGTGTGTGAAGTAACTTTAGGTTTTCTACCTAGTCTCTCTGAGAGTCTGAAAATGTAAAATCACAGCCGGGTGATCATAAGTTTAGGGGGAAATGGGTGCATTTGGTGTGTGTGTGCATGGCTGTGTGGATGTTGTAGTGGAGTCTGAGTGGTAGTGACACACAGTATCACTATCGTAACCAAGCAAGCCATCTTGTTGGTTTTGATCTGCTGCTGAGTTCATTTATTATGTAACAGTAAACGGCGTAAACCTTATAAACTCTAAGAACCAGGGTAAATACAGAACAACATATCAATTGTACACTAGTGGAAGGGGAAATTGTGATAGGACAACACAACAAGGTAAAAAGAACAATTGATGGACAGAATGCAGAACAATGCCATACATTCACCCCAGTAGAGAGATCTAGGCCTAAATCCATCGTTGTTTTCCTCACCATGCCATTCCAGTTTGGACCCAGCCATATGCAAATCATTCTTGACCCTGTGCTCAATGGAAACAGTCTAGCCCATACTGCCAGGTCAAGTATCACAAGGTAAGCACAGAACAATATATTGGTCAAAGTTAAATGAGATAATAAGAAAGAATGAAAGTGAAGTATTTATCAATAGATTAAAAAAGCAAATTTGATAATCAACGTACCGTAACAATGCTCTATATTTACATTGGGTGTGAAGGCGCAATACATTGCAAATAAACTAACAAAGATGCCAAAGCTTTATACAAAACATATTACATACAACAGAGTTAGCTAGCAATCAAAAGTCTGAAACAGAACTAATCTCATGGAGTCATTGGATACAAAGCTTGGTTCTTCAAAAAATTGCAAAATATGGATTTAGAAGGTAATGTAATACATGTTGCATAAGGAAAAAAAGTCAACATTTCAAAACCAATAGTTTTACTTGACCAGGGTCACCTATGGGACAGTTTTTAAAAGACACTTAAAAGAAAGCAACTTCATACAAAGAATAAGAAAAACTAAACAGCAATTGTGCCCATAAGATACTGAACAAGTGCGACATGTAAGACTTGACCAAAGCGGCTTACCTAAAAGTTAGTGGCAATACAACCCCAAAATTTGCGCTGTTCGCCCCGTAGTGCAACCTTCTTGAAAAGTTGAGAGCTGCTGCTCTGTCTCCCTCCCCCCGGTGGAGAGCAGAGCGGTGGAGGGATGCTGGGGAGCTTTGGGAGCACAGTAGCATCTGAGCTGTTGGAGTGCAGAGAGAGGAGGCCGAAAGTGTGGTAAGTGCGGCCTTTGGAAACAACCGTAGCTTCAGGCCGCCAACCAAACTAAAATCTTGAAAGTTGCTGCCTTGTCCGGCCCCTCTTTTCCCCTTTTGGGCTTAACAACAAACTGGCACGGGCGCCACTGCCGAAGCTGGCTGTAGGGAGCGTGAGACCTAAGTCCCCCGCGGAAGTGGCACTGCTAGTGCTGGGTGAGGCTTGCAGGGTTGCATTCAGTAGGCCAAGATCGTTGCAGTGTTAGGAGTGGCCACCCCCTAACCTGCATCCACGCAAATCTGTCCACAAAATCGGCGATCATCAGATGATAGCAGTCCATGGGCTTGGAGTACTCTAAGGAGGTGGCACATGTTGCAGCATCCCAAAGAGGCCGCTACTATATCTGTGCCTGCTCCAGCAATGGTAATTCCTCAGAGTCAACCGGCTAGTAATATGTAATAGTAATATGTGCTATCACTTAGGGTAATCAGCTAGAGCGTTTCCGTTGGGTGCGTTGGAGGAAGTAGGCAACTTCAACTGGAGACCTCTGGTGCGCTTAGCACCATAAGTAACTACTCTTTAGTTCGAATTTGATCCAAAAGTGGCCCTAATTGTTTTTAAAAAGCTGAGAAATCAATCCGAGTACATGAAAAGAATAGGATCTGCTAAAAAATTGCAAAAGAGTAAAATACGACCGCTGCATATAAGCGCCCTTGCAGGGACACCTTCTATAACCGAGCTTTTTCCGGCAAAATCAGCGCCTGAAAAAATAAGTCTAGGCTTCAAGTTGGACGACACTGCAGAAGAAAAAGAGACGACGAATATAAACAGGAAGTCAGATGTCCCAAAACAAGATGGCAAGGGTTCGATGTTATCGGAGTTAACCTCAAAATAACCTCCTCAAGAACCACAGTCCCAACCGGGGAGAGGTTATCTCAGTCGAAAAGTAATCTCCAGATGGCATCTTCACATGCCGCATCATCAGAAAACGTGACAATCTATCTTGAAGATGGAGACAGGACAATCCAGAATAATAGACAATCTCAGTCCAAGGATTCTTCCACCAAAAAACGTTGGGCCTGGATCCGGAGTTCCTTAAATGGTAAAAGGCAGGGAAGAGGATTTAAACTTCCTTTTTAGCAACACTATTAACATAGTTCCCTGGAATATGGCAGGGCTTGAACCTATAAAATTATCTAATTTATTAGCAACATCACTAGCAATTGCCTGCCTTCAAGACACCTGGGCCTTAAAAGAGTTTTATCAAACAGGCTACTTACGGGTAGAATCATCAAGCATTTTTGCGAGCGCAAACAGTGCGAATCGCAAAATTCGGCCGTTTGCACCTGCAAAAATGGCATTTGAGATTTATCAATGGGTCATGTACTCGCAATTTGAAAAATCGCAAATAATTGCGATTTTTCAAATTGCGATCGCATTTAAGGAATCTCAATTAGAGATTCCTTAAATGCTATTCATGATCCATTTCTGAATAGCGAATTCGCTATTTTTGGCCACTATTTACCGCGAAGTCTGACTTCGTGGTAAATAGCGAAAACTTAGAAAAATGCACTTTAGTGCATTTTTCTAAGTGGTATGTTACACACACACATGTCCTTTGGACAAGTGTGTGCGCAACATCAGGCTAAATTTACATTTCAGGGGTGCTACAGGGTGTCCTTCGGACGCCCCTGGCACCCTTGAAATCGCATCCTTATTTGCGATTAGCAATTTGCTAATCGCAAATAAGGAACATGTAGAAATCGCAATTATTTTTGCGATTTCTACATGAATCCCATTTTGCGAGTCTTTCATAGCAATTCCTTAATAATTGCTATTAAGGACTCGCAAAATGGGACTTTGATGAATCTAGGTGTAAGTCTTCGAGATAAAAACAGCGAGAGTGAGTCAAGGTCATGCAAAGGGAGGTCTAGCCATTTTGTTATCTGAGAAAATCAAGTGGGATTACAAAGTTCATTTACCCAACAAAAACGTTCCTTGCCTTAAGCTAAAAATACCGAAGGAGAGTTCCACCTCTGCAGTTACACTTCTCCTTTTTAATATGTATGTTACCCTGGGCATAGAACACAATGCATCCAATGCTGGTCCAATTCTTTGATTTAATCGAATCTACCTTAGACTCAGAATTCATTCTGCAAAACCTTCTATTGGGAGACTTTAACATGAACATTTCCAACAGTCTGGTAACACCTTCTACAAGTAATGACTTAGATGATTATTGGTCTCTCCCAAACCCTGTTTTTCCTGAGTGTATAAAGGCAATATGCGAGGGAAATTGATTTTACAACTGGTATGTGGAATTAATGGAGTAATCTTGAATGGTAGGATAGCAGTGTATGTTTCTGCGCAATTTACAAGAATGGGAGTCCTGGTCAGTCTATTCTCAATTACATTATTTGTAGCTTCGGTTTATTTCAGAGATCCCAACACTTAAGTGCACACTTTAAACAAAGCAGCGATCATGCAGTACTGAAATCAAAAATTGAGCTGTACCTCCTTTCTCCCTCCTCCTGGCCACTTTCACAAATGAACGGAGATACCCTTATAGCTCAAAGACAGGTAGAATTACATGGATCACTGCCAGTCTGCATAAGCTGAATGTTTTGATCACTACTCAACAGGTGCTTCAATCCAAAAAGAAAACAATTCAGTTTCAGACTTTGACCAGACTCTTCTGGCGGTAGTTCAAGCTATGCAGAATCCAGCTGCTCTGGATATCAGTCTAAAACCGCCCAAAAAAATAAGTAATCCTACAGATGATATTTCAAGATGGTTAAACAGTTGAATCAGATAGCAATTTTTAAGTTTCTCTGTCCTCAGGAAAAAAACAATTTCTAATTTACGTAAAAAAAGAAAAAATGAACTCTATCAGAAAAAGAGAAACTATGGACAAAAAGTGGATTGATTTGCAGTTGGCAATCTCCCCAAAAAATATGGAACAGTTTTAGCATCTAATAGCAAAGTGAGCGGAGCTCAAAAATCTCCTACGGCATCTCCGGTCTCCCTAAATGAATGAGAAAAGTATCTGCTAGAGCACTATAGAGCAAACCTAGATGAATCCTGCCAAAGAGCTCCATGCAGGTCGATGATTGGTGGTGAAGCAGACAAAGGGATAAGTGCCCTGATGGAGGAGCAAATAAAATCTTACATCAGGAGGTCTAGACCCTCAACAGCGATAGGTCTAGATGAGATCCCAGTTATAGACCCCAAAAGTACCCCCGAAGGCTGGAGCAAGTTTGTGGAACCACTGTTCTGCCACATCTACAAAACTGATGGAATCCCAAAATCATGGACTGGGAGTATTGTTGTTTCTCCATTGAAGAAGGGCTCAAAACGTTCTCCCAGTAATTATAGACAGATAGCTCTGCTGTATGCAACTGGGAAGATGTTTGCGGCATGCATTCAGAACTATCTGAAGGACTGGGCTATTTCAAGGGAAGTGATGCCAATGGCCAATGCATGCTTCCATACATAGCATTCTGTCATCAATAACCTCGGACTCTTGCAATCATTAATTGACAAATATGTTATAACGAAATCACAGATAATTTATAGTTTGTTCGTATACTTTTCGCAAACATATCTTTATTGGTGTTTAGCATTTATTTCATACATTATATCCAAAGTAGTAGTCAAACCTTAATACAAAGTCTTGCATTCATTAGAAAGAACAAAGTTGAAAGCGCATGTTCAGATCAAATCCAAGCCTTCTAGGGTAATAAACCTAGTGAAACAGGTACAGTGTCTAATAAGATAAAGGCATGGGATGTCTTCACTTTTCGAAAGCATACATGCAACCCGTCTTTTTTTTGTCACAGGATTTTCCTATAGCCCTTCCAACTGTGAAGGTATCCTTAAAATATAAATAAAACAACCAACCCCCCCCCACCCAACAACAACATGTGTAGTGGCGGCCGTATAGAAAAACGGAATTTCACAGTGTACAGATTAAAATTGAAAGAGATGCATATCTCTCACCGAGGGCGGACAGACGGCCAAAGGCAACCCTCGCGTAAGAAAAGCAACCAGTGGTCCCTAATTGTATTCGAAGCTTTATTAACCATTGCAGAATTGTTTCTGTCATCCTCTTGAGACAGAGCAGTTTCCATAGCCAGGAGTGCCACAGCGACACAGTGGGAGCTGCCATTTCCTTCCATGCTGCCGCGAGTATTACTTTCGCGGCCCCTATGCATGTCCACATAATGGCCTTATCTGCCTTGGTTTGGTGTTCGAGAGCTGGATCGTGGATGCCTAGGAGAACCCCTTCAATGGTGGTCGGTATCGGGTAGCCCTACATGCTCTTAATCTGCACTAGGATCTTCTACCAAAATGGTCTTATTGTGGGGCAGTCCCACCAGATGTGTTGGAAATCGCCCAGTAATCAGCAGCCCCTCCAACATCTATCCGTTGTATTCAGGAAAATCCTTTTAAGTTTAGCGGGATAAAGGTATCAGTCCATCAGTGTTTTCAAGTGGGCTTCCCTGAGTTCCAGGGAATGGTTACATTTTGGGATGTCTAACCACACCCCAGCCCACTCCTTGTCACCTATGTCCCTGTGTATTACCCTTGCCCACATATCCACATACCTAGGATGAGCAGAGTGTGTGGTTGATAGAAGGGAGTTATATAGGAGTGAGATTACCCCCCTCATGGAGCCTACCTTTAGAATAAATATTCAAAATGTGTTTTGTCTCTTGTAGCCGCATCGCAAATGTGTGGGGTAATAGCCCAGTGTTTGAGCTTGAGATAGTGGAAGTGTTCATTAGGTTTTAAATTAAATTCTCGTCTGCAGTTATCAAAATTGAGATGTCATAATCATGAAAGAGATGAAAGAGCGCAATACAACCACCCTCTCACCAGCTATCAAAGGGTCCCTCTTGAAGTGCTGGGGGGAAGGCCGGATTGAAGTGTGTTGGTGTAACAGGGGAGGGAAACATGGTCCATTGGTCATTCTTAGATATAGAGTCCCATACCTTTAAGGTGGTGCAAGTGGGAGTGCTAATATAAGCATTCACTGGCCTTCCACATGAGGTCCCAGATTGTTCTCTGGCGATGGCTCAGTTCATATGGAGCCAGTGCTTCTCCGACTCCCTTTTTGACCATTCCACCACAATCCGTAACTGTGCAGCTTTATAGTAAAGGCCAAGGTCAGGCAAACCCACTCCACCCTCCGTTCTAGAGCTTCTCAATATTGAGAAAGACATTCGGGCCCTCCCATCTTGCCATATGACCTGTGTGAACAGTGATATAGCTTTTGGTAGAAATTCCTTACTGATCCCAAGAGGCAATGCCTGGAAAAGAAATAAAAGTTTAGGGAGTACCGTCATTTTAAACGCATGTATGCGACCTAGCCAGGAGATAAAGAGGGGCTTCCAACATTTAAGGTTGTTTTGGAGTTGGAGAAGAGCGGTCGGGAAGTTAGCTTTGTAAAATCCTTCGATGCGCTGAGTCAACTGGATTCCCAAGTATTGCAGAGAGCGGCTGGCCCATTGGAGTGGAGAACGGGTCTGCAGTGTGCCTACCTCTTCATTAGAGACCGTTAGATTAAGTATGTATGATTGCTGATTGCTGATAGTGGGCACAATGGTAGGAGCTCACCCCCTCGTCATTCGACCCCCCTACCTAGGGAGCGTAGGTATCTCCATCTAGGGGACCGGGCCCCGCATGTACAGTCTCAGCGCCAGGGGGACCAGGGTGTATTTCCTCCTTTCAACGGTCTAGCCGCCTCGGGTCTGCCCTCTTCTTGAAGTTCCGCTGCAAAGACCCTGACTCTAAGAGGGGTAGGTCATGTCTTGCCGGCAAGTCGCGCTCATTGGCCAGGGAGTCTGGGGGCTCACTGTCCTATGGTCGTGCAGGTTCCGCGGTCCTCAGCCTGAATTTACCCAGAGGAGGTATCCCCCTGATGCAGCCAGGGAGGAGGGTTCCTGAAATCGGCAGGCCCATTTTAGCTGGAGAGACCTACCCTCACCTCGTCCGCCATCTTAAGGTCAGACGTGGAGCTCCAGGGCAACCAGACAGTCAGCAGGAGGCCCCGGGTGATGGCGCCCAGGCATGTCTCCCTCACTCACACAGCCCTGCCTGTGTTGCTCTCATTCATCAAAAGAGGTGGCGTGTCCGCAGCCTAGTAAGTAAGCTTACCGGCTCGGGGTGTTCCGACAAGCTACCCTGGTACCAGCTCCGTTGCCGCCAGATCGCTGTGCATGTAGGGCACTTTCACAACACGGTCCTCTCA
Source organism: Lissotriton helveticus (assembly GCF_964261635.1). NCBI lineage: Eukaryota > Metazoa > Chordata > Amphibia > Caudata > Salamandridae > Lissotriton > Lissotriton helveticus. The sequence continues at coordinate 1,401,822,205 of NC_136059.1, read as the reverse complement.
GCGCGGGTGGCCGGGGCCCCAAGTTGCAGCTGGGTGCTCCTTCAGCATCTACTCCGGTGGGAGTCTTTGCGTTGCGGGCTGATGGTGGTCGCCATTTTGAGGAGCCCCCCTGCCACTCTGCCCCCATCGCGATTGAGCACAACGACAGTAGCCCGAGCTCAGGTCTGGGTCCCTTTGCAGGCTTGAGGTCAGGAGCTATTGAGTTGTGCCTTCAGTGGTGACTTTGGTGGTGTTCATCCACTGCAGGGCCCTCAAGACGCCAGCGCGGACAGGGAGCCGAGACGGATTACATCTGCTCGGCCATCTTGCCCAGCCACGCCCTCTTTCTACAGCTTTTGACAAACCCTGCCTATGGAGGAAAATGGGGATCCCTGATGCTTTATTAAGATTAAATGTGGCCTTCACAGCAACGTGGTGTAGAGTGCAGATGAGGGGAGAAAAAAGGCTTAACTCCTAGGAGTCCTACTTCGAGTGGCCTCACGCAAGGCTGTTTGTTAGCACTCTTACCATTTTCACAGTATGTAAGTGATTTACCAGAGTGTCTAGTAGTTATAGAGAACTTTCCACATAAAATAGCTTCTCATGAAGTCCACGCATTAATGTATGCCAACGATATTGTCATATTTGACTTAACACTGTTTGATCTTCAATGCAATTTAGATGCTCTTTTCACTTACACTGAAAAAAATATCCTGCAAGTAAATATTCCAAAGTCAAAACTGGACCCTTTCAAGGGAAAAAAGCATCACATCCACTTTATTTGGAAACTAGGAGGTAATCTAGTAGAGATGGTAAACGAGCATGTATACCCAGGGAGAATATTTTTAAAGATACTAGAAAAGAACTCACATCCACTGTACGTAGAATCAAAAGCCACATCCCCCGTAAATGCTTTAAATACTTTTCATATTTACTCAGGAAAGAGGCATTTTCAACATTTTTGGGAAATATATTGAATAAAGATCCCGGCTATCCTTACGTATGCCTTAGAAAATTTTCGTCCCAAAAGATGGCATTCCTAAACAAATGTGAAGGGAAATTTTATGGAAAATGACTAACACTTGTCTGGCCATTCCAGTTCACGGCATTCGATTAGAATTGTCACTGACTAGTGCTTATACAATTGCCCTGGCCAATACAATTACGTGGGAAAATATTATGCTGCACGCAGAAAAAGATACCGTACGAGCTTTATTATAGCCTTATAACCCGCCGTCGCAGGCTATACCGGCTATTAAAGGCCCGCTCCGACGTTAAAGGCCAGAGGCGAAGGCGAGGGAATTTAACAAGGGATCGGGTTTTTAATAGCCGGTATAGTCCGCTACAAAGGGCTATAAGGCTATTAGAAAATTCTGCCACTATAGGGCAGAATGTTCTAACAAATAAAACAAAGGCCTCTCGAAGGTCAAGGGGAGAGGCCTTTGTAAAACATTGCAATGTTGCTCTGCAGGCCTTTACCGGCCCCTAGAAGCATGGAGCACTCCATTGTCTACAATGGAGCTCCCAACATTCCAATGTTCTATTAAAGCTTGAAACCTTTGAGGTTGGTTCGAGCATTTTTGCGTTCCACAAAAATCTTGAAGTAACTCTATCACACTTCCAGTGTATAATTACTCTCTTACAATCCTGGTTGCAGGCCAATCTAAAATTTTCCATAAAAAATATGACACCACATCTTAGTTTGATCTAGATTTAGCTTATTGCTCACAGCTATCTCATTATAGGTCTTTTACTGCTTCTCTTGAATATAAGATCTGTCAGCAGTATCTGAAATTTACTCTTGTGTGCTGCATGTGACGCTGTATTATTTTGCTTCGCTTATGGATCTTGTCTTTTAACTCCTATACCTAACACTGTGATAATTCTTTTGAGGATACTGGAATATGTCAGCTTTTCAAAGGAGGGGAACAAGATCTAGCTCACTTGTTATATATCTTTAAGAAGTAGTAGAAGCTCTGCACCATTTTTTAAATCCAGTATGCTGTAGAGATAAAGTGATAACTGTAAATGATCTGATCGCTCTTATTTATTCTCCCCAAATGAATTTGTTTGCAATAAACTATACCCATTTTTAAAATCTTTTTTTACCATTGTTTCAGTATTAATTGTATTTATTGACATTATGTTAATTTATCAATGTATGTCTTTTAGTATTCTTAGTGTTGACCTCAGTGGAGGTCTAAATTAATTATTACATTGAATAAATCGAGCAGTAGCCATACCTGCACTTGCCCCTGCTGCATAGCCTAATTGATTAAATGTTTTCTGACATTTCTATACAATTATAGACATATTTTTAACAATATTAATATCTGTCTGTACTCTTCAACCGTAGGGGATACTAGCTTCTCAAAATGCGACTCAAATAAACGTTTTCTTATGAGTCTGCCTAAATCTCAGATACTATTACCTAGATATATTAGGCATTGCATGGATGATTGCATGGCACTGAGCATTTTTGTGTTGCACCCTCAGGGTTTCATAATGGCAAGTAAAACAATGCTATACTTTGTGCTATGCAAGTGTTCAAGTAAAACCTTAGCAAATAATCCCCTAAGCGCCTTCAATTTAATACTCAGTAGTGTCCAGGGCTTGTTTAGCGCTGGTGGCGCCTTGTGCAACAGTCTTTTTTTGGTACCCCCACATGTCCTCCTCCACAAATTCCCTCACTACCACCCACCAACAGTGGACCTCATCTCTTGATAGCCCCTCTCTGAAATACATTTAATTTGTTCATAGCACTACTCATAGTTCACTCACACTTACTTCTGTGATCAGCATGGTACACTCTCTTTACAGCAGGCACATTAAACCTCTGGATTACTTTATGTTAAGTCAAAACTGCCACTAGACACAATTCCTATCTATCACCAACTGGAAAATTAATGAACAGAGATATCAGAGGTTCAGAAGCTTTTAAACCAACAAGTTATTTTTAAACAGTGTGCTCCTAACCAAAGTCAGCACTAGGTGCAGCTGCACTAGTCGCACCACCCTAAAACCAGCCCTGGTAGTGTGTGTAGCTTTGCTCATCCTCACAAGGTGTAGGTAAGTAGTATCTGCTTCTGCTGATGTCACACTGTTTTTGGACTAACCCCTGTCTATCTGCTTTCTCCCATAAATTGATATGCATGTACTTTAGCTACACTCCAGATTGGATTCTGAGGTACCCTTATTGGTCCCTAGTTGGCCTAACGGCTAGGGGGGTCGACCTCAAATCTGGGGAACTGGGTTCGAGTCTCGGCAATGATGCTGAAAATCCTGTGATTCTGGGCAAATCACTTAATCTCCCTGTGCCTAACAAAAATGAATATGTCCTCATGTAATGCAACTGGTGCTATGTGAAGCGCTCTGATACCCGATTCGGGTCAAGTTTGCGCTCTATAATACTATGTAAAATCTAAAAATAAAAAATTAAAATAAATATGGTACACAATGTACCCAGGGCATAGGTACCCCAGCGGCCTCCCATGGGCTGAAGCATGTATTATGCCATCCCTGAGAGGCCATCCAAATTGACAAGACAGCCCTGCTACAGCAGACTGTGTAAGGTGGTATTTCCACCACTTACCTAAGATATAGGTTCACTATATCTATCTAAATCACTACACTTAAATATCAGTCACCCCTATGGCAGGCCTTAACAATCCTGAGGGCAGGGTGCTGGGTTTTACATGAGAGGGTGCCCCAGCATGAGCAGAGCGCCTCTGCAGCCTTTGGAGACCATTCTCCGGGGTTGCCTGTGATGCAGCCAGACATATATGTTTAGGTGCATTATAACCCCGCAGTATATGCTAACTTTAAAACGGCTGCCTAGAAACATGTCATGTTTGGTGTCAAACACTTTGGAATCATACCTCCACACCAGTAACTGGTGTGGGAGGGTATGATTCCACCCTTCCAAAGGGACATATGTGGGTCACCGGTCTACCCGGTACCAGCTTTCACGATCTGGGCAGCACAAAATGGATGCTCCAAGCCACAGACACGATTCTGCGCTCCTGCTGCTGAGTCAAGCTCGAGCAGAGGAAGGCATGATAATAGGCATCCTGTCACAGGGAGGTGTAACCACCTCCCAGACAGGGTTTTGTGTATTGGGGCTAGGTGGGTGCACTCTGAGAGTGCCAAAAAGTCTGCACTGGGGCACATTTGGTGTCCCTGTGCATAGTCCTGCTCAAACCAGCTCTGAGAGCCAATAGCTTCTGCTCCTGCGTGAAACTGGACAAAGGACATGGGTGTAGCCACCCCTCTGTCCTCCCCCTTCCCTAGGAGGGTCCACAAAATCTTTCCAACCCCTTCCCATGGGTATAAAGTGGGCTACCTGGCTACAGGACTTTATATTTTACCTGGACAAGATTCTGCTGAGAAGAAAGCAAGTACTTTGACTGTCTGCACGACACTAGATGACTGAAGAATCTCCCTTGGAGTAAAGGAGTTACTCCCCTGCAAAAGCAGGCACTAAATGCATCTGACCGGCTTACTTCTCCCGAGCTCCTGAGGACTCCGAAGATTTCAGCAACACAGGAGGTGGGTCCCTGAAGGTCCCTGAGGTCGATTCTGAGACCAGTATCCCTCGTGGGGACCGCGCAATCCTAACCCCTGTGCACCGCGTACATTTGCAGTTGCATATGCTTAGTGACGATTCCCAAGCTTGTGCATTGGACTCCTTGTATTCCTGACCCCGAGCAGTATTTGTACCAAAGATTTCCGGCCTCCACTCCACGAGTGTCCTGTGGGCTGGTACTTTGCATACTTGCTTGAGGTCTCCTCGCGATCCCTGGCCTGTTGGCCCGTGGGTCTTGGTGAGGGTCACCTTGATTGTTCTTGGGCTTACCTGGTTGATCCAGATGTGCCATGACTCTCCAGTTCTTGGAGAGTCCCATGGACCTTGCTGGTCCACACTGTAACTTGTTTCCTCTGACTGTGTGGGTTGCATTTGCCAAGGCTTGTTGGTGCTCAAGCTGGACATCGACCCCTCAGCACTCAACATTCTTCGTGGGACAGCTTACCTCCAGACCCTGGTTGTCTTTGACATCTCCTGGTCCTCGTGGCCGCAGAGTCAAGCAACCCTTCTTCACTCCTGAAGCACTCGACATCGGTGGGCATTCGACTACCGAGCTCCTGGTCACCTGAAGTGACCCAGACTCTGTCCCCTCTGCTTTCAGGTTCTTCTCACCTTGAATCCAGGCTTGGATTCCACTGGACATTCTTCGCTCTTCGGCAGGAGGATTTCCTTGCAGTTCTCCATTCAAAATTACAAAGGTTTCAGACACCACTTGACCCCTATGCACCTGGCTCCTCTGGGATAGGTAACACGGGTACTTTGGTACTCACTGGTGGGTTGGCCTTAGAATCTCCTAAGTTCCAAAGCGTTTGCTCGAAGTCCTCTTAGAAGTGTCCTTAACTTGTAAATTTGCAACTGTGACTTTCCCATGGAGTTGTACGGAGCACGCGTCTGTGTTTCCTCACTGCATCCATCCTCCGTGGGCTCCCTGTGTCACTCCGCTGGGTGGTTCCTTGGGGTCCAAGCGAATCTACGTGCACTAGGCACTGTGTCTAGTCAAGTTGTTGTTGTTATACCATTTTTTTTAGTATATGGTTCGGTCTCCCACTGGAGCCCGCTGTGTATTTTGCGATTTACAAGTGTTCTATTGATTTAGTATTGTGTACTTTGTGCCCTAGTCTCGTATAGAGACTAGTAGAGAGTGTTATATTAATAAATACATATTTTTATATAAACACTGTTTGGTTCTCCTTTCATTTAGTCATTTAGGAGGTGATATTCTGGTAAAACAAGCTGCTTTACATTCCTTCAGGATTGGGCGTGAAGGCTGCTCTCCATATCTTCCACTAGGATAGCTTTCGAAAAGGTTATCTTTGACCTCATACACCATAAGGGTTGTGTGGACTGGTACAGGGTGCCCACTTTAATTAGTAGACAGCATATTCGAGGTCACCTTCTCACACAAGACACTTCAAACTAATAACTAATGAATAACGTTGCACCTTATGCATGCCTCAGTCTCCATTTGCCTCTACCATTGTCCTGCAAACACCACTGATTCCACCTCCTAGACCCAGATCAAACCTCACCCACGAAAACTCACAGTACTTGTACACCCTCATCTACTTCCAAAAGCAAGTACCAATCTCACCATGGCATAAGACAGTTTTACCTAATCATAACACACCCAAACATGAGCTAACTAGTTTTTCCCTAAGCGTGATCTCAAGGAGCTTCGTCAATTATTGACTCTTAAAATGCAAAATTAATTTTTTTCTAATCACTGTAAAATTCCCTAAGGGTCAATATAAGGAAGATGACTCTGCACTAGGATGGCAGAAACTCACTGCTTTATTTGTCATAAACGTATCTCCATTAATACCCTCTAAAGATGCCTCAAATGCATCCTTCCAACGCAGCCAATTCAAAGGAGGTCTGCTAGGTTCTGTTAAAAATGTGTCGGAGGCTGAAATTCCATTCATGTTAAATCCAAAAGATTATTGCAAACACAACTTCCATAATGCAATAATACTGATAAGACCAAAGAAACCTGTGCTAAAGATGATGGGAGGCAAAACTGGTAACAAGTGGACACAAAGGTAAGAGTACACATTTTATATACGGTTCCAGATGTACAAGTTATATTTGATCATTTCCATGAGGAAGACTGCCCATTCCAAAATGGCACTAAAGGCGCCAGGCAATGTTTGATAGTATAGTAAAATGAGCCCAATTCAAAACGGGGTCCATTAAACTACCTGTAGAAGATAATTAAACCAATCCAAATTGTTGTAGGAAAATGAGACCAATTTAATAAAGTGCTCATAGAAATGCCCATAGAGAATAACTAAACTAATCCTAATTGGCGCTTGATAAAGTGCAAGAAGAAAAAGAGGAGGTTACCTTTTAGCTGCAGAATATAGGAAGTAAACTTTGAGGAGGATGGTCACACTCCTTGCACAGTCTGTACTACAGACAGAGTTAGGGCCCAACCTCCAACCAGGAATACGTCCAACACCAGCTATGCGGATATGAGAAACGACAACCTGGTGGTCAAGGTCCCGCAGTCCGCTCATCACCATTATAGTGGAAGACAACACCACGCCAGACTGGCAGAAACTCACAGCTTTCTTGGTATGTGTGTAACACATCTGACCACCAGTACCTCATTCACTAACTTCTCGGTTAGAATCTGGAGAGCTTTGGGCCTAATTTTATTGTGGAATGGTGTTGATATTGAAAAGTTACTGACTCCTCAAAGAAGATAATAATCCACTTGAAAAGTTGGTTCTGTCCCAATTGGACAGTTTCTCCTTGGGGTATTGTGTTGGGTGACCTTGGAGGGAAGGACCACTGCCGCCTCCCCCAGGGTGATTCCAAACAAGATTTTTTTAAAGGAGAACCAGTTTCTTTAAGGAGCACAGGCTGCTTTAAAGAAAAAAGGTATCTTCTTGATGATAGAAACGCCTCGTATTCACCTCTCTCTGAATAACAGCAGAACCAACACTAGATAATGCTGAGAGAGCAGATTTGTCACAGCTACATACTTAGCCGAGAGCAATGCAAAGTTACACATCATACACTTCACTAAGATGCCTATGGAAGATTAATTGCCCTTCAAGCACAGACCTGATTGCTTCAACATATGCACAACATGGAAACCAGGCTTGCCAAATAATGTGATCAAATCATAGAGGTAATCAAACCACATCCAAATGCAAGCATCATAAAAAACAAATAAGTACACATCCTAATTTGTGATAGGACAACACAACAAGATAGGCCTGTCCTATCTTTTTATGTGCAGAGCTCTGCGCCCCTACTGTGTAGTCTATGCATCAGTAACCTTACTATTAAAATGCATTTTTGTGAATCCTGAAAAAACGAGAACTTACACAAACGTGTAGGTTTACCTTTGTGAATCAGGCTCTATATTTCATAGGTGTTCATGTGCCTAGTTTGCGGTTTTGAAAGAAAAAAGTTCCTTTTTAACTTTTTTGTGTGCACATATTTGTTATTGTATTTCATGTTGTATCCTGTACATTTTGAAGTGAAATACTCATAGATGCAAAGCTGCCTTTTCTGCATGGTCACCCCTGATTTTTTGCCTTTTTTCTGGGACGTATTTTTCTGGTTTTAAGCCTCTGTGCATTTTACTACTGCTAAACATTAGCAAAGTGTCTGTGATTCCCCTTCTTTCGTTTGAACTCCCTATTTGGCCTATTTAATGTTGCTTGAAATCCTGTGTAAATGGTGCCTAAAGTGTTCCTATGGCAAGGAAAGGTAATGCCATATATGCACAGCAGTGTGTATTTACACCACCCACACAGGTAACAAAAATATATTTCTGTCTAGAGCACCATTTTGCCCTTGCCAGGATACAGTTTAAATGCACTGACATTTGGCAGGAAAATTCCTTTAACATGGCAAAAAAAGCCTACTTTATAAATTCATAAGTCTCCCATAAGGTGTGCCTTAAAGATTTCAGGGCAGGTTGTTAATATAAAAACATAGGACACACTACGGATTGGTTATTGTGCTCTCACAGCGACCCAAGACCTATTTCAATTTGTACCCCTGTCTAGAGCTTTCCCTTAAAGGCCTTGGTGGACTTAACATCTTTATTGAAATGCTTCAAAGTTAGTTCTTGCTTAGTTAAAAAAAATATTAGCTAATGGTAACAGCAGAATTTCGATAAATGAATCAAAAAAGTAACTTACCATTCTTTACACCTGCAGAGCTGAAATACACATTCTTGTCTGGGAGGGTTACTGACTTGCTCGGAGCACAATGGCTTGCCTGTGGGCCCAGGGAATGCCAATAGGTGTTAACTGCTGACCACTTTGCAGGGATTAGCTATTTGGGTGTAGATAGTAATGGTTTGCAGAACAAAAGCAGACTAGACAGCCAGGCTCTAGCCAGAATAGGAGAGAAAGTATGTTGATCATGTCAGGGGGTAGAGTGGCTAAAAGGCTGAAGACTGTCCAGTCTATAGGCATCCTGGCCCTGCCATGTTATGTTATGTTATGTTATGTTATGTAACATTTTTAATGCGCACAGATGCTCCAGCAAAGGAGCGTCCTGGCGCAGGGAAAGGCGGACACAACACAACACTAAAACCAGCAACAAAAGCAGAGCACTTAAAACAGGGGAAGTTTAAAACAGAAGAGTTTTGAGTTGGAACAAAAATAATTTTACATTAGGTCAAAGAGGAAGTGCTGCAAAGTCAGCTGGAGAGCTGCGAGAAAACCACCTCATTCTCAGAATATTTCCAGACCTGGGAAGAATTCATCTGAAGAAGAAGGCCCTGCTGGAAGAAGAAGAAACCTGACTTCTTATTCTTACTGGAAGGAGGGACAAGCACAAAGTCTCAAAGATTTCACTTTTTAGCTAGCACTCAGAGTCTGGAACTGCACTACAAGTGTCAAGGTATTACACTTCAGATTACCTGCTTCAGGGCCTCAAAAAGCAAAGGGCCCAGCTGCCTAAAGACAACTAGACCCTGCTGTAGGCCTGGTTGGAGAGAGACCTGGTACTCAGAAGCCTGTCTTTAGGAGCTAGGGGGTGCCAAGCTGACCAGAAGAAGCTTTCCCAACAACTTAAGACTAAGGGCTTGATTTATGTTGTGGCAAGCGGCCCATTTCTCTGTTAGGGAGATGGAGTAAATTACTTCGTAGTCCTGATGGAGGTGCCGCCCTCCAAATTTAGAACTCACCACCAAGCAGGCAGTCATTTCTTTGTTTTGTTTGTTTTTATTAGATTTTGCAGTGAACAATGACAAGTACAACTTGAAGGCTTCACACAATATTGTATCTGAAAGAAACACGTTAGTGATAGATTCCTTACCTTAGAATTACCCCCAGGCATCAGACTGGATCCGTAAAGTTTTCGTCAACAGTACCCCTGGGGGTCAGTAGGCATGATTGTGCGGCTCCGCCTACGTCATTGTTGGCGTAGTCAATGAGGATGTCGTTGGAGCTACTTAGATGCGCCCACGCACACTGATGTCAGTTTTTTCTTTTTCTGCGCCAGCAAGCGCAGATCCAGAGCGAGCGGTACCCCCAGTCACTTTTTGACTGAGTTATTTTTGGAACATTTGTCTCTGTTTTTTCGAGTCTTCGACTCCTGGTGTATAGAGATGCCCGGTTTTAAGTCTTGCGTGGCTTGTCCCTGTACGATGTCTGTGACGGACCCTCACCGTGAGTGTCTCTATTTATTTATAAAGTTTTATATAGTGTGAACAAGCTCCCAAAGGATATCAGAGCGCTTTACAATAGGTTATTGCGTGGGGCGTAACCACAACTCCGAGTCGTGCCCCGAATGCCGGGCCATGGATCTGAAAACTTTGTGGGAGTGATCCCGAAAGTTGCTAGAGGCCTGGGAGTCTGCTCCGCGCCGTTCAAGGTCCCGAGGGAGGTCGAGGGACTGGTTGCTGAGCCGCCATCACCATCGTTCGACGAAGTCTTCGACACTCATAGTCAGGTAAGGCAAAGCACAAGAAGTCAACAAAGTGTCATCGCTCTTCGCCTAGCCTGTCGCGCCACATGGATGAGGGTGCGTGTGGTACCACCCCCTCGGCTCTGGCGGAGCCTAGGCAGTTGCCGATGGCCTACCTGCCCTTTCCGGGTCCATTGGCGACTCCAGCCCAGTTGCAGGAATTCCTGTCAGCCATGGCACGAGTCTTTGGACTGTCAGGCCCTGTCGGCTTGCCTTTGGGCCCTGGGGGTCCTCGCTCTTCTGCGTCGTTGGCTCCGGCCCCGACATCATCGACGACTCTGGTCTCGACGCCTAGAGACCCCCATGGATCCATGCATGGATCCCAGCCGATGTTGGTTGGCCTTGTTTGACTTCCACCGACATCGACCGAACCGCCACAGGCCCCGGCCGGCTCCACGGCCGACCCCGTCCCCGGCAGTCCACCCCCACATGGAAACGGTGCCGGACCGGTGTCGATCGACGTCGATTCTGACGCTGTTAGAGAATTTCTATCCCTTTTCTCCATCCACCACCCTCTTTTGCGCCTGCCCGGCAGGTTGGGGAGGATGAGGAGCACTGGAAGGGGTCTGAGGACCCTCTCACAGCCCAGTGCGAGTTAGTCCCGGACTGGGAAGAGGATGTGGAGGATGCAGGTGACTTGGATTTTACTCCAGAACCTGGTGCACTGTCTCCTTCTACCGTGGCTATGGAGGAAGGTGGTACGTATTCTGTGGTGTTGCGTAGAGCAGCCGAAGCTCTCCACCTGGAGCTACCTACAGTGGCCGTCAGGACAAACCTCCTGACAGAAGTGCTCCGGCCAGCGTCTTTCTCTACGGAGCCGCTGCGGCCCTTTAATGATGCACTTTCCAACGTTCTTTTGGGCACCTGGTCCAGGCCCAACACAGGGGCTACTGTGGATTTGAATGTGGCCCAATGCTATCGCCCGGCCCCGGCGACCCCATTTTCCTCTCCCAACACCCAATCCCTGAGAGCTTGGTTATCGAAGCCACTGCGTCCCCAAGCGCATTCCCTTCCGCACCTCTGGACAGGAAATCCAAGAAACTGAAACAGTTTGGGAAGAATTTTTTTACTTCTGCCAGTTCAGGGCTGTGGGCTGTGAACACCGCATGCCTCTTGGGCCGTTATTCCCATTCTGTGTGGGACACAGTTGCACAGGTGCTGCCTCAGTGTCCGGAAGAGGCCCGGATGGTGCTCTCTCAAGCTATTGCTACAAACCGAGAGGAAAACCTCCTCTTACATATACAGCACCTTAGCGAGTGCTTCACATAAGTTGCTCACTACATGTTAGCCCCTTGTTTCACCCCTTTACACATAGGTCCTGAAGAAAGACAGTTTTACTCCAAGGCCTGGCTAAAACTAGTTGACCACACAGGACATGGGAGACCATAAGTCTCACCAACCACGTCTGAAAGCCTTGTTTTTAACCCTGCCTGGGGCCCATTAATAAATTAATGGACTGGGACCTCCAGGACAGTTTCTTTAAACCCCACACAAATAACTTCACTACACACTCACTTAACAAAACCTGCTCCGCTGTAGTCAGGCGTCGTAGCACACCTGAGGCACACTCAGTACCTCGGGTGGGGCCCGATGATGAAGCATGCCACCAACTAGGTTGGTGGGTGAGGGCCTTCTTAAAAAACAAAAAGTTTTTTCACAAAAATTAACTGGTTTTTTGAACTACCAAGACACATAACCTTTCCAGGTAGCTAGCTCTTCTTGATTTAATATATATCCCCTGGGGAAACAAACTAGCTACTCTAGTTCCTTACTCTCTTGTTGATTACAAGCACTATTAAGGGCTACCTTTCAGCAATTTCAGCCTTTCTCAGGCTCCGTGATCAGCCCTCCCTTTTCAAGTCCCTTGTTGTATTTAGATTTCTCAAATGCATTATACACCTTTTCCCTCCTGTTCTGTTTATTATGCCCCAGTGGGACTTGAATTTAGTTCTTACTTTTTTGATGTACGCTCCTTTTGAGCCACATGATAACTGTCCTCATCGTTTATGGACTTTAAAGACTTCTTTCCTGGTTGCCATCATGTCCACAAACCGTGTGAGTGAGCTCCAGGCTCTTTTCTGTAAGCCTTCCTTTCTGTCGGTCTATCTGGATAAGGTTGCGCTTTGACACTCGTCCTTCCTCCTTGCCAAAGGTTGTCACTGCCTTCCACATCAGGCAAAATATCACCATGCCCACTTTCTTTCCACCTCCGCACCCTTCCAGAGAGGAAGAGGGACTCCACCGTCTGGACCCAAAACGGGCTCTCTCATTCTAACTGAATCGCACACAACAGTTCCGGGTGGATGACCAGCTCTTTGTTGGCTACATAGGCACCAAGAAAGGCTGGGCTGTACACAAGAGGACTATCTCCCGCTGGGTCGTCTTGCGTATCCCGAGCTACTGTTATTCTCTGGCTAAAAAGGAACCACGGTGGGTTTGCGCACCCATTCTACCAGGGTGACAGCAGCTACTACTGCATTGGGACGTGGTGTTCCTCTGCAAGACATCTGTCAGGCTGCCACTTGGGCCTCGCTGCACACTTTTACTAAGCATTATTACCTTAACAGTCAAGTTCGGAGAGATGGCATCTTTGGCTGTTCTGTTCTCCGTGACTTTCTGGTGTGATCATGGTCGCAGACCCACCACCGGGGTTGGTATTGCTGGGGTATCTTTTCTAAGGTAAGGAATCTATCACTAACGTGTTTCTTTCAGATGATCAAGTTACTTACCTTCAGTAATGATATATCTGTAAGAAACATTAGTTAGTGATAGATTCCTTACCGCCCCACCCATCCTCCCCATTCTGTGAACTGATTTTTAGGGTTAAGGTCATCCCTTTCAGGGCCCTAGTTTCAATGCACCAGTGGTCAGTATCTTGCATGGCTCTGTGTTTCTGGCGCGGAAAGTCGTGTATAGAACTGAGGTCAACGCACGTGGGCCTGTCTAAGTAGCTCCAACGACGTCATCTCTGCAACTACGACGCCAACGACCCCTGCACGCCGACGCCTACCGACGCGCAGGGGTACTGCTGACGAAAAACTTCTGGATCCAGTCCGATGCCTGGGGTAATTCAAAGGTAAAGAATCTATCACTAGCTAATGTTTCTTACAGATATATCGTTACCGAAGGTAAGTAACTTGTTCATCAAGTGATGTTATAATTATCATGCAAGGTAATCCTCCAGTACACACTCAGGGGCATATTATCAAGGACATGCGATCCATTATCGCCGCTTTTATCGGCAGGAAACTGCCGATAAAGCAGCGATAATGGCCTTGATAATATGCTCTATGAATTCCAATCGAAGCCCATGTTAGATGTGTTCACATGAGTACACAGTTAGAAATTTAGATGTGACAAAAAGTGATTGAGACTTTCCCAAAACAATTTACAGTTTTGCATCATATTGTAGAATACCGTAGACTGTTTTCTTAGTCCTGTTGACAACAGGCAGCGCTGCTGGAATTATTGTACAGGATACAGCTATTAATTCTCTTTTAATTTTGTTTCCAGTGCAGATGAACGCTTTGATTCAACTTTTCACACCAATGTCCTTGTGAATTCTTCTGGAGCTTGTCAGTACATTCCGCCAGGTGAGAAGTGACCAGGACACGTTTTGTCTATCATTTGAAAAATCTTTATATCTTTATGGCATTCTGAAATATATAGAAGTGCATGCTTTTTTTCATGCAGTAAAGAAAACGCATAGGCAATTTTAAAAATCTCCGATGTATTTATGCACCGGTTCAAAGTTTTTCAGATGTAAATCTTACAGAGCATTTATTCTGAAATAAAACACAATTTTAATTTCAACAACTTTGTTTCCACTGGCGGCTGGTAACATTAATATATGATGCGGCAGGCACCATAAATGCGCTGGCCGCCGTGCCCTCCTTCCAGTGCTCCTCTCCCCATGACAATCTTTGGGGGTGACGAGGAGCTTTCCTTCTAAGTGCAGCGTGAATCCAACCAATCCTGGAGCTGCTCTCATGCTGTTTTCAGCTCTAGAGCAGCTCCAGGATTAGTTGGGGCAGGCTAACCCATTGCTTGGGGGCCCGTGCCAGCAATCCCTTGGCTGTTTCTCAGCTCTGGGATTCCTGGGTCTGCAGTGCGCATGTCTGATAGGCCGTCTGTAGACAGCCGGCCAATCTGACATGCGCACTGAGCCCTGGGAAACATCCTGCAATCTGCAGGAATCTGCCCAGCCCACACCCTCACACTTCAGCAGTGTGGGCCAGTGGCACACAGAATAATAACATGGTAATGACCATTTTAATATTCTGTGTTTACCACTGCATCAGCACGTGGAGTGACGCTTTTCCACCCCTGAAGAGGGACCATCGCTGCATGTAACATCGTAAAGCTCTTCTGCAGTGCACATATTCTAACTGGGTCATATAAAAGGCATTTTGGCATTTTGAACAAATGGTTCACACGTGAATCGCTAAGGATATTTGAAGAACTGCCCACTCCAGCAACATTTATCGACTTGGTCAGGCAATGAGACTGGAGGTCTCCATGACTGACGGTCTCCATCACTGAATCATCAGAGCTGAAAATCCTAATAAAAACACCTCAGTGTCTGTCTTCTCCGTTTGCCAGGTCCCGTTAACGTTAGTTTATATCAATTTTAAAGGTGCAACGTTTATGTGTTGATGCACTTTGGAGTAGCTAACTACAATGGCTTACACGTTTACAAGTGAAAAGATGTCTCTCTGATATTCAGTGTTGGTACATCCCTTAGTTATCAGGCGAGGGGCTGTCAAACAAACAGAACACCCCACTAATATTCCCCAGCTGTCATGCGCAAACTTACAATTGAAGGCACTTCTGTGCTCAGTGTGCCAATTTTCACTTGCCTCAGTATAAATCCAAAGTGCGCTACATACCTTGACAGTAGTCTGGGCCTACGTGTGATGCTACAGAATATTCTGGAATCAGATTATGTGCCAATAGACCGTGGGATACAGTGCATTAACAAGCTGAACCATATCAAATTAAATGATCAAATGAAATGAAAATAAATGTATAAAGCACGCCAAACCCAAAGGTATCAAGGCACTGTATCAAAGATGTTATTAGGTTTGAATGGACATTTCTCAATGATGTGATTAAATATTTCTCCAAAGCTTTGAAAAAGCGATTCCGTGCCCTGCGAACCACATGTGGACTCAACCATAGTAATATCTTGAACTAACTGGAATCTTTTTGACCATGGCGTAAAACAACTGCAGTGTAAGGTGTGGTGTGTGTTCTATTTTCCTGGTTCTCACCACTTTCGCCCAGCAATAGACCACAATTTTTGTGAAACAATACTTAAAAAAAAATAATGTAATGAAAACCTAATTGCCTAAATTATTTTCTCACTACAAAGCTTTGCACACACACTAATCGTGTTTTCTATAATTGACTTTAGTGTGATCCCTCCCTGCTTCAGAGATGTAGCAGTCCATAGAGGACCATCCATGTATCACTACCCCGGGAGACAGCCATGTATTATTGTAGGGTGGGGTAGATCTGTATATAAAGAAAGCATCCATCATCCCGTGCAGTATATTATAAACCCTGGCGATAGGCTGTAATTATATATATTAAACACAAAACATAAATGTCCATAGAGTGCATCAAAATGAAACTAGTTTATATTATCGTTTGTTATCCTGAAAATATGACACTGACTGGATTCTCACTGCAACATGATTCAGCAGCCATCGAGGGAGGTCAGCATCACTGAGGCCCACTTTGTGAGTTACCAAACTGTCCTGATTTTGCCCCTGCCAGCTGTTTGTCCCTAATTGTGAGGATCAACTTTGCGCACCCAGCCCAGCTGACTTAACCACTTTGCACCCGAGTCTCCTGGCCTGGGTACCAAAGAACCAGCTGCGGCACGGTCCACTGTGACCCAAATTTCTGTTTGGGAGCTCTCGGAATTGTCCTGAAGTTCCCCTGTGAACCCTGTTTCAAGGTGACCTCCCTTCTCTGTAGCGCGCACAGCTACCAACCTCAATAGCACCCTGCTCATGGCCCTAAACCAGGCAGTTCCCGAAGAGCTGCTTGTAGTACTTTGGAACTTGACTCACTACAATCTGAAACCCTGAAGGCGAACCCCCTGAAACCGACTGTACTTACCTTTATGTCTTTTCTTACATAGGATTGTATTGTGCGGAAAGGCACACGACTTTGAAAAGTTTACTTTCTGACAATAACATTAGGATTGGAAAATAAGGTGCCCCGCCCAATCCATTCAAACCCTCTTTAATGTATTTAAGCCAGGGGATGCGAGCCGCATTATCTAGGTTCATGCATTCTCTTAAAATCAAATGGGAGAGGGTTAAATCTTTGTTCAACCAACACTTTAACCACAAAATCAGGGGACGCAGAGCAAGAGTGTCACCTTAGGTAAGAGATCCCCAATTCCTCGTGGACCGCTAAGTTAGAGGTTCCACACGGAACACATAGTAAGGGTTTCAGAAAATCATTTTCCAAAACCTGGAGGGAATCTGTATTAGTGTAACCCCAAATTTCACTACCATAGGTCGCTATGGCTACGTTTTTTTCTTGATACACTTGTAGCATAGCTCATGTTGGTTTCTTCCCTATTTTAGAGGCAAAATTTAAAATTGCTGCGTTGACCCGAGTCAGATCCCCTTTTTTCCTCTGAATTAGGGGGCCCCATTTAAGTTGATTGTCAGATAAAACCCCTAAGTAGGAAAATACATTTGTACTGGGGATCTTAGCGGCGCAAACACTAAACTGAAAACTCTTTTTCGTTTGTTGCCCCATTTTCATGACTTCGAATTATTAATGGCTAGGTCCCGTTCTGTCATAAATCTTGAAAATGCAGTTAAAAGGGATTGTAAACCCATTTCTGTCCTAGATATAAGGACGGCGTCGTCCACATAAAGCAGGACAGGAATGCCCGCCGTTCTACGCAGGGAAAATCAGCTCCTGTTGCCCTCAGTATGCTTTCCAGTTCATTTATATAAAAATTTAATAAAAAAGGCGCCAGGATGCATCCCTGCCGGACTCCCCTCTTAATATCAAAGTCCCTAGAGACCTGCAAATCCTGTGAGAACCTAACATTAGCTTTAGTGGAAATATGCAGGTCCTCAAGAAAATTAACAATACCGATCTCCAACCTTATTGCGCTCATGGACTGCCACTGTTTGTCCCTGTTTACACAGTCAAACGCTGATGACAAGTCCATGAAGGGAAGATGGATAGATCCGGGGCGCGCAACCGTATATTTGCTCAGTATCATAGATAAATTAAGACACTGTGCAATGGTAGAGCGTCCCAACCGGAATCTAACTGGACATCCGACATGATCTTGTGTTCATCTGTCCAAGTTGATAATCTCTGTAAGAGAATGCGCCCTACCACTTTGACCACCTAATCAATAAGCGAGATCGGTCTTCAACAATGGGTACTTTTTCTTTTTCCCTTCTTAAAAACAGGGGCAATAGTTGAGGAAGCCCAAGACTTGGGACAACCACTCTTTGCCACTGCATTAAAAATTGTTTCCAGTATCGGCGCCCAAAACAGAGGGTCTGCCTTAAATAAGTCTGGGGGGATCCCATCAGGCCCTGGTGATTTATTGATAGATAGATCTGTAATGCCACCCAGGATCTCACCCCTATCAAAGTGAATATTGGATCCTTAATGTCCCGGCTTTTTTTGGGATTGGGCTCCTGAGGGCAAACAAACATAGATTTCAAATAAAGGACCCACTCCTCTGTGATGTGTGAATCTGGGCCCCCCCTTCCTGATCAAAAAAGGGCCTATTCACAACACTCCAGAACCTCGAGCTGTTCTTAAGAGTGCTTGAGTCGATCAGCTCCCTCCAAGCTTCCTCCTTCAAATTACCCTTTCGCTTGGCCAGGGCTGCCTTATTATAGTCCTTTCGACAAGAACATACTTCGGACTGAATTCTCGGTTTGGCTGGCAAGGCTTCGCTCAGTCTTTTTGCTTCTCTGGAGCAGTGGGAATCGAACCATCTGGGACCATGTGAGGCATTTTTGCTAGCTGGGACACTTAAAATCTCACGACTTTTTGCACTAACGACTCATATGCTTCAAGAACCTGATTAGGGGGAGCACCCTCTGTAGTGCATAAAGTACTTCTTGAGCACAGGATGTTTTTACTTCTTTATAAAATTTGCCAGGGACACCTGAGACCATTTTAATCTACGCTTGCCATCCGTCACTCTCAGTGCACCCCCTGATAAAACAACCACAGTCTTTTCTGTTAATGGGCCCGGCATGTAAACTGTTAATGGGTTATGATCGCTGAATTCACTCTTCATGATGTCAAAATCATGGAAGGAGAATTGCAATGAAGAGGAAATTAAAATAAAGTCAATAAATGACACCCTACTGTGCCCTCTAAAAGTTGGCACGGAGAACTTAGTAAGTGTGTCAGTTAAAGACATCAAGGCCACCAGATCCAGTTCATTCATCATATTATTCAAAAGTTCCCCCTGGATGTTATGTTCAAAATTAAAACCCCTTATACGTGGGCAGCCCAGATCAGAAATGCAAGATAATGTTGGTTTACCACAGGGGTGTATATTAAAATCCCCCAAAACCAGGAGGTTATGTAAACTTAGTCCCAAATATTGTCTTATAATCATTCCCAAAGTGATGATATTACAAGCCTCATATGGTTAGGCTACCGAGTTATAAAAATTAACAATCCCCCATCTGGACTCTCCCCTTTTTACTGGCAATGCCAAAATTCCAGGATGGGTAGTTGGTATTACCTGGATCTGGGAGTCAACGGCTACCGAGATATACACAACTAGACCACCCTCTGCTCTTCCACTCACCGTTGGGGTAGCCGGGACAAAAAAAGCCTTGTAACCTTCCAGAAATAGGTCACAGCCACTGACCATGTTTCCTGAAGGCTAAGTACTGTAAATTGCCTTACATATCGTACCCACAGAGGGTCATGGAGCTTGTTGGCCAACCCAGCAATGTTCCAGGATAGGAAGTTGTTAGGACTAACATGTAGAGCCCTTGAGGCTTCCTCCCCTAGGGACTCGGTGAGAACAACCAGGGCCAGCTCTTGGGTTAGTCAATCACAATCCTCCAGACCTGACAAAGCAGCAAATCGGTTGTATGATGTCAATAAAAGGTCAGTGCCAAACTGCCGGTCTAATTCTGGGGGTGGATAAACCCTGGGAAAAGGCTGTTGCCTAAATGCTAGTCTACTTGACCACCTACCCCCGGGGAATACTCTGGGGAAGTTTTCAATCATGTCCCTGGGCTGACCTGGCTTATAGAAGTAACTCAAAGGTAAAACCCTAATGGGAGATCCCTGTAAAGGGGAAAGGCCATTATCCCCAGATAAAATACGGACAGCAATATGTGGGTGATCAAAATTTACAATCACACAGTCGCCAGAGCCCATTTTGCGTGTGTTTCCTATCCAGCTGAACCTACGAGCCATTAGGATCTAATCAAACCGACACCTTCTTCCTTTTTACAGGGGGCGGGTCAATAATACCAGTTGACTTCAGTTTAGCCTTCTGCCCTCTAGTTGTAGTTTTAGATTTAACAGGGTTAAGTTCTTGCTCCAGAGGTGAGCACGAAGCAGAGTCTCTCACCATATCTGGAACAACGGATGAAGACTGGCTCAGCCTGGATAAGGAAGCATCCTCCTGGTTTAAGACCGTCGAGAATCAGAAATTGCGGGGGTTAGATAGAGTCTACCTTGTATAAGGTGGGGTTCAAGAGATAGCCTACGTTCGGTGAGTTTTATTTCATTAATGAGGGCTGATTCTGCCCTCAGGATAAAGGCATTTAAAGTTCCTGCCACACTTTTCACCAGGTTTGGCTACTGCCTATTCATATTGACTATCTCAGAGAATGCTAAATTGATTTATGAAGGTCTCTGCAGAAGTGCTAAATCAAGTTTGGGACAAAGTGTCTTGTGAAATGTACAAAGCGCAAAATGCAATACAGTACCAGAGAGAAGAAAAAATAAATCCAACTATAAAAACTTCAACAGGGTAATGTGTTAGCGCTAAAAATACAAAAAATGAATATATGTTGTTTAGCAGCAATAGTATATAAACATATAGTCCAAATAATGACACAAATGTACAAAGATCAATGGCAAACCCTAGATCAGTGCCTAGTGCAGCAATACAGTACTTAAGGCATAAACCAATACAATATCAACAATAAAAGCTCATTAAAGTAATATATTTATGCTATTTGTGCAAAAGTGCGAATATATGGCAGTAATATAAAAAATATAAAAACGACCCTTATTGATGGTAGGTTGTAAAGTCAACTTTATAGAAAGCTATCCTAGTTGTATCTGTGGAGAGCAGCCTTCAGGCTGAGACTTAGAGGCGAGTTAAGCAAGTTGTTTTACCAATTATAATCTCTTGAGTGACCAAATGAAAGCCCACCACACAAGGTATATATCAAATATATATGTATTTAATCTAAACACAACCCCTCTGGTCTCTTTATGAGGTCAGAGGTAAAAGTACAATACAAGGAACTTAATTAGCATTCGATAAGTTGCACAGTATACGTTATGCCCCAGGGGCCTCACAAGCCATATACTAAAATAGTGGTATAAGAACCACGTGAGAGTTAAAAAGCAGGCCTGGGGCCTGTAGAACCGCTGGGGCTACCTGGAACCACCAAAGGTGAGGATGCAGGAGGCCCACGGGGGAGTTGTGCAGTGTCTAAACACAGCCGCGAATCACCATTGACTTTCAATGGAGAACGAACAAGTTACAGTTTTAAAGATTAAGGGCACCTAGAGGTGAACTACGATGGAACCCTTTTAGACTTAGACACTTCGAGAGGCAATACCCATGTGAGCACCGGAGTACTCGAGTTACCTCACCCACGGAAGCCGGATACATAGGTGTCTTTTGATGTCGGGTTTCGTTGTCGAATCCAATGGAGAGCTGAGAAGAAGCACTGCAGGTGACCAGAGGAAAAGTGTCCGGGTGGATCCAAGGGTGTGTTCAGGTGGATCCAAGAGTGGATCGAGGATGTGAAGAACCTGAAAGCAGAAGGGACAGTGTCTGGGTCACTAGCCAATGACCAGGATGGTGAGGAGAAGATGCAAGCCGATGTTGGGTGATTTCAGGTGGAAGAGGTGAAGCTTGACTCTTCAGCCACGAGGACCAGGAGATGTTGACGACAACCAGGAGCTGGATTCGAGCTGTCCCATAAAGGATGTCGAGTGCTGCAGCGTCAGAATCCAGATTGGATCCCACAAGCCTTGGCAACAGCAACCCAATCAAGATGACAAGATCGGCTTCGGGTCAGACCAGCAAGGTCTGAGGGACTCCTCATTTGGGGAGGAATGGGAGAAAGTCTGGAGCAACCAGGAAAGCTCAAGAAATCAAAGATGGCCCTTCGTGGTGGCTCGCTAGCCAACAAATTAGGAACCGCGAAGAGGCCTCGAGCCGAAATGCACAAAGCAGGCCCACGGGACACTCCTGGAGTGTAGGCCTCTGAACTTCGGTGCAAAAGGTGCTCGGGGCAGGGGCTTCAAACACCCCAATGCACAATTTCAGAATACCTCGGGAAGTAGGTACAGTTTCAAAAATGCAGGATGTCCAGGAGTTCCGGTCTGGAGAGCCCAGCCTTATGGGCCGGGCGGCGCAGGGCACGCCTAAGATCTCCAAGTTCACCTGCCTCGACCGACAGAGACACGGGACACTCTGTTAGGCGTAGAAAAGTAGTTTTATTAGGTGCAGCTAAGTACAGTTATCTAAGAAGTACCACACAGGTAGGTTCTCAAGAGACTGCCACTTCAATCCGTGGCGCGCAGTCTATTATACCACACAAGTTTACAATGACAACTCCCAATATACACAAAACTGACAAATAGGAATAGTTTGAAAACAAGCTATCGGATGTCTAAAACACACCCTCCTTTCAGACCCCGTATGCTCTCCTCCCATCAGGTTAATCAACACTAGTGCCCGTAATTCAATTTGCAGGTGGCAAAACATGTGTAGAATGCTTCAAAAGAAGGGCTATGTAACAAGAGAACACACGAAGAGAATAGTGAAGGCCAGTTAGATAAGATAAGGTAGAGAAGAATGGTGGGACCCAAACAGTGGAGTAAGTCATGGATTAATCAGTCTAGACATGGCTTTGCGAACTCGGCCAGACCCTGACATCAGTATCGCATACAAGGACGAAGTTTGTCCTTTAGTGAAAAAAACATGGAGCAGCTAAAAACGGCAGAAAGACCATTTTACCGTGTTAGCCGTGCTGCCTGAGTGAGGCAACATAAAATGGCGACTAAACACAAAATGGCGGCTATAGCGAAGCGAAGCCGAAAACTACGTAACCTCAGACCCTCCTTTTGCCATACTCAGGCAATGCACAAAGGAACCCATGTTAGTCTGAGTCAATATCAATGGTCATGAGGTCACTGAGATGTTGTTGCACCATCATCTTAATGTGTTCTGTCTGCTGTGCTACTGGTTTGGAGACACAGATTGTGGCACAGAGTCCACAAATAGCTGGACCACACTGTAGACAAAGACAACAAGAAAAGACGAGTGCTAAAATCATTCCAAGGAAAGTTAGCACTTTCCATCCCCAAGTGGACAGTAGTCCCCAAAAGCATCCCATCACAGACCAATCTCCAGTATCTTGGTGAATAGACTCAGAGATGACATGTAGCTTAGAGATGGCTTGGTATACTGTAGGGGCGTTGTCAGGAATATAAATGCAACAACTAGACCCAATCAGTTTACAAACTCCTCCTTTATCTGCAAGCATTATGTCTAAAACCATTCTATTCTGTAGAGTCATAAGTCGATCCGCCTGAAGCTCAGCAGTCAAATTCTTTAGTGCTCGAGAAGTTTTATTGATTGTGGCATCAACCACACAGATCAACTGTCTGATATTTTTGCTATTGGCCATCGGACCCCAAAAGGGAAGAAACCCTTTCAGAAAATCCCCTCCTTCTTGCCCTGCTGTATCTTCCGAATCAAAAACTCCTCTAGCAACTCTCTTTTTATGATAATCAGCAGGAGCAGTGTATGTAGGAGGGAGGAGAAAAGCTATATAACATGTTCCCGAGAAGTATGGGGGAAGCCATGTATAGGCTTTGTCATGACAGATGAAATATGTACCTTGTGATGCCACTAATGGTGCGGGTGTAGAAGGAGTATAGACATACGTGTGGGAACAGTTGCTCCTCTCTTGCTTAGTTTTGGTATTCTGGCCATTTATTTGCAAGCATAAACGACCTCTTTGGGGTAGTACCCAAATCGGTGTAGAACTCTGTTGCATGAGCTTGTCAGTGAGGCTGAGAGTATAACGAGTTATATTCCACCCATCGTATGCTTTCTTTTCGTCTTTGGGAATTTTGATAATGTCCGCAATCTTTGCCATAGTCACAATGCCCTTTATCAAAGAACTGTGACTGAAATCCACTCCACCAATATAGGATTCACCAGAAGGGTATCAAAGTAAGTTCTGGTATGTATTGGAAAACATAGCCAGATAGGCCCTAGCAGAACCTTCATATGAAAAGGGGAGGACTAGATACGGCATTCCTCTTTGTGTATTTTGTGGTATGAGACCACATACCCAACAATCAGTAACATTTACTATCAGTTGATGCTGGTGTAACAGTTGAATGAACGAATTGTTAAAATATTCCATTCTTCTCATTTGCTCGTGATCTGGGAGTGAGTAAAATTTATACGGTGAAACAGTAGTAGAGGGAGTTAGAGGGACAGAAACGGGAACAGGTACTAACTGCAGGTTGTGAATAAGCCATTCTATGCATGCTAATAAACTACTTAAACATACTAAAACACATAGTACTACGCCACAACGACCAAATAATAATTTCTTATAATGAGCTCTCTTCATTATTTTAATATCACTTCCTTTCCCTGTACTATCCATTACTCAAAAGGCGTTGCTCACGATAATCTTCCTTAGTCACTTGGCTGTGATTGTTAGCCGTCCTATTACACTGCAAGTCCTGTTGACCTAGTCACTATTCAGGTCACAGCTCAAGACTCCTACCGTGACCCTGCAACTTGATGGATAAGGGAAGGAAAAACTTTTCTTTATTAACAGAATTAAAGAAAATCAAAATTAATTGTCTTTAGGGAATCTTTTTCTCAAATTATATCGTCTCTTTCCAGGCGTTGTCTGGTTCTTAAATAAATGTTCGGGATCTGTGGTGTTGAGTCTCAAATGAACGGGCACAGTTTCCTGTAAGACATCATCGTCCTCTTTCTCTGAGCTAGTCCAATCCAGGTGTGCACTGCTGAACGGTACGGAACTGGGTACCTTCTCACACTCACTATCACCGATACCTTCTCGGACCCACTGGTCATAAGGTAAAGGCAATGATACCCTTTTGCAGTGCACACCGTGGATCCAGTGTTTCTTTCCCAGGACCTTGACAGCTGTACGAGTCGTGAGTAGGACTTGTCTCGGAGGCCCCCAGCGAGGTTCCAAGTTCTTTTTCCTCTGGAAGTTTTTCAGGCACGCCCAGTCCCCAGGCTGGATGGAGTGTCCGGGATCTGAAGAGGCCTCTGGTAAAGCGTTTTGGACCTGTTGACGAATAACATGCAATTTAGTGGTGAGGTCATGCAAATAGTCAACCAACAGCGGGTATGGAATATCTGAGTACTTTTTAGGTCTATGGACTCCCCAGACATTAGCTGGGCGTCCGAACACAATCTCGTATGGGCTAAGCCCCAAACGAGAATGAACAGTAGTTCTAGTAGAAAGGAGTGCTAAAGGCAAAGCATCAGGCCAAGAGAGGCCCGAATCTTTGCTAACTTAAGTTTGAGAGTGCCATTATAACACTCTACCAGACCTGCTGACTGAGGATGGTTTGCCGCATGGAATTTCTGTCTAATGCCTAGACCCACACACACCTTTTGCATAATTTGACCTACAAATTCACTTCCATTGTCACTCCAGACAATGCGCGGCAAACCAAACCTCGGGAAGAATTCTTTCAAAAGTATTTTTGCAGTGGACAGGGCAGTGTTGTCCTTTAGTGGGTAGGCCTCTATCCATCTGGAAAAGGCACAAACCACCACCAGGACGTACTTGAGATTATTAAAGCGTTCCATATGGATGTAGTCTATTTGCAGTACCTCGAATGGGTACGTAGGGGGTGCAAAATGACCTGCTGGAGTTGGAGTTCCCTTTCCTGGATTGTGCATCAAACAAACAATGCAATGTTTCACCACATTTTCTGCACATTTAGGGATACCATCATTCTGCCATACTGGAGCTAAAAGCTTACATATACCCCGTGCATTAATATGGGCTGGTCCATGGGCCATAGTAACTACAGGCAGTACATACGCATCTGGTAACAACCATCGTTGATGTTCTGACAATTCCGTCCAACATCCCGTACTATCCAACATTCCCGTACTTTCTCTCCACGTACTTAATTCATTTCAGTGGCCTCCTTCTGGATCGCTTTCACACTTTCCACTGTGTCTTCACACATACCAGCTTCTGCAACCCATCTAGCTGGACCCGCAACATACATGCGACTTTCAACATTCCTCGCTGTCTCCTTCGCTATTTCATCTGCAAATGCATTTCCTCGACCCACGTCATCAGTAATCTTTTTGTGTGCGCTGCACTTCACAATCGCTATTTGAGTAGGAAGGGCAAGTGATTCAAGAAGGTCAGTTACCAACTGACCATGCTGTATCTTGGTGCTGTGGGAGGTAAAGAATCCTCTTTCCCTCCTCAAACGACCAAAACTATGGGCGACGCCAAATGCATACTGGCTGTCAGTATAGACAGTCACTCTTTTCCCTTTCGCCAACACACATGCTCTTGTCAACGCAATCAATTCTGCAGCTTGCGCGGAGTTATGCGGAATGCGTGCAGTTTCTACCACTGTGTACAAAGTCGTTACTGCATAAGCAGCTGTGGTTTCGCCATTAGGAAGCTTGAAACAAGACCCATCTACCCATAGGATCCCATCAGGATCCACAAGTGGTGTATCCTTAAGGTCTATTCGACCCTTCGTTTCTTCTTCAGTGCGAAGAAAACAATCATGCTGATCTTGTACATGGTTCGCATCCAAAGTAGGCAACAATGTTGCTGGATTCAGAACATTACATCTTTTTATGTGTATGTGACTAGCTAGAAGTGTCAACTCATATCCAGACAAGAGAGCACTCGTTAAGTGCTGAGTTTTCGTCCTGTTAAGAAGAGTATCTACTGCATGTGGCACCATAACATTAAGAGTATGATCTAGCACTAGTCCAGCAGATTGTCGAATAGAAATTGCCGCTGCTGCTGTTGCTCTAAGGCAACTAGGTAATGCCTTAGCTACTGGATCTAATGTTGCAGAAAAATAGGCGCACGGCCTTTGTTTGTCGCCGAATTGTTGCGTCAATACTGATAATGCGCAACCTTCCCTTTCATGGACATAGAGTGTGAAAGGTTTACTGTAATCTGGAGTACCCAACACAGGAGCAGAACACAAGGCAATACGTAAATCTGTAAAACTCTTTTGACATTCATCAGTCCAAGGCAGAGGCTGGGGCGTATCTTTAAGTGTAAGTGCCAACAGAGGTTTAGCAAGTAGGGAAAAATGTGGAATCCACTGTCTACAGTAAGAGGTAATGCCTAAGAAAGCACGCACTTCTCTTTGTGTGGACGGTACAGGCATTCGTGCAATTGCATGAATACGTTCTGGAGTCAATCGCCTTCCCTCCTTCGACAAGAGATGACCTAAATAGGTAACTTCTTGTCGGCAATATTGTAACTTGGAGGACGATACTTTATGATGTAAATCAGACAAATGTCGTAAGAGTGATACAGTTGCTGTTCTACAGACATTTTCCGAATCAGCAGCGATCAACAAATCATCCACATATTGGATAAGAGTGGCACCTGAGGGCAAAGAAAAGGTGTCAAGCTGAGACTTTAAAGCTTGACTATATATGGAAGGACTTTCACAATAGCCCTGAGGTGCACGCTTAAACCGGAAGCTTCAGCCTCTGAGAGAGAAGCCGAAAAGATCCCTACTTTCTTCAGCAATAGGAATGCTAAAGAAAGCATTCTTAAGATCAATAACCGAGAACCAGACTGCCGAAGCAGTAATCATAGTAAGCAAAGCTGTTATATCTGGCAAAACAGGGAATTGAGGGACAACAATTTTGTTGACCTCTCGAAGATCAATTACAAAACGGTACACAGGTGGCTGAGAGGGATCAGTACGTTTAAGAATAGGCAAAACAGGACTATTGCAAACATTCCCTCTAGTCTCTTCAACCACACCCTTCTGAACCAAATCATGAACAATGGCCAACAAGGCTCTCTCACCATCACTGGATATTTTATATTGGGGAACACGTGGCATCTTCACATTGTCTTTAACAGTAATCACATATGGTGGAATTTGCAACAAGCCAACGTCATTTGGACCCACAGCCCAAAGTGTAGCCGGAAGTGAACGCAACTCGGGTGGTAGCTGTTCTTTAGATATGTACATTGGAGAAGTCAATTTATCACCCAAAGTGAGGTGCACCAGAGGGTGAACAATACAGGGTAGCATGTAAACGTTTCAATAAGTCCAAACCCAATAAATTCTCTCCGCATCCTGTCGTTAAAAGGAGTGGAGCTTCTAAATCGTATGGACCAATAGAAATGGGCAAAGGGCAAGAAATAGGATTTGAAACTGGGGCGCCAGAGAATCCCACAGAAACATTTGTTAAGCCAGACAAAGGTGCCCCAGGGAGTTTAGAATGCATTATGGAACTTCTCATAGCACCAGTATCCAAGAGTAATGGTTCTGTAACACCTAATGCCATAACATTAACATAAGGTCCTTCCTGATCTACTGGAACTGATACGACTCCCTTACTTTGCCTATGGCTGTCCTAGCTAGTATGAAAAGCAACATCCTCATTATCGAAACAATAGTCATCATTGTAGTATTGTGCAGATTGAGAATTCTGCTGATCAAAGTAATTTGTAGAATCCTGAGGGGGAGAGGGACGTCGTTCCTGAGTCGACGCACCACGACCCCCACCTCTGGATATGGATCGAGAATCACCACGACCCCGTGGCGCTAATGATCCACCATACCGCTGTAATAAAATTGGACAAGTATTCTTAAAATGACCATCTTCCTTACAGTAAGCACACTGATTAGGGCCCAATGGAACTCGCGGAACTGAGGGTACTGGCTTCTGTAACAACCTCTGAAACTGTGGGGGCTGTGGAAATTGGTGTTGAGCAGAACGAGGGGGATAAGCCTGTTGCAGAAGGACTTTTGTTTTTAAGTCTTTAGTCTTTTTCTCCGCTTTCTCCTTATCTTCCTTATCCCTATTCTCATAATATTGAGCAGTAGCCAATATCTGAGCAGTGGAAGAGACAGCCCAAGAACTCTCCGATTGTTTTAATTTATTCGATAATTCTGGAAGTAAATTAAAAACACATTTGTCTACGAACAATCGCTGTCCACCTTCAGTACTCATATCTTGCCCACTATGGTCGATGAAAGTCTCCTCGAACCGAGTAAAGAAGTCGGAGACACTTTCATCCGTCTTTTGCTTACACGCCGCTAACTTATCCCAGTTAACGCGCACCGCGGGCATCAAAGTTTTCATCAAATCTATTATTTTTCCAGGTAACTCCGTAATCAAGACATCCGGTTTGGCACCACCTACTTGTCCTGCATCTGCAGCTGTAATGGCAGCCCAATCACCACCTAAAGCTGCCGCATGATCCTGCCTACGAATCTTGGTCCATATTGCTTGTGGGACTATATTCCCCATAAGTAAGTCAATATCTGCCAAATTCATAATACAAGCGTCAACAGTCTGAGACAGCCCTTTATAATACCCAGCGGGATTCTTACGAGGGTCCGGTAAAGACTATTTAAGTGCCAATACTTCAGATCTCTTCCAAGGGTCATGTACCCATATACGCTGAAAGTGAGCAGGAACACCAAGGACATTACCTGCTGGTGCAACCGCATCTCTCCATGTTGGAGGGACTTCTCGCATTGGATATTGTGCCGTCTTACGACGAACCGCAGGATCAGGCTCAAGAGAACTTTGAGAGAAAAGGGTAGATCGAAAAGCAACAAGCTTCTGAACAGCATGCTCTACAGCAGGACCCACAATAAGTCCCTTATCAAATTGATCTGGTATTTCGAATAAGTCCTGAGGAGGTGAGTCTAAATCTACGTCTCCCCATTCTTTAATCAGAGTATTGCACATAACATCAAATACGTATCTCTGTGTGGGCGCGTTCCATTGAAGGAAAGTATCTAAAATATCACGTGTACTATACTGTACACGACTCGTGATCCATCTATAAGCAAGGGAATCTAATTTAGTTTGTTCTTCCAAATCCGGAAACTGACTACGGGATTGCCTCCTAGACGAGGCAGGAGAGAAGAAAAGAGGTCCGAGAAAAGGCGAAAAAAGACCTGAAACAGTGTCGACTAAACGCCGTCGAGCTGCAGGGGAATCTGACACTAAAACAGGGGACAACGTATTCTGTAAAATAGGCGAAGCATCTGTAGCAAATGAAACGACAGATGGAGAAGGCTGAGGCACAGGAGATTGGGGTACAGATGTCGCTGGCAAAGGGGGCGGAGGCGGAATCACAGGGGTAGGCAACCGTGCAGGAATTATAGCAGCTGGATTAACAGCAGGTTGCAATGGCGGTGCATTAGCACCTAACTCATAAGGCGGAGGTAATGTCAACAAATGGGACATAAAAGAATCATCATCAGGACTTTTACTCTTTGATACGGTAGGTAATACAGGATAGCATCTATCTATTGCCATACGATGTTGTCTTTCTGACACCTCAATCACCTGATCAGCTTCGTCATTTTTAAATTGTTGGGCAGCCTGTAGAATCGACATACTCTGATCTTTCTTATCTTTCTTCATTTGCTTAATTTCTTTCTGTTTGGCTTCCTTGCGCCATAGGCGAAAGGAGTCAAACATTGCCGGCCGGGCTTTTCTCTTTAATAAAATTGTTTCCAAATTATCTATTATATCTGGCTCAAAGGACCCATTTTGTGGCCACTGTAAAACACCGTCTTTCTTAGTGTTTCGGATCCATGTTTCGTTAAAAACAATAGGACCCAGACCGTGCTTTGAGTAAAGTTCGTAAGTAGGAGTTCCAACTGGAGGAATCGGACAAGAATCCTCTAGTCGGGAATCCCTAGAACAACCAAAACAACAAAAGTTCTTAAACTTACTAAATCCAGGCATTTCGTAACGAACTGGACTTCCTTACAAATATCAAGGGATTTTCGGACAATAGAGTCACAGCACAAACGTACTTACCCCTTGGCTTCGGTTAGCGCGCTAATCGAATAACAAAATACAAAAACAAAGAGAGTGGGCGCTACCCAAAAATACTTAACTAAATGCTTTTCTCACGCCAACAGATGTCCGTCTATCGTCTCGCGATACCAATCATCACAAAAGGGCCAAGGCAGGGCGACAGTCAGGGCAGCACTCGTCAGCAGCCGTCGGGAAGGAGTAGCCACGCTTCAAAAGACCTTCGGTCCACTTCGACATGCAGGGGTCGCTCACGTGGTTCGCGAAATCCTCCGGAATTTTCTTGCGAAGCTCCTCACGACTCTCGGGCAAAACTACTACCGCTGAAGTCTCCCACACGTTGGGCCGCCAATTGGAGAACCCAGCCTTTTCGGCCAGGCGGCGCAGGGCACGCCTAAGATCTCCGAGTTCACCTGCCTCGACCGACAGAGACACGGGCCACTCTGTTAGGCGTAGAAAAGTAGTTTTATTAGCTGCAGCTAAGTACAGTTATCTAAGAAGTACCACACAGGTAGGTTCTCAAGAGACTGCCATTTCAATCCGTGGCGCACAGTCTATTATACCACACAAGTTTACAATGACAACTCCCAATATACACAAAACTGACAAATAGGAATAGTTCGAAAACAAGCTATCGGATGTCTAAAACACACCCTCCTTTCAGACCCTGTGTGCTCTCCTCCCATCAGGTTAATCAACACTAGTGCCCGTAATTCAATTTGCAGGTGGCAAAACATGTGTAGAATGCTTCAAAAGAAGGGCTATGTAACAAGAGAACACACGAAGAGAATAGTGAAGGCCAGTTAAATAAGATAAGGTAGAGAAGAATGGTGGGACCCAAACAGTGGAGTAAGTCATGGATTAATCAGTCTAGACTCGGCCAGACCCTGACATCAGTATCGCATACAAGGACGAAGTTTGTCCTTTAGTGAAAAAAAACATGGAGTAGCTGAAAACGGCAGAAAGACCATTTTACCGTGTTAGCCGTGCTGCCTGAGTGAGGCAACATAAAATGGCGACTAAACACGAAATGGCGGCTATAGCGAAGTGAAGCCGAAAACTACGTAACCTCAGGTCCCACGTCTCTCGTGTGTGCTACAGGTCTCAGCTGTGCTGGGAGCGCAGGTCAGCATCAGAGATATCTGGAAGTCCGTATCCTGTGTCACTGATTCTGCGGGATCCGGCGGGAGCCTCGAAAATGCAGAGCGACAAAGATGCTTTTGTTGCCTGTTTGAACAGGGTGTTCAGTCCTTGACCACAAGGAAGATTTCTTCTGTCTTCCAGTCGGTGTGGAATGTTGAATGTCCAAGATATATGTTACAGAGTATCGTCCAGCTTAATCTAAAGTCCTAGGGACTGGGATCTGATTCTTATAGCAAGTTTAGGGGTTGGACTAACTCTAGGGTCCCACCTAAGAGAGGACCTGGGAAGGGGGTGGTTACACCCCTTCCCCTTTGTCCAGTTTCGAGCCAGAGCTGGGGCTGAGTGCCCCAGCAACTGGTTTGCACTGGGAAATGCATGAAGCACCTTGTTTGCCCCAGGCAGTGTCTGAAAAGCATTCACTGAATGCAACACCCTGCCCCAATACACTAAAGCCTGTCTGTGGAGGTGCTCGCACCTCCCTGGACAGGAAACCTATTGTCCAGGCGTCCCCTGCCGGAGTTTCGTCCAGCAGCAGGAGGGCAGACTCGTGTTTGTGGCAGCAGCATCCATTTTGTGATGCTGAGGCTTTGTTTAACTTTAACCGGGTTCACCAGTAGCTACATGTCTTCTCCCTCTAGAAGGGTGGACCACCCAAGATCACGAGAGCTAGATGGCGATCTGACACGGATCGCAGTGCACACACAAAGGGCTCCTGACCAGATATGCAGAGAGAGCTCTGACTACACTACCAAGATGATTGGATGATCGAGGGATCAAGTGCCTGAGCGATCGCGAAAAGCAACACGGGTCACGCAATCAGTATATTGTATTCATATATCAGCTGGGCTGTGCTAAAGATTATTTTATAAACCCCGCTCACGTTCTCATTCAAACCTGATTGCCGTACTCACCACACTGGGTCTGCAGAGGTCATCGAGGCGGGATTTCAAGCCACGACGGAGATGGCACCAAAGATCGCCGCTGATCCTCTATCGGCTGCTTCTCGAGCGAGGGCCGCAAGGCAGGCCCAGCGAAAAGCGGCAGAACTCCGGGGGGCGAGAGACTTTCAACATTATTGGAAAAGACTGGGAAACCTGCACGGGCTGAGAAAGCTGACTCGGCGCCTGCCACACTGGATTCCCCCAAGCCAGGAGCCGTAACCCGGAAAAACGACTCGAAGAAAGACGCTCCTGGGACGACCATAGTAGACCTCATGCGCAGAGGCTCCGGTATGCTTCCGGGGCAAGAGAGGAAGCATCAGGCTCCGCTCTCCGACAGTTCGAACAGCCTCACAACCGCCCCAGTAACACCAACGACGCTAGCTGGCCACAAAACTACAGAAGAACGCATTGAGAGCGCAGGAGACACCGCCGGTGCAACAAGCTCTTCAATCGCATTACGAGAACCAGATACTCCCGAGGTGAGCATTGATACTATTCTCAGAATAACTAGTAACAGTGTTGCAATTTATGATATTGAAGTACCGCCTACAGCAGAAGAAGAAACTGTTTCGAGTGCTAATGCGTGTGGCAGGGGAGGCATGATTGACGATCTAACAACTCAGCATGGGGATCACAGACTGGTGAGATTGACACTGGCAAGCAGCCAGATCCTACAACTATTAACTTGAATAAAATAACCAACACTGGCAATTTGATAAATGCATCTAATGCTGGGGATGTTGCAATTACAAATGACTCTGATAAAACTTGCCCTGTATATGTTGACCCTGAGAAAGAAGCAAGCGACTTTTTTTCCTTTTCTGATGAGGCAGAATTGGAAGCTGAATGGGCTGACACCTCCGCTTCATATTTAACTGATGAATCTGATAGTATTAGCGACGGCGCAGTGGAACCCCTTACTGTTAAACCCAAGCAGAAAACAGCTAACAAGCGGGGTAAAAAATCTCATGGTGCAGGCCTTGACTGGGACCCAAACGAGAATGAACAGTAGTTCTAGTAGAAAGGAGTGCTAAAGGCAAAGCATCAGGCCAAGAGAGGCCCGAATCTTTGCTAACTTAAGTTTGAGAGTGCCATTATAACACTCTACCAGACCTGCTGACTGAGGATGGTTTGCCGCATGGAATTTCTGTCTAATGCCTAGACCCACACACACCTTTTGCATAATTTGACCTACAAATTCACTTCCATTTTCACTCCAGACAATGCGCGGCAAACCAAACCTCGGGAAGAATTCTTTCAAAAGTATTTTTGCAGTGGACAGGGCAGTGTTGTCCTTTAGTGGGTAGGCCTCTATCCATCTGGAAAAGGCACAAACCACCACCAGGACGTACTTGAGATTATTAAAGCGTTCCATATGGATGTAGTCTATTTGCAGTACCTCGAATGGGTACGTAGGGGGTGCAAAATGACCTGCTGGAGTTGGAGTTCCCTTTCCTGGATTGTGCATCAAACAAACAATGCAATGTTTCACCACATTTTCTGCACATTTAGGGATACCATCATTCTGCCATACTGGAGCTAAAAGCTTACATATACCCCATGCATTAATATGGGCTGGTCCATGGGCCATAGTAACTACAGGCAGTACATACGCATCTGGTAACAACCATCGTTGATGTTCTGACAATTCCGTCCAACATCCCGTACTATCCAACATTCCCGTACTTTCTCTCCACGTACTTAATTCATTCTCAGTGGCCTCCTTCTGGATCGCTTTCACACTTTCCACTGTGTCTTCACACATACCAGCTTCTGCAACCCATCTAGCTGGACCCGCAACATACATGCGACTTTCAACATTCCTCGCTGTCTCCTTCGCTATTTCATCTGCAAATGCATTTCCTCGACCCACGTCATCAGTAATCTTTTTGTGTGCGCTGCACTTCACAATCGCTATTTGAGTAGGAAGGGCAAGTGATTCAAGAAGGTCAGTTATCAACTGACCATGCTGTATCTTGGTGCCGTGGGAGGTAAAGAATCCTCTTTCCCTCCACAAACGACCAAAACTATGGGCGACGCCAAATGCATACTGGCTGTCAGTATAGACAGTCACTCTTTTCCCTTTCGCCAACACACATGCTCTTGTCAACGCAATCAATTCTGCAGCTTGCGCGGAGTTATGCGGAATGCGTGCAGTTTCTACCACTGTGTACAAAGTCGTTACTGCATAAGCAGCTGTGGTTTCGCCATTAGGAAGCTTGAAACAAGACCCATCTACCCATAGGATCCCATCCGGATCCACAAGTGGTGTATCCTTAAGGTCTATTCGACCCTTCGTTTCTTCTTCAGTGCGAAGAAAACAATCATGCTGATCTTGTACATGGTTCGCATCCAAAGTAGGCAACAATGTTGCTGGATTCAGAACATTACATCTTTTTATGTGTATGTGACTAGCTAGAAGTGTCAACTTATATCCAGACAAGCGAGCACTCGTTAAGTGCTGAGTTTTCGTCCTGTTAAGAAGAGTATCTACTGAATGTGGCACCATAACATTAAGAGTATGATCTAGCACTAGTCCAGCAGATTGTCGAATAGAAATTGCCGCTGCTGCTGTTGCTCTAAGGCAACTAGGTAATGCCTTAGCTACTGGATCTAATGTTGCAGAAAAATAGGCACACGGCCTTTGTTTGTCGCCGAATTGTTGCGTCAATACTGATAATGCGCAACCTTCCCTTTCATGGACATAGAGTGTGAAAGGTTTACTGTAATCTGGAGTACCCAACACAGGAGCAGAACACAAGGCAATACGTAAATCTGTAAAACTCTTTTGACATTCATCAGTCCAAGGCAGAGGCTGGGGCGTATCTTTAAGTGTAAGTGCCAACAGAGGTTTAGCAAGTAGGGAAAAATTTGGAATCCACTGTCTACAGTAAGAGGTAATGCCTAAGAAAGCACGTACTTCTCTTTGTGTGGACGGTACAGGCATTCGTGCAATTGCATGAATACATTCTGGAGTCAATCGCCTTCCCTCCTTCGACAAGAGATGACCTAAATAGGTAACTTCTTGTCGGGAATTTTGTAACTTGGAAGACGATACTTTATGATGTAAATCAGACAAATGTCGTAAGAGTGACACAGTTGCTGTTCTACAGACATTTTCCGAATCAGCAGCGATCAACAAATCGTCCACATATTGGATAAGAGTGGTCCCTGAGGGCAAAGAAAAGGTGTCAAGCTGAGACTTTAAAGCTTGACTATATATGGAAGGACTTTCACAATAGCCCTGAGGTGCACGCTTAAACCGGAAGCTTCGGCCTCCGAGAGAGAAGCCGAAAAGATCCCTACTTTCTTCAGCAATAGGAATGCTAAAGAAAGCATTCTTAAGATCAATAACCGAGAACCAGACTGCCGAAGCAGGAATCATAGTAAGCCAAGCTGTTATATCTGGCAAAACAGGGAATTGAGGGACAACAATTTTGTTGACCTCTCGAAGATCAATTACAAAACGGTACACAGGTGGCTGAGAGGGATCAGTACGTTTAAGAATAGGCAAAACAGGACTATTGCAAACATTCCCTCTAGTCTCTTCAACCACACCCTTCTGAACCAAATCATGAACAATGGCCAACAATGCTCTCTCACCATCACTGGATATTTTATATTGGGGAACACGTGGCATCTTAACATTGTCTTTAACAGTAATCACATATGGTGGAATTTGCAACAAGCCAACGTCATTTGGACCCACAGCCCAAAGTGTAGCCGGAAGTGAACGCAACTCGGGTGGTAGCTGTTCTTTAGATACGTACATTGGAGAAGTCAATTTATCACCCAAAGTGAGGTGCACCAGAGGGTGAACAATACAGGGTAGCATGTAAACGTTTCAATAAGTCCAAACCCAATAAATTCTCTCCGCATCCTGTCGTTAAAAGGAGTGGAGCTTCCAAATCGTATGGACCAATAGAAATGGGCAAAAGGCAAGAAATAGGATTTGAAACTGGGGCGCCAGAGAATCCCACAGAAACATTTGTTAAGCCAGACAAAGGTGCCCCAGGGAGTTTAGAATGCATTATGGAACTTCTCATAGCACCAGTATCCAAGAGAAATGGTTCTGTAACACCTAATGCCATAACATTAACATAAGGTCCTTCCTGATCTACTGGAACTGATACGACTCCCTTACTTTGCCTATGGCTGTCCTAGCTAGTATGAAAAGCAACATCCTCATTATCGAAACAATAGTCATCATTGTAGTATTGTGCAGATTGAGAATTCTGCTGATCAAAGTAATTTGTAGAATCCTGAGGGGGAGAGGGACGTCGTTCCTGAGTCGACGCACCACGACCCCCACCTCTGGATATGGATCGAGAATCACCACAACCCCGTGGCGCTAATGATCCACCATACCGCTGTAATAAAATTGGACAAGTATTCTTAAAATGACCATCTTCCTTACAGTAAGCACACTGATTAGGGCCCAATGGAACTCGCGGAACTGAGGGTACTGGCTTCTGTAACAACCTCTGAAACTGTGGGGGCTGTGGAAATTGGTGTTGAGCAGAACGAGGGGGACAAGCCTGTTGCAGAAGGACTTTTGTTTTTAAGTCTTTAGTCTTTTTCTCCGCTTTCTCCTTATCTTCCTTATCCCTATTCTCATAATATTGAGCAGTAGCCAATATCTGAGCAGTGGAAGAGACAGCCCAAGAACTCTCCGATTGTTTTAATTTATTCGATAATTCTGGAAGTAAATTAAAAACACATTTGTCTACGAACAATCGCTGTCCACCTTCAGGACTCATATCTTGCCCACTATGGTCGATGAAAGTCTCCTCGAACCAAGTAAAGAAGTCGGAGACACTTTCATCCGTCTTTTGCTTACACGCCTCTAACTTATCCCAGTTAACGCGCACCGCGGGCATCAAAGTTTTCATCAAATCTATTATTTTTCCAGGTAATTCCGTAATCAAGACATCCGGTTTGGCACCACCTACTTGTCCTGCATCTGCAGCTGTAATGGCAGCCCAATCACCACCTAAAGCTGCCGCATGATCCTGCCTACGAATCTTGGTCCATATTGCTTGTGGGACTATATTCCCCATAAGTAAGTCAATATCTGCCAAATTCATAATACAAGCGTCAACAGTCTGAGACAGCCCTTTATAATACCCAGCGGGATTCTTACGAGCGTCCGGTAAAGACTGTTTAAGTGCCAATACTTCAGATCTCTTCCAAGGGTCATGTACCCATATACGCTGAAAGTGAGCAGGAACACCAGGGACATTACCTGCTGGTGCAACCGCATCTCTCCATGTTGGAGGGACTTCTCGCATTGGATATTGTGCCGTCTTACGACGAACCGCAGGATCAGGCTCAAGAGAACTTTGAGAGAAAAGGGTAGATCGAAAAGCAACAAGCTTCTGAACAGCATGCTCTACAGCAGGACCCACAATAAGTCCCTTATCAAATTGATCCTGTATTTCGAATAAGTCCTCAGGAGGTGAGTCTAAATCTACGTCTCCCCATTCTTTAATCAGAGTATTGCACATAACATCAAATACGTATCTCTGTGTGGGAGCTTACCATTGAAGGAAAGTATCTAAAATATCATGTGTACTATACTGTACACGACTCGTGATCCAACTATAAGCAAGGGAATCTAATTTAGTTTGTTCTTCCAAATCCGGAAACTGACTATGGGATTGCCTCCTAGACGAGGCAGGAGAGAAGAAAAGAGGTCCAAGAAAAGGCGACAAAAGACCTGAAACAGTGTCGACTAAATGCCGTCGAGCTGCAGGGGAATCTGACACTAAAACAGGGGACAACGTATTCTGTAAAATAGGCGAAGCATCTGTAGCAAAGGAAACGACAGATGGAGAAGGCTGAGGCACAGGAGATTGGGGTACAGATGTCGCTGGCAAAGGGGGCGGAGGCGGAATCACAGGGGTAGGCAACCGTGCAGGAATTATAGCAGCTGGATTAACAGCAGGTTGCAATGGCGGTGCATTAGCACCTAACACATAAGGCGGAGGTAATGTCAACAAATGGGACATAAAAGAATCATCATCAGGACTTTTACTCTTTGATACGGTAGGTAATACAGGATAGCATCTATCTATTGCCATACGATGTTGTCTTTCTGACACCTCAATCACCTGATCAGCTTCGTCATTTTTAAATTGTTGGGCAGCCTGTAGAATCGACATACTCTGATCTTTCTTATCTTTCTTCATTTGCTTAATTTCTTTCTGTTTGGCTTCCTTGCGCCATAGGCGAAAGGAGTCAAACATTGCCGGCCGGGCTTTTCTCTTAAATAAAATGTATCCAAATTATCTATTATATCTGGCTCAAAGGCCCCTTTTTGTGGCCACTGTAAAACACCGTCTTTCTTAGTGTTTCGGATCCATGTTTCGTTAAAAACAATAGGACCCAGACCGTGCTTTGAGTAAAGTTCGTACGTAGGAGTTCCAACTGGAGGAATCGGACAAGAATCCTCTAGTCGGGAATCCCTAGAACAACCAAAACAACAAAAGTTCTTAAACTTACTAAATCCAGGCATTTCGTAACGAACTGGACTTCCTTACAAATATCAAGGGATTTTCGGACAATAGAGTCACAGCACAAACGTACTTACCCCTTGGCTTCGGTTAGCGCGCTAATCGAATAACAAAATACAAAAACAAAGAGAGTGGGCGCTACCCAAAAATACTTAACTAAATGCTTTTCTCACGCCAACAGATGTCCGTCTATCGTCTCGCGATACCAATCATCACAAAAGGGCCAAGGCAGGGCGACAGTCAGGGCAGCACTCGTCAGCAGCCGTCGGGAAGGAGTAGCCACGCTTCAAAAGACCTTCGGTCCACTTCAACATGCAGGGGTCGCTCACGTGGTTCGGGAAATCCTCCGGAATTTTCTTGCGAAGCTCCTCACGACTCTCGGGCAAAACTACTACCGCTGAAGTCTCCCACACGTTGGGCCGCCAATTGGAGAACCCAGCCTTATGGGCCAGGCGGCGCAGGGCACGCCTAAGATCTCCGAGTTCACCTGCCTCGACCGACAGAGACACGGGACACTCTGTTAGGCGTAGAAAAGTAGTTTTATTAGCTGCAGCTAAGTACAGTTATCTAAGAAGTACCACACAGGTAGGTTCTCAAGAGACTGCCATTTCAATCCGTGGCGCACAGTCTATTATACCACACAAGTTTACAATGACAACTCCCAATATACACAAAACTGACAAATAGGAATAGTTCGAAAACAAGCTATCGGATGTCTAAACACACCCTTCTTTCAGACCCTGTGTGCTCTCCTCCCATCAGGTTAATCAACACTAGTGCCCGTAATTCAATTTGCAGGTGGCAAAACATGTGTAGAATGCTTCAAAAGAAGGGCTATGTAACAAGAGAAAACACAAAGAGAATAGTGAAGGCCAGTTAAATAAGTTAAGGTAGAGAAGAATGGTGGGACCCAAACAGTGGAGTAAGTCATGGATTAATCAGTCTAGACATGGCTTTGCGAACTCGGCCAGACCCTGACATCAGTATCGCATACAAGGACGAAGTTTGTCCTTTAGTGAAAAAAAACATGGAGCAGCTGAAAACGGCAGAAAGACCATTTTACCGTGTTAGCCGTGCTGCCTGAGTGAGGCAACATAAAATGGCGACTAAACACGAAATGGCGGCTATAGCGAAGTGAAGCCGAAAACTACGTAACCTCAGGTCCCACGTCTCTCGTGTGTGCTACAGGTCTCAGCTGTGCTGGGAGCGCAGGTCAGCGTCAGAGATATCTGGAAGTCCGTATCCTGTGTCACTGATTCTGCGGGATCCGGCGGGAGCCTCGAAAATGCAGAGCGACAAAGATGCTTTTGTTGCCTGTTTGAACAGGGTGTTCAGTCCTTGACCACAAGGAAGATTTCTTCTGTCTTGCAGTCGGTGTGGAATGTTGAATGTCCAGGATATATGTTACAGAGTATCGTCCAGCTTAATCTAAAGTCCTAGGGACTGGGATCCGATTCTTATAGCAAGTTTAGGGGTTGGACTAACTCTAGGGTCCCACCTATGAGAGGACCTGGGAAGGGGGTGGTTACACCCCTTCCCCTTTGTCCAGTTTCGAGCCAGAGCTGGGGCTGAGTGCCCCAGCAACTGGTTTGCACTGGGATATGCATGAAGCACCTTGTTTGCCCCAGGCAGTGTCTGAAAAGCATTCACTGAATGCAACACCCTGCCCCAATACACTAAAGCCTGTCTGTGGAGGTGCTCGCACCTCCCTGGACAGGAAACCTATTGTCCAGACGTCCCCTGCCGGAGTTTCGTCCAGCAGCAGGAGGGCAGACTCGTGTCTGTGGCAGCAGCATCCATTTTGTGATGCTGAGGCTGTGTTTAACTTTAACCGGGTTCACCAGTAGCTACATGTCTCCTCCCTCTAGAAGGGTGGACCACCCAAGATCACGAGAGCTAGATGGCGATCTGACACGGATCGCAGTGCACACACAAAGGGCTCCTGACCAGATATGCAGAGAGAGCTCTGACTACGCTACCAAGATGATTGGATGATCGAGGGATCAAGTGCCTGAGCCTGAGCGATCGCGAAAAGCAACACGGGTCACGCAATCAGTATATTGTATTCATATATCAGCTGGGCTGTGCTAAAGATTATTTTAAAAACCCCGCTCACGTTCTCATTCAAACCTGATTGCCGTACTCACCACACTGGGTCTGCAGAGGTCATCGAGGTGGGATTTCAAGCCACGACGGAGATGGCACCAAAGATCGCCGCGGCTCCTCTATCGGCTGCTTCTCGAGCGAGGGCCGCAAGGCAGGCCCAGCGAAAAGCGGCAGAACTCCGGGGGGCGAGAGACTTTCAACATTATTGGAAAAGACTGGGAAACCTGCACGGGCTGAGAAAGCTGACTCGGCGCCTCCCACACTGGATTTCCCCAGGCCAGGAGCCGTAACCCGGAAAAACGACTCGAAGAAGGACGCTCCTGGGACGACCATAGTAGACCTCATGGGCAGAGGCTCCGGTATGCTTCCGGGGCAAGAGAGGAAGCATCAGGCTCCGCTCTCCGACAGTTCGAACAGCCTCACAACCGCCCCAGTAACACCAACGACGCTAGCTGGCCACAAAACTACAGAAGAACGCATTGAGAGCGCAGGAGACACCGCCGGTGCAACAAGCTCTTCAATCGCATTACGAGAACCAGATACTCCCGAGGTGAGCATTGATACTATTCTCAGAATAACTAGTAACATTGTTGCAATTTATGATATTGAAGTACCGCCTACAGCAGAAGAAGAAACTGTTTCGAGTGCTAATGCGTGTGGCAGGGGAGGCATGATTGACGATCTAACAACTCAGCAGGGGGATCACAGACTGGTGAGATTGACACTGGCAAGCAGCCAGATCCTACAACTATTAACTTGAATAAAATAACCAACACTGGCAATTTGATAAATGCATCTAATGCTGGGGATGTTGCAATTACAAATGACTCTGATAAAACTTGCCCTGTATATGTTGACCCTGAGAAAGAAGCAAGCGACTTTTTTTCCTTTTCTGATGAGGCAGAATTGGAAGCTGAATGGGCTGACACCTCCGCTTCATATTTAACGGATGAATCTGATAGTATTAGCGACGGCGCAGTGGAACCCCTTACTGTTAAACCCAAGCAGAAAACAGCTAACAAGCGGGGTAAAAAATCTCATGGTGCAGGCCTTGACTGGGACCATACCCATACGGAACAACTAACCTCACCCCGGCCCTCTGGCAGATCTTTCCTCGCAATCAGCCCAGCATTCCTTGGCAACTCCTGCCCCACCATCTATTGACGCAGTCTTACAAGCGATAGCTGCACATCGCGAAGAGACCTCGCAAGATGGGCGTAGGGCACAAGCAGCACTTCGCAAAGTCCAAGGAGTACTCCGGAACCTGGTAAAAACGTGTAGCTCTTTCGGGGACCGCTTGACTGAGGTGGAGGCCAGAACTCTTGCGAACGAGGCTGAAATTTCTACTAACCAAGAACGGGTTGAGACTCATGAAGTGGCACTAGCAGATGTCTGATGGAAACTGGAGGATTTTGAAAACCGCCAGCGCAGAAATAATTTGCGCGTCTTAGGGGTTCCTGAGACTGCCGAGGGGGAGGAAACCCGTACCTTTGTGATTAATATATTTCGTGACTCCCTGCCGAACTCTCCAGCTGGAACTGGGACGCTGAAGTCAAACGGGCCCACCATATGCCATTTACTTTAAAAAACCCTGCTAAACCTGGAGCGTACCCAAGGACTATTCTTGTCTACTTTGGCAATTTTTTGCTCAGACAGGCGATTTTTGAGAAAGCCAGACCCGAAGAAAAGTGTACCTCCAAAGGCATCTCATACTTCACACGCCCCGATTTGTGCCACACAACAGTGGAAAGAAGATGGAGGTTACGCCAACTCATAAAACCATTTCAGGACAAGAAGGCACTAGCTTATCTCAACAACCCAGCACGACTCAAGGTCATCTATGGGGGCAGACAAAGTTCTTTGTTTCTGAGATTATAGCAAAAGAATACCTTGACGGCTTAAAATAATGTAACTACCTGGGAAAATGTTGCTCTAATTACGAACGATAAGGCTTATACCTTAAGTAACCCTAAAAACACAAACAAAAAAAATAATTATATATTGTGTGTGAAAAAGTGCTTTTCTAAACCAAAGGTATGCATCATGAAGGAATGTATAACCATATTAATGCAATTCTATAGTATTGACCCTGTGTTGGGGTTGGGGGTTGGGGTTGGGGTAGGGGTGTTGTTTTGATTTAGGGTTTCCCTCGGGGGGGGTTCCTATTCTGACTCCCTCACACAGAGATGGCTGGATAGGCTCTTAGAGTGGTAGCTTTCATTATTGTTTATTGTATTAATTATATGAATAGGCTCTCTTATATTTTATTTTATTTTTTCTTTTTCACACGTTGGTCAGGACCCAACAGCGTGTTGCACCTTCATCACTTCTAGACTCCAACGGAGTCTTTTTGCCTCAAGTCGGGAGCAAGGGGAGAGGGAGTGGGTGGGGAGAGTGAGAGGGGGGGTGGGCAGGGAAATAAAACACTGAAAACGCAAGAAACTCCATACTTAAAAAAAGGAAATGAGACAATTTTTTATCTGAATAACCACAACAATACATCTCTAATAGCATGTACAACATTAATGAGCACAGTATTTCAATTCAATGAAACTAACATACATATTGGCCGTAAGATGGGATCAAATTACTCAGTGTCATGGGGAGGCTAAACATTTGTAGTTGGAACGTTGCAGGGTTACATGACAGAGACAAGCGGGGACGGTTGAGCGAGATAATCAATCGAAATTCTTTTGACATTATATGTCTTCAAGAAACCCACCTGCCTTGGGAGAAGAGAAATGTATTAAAAATTCAGGGGTACAATGTTATAGCAGCCACAACTCAAACAACAAATACCCGTGGTGTAGCCATACTTGCCAAAAACTACATAGGAAAACCCTTACGCCAAGCCACAGACCAGCAGGGTAGATGGGTTATAGTTGAGGTCGCTCTAGGACTAACCTTGTGTTCATTATATGGTTCAAACCTAGACGATTCCTCGCTATTCGAGACCTTAGAACCGGAGCTGGCCCAGTGGTCAGGACCACTTATATTTACTGGAGACTTTAATATCGCACTTAGCTCCACTTTTAATGATTTAAACAAACATAAGTATATCGGTCGAAAACCTAGGTGTCGATTCCGATCCGGTAAAATGCGCTCCGAATGGTCGTACGGAGAGTTTTTTCCCCGTACGAATCGTATCCGTAGACGTCCCGTACGTACGATGAAGTACGATCCGTACTAGGTGCCGAACTCCGTACGAGTCGTACAGGACTCCGTACGACTCAAATCTCCATACGAATCTCACTCGGAACCCGCTGTACGCGACATCGCGGCACGTTTTTACGACCCAGCAAGTACGATTCGTGTCGGGTACGCGCCGTACGACCCTTTTCCTACGGGAGCCGAAAACAGTCGTAAATGCAGA
This sequence comes from Lissotriton helveticus, assembly GCF_964261635.1. Classification (NCBI taxonomy): domain Eukaryota; kingdom Metazoa; phylum Chordata; class Amphibia; order Caudata; family Salamandridae; genus Lissotriton; species Lissotriton helveticus. The sequence goes on along the minus strand of NC_136059.1, from coordinate 1,401,777,309 downwards.
GTTCGCGCCGAAACAGGTACGGAACGCCCCCCCCCCCCGGGTACGGCACGTACCCCCCATGATCGCAGGGGTACGCGGCGTACCCCTGTGGTCATGCGGGGTACGTGCCTTACACCCAGCGTACATGGGGTACGCACCGTACCCCATGTACAGTGGGTGTACGGCACATACCCCATGTACGCTGGGTGTACGGCACGTACCCCGCATGACCACAGGGGTACGCCGCGTACCCCTGCGATCATGGGGGGTACGCGCCGTATGGTGTGTAGGTGATCGTGCGCTTTTCCGTACGAATCGACGTGTACCGTACGAATCGCGTACGGGTCGGCCGATCGGGATCGGAATCGTCCGGTCGTACGGCGTCTGTACGAGTCGTACGGAAACGGCTCCGGATACGATTCGTACGCCGGATTATTTTACCAGATCGGAATCGACCCCCTAGAGTATTCAAGGCAATTAGCTCACTCACTATTTGCCATAGCCTAGTGGATATTTGGGCCCTTAAACATCAAAGAGATCCAGGTTATACATTCTTTACACACCCCCATAATAAATATACCAGAATCGATTATATATTTACAACATGAGACATCTCTGGTCAAGCAACTATTGTTAAACACCCTAAGCTAATCTCGGACCATAACGCCCTCGCTCTTACCATTGACATAAACTGCCCTGCTAGAAAGCAATTCACTTGGACATTTGACAGAAAATTGTTGGTCAATAGGGAATATATTAATTATATCAGGAATTGGCCTCAGGATTTCTTTGAGACCAAAACGTTGTATGGGACTGCTTTAAAGCCGATCTTAGGGGGGAAACGCTCGGCTATGTAGCCAGAACTAAAAAACGACATACCTCTGATTATATAAGGAAAGTTTGGGAATTAGCTAGACTAGAAGCAGAACACACAACACTAATAGCACAAAGTGCAGATGCGGCAAATATATTGCGTCAAATATTAATACTCAAAACCGATTTAAATAAGGGGCTGACCCAGAAATCTGCTGAAATGTTTAGAGCCCATCAAAGAAACTTATATGAAAATGGAGAAAGGGTGGGCAAACAACTGGCCCTACGCACGAGACAGATGGCCTCCTGTAATACAATCTCCTCTATTAAAATAAACGACCAGGTGCACACACAAACAGAGGTTATTGTGGAGGTATTTCAACACTATTATCAAGAATTATATCTAAATGATATCTCTGCCAATTGCGAAGAGACAAAGAAATTTTTAAACGACTTTGTACCTGGCAAAGATAAAAGTCTTTGCATTACCACTAAGGACGATCTAGAGAAAGAAATCTCACCTGCTGAGATTGAACTGGCTCTTGCAGAATTAGCCTCGGGTAAAGCCGTCGGCCCAGACAAGATCCCGCTGGAACTATTCAAAATCCTTGGTAAAACTATACTGCCACTCTTATTTATTTTACTTATATTATTTTCAGATTTATTCCTCGGGATTCAGTGGAATGGTATTACACCCGTATCTTGGAAAAAGACAAACATTATTATCTTTCCCAAGAAAGGTAAACCCACTGACTCCTCATCATCGTACCACCCAATCTCACTCATAAATTTGGACTGTAAACTTTACGCAAAAATCATGGCCACCCGGCTCAGGGGGGTCATTGCACATCTGGTCAGCCCGTGGCAACATGGCTTTATTCCGGGGAAAGGCACCACGGATCACACCCGTAGAGCTATTCAATTATTCAACATCATGTCCGTGACGGGTGACCGGATGCCGATGATCCTCCTAGATGCCGAGAAGGCATTTGACCGAGTATCCTGGGAATTCATGCGGGCTATTTTAGAACACTATAACTTTGGGCCTAGATTCATTAAATCAATCAAAGCAATGTATATCGGCCCGAAGGCTAAACTGCAAATTATGGGATGCAAATCAAGTACTCTCAACATATCAAGAGGAACCAGGCAGAGCTGCCCGTGCTCCCCAATCTTGTTCGCCCTCTATATTAATCCTTTGATGTTAAAGCTCTTAGACACTACCAGAATGAAACCAACTGTGACAGGAATATATGAAACTAAAGTCTATGCGGATGATGTCGCAATTCTAACAACTGATCCTGTTGAAGCCATTACAGAGATTGAGGCGGTCACGCATTTGTTTGGGTCCCACTCCAGATATTCCCTTAACAAAGGAAAAACGGTTATAATATGTACTGATAACGTATACTGTATTGACACCAGGAGAACCAAAAAAGCCACGTATTTAGGGGTCTCTATAACCTCTGAGGTTCAAAATATTACGAAAATCAACTATGAACCCCTAATAAGTACAATCAAACAGGATTTGACTAGAGTAAACATTCTTCATCTCTCTATCATAGGGAGGGGGAACTACGTTAAAATTAATGTTCTTCCCAAGGTACTTTATTTATTCCTTGCCATCCCTTTGTTAGTCGAAGAAAACCTTATTAAAGCCCTTGAGTCTCAGATCTCCAAATTTGTTTGGCAATGTGGTAAGATAAGAAGATCTCTCAAATACTTATCCTTACCACACAACAGAGGTGGGCTGGCAATTCCACACATATTGCTTTACTTTTGGGCAGCCTTCCTGCAACAATTTGCACCACTGATTAACTCTTCACAGAACATAGATGAGCCTGGTATACCCTCAATATATGAGTTAGCCCTTGGTAAGAAAGCTAAAGGACTCCTCCTTAGACAATTGGAACCCAGCTATTTTAAAAAAGTTAAATTCAAAATTATTATTAGTGCATGGAAAGTCTGGTTAAAAACTGTAAAGTTTATGCAAATCCCTAAATTCTGCCGCTATACTCCACTTTGGCACTCATCACTGGTTCCTCAGAGTGCTAATGATATGATTTCAGCCAAATGGGAAAGACAGGGAATTATTACCCTATTTGACTTTTTAGGCAAAGAGATGAATGCAAGTTTCACTAGCCTTCAAAATCAGTTCAATATACCCGTCACTGACTATTTTAAATTCCTTCAAATAAGATCTATTGTTAACTCTAAAGTAGCTAGCATTAGTTAGGATAGAATACCGTTTATCAAAAGTGTCATCAGGCCCTCCACCAGAATTGGTACAATTTATACCTCCCTCCTCGAAAAATTACCAGATGATACAGAACGCACCGAAATATTATGGGCAGATAAACTTGATAACCCAGATGTTGACGTTGATAAGATTCTAGCATTGACCTCACAACTGTTACTCTCTACTAACTTAAAAGCCCAACTCTACAAAACAATTTACAATCTATACTATACACCAGCAAAACTGTACGCATGGGGGAAAAGTCCAAATGATCAGTGTCCTAGGTGTAACATTGGCCCAGCCACGCTACTACATGTGTTCTATGAGTGCGACAAGCTTGCAATATTTAAGAAAATGGTATGGGAATTTTGGGTGGAGGTCTGAGTCCCCCACAATTTACATGTTGGGGCATAATAGCTCGTTAAAATTAAACTCAAATGAGAAAGCAATTCTCTTTATTGGAACGGCTATATACAGAATTATACTTGCCGCACGATGGAAAGATCCCGACCCACCTAGCTTTCCAATGTGGCTAGCCCGGTTCTTGGCCGTTTACAATCATGAGATAGCAATTTACGCTACTAGGGGTATGAAGTCTAAAAGGCGAGGCAACAAGATCTGGTCCCCCTTTTCAGCATGGAGCACTGCAATAATGCCAAGTTAAGTGTCTAAAACTCTATGAATCATATTGCTTTATGGCTGAAAATATATGCTCAATTCTGTCTCTTTTTCATCTTTTATTATTATAATTTTCTTACTCTCTTTACTTTTGCATCCCTAATGTAAATATATCTTACTTTCATATTCTGTGCTCTTCCCTTCTTTCCTTTTTGCCTGTGGTATAGCATTATTATGTGTTTGTCTCTTGCATTGATTTTTTGTTTGCATTTTTGTATGTATTGGAGTTGCTTAATAAAAAAGAATTAAAAAAAAAAGAAAAGTAGGGTGGAACGCTACCCTGCCGCCAGGACTGGCAGGGGGGTAGTATTCAAAAGTGTTTGACACCTTACACGACATGTTTTGATACAGCCAAACCAAAGTTAGCATTAACCGCAAATATTATAATGCACTTAAGAGTATATGGTATGGATGTATCATAGAACAGCTATAAGGAGATGGTCTCGAAAGCTGCAGAGGGGCTCAGCTCATGCTAGGGCGCCCTCTCACACAAAACCAAGTACTGCGCCTCCAGGATTGTCATGGCCTGCCATAGGAGTGACTTATAGGTTAATATGTGTCTATATATATATATATATATATATATATATATATATATATATATATATATATAGATATACTATATCTAAGTAAGGGGTGTTTACACCACCTTACCCAGGCTGCAAGTGCAGACCTGTGGTGTCAGTTTGGAAGGCTAGCCAGGGGTGGCACAATATATGCTGCAGCCCCTGGTAGATCTCTGATGCACCTATGCCCTGGGTACCTAAGGTACCATATACAGGGGCTTACAATGGTGACCCAGTAACCAATCTGGTATGTACCTAAAGTACATGGTATCAATTTAGAGAGAGAACAGCTAGGCCGTGGTCCTGATTAGCAGGGCCACAGCCATACTGATTTCGAAAATCAGTGAATCACAGCAAAATGTGGGGGTAACCATAGGAAGCAGACCTTACTCTCCTACACAAACCCCCCCCCCCCCCCAAACGCTGGGAAATTAAACTAATCTTGACCAGTTGAGTCTTCATGTTCTAAGTGGAAATATCTGGAGAGTCCATCTGCATTGGCATGGTTACTCCCAGGTCTATGTTCCACTGTATAGCCCATCCCCTGTGGGGAAATGGACCACCTGAGTAGTTTGGGATTTTCATCCTTCATCTATTTTAGCCATAAGAGGGGCTTATGGTCTGTCTGATCTGTGAAGTGAGTACCAAACAAGTATGGACTCAGCTTCTTCACAGCCCAAACCACAGCAAAGGCCTCCCTCTCAATAGCTGACCAACGTTTCTCTCTAGGGGTCAGCCTTCTGCTAATAAAAGCTACTGGCTGGTCCTGACCTTCTTCATTCAATTGTGATAGCACAGCCCCTACCCCCAACTCAGAAGCATCTGTTTGAAAAATGAAGTCTTTGGGGTAGTTAGGGCTTTGCAGAATTGGTGCAGTGCACATGGCCTGTGGGGTTTCAGAAGCCCCAGACCCGAGCGCCAATTGCATTGAAGCTCAGCCCTCCACACTCCACGAGTGCCGCGTGGGGCCTGCTCTTGCATTTCAGCTCAACGCATCTTCCCGGTTGCTAGCCCGTTGGCTAGTTAGCCCTCTGAAGACTTCCTTTTGAAACTACACCACCTTCCTGGTTGCTCAAGGCTTGCTCCAGCTTCCCTGCGAAGGAGAAGCTCCCCAGATCTTGCTGGTCTGAACTGAAGCCCATCTTCCCTTCCTGCGTGGATTTTGTTTGCCAAGGCTTGTTAGGTCCAATCCAGATACGGACACCGCAGTCAACTAGATCCTTTGTGGGACAGCTCAAATCCAGCTCCTGGTTGTTGTCAACGCCTCCTGGTCCTTGTGGCTGCAGAGACAAGCTTCACCTTCTTCATCTGAAACACTCGACATCGCTTGGTTCCTTCCTGGTTCATTCCTGGTCACTGGCTAGTGACCCAGACTCTGTCCCCTCTGCTTTCAGGTTCTTCTCATCTTCGATCCACCCTTGGATCCACCCGGACCCTTTTCTCCTGGTCGCCTGCAGCACTTCTTTGCAGCTCTCTATAGGAAACAGCGACGAAACCAGACACGAAAAGACACCTATGCACCCGGCTTCCCTGGGTAAGGTAACTCAAGTACTCCGGTGCTCCCGTGGGTGTTGACTCTCGAAGTGTCCTAGTTTAAAAGGGTTTTACCGTAGTCCATCCGGAAGTGTCCTTAATCAGCTACTTTGTAACTTTTACGTTCCCATTATAGCTCTATGGTAACTTGCGACTGTGTTCCCACACTGCACGCATCTCCCGTGGGTCTCCTACTTACTAACCTTTGCTTCTGTAGTGTAGCCCCAGCGATCCCCTAGGCCCTAGGCCTATTCACTATTCCTGAAGTGGTCCTTATACCCCTTACTTAGTATATGGTTTGTGAGGCCCCTAGGGCAGAATTGTATTTGTGCAACTTATAGTATGCTTAACGAGTAACTTGTAACGTATCTCGAACTCTGACCTCATAAAGAGTGCAGAGGGGTTGTGTTAGTAATAAACACATATATTTTTGATATATCCCTTGTGTGGTGTCCTTTCATTTGGTATTCAAGGGATTATATATGGTAAAATAGCAGGCTTCACATGCTCTCTGAAGTTTTAGCCTAAGACTGCTGGTCCATGCTACCACTAGGATAGCTTGTCTATAAGGTTGACTTTACAACCTCCATCAATAAGGGTCGTTTAGACTGGTGCAAGGTGCCCACTAAAATAGTGGACATCATATGGCAGGCTAACTTCTCACATTGGTGTGCAGCGGATGGGATAAGAGCTTGCTGTTGTTTTACCCTATAATCTTAAGATATCATTTGAAAGATCACATTAAGGTACCTGAAGGTACATATAAATCAAGTTCTTATAACACTTAAGTTCTACTGAACTTAGTTGTTGTAGAGCAAAGGGCTTAGCACACCCTGACTACATCTCCTAGAGAGGTTGTTGTAGATAACACTTAGTGTAGGTAGGTGCACACACCACACCTCACTAGAAAATGTCCTTAAGAGGAGAGCCTAGTGTGTCTCTCCCCACAGAAGTTGACCCTCCCAGGGCACCTTCTACCTATGATACATTTACTTTTAATGAACTTATAAGTTTATGTTCACTCAGGAGACTGAGACAAGGACAGAGTCCAACCTTGAGACACCTAATAGATCTGTTAGTGGAGTATGATGCAGAAAGGGCAGCAACCTTAGATCAGACAGGTAGTGGGGGGGGGAGGGGGGGCTCCCTCAACAGAAGATTCCCATGATGACAATCAAGTGGGTGCTGATGATGAAGTGGATGATGATCAGGTCCATGTTGGAGAACTTAACCAGGTCAACCTAAGGCTACATGGGGCTGGAGGGGAGAGAATCCAAACCAGACCCCCAAGTAGGCTTAACACTGAGCACAGAAGGAGGAGATCACTTTCAAGTGAATCCAACCACTCAGGTGACTCAAGAGGGTCAGATGCCTCAGCTCTCAGGAGAATGACTTCCCCTGAGAGAAGAGACCATAAGGCTAGGATGAGGGAAACCAAGCTTAGAATCAGGAGGCAAGAAATTGCCCTTGAAAAAGAGACCCTGGCTCTTGAGAGAGAGAGAAAATTGAGTGGGTTAGCACCCACTGGTGGCAGCAACATCCGTAGTGATAGGGAAAGGTCAAATGACCATAGAAACCTAAGTAAGATTGTCCTTCCCTACCAAAGTGGGGATGACATCCACAAGTGGATAACTGCTTTGGAGAGGTCCTGCAAAGTACAACAGGTACCCCAAAGTCAGTGGGAAGCAATCTTATGGCTCTCCTTTTCGAGAAAAAGGTAGAGACAAGCTCCTCACAGTTAGTGATGAGGATGCTAACAACTACACTGTCCTGAAGAGTGCTCTGATGGATGGGTTTGGCTTAACCACTGAACAGTATAGGTTGCTGCTCAGAGACACCCAGAAGACACAGATTCAGGATTGGATTGACTTTGTAGATTGTGCCACTAAGGCTCTGGAAGGTTGGTTACTGGGCAGTAAGGTCAAAGACTATACAGGATTGTATAATTTGATTATGAGAGAACAAATGCTTAATAATTGTCAGAACCAGTTGCTGCATCAACGCCTGATTGACTCTGATCTGACCTCTCTCCAAGAATTGGGAAAGAAGGCAGACAAATGGGTCAGAACCAGGGTGAAGCAGAAGGTACAGAAACAAGGTGGTGATCAGAAGAAGCAAGACCAAAAGGGCGGGGGGAAAGCAAAAGACTAGAAGTCTTCGCCAGGTCCCCAAAAAGCTTCTAATGAGGGGGGTTCCAAGAAATCCAAAAAGAAAGAAGGTCCAAAGAAACAATGGTGTAATTTTTGTAAAATTAATTATCACTTGACCGGTGATTGCACCAAGAAGGAGGCAGCTCCAGCCACCATTGCCCCTAAAGCAACTGTTCCCCCTAGTTCAGCCAATGGTGGTGGTTCTCAACAGAAGGGTGTAGTAGGGTTAACCCTGGGAACTGAGATGGATTCTGGCCTAGTCAGAATACCAACTCACGCAGTTCTTGTCTGTGATGTGGACATGGCTATGTCCTCTACTGTGAGCCCCAGTAACTTGGGCAAATACAGACAGACTCCTTTAATTAACAATAAAGTGGCTCATGTGCCAGTGTCACCATTGTGACAGCTAACTTTGTGGACCCTGGACATTTCATACTAGGAGAGAATTACATAGTGACCAATGCAAGCAATGTCACTACCACCCATAGTATGGCAATTGTTAATTTCTCCTGGGGAGGGGTAACTGGCCTCAAAAGAGTTGTTGTTAGTTCAGACCTCCCTGTAGAATGTCTGCTTTGCAATGATCTGGAATCTTCAGTCTGGTCTGAAGTGGAGTATAGGACTCATGCAGAGATGTTAGGTATATCAGCACATGTCCTTGCTGTAACCAGGTCACAGGCCAAAAAGTGCAAAACTGAACAGGCCCTGGATCCTGAAAATATGGACCAGTTGCCTACCAAGAGAAAGAGCAGTAGGGTTAAGGCAGTGCCGTCCCCCTTGCCTCAGGATGAGGATCAGCCTCCAAGGAAGCTGACTGTGAGACCCAAGAAGGAACTGTCCTAGAAGAGCTTGAGCCTGATCAGGTCGAGTTTCTTGGGACAGGGGGACCTTCGAGGGCAGATCTGAGGCAGGCGCAGTTGGACTGCCCCTCTCTTGAACCCCTCAGACAGCAAGCTGCTGCTGAGGCTGCTGGGAATGCTACAGGTACCCATAGAGTGTATTGGGATGAAGGGCTCCTTTATTCAGCGGCTAAAGACCCCAAGCCTGGTGCTTCCAGGAGGTTGGTCATACCTTTGGCATTCAGGGGCTTCCTTCTTACCTTAGCCCATGATATTCCCTTAGCAGGACATCTGGGCCAGAACAAGACTTGGGACAGGCTTGTCCCTCACTTTTACTGGCCCCACATGTCAGAAGATACCAAGGAGTTTTGTCGCTCCTGTGTCACCTGCCAAGCCAGTTGCAAATCAGGTGGCACCACAAAGGCCCCTCTAATACCACTACCTGTGGAGGGGGTTCCCTTTGAAAGAGTTGGGATTGACATTGTTTGTCCAATGGATCCCCAAACAGCATCTAGGCACAGGTTGATTCTGGTGGTAGTGGATCATGCCACCAGATACCCTGAAGCTATTCCCCTAAGGACCACAACAGCACCTGTTGTGGCAAGAGCCCTCCTGGGAGTTTTCTCAAGAGTGGGCATTCTGAAGGAGGTTGTCTCAAACAGAGGTGCAAACTTTATGTCTGGATATTTGACTGCTATGTGGAAAAAAGTGGGGTTAACTACAAGTTCACCACACCCTACCATCCACAGTCTAATGTTCTAGTTGAAAGATTTAACAAGACCTTAAAGGGCATGATCAAGGGTTTACCGGAAAAGCTTAGGCGAAGATGGAACATTCTTCTGCCCTGCCTTTTGTTTGCTTACAGAGAGGTCCTACAGAAGGGGGTTGGCTACAGCACTTTTGAACTTCTGTTTGGGCATCCTGTAAGAGGACCACTTTGTCTGGTGAAGGAAGGATGGGAGTTACCTCTCAAAAAGCCTAAGCAAGACATTGTGGACTATGTACTTGGTCTCCGCTCCAGGATGGCCGAGTACATGAAAAAGGCATCCAAAAATCTTGAGGCTAGCCAGGAACTTCAAAAAGCCTGGCATGACCAAAAGGCTGTGCTGACTGTTTACCAGCCAGGGCAGAAAGTGTGGGTGTTGGAGCCAGTGGCCCCAGCAGCAGTTCAAGAAAAATGGTCTGGACCCCACACTGTTGTTGAACAGAAGGGAGAGGTAACCTATTTGGTTGATCTTGGAACTCCCAGGAGCCCCCACAGGGTGCTTCATCTCAACAGATTGAAACCATATGTTGACAGGGCAGAAATGGGCTTGCTCATGGCCACAGATGAGGGACAGGAGGGGGAGAGTGGCCCTCTCCCAGACCTGCTTTCTCAGAACACTGATGATGGGTCAGTTGATGGTGTAGCCTTGGCAGGCAGCCTCACTGATCAGCAACAGAGGGACTGCATACAAGTTCTCCAGTCCTAAAGACATATGTTTTCACTGACTCCAAGTCAGACAAGCTGGTGCACCCATGAGGTGGACACTGGTGACAGTCTGCCTTTGAAGAGTAAAATCTACAGGCAACCTGATCATGGACAGAGGTCCAAAAGATGTTGGGGTTGGGAGTTATTGAGCCCTCGGAGAGCCCTTGGGTCCGTCCTGTAGTCCTAGTGCCTAAACCTCACACCCAAGATGGTAAGAGAGGGATGAGGTTTTGTTAGGACTACAGAGGTCTCAATGCTGTCACTAGGACAGATGCCCACCCAATAACAAGAGCAGATGAGCTCATTGACAGATTGGCTTCTGCCACGTTTCAGAGTATATTTGACTTGACAGCTGGCTACTGGCAGATCAGACTAGCTGATGATGCAAAAGCCAAAACAGCATTTCAACCCCAGGAGTACATTATCAATTTGTGGTAATGCCCTTTGGTCTGAAGAATGCACCTGCCACATTCCAAAGGTTGGAGAACCAAGTCCTCTCAGGTCTGGATGACTACTGTGCAGCTTATCTTGATGATATTGCAGTCTTTAGCTCCACTTGGGAAGATCACCTGATCCACCTGAAGAATGTTTTGGAGGCCCTGCAGAAGGCAGGCCTAACTATCAAGCTACCAAGTGCCAGATAGGGCAGGTTGTGTACCTGGGCCACCTTGTAGGTGGAGGTCAGGTTCAACCACTGGAGAGCAAGATCCAGACCATAAAGGACTGAACTCCTCCAACCACCCAGACACAGGTCAGAGCTTTCTTGGGCCTGTCTGGTTACTACAGGAAGTTTGTTAAGAACTATGGGTCCATTGTGACTCCTCTTAATGACCTCACCTCAAAGAAAATGCCAAAGAAAGTTCAGTGGACAGTACGCTGTCAAAAGGCATTTGATGACCTGCAGCAGGCCATGTGCACTGCACCTATTCAATTCAATTTCAAATCTTTATTTTGATCATAAAAAGATTATAGAAGATATACACAGAATACAATAATCATTAAAATGCCGGTAAAAAACCCAATAAGAACAGTAAATAATGTACTGATACAATACAAGTCTTAAATGAATGAGCCCAAATGCAAGGGAGGAAGAAAAGGTATTCACGATGTTGTGGTGCCCTTGATTGTTCGAGTGCGTGCCAACCACATTGCAGTCAGAAATTTTGCCATAGCAAACACTGTTGGCGGAGATAAATCCGACTTCAATACTCTGTAAGCCAGAGCATATGTTCTGAAGCCCAAGTTTTTTAGATGAGGGACCAACCAATGTCTCCTAATTCTAGTATAGGCTCCACAGAACAGAACCACGTGTAAGTCATTCTCCAATTTATAGGCACATGCCGGACACGCCCCTGTTTCCGATCCACCTACCCAAGCCTTTGTAAATGACCTTAGAGGGAGAGACCCATACCTCCATTGCAGGAAGAGCTTCCTTGTGAGCACCGGAGTCATGCCATCCAGGACACATTCATGGCTATACGAGTCTTTGATTTTAATGAAGAGATCTGTTAAGGACCCCTCCCGAGTGGTATCCAGTGTTTTTTGAAGCATGTAATTATAAAACAGAGTAGAGAGTGTTTTTCTGGGCATCCTCGTGCACGCGCTTTCGGGATCCGACCATAGGTCAGGCACTCCAAGAGTCTCGCACATTCTCCTTATATACTTTAGCCAAGGGATTTTGGTGGCATTAGGTAGCTTGAGAAATTCCTGCAGCTCCGATCTATAGATGATGAGATCCTGGCTGCTCCAAAGTCGGCGCCAGAAGATCAGAGGTTTGAGGCCCAGTTCTTCCGTAATAGGTCTCAAACCCAGGTCTAGTCTCAATGGGAGAAGTGGAGTACTTGGGGGGAGATCCAACAATTGTCTAATGAATTTGTTTTCTATGCTTTGAATGGTGTGTGTCAAAGTGTGGCCCCACAGCTCAGCTCCGTAGGTAATTCCCCCCGAGCCTGGGCTTTGTAAATGTGAATGGCAGGTGCCAACGGGCGGAGTGGGGATTTACTAGCAATTCTCGTAATACCTCCAGCCCTCTGTGATAGTTTCATAGTAGCTTTTGTTATGTGGGTTGACCATGTTAATTTTTGGTTTAGAGTTATCCCAAGGTATTCTATTGTGTGCACCTTTTCCAAACAAGCTGAGCCCAGGTGGGGGTTTGGGGGATTGCTGGCCTTTGGATTGAGAATCATGAATTTAGTCTTTGCAGAATTGATTTCTAGCCTCCTTTCTGTGCAAAAACCTAGAAATCCATCCAGCACCCGCTGTAGCCCCATTGGTGATTTGGACAGCAGCAGGGTGTCATCCGCAAACATGATTGCGGGCACCCTGCTGCCGTTCAATTTTGGTGCATCGATGTTACCAATCCTCCTCAGGTGTTCTATCACCCTGTTCACGAAGAGGCAAAACAGGGTCGGGGCTAGCACACAACCCTGCCTCACCCCTCTACGAACGGGGAACCTATCAGTCAGCTTACCTCCTTTCCCGCACCTGACTCGTGCATAATTATCTTTGTGGAGTCTGATTAGGATTTCAAGGATGTCTCCCGGGACGCCCAACTCGGCCATTACCTCCCACAGTTTTGCCCTCGGCACCAGATCGAAAGCGGCACGTAGGTCCACAAAGACCGCATACAAAGTGCCGCCCTCGATCAGTGCTGTCTTCCAGTAGATGATATTTAGTCTAAATAATTGATTGACTGTGGAAACTCCTCTTCTAAATCCTGCTTGGAGTGGACTCAGGGTATCTGTCTCGTCCAACCAGATCTGTAGCCTATTGAGCATTAGCCTGCCAAACAACTTCTGTGATACCTCAATTAGACTTATTGGGCGATAATTGGCTGGAAGCAGGGGAGGTCCCTTTTTGAATATCGGGACCACCTCCGCCCCCAGCCAAGTATCAGGTAATTCCATCCCCTCAAGGACTGCATTGAATAACAACAGAAGGTAAGGGGCCCAGATACCTGGTTCCTGTTTAAATAAATCTCCTGGGACCCCGTCCAGCCCCGGGGCCTTACCGGAGGATAACCCTGCAATCGCCGCCCTTACCTCTTTTTCAGTAAAGGGCTCCGGGACCTGGTTACTTTGTGGGATTTGGAGTGGGGATTCCAAGGATTCGGCTTCCGGAGCGTATAGGGACTGGTAGTGGTTTTGCCATACGCTCGGGGCAATGTTTGGTTCAATTGCTGACGGAATGTTTTCGGAAGCGTGGTTGACCACACGCCAAAATTTGCGGGAATCCCTAGTTGCCAATGACTCAGAGAGCTTCTCTCAGTATTGGAGATCCCATTCCACCTTGGCATTTGCCACGAGTGTTTTGTACGCCCGCCTTCTGGCACGAATCTCCTCCCCAGTTCCCCCCACTTTAATTGTAAGCACAAGGTCAGGTTTGGAGTTGCGGCATGTAGTATTAAACCAGGTTTCTTTGTGTATTCCCCCGGTCCTAGAAGGTCCACTGCTAAACAGATCCACCTCTAGAGTTTTAATTAAGTGTTCGTGTATACTCCAGAGGTGGTCTCTGTTTTCCGGGGTGCTCGATGGCCCCCGCGAGGCAAATGCCTCTTCCAAAATCGGTATAATCCTAGCATAGAGGATCGCTATCTTGTCGTCCCTAGTAGACAGCTTCTCCCATCTTATTCTCCTTCTATTATTTTCTAGGAGATGTCCTGCCGTGACCCTCTGATCGTCCTGTACCCTGTCCTCGGTTCGTGGGATGGCATATTCCAGTTCCAGGGCGTTATGGTCACTTTCTTCTCTGTCTATCACTCTAAAATCTATAACCCGTTTCCAGGCAGATAGCTGTACAAGGAGATAGTCTAGTCTTGATTCTCTCCCTGTTTTATTATATGTGCATTTGCTCGGGATGTCAGATTTGACACGGCCATTGCAAGCCCTGAGGCCGTGGGTAAGGGTAAGTGTATTTATCTGCACGGCTAGTGGTGTCCATGCTCTCGGCGGGGGGGCCTCTGAGGGAGGAACCTGCCAACTTGAATACTCCTCTAGGGAGGGTCCATCAAGTAGGCCCGGTAGTGGCTCGAAGTGCGAATTAAAATCACCCCCCACCACATAGGGCGTACCCCCAGGAATAGCATCCAGGAAAGACGACAGTTCTTCTATGGTCTTTGAAACATTAGATATAGGGACTGGTCTGGAATAAATATTTATTATGAGTAGTTTGAGCGATCTGGGCCATTCCAAAAGGACGGCCAGTATGTCTTCTGAGTCCACAGCTTGACGTGTGGCTAGGCAACCCAAGTGAGATGCCACCCAGATTGCGAGTCCTCCCGATGGGCGACCCCTGCCTCCCCATTTTGCCGGTATCGCAAATACCTCAAAGCCCCGAAAAGTGTTCTCCTCCCTTGCCCAGGTCTCTTGAAACAGGCATACACTTTTGGAATCAGTTAGGGCAGCCCACGATTGGGAGTCTATTTTGTTAGCCAATCCGGCTACATTCCATGACAGCAAATTTCGAGTGTGATACTCTCTTAATTGGGTGTCATGCTGGGGGCTATCAAGTGTACCTGGATTTATCAGTGGGTTATTATGGAGTTTTAGGGATACCCCCTGTGTGGGCCCTTGGCCCCTGTGGTCATCCGGTGATTCGGGTGCCGTTACTACTCTATATTGGGGATCTCCTAGCTTTGTACGGACGACATGCACTTTCCCTTGGTTAGTGTTACATAGTATAGCGGGCAACTTGTCCCCTCCGCCCTCTGTAATATTTGGAGTAACTTGCCCATGGGAATATGCCCTGCCTTTGGACTCGAACTGTCAATCCACCATTTCAAGGCAATCATACCTGTTGAAAGTTGGGAAATGAGGGGGCTGGTAATATCTAGGGGGCCAGGGTGCTTCTCGCTCTCGTCCACCCCATCCCACCCCCCTCCTAATGACCGTTTCCCAGCCCTCTGCCTCGCCATGTCTCATAGCGTGCCCCGGTACCATTCGTCTCTGGTGGTATGGGTCCCTCCTCCCTCCTTGATTGTACTCCCAATTCCCCAGTAATTCCTGGGGGCAGCCCCATCTCTGGTCATTGGCTGTATGCGTGTTTGATGGATAAAAGAATGAGAGAGGGAGCGGCTGGATGTTGTTCCCCTCGTCACCCGGAATCCAACCACAGATATAGGAGACTGTTCCTGGTTCTTTAAAACTGACCAGTATGCAGTCGCCACTGATTGTTTTGGGCCTCTTCCCCACCCAAGAGACTCTTCTCGCCATAAGAATGTTGCTAGTCATGCCTCTAGGGAGCGGCCTGTATGTAGATAGCCAGTTTATAACCTTGTTTTTTAACGATGCCCCTGTTTCGATGGCTGCTGGTTTTAGTTCCGGTACCCCGGCCAGAATTACAGTGTATGTTCCTGCCTCTGGTGGTAGATTGACTGTTACAGTTTTTTGTGGTTTCTGTAGTGTGGTGTTTGGGTGTTGGGAGTTGATTTGTAAAGGGTTAGGAAGTGGAGTGGCTGTTGGCTGTGAATGTACTATATCAGTGGATGTTGCTAATGACTGTGGGCGTGAGGGGGGATTACTTGTTTTTGCACTAGCCGCCTGCTGGGTAGTGGGTTTTTGCTTGGGATTAGGGTTCATGAGTTTGGCGGTTTCTATCCCCTTTTTCTTGATCAGGGTCTGGGGGTCCAGACCTTTTTTATCCTTTGGATCCGCGCTTGCTATTGGACCATTCTTCTCGACTTTCCAGCTATCCACAAACTGGGTAGTGGATTTCTCAATGTTGGTCAGCCTTGCTTCTATCCTAATCAGGCGAGCTTCTATGGGACTAAGCAGGGATCTAAGCAGTGTACCTATATCTGCGAGTGTGATATCCTCTCCAACTGACTCCAGGGTGTCATCCATTATGTGGGGTGGAGGTTCAGTGGGAACATTAACAGATGGAGCAAGCTCTGTTCTATCTTGTACAGGAGTTCCCACTCTAGTGTTGTCAGGGCCACCCTTATCTTGTATGGTACCTAATCTCGGTGTTTTGGCCTTCCTCTCTTTATTGCATGGTCCCCCCTTCTTCCTTTTTCGTATAGCCCCTTCCCTTGCTCCCCTTGCTCTACTTGGTGAATCTACTGTGTCAAGGGTATGCAGTACCAGCGGGGCTTCCTCCCTAAATAAGTTTGGGGGTTGTGTTATTTGGGTCAGTGGGAGGTTCAATAGGCTCATATCTTCCAGGTCACTTAAGGTTTCCTCTAAGAGGTCCAGGTTGGCGGGTAACTGGTCACCCCCACACGCCCCAGCCGGTGATCCGTTTTCATCCAACCTTCCCTCAGGAGTCTTAGCTAACGCTAGTATACCCATAGATGATCTCGTGACCCACTCGATTTCCTGGGAGATACGTCTCTCTAGGACTGTGATATCTTCGATCAAAAGAGATCCCGCCTTGGCAAAGTAACTGTCAATTTTACCTTGGGCGGGTCCAGCCGCGACGGGTCCTACCGCAGTCAGAGTAGTTTTGCTCCTGGTCTCCATGTTGCTCATTATAGAGCGGCTGTTATACGACTTGGCTCAGTCCTGGGGCCAATGCGTGAGCAAAGAGATCGGGCTTAAGAAGGGGGGGCCCGGTCCGGTCTCTGCCGTCCTCGAACGGCCTCAAACGGCCCGCTCTCTGCCCGGTCTTCGCCCCAAGCTCCGTCCCGCGCGCGTCCCGTGTTTGCGAGATGGGGGGGTTAAGTACAAGAGGTCTATTGCGTCAGAGGGAGGAGTGGGGCGGGAAGAGTCGCAGGTGCGCTGGTACCTCTCGCGCAATTCCTGCTGGGACTCGCAGTCCCACCCCCACAGTCCAAGCTGGAAAAAGGCTCTCCCCTGGGTCCTCGATGCCGAATTCGCTCTCCATCAAAGGGCAACAGCAAGAAAGTCAGGCAGTACGGCTGCGAGCGGCTCCCGCGAAGTGGGGGCCGCGAGCCGTTTTAAGCAGGTGAGGGAGGAATGGGGCGGGAAGAGTCACAGGTGCACTGGTGCCTCTCGCGCAATTCCTGCTGGGACTCGCAGTCCCACCCCCACAGTCCTAGCTGGAAAAAGGCTCTCCCCTGGGTCCTCGATGCCGAATTCACTCTCCGTCAAAGGGCAACAGCAAGAAAGTCAGGCAGTACGGCTGCGAGCGGCTCCCGCGAAGCGGGGGCCGCGAGCCGTTTTAAGCAGGTGAGGGAGGAGTGGGGCGGGAAGAGTCACAGGTGCGCTGGTGCCTCTCGCGCAATTCCTGCTGGGACTCGCAGTCCCACCCCCACAGTCCAAGCTGGAAAAAGGCTCTCCCCTGGGTCCTCGATGCCGAATTCACTCTCCGTCAAAGGGCAACAGCAAGAAAGTCAGGCAGTACGGCTGCGAGCGGCTCCCGCGAAGCGGGGGCCGCGAGCCGTTTTAAGCAGGTGAGGGGGGAGTGGGGCGGGAAGAGTCACAGGTGCGCTGGTGCCTCTCGCGCAATTCCTGCTGGGACTCGAGTCCCACCCCCACAGTCCAAGCTGGAAAAAGGCTCTCCCCTGGGTCCTCGATGCCGAATTCACTCTCCGTCAAAGGGCAACCGCAAGAAAGTCAGGCAGTACGGCTGCGAGCGGCTCCCGCGAAGCGGGGGCCGCGAGCCGTTTTAAGCAGGTGAGGGAGGAGTGGGGCGGGAAGAGTCACAGGTGCGCTGGTGCCTCTCGCGCAATTCCTGCTGGGACTCGCAGTCCCACCCCCACAGTCCAAGCTGGAAAAAGGCTCTCCCCTGGGTCCTCGATGCCGAATTCACTCTCCGTCAAAGGGCAACAGCAAGAAAGTCAGGCAGTACGGCTGCGAGCGGCACCCCAGTCAGGCAGTACTGCTGCGAGCGGCACCCCAATCTTGGAACTCCCAGGAGCCCCCACAGGGCGCTTCACGTCAACAGATTGAAACCATATGTTGACAGGGCAGAAATGGGCTTGCTCATGGCCACAGATGAGGGACAGGAGGGGGAGAGTGGCCCTCTCCCAGACCTGCTTTCTCAGAACACTGATGATCGGTCAGTTGATGGTGTAGCCTTGGCAGGCAGCCTCACTGATCAGCAACAGAGGGACTGCATACATGTTCTCCAGTCCTACAGACATATGTTTTCACTGACTCCAAGTCAGACAAGCTGGTGCACCCATGAGGTGGACACTGGTGACAGTCTGCCTTTGAAGAGTAAAATCTACAGGCAACCTGATCATGGACAGAGGTCCAAAAGATGTTGGGGTTGGGAGTTATTGAGCCCTCGGAGAGCCCTTGGGTCCGTCCTGTAGTCCTAGTGCCTAAACCTCACACCCAAGATGGTAAGAGAGAGATGAGGTTTTGTTAGGACTACAGAGGTCTCAATGCTGTCACTAGGACAGATGCCCACCCAATAACAAGAGCAGATGAGCTCATTGACAGATTGGCTTCTGCCAAGTTTCTGAGTATACTTGACTTGACAGCTGGCTACTGGCAGATCAGACTAGCTGATGATGCAAAAGCCAAAACAGCATTTTCAACCCCAGGAGTACATTACCAATTTGTGGTAATGTCCTTTGGTCTGAAGAATGCACCTGCCACATTCCAAAGGTTGGAGAACCAAGTCCTCTCAGGTCTGGATGACTACTGCGCAGCTTATCTTGATGATATTGCAGTCTTTAGCTCCACTTGGGAAGATCACCTGATCCACCTGAAGAATGTTTTGGAGGCCCTGCAGAAGGCAGGCCTAACTATCAAGGCTACCAAGTGCCAGATAGGGCAGAGTAAGGTTGTGTACCTGGGCCACCTTGTAGGAGGAGGTCAGGTTCAACCACTGGAGAGCAAGATCCAGACCATAAAGGACTGAACTCCTCCAACCACCCAGACACAGGTCAGAGCTTTCTTGGGCCTGTCTGGTTACTACAGGAAGTTTGTTAAGAACTATGGGTCCATTGTGACTCCTCTTAATGACCTCACCTCAAAGAAAATGCCAAAGAAAGTTCAGTGGACAGTACGCTGGCAAAAGGCATTTGATGACCTGCAGCAGGCCATGTGCACTGCACCTATTCAATTCAATTTCAAATCTTTATTTCGATCATAAAAAGATTATAGAAGATATACACAGAATACAATAATCATTAAAATGCCGGTAAAAAACCCAATAAGAACAGTAAATAATGTACTGATACAATACAAGTCTTAAATGAATGAGCCCAAATGCAAGGGAGGAAGAAAAGGTATTCACGATGTTGTGGTGCCCTTGATTGTTCGAGTGCGTGCCAACCACATTGCAGTCAGGAATTTTGCCATAGCAAACACTGTTGGCGGAGATAAATCCGACTTCAATACTCTGTAAGCCGGAGCATATGTTCTGAAGCCCACGTTTTTTAGATGAGGGACCAACCAATGTCTCCTAATTCTAGTATAGGCTCCACAGAACAGAACCACGTGTAAGTCATTCTCCAATTTATAGGCACATGCCGGACACGCCCCTGTTTCCGATCCACCTACCCAAGCCTTTGTAAATGACCTTAGAGGGAGAGACCCATACCTCCATTGCAGGAAGAGCTTCCTTGTGAGCACCGGAGTCATGCCATCCAGAACACATTCATGGCTATACGAGTCTTTGATTTTAATGAAGAGATCTGTTAAGGACCCCTCCCGAGTGGTATCCAGTGTTTTTTGAAGCATGTAATTATAAAACAGAGTAGAGAGTGTTTTTCTGGGCATCCTCGTGCACGCGCTTTCGGGATCCGACCATAGGTCAGGCACTCCAAGAGTCTCGCACATTCTCCTTATATACTTTAGCCAAGGGATTTTGGTGGCATTAGGTAGCTTGAGAAATTCCTGCAGCTCCGATCTATAGATGATGAGATCCTGGCTGCTCCAAAGGCGGCGCCAGAAGATCAGAGGTTTGAGGCCCAGTTCTTCCGTAATAGGTCTCAAACCCAGGTCTAGTCTCAATGGGAGAAGTGGAGTACTTGGGGGGAGATCCACCAATTGTCTAATGAATTTGTTTTCTATGCTTTGAATGGTGTGTGTCAAAGTGTGGCCCCACAGCTCAGCTCCGTAGGTAATTCCCCCCGAGCCTGGGCTTTGTAAATGTGAATGGCAGGTGCCAACGGGTGGAGTGGGGATTTACTAGCAATTCTCGTAATACCTCCAGCCCTCTGTGATAGTTTCATAGTAGCTTTTGTTATGTGGGTCGACCATGTTAATTTTTGGTTTAGAGTTATCCCAAGGTATTCTATTGTGTGCACCTTTTCCAAACAAGCTGAGCCCAGGCGGGGGTTTGGGGGATTGCTGGCCTTTGGATTGAGAATCATGAATTTAGTCTTTGCAGAATTGATTTCAAGCCCCCTTTCTGTGCAAAAACCTAGAAATCCATCCAGCACCCGCTGTAGCCCCATTGGTGATTTGGACAGCAGCAGGGTGTCATCCGCAAACATGATTGTGGGCACCCTGCTGCCGTTCAATTTTGGTGCATCGATGTTACCAATCCTCCTCAGGTGTTCTATCACCCTGTTCACGAAGAGGCAAAACAGGGTCGGGGCTAGCACACAACCCTGCCTCACCCCTCTACGAACGGGGAACCTATCAGTCAGCTTACCACCTTTCCCGCACCTGACTCGTGCATAATTATCTTTGTGGAGTCTGATTAGGATTTCAAGGATGTCTCCCGGGACCCCCAACTCGGCCATTACCTCCCACAGTTTTGCCCTCGGCACCAGATCGAAAGCGGCACGTAGGTCCACAAAGACCGCATACAAAGTGCCGCCCTCGATCAGTGCTGTCTTCCAGTAGATGATATTTAGTCGAAATAATTGATCGACTGTGGAAACTCCTCTTCTAAATCCTGCTTGGAGTGGACTCAGGGTATCTGTCTCGTCCAACCAGGTCTGTAGCCTATTGAGTATTAGCCTGCCAAACAACTTCTGTGATACATCAATTAGACTTATTGGGCGATAGTTGGCTGGAAGCAGGGGAGGTCCCT
Source organism: Lissotriton helveticus (assembly GCF_964261635.1). Classification (NCBI taxonomy): domain Eukaryota; kingdom Metazoa; phylum Chordata; class Amphibia; order Caudata; family Salamandridae; genus Lissotriton; species Lissotriton helveticus. Next base: position 1,401,756,142 of record NC_136059.1, on the reverse strand, counting down.
TTTTGAATATCGGGACCACCTCCGCCCCCAGCCAAGTATCAGGTAATTATTATTATTATTATTATTATTATTATGCGTTCTTATATAGCGCTCGATTACACGTAGGCATCTCGCCGCTTGCCTTGGGAACCCGTCCTGGCTTCCCCCAAGGTGAAAGCCAGGCATCCCGCCGCGGGGGGGGCCGTAGTGGAGATTAAGCAGGCTAATGCCCAGAGCTGCAGAGTATGAACCCATGATTCGAGTAGGCACCGAAACGAGAATTATCGAGTCCGTGGATATTTGGGCTCAAGACCCTGCCGCGACGGGAATTGAACCCTGGTCCCGGGTCTGACCTCTGCTTCAGGGTCTGCCTCCTCTAACCAAGTGAGCCACACTTCTCCACTTCCATCCCCTCAAGGACTGCATTGAATAACAACAGAAGGTAAGGGGCCCAGATACCTGGTTCCTGTTTAAATAAATCTCCTGGGACCCCGTCCAGCCCCGGGGCCTTACCGGAGGATAACCCTGCAATCGCCGCCCTTACCTCTTTTTCAGTAAAGGGCTCCGGGACCTGGTTACTTTGTGGGATTTGGAGTGGGGATTCCAAGGATTCGGCTTCCGGAGCGTAGTGGTTTTGCCATACGCTCGGGGCAATGTTTGGTTCAATTGCTGACGGAAGGTTTTCGGAAGCGTGGTTGACCACACGCCAAAATTTGCGGGATCCCTAGTTGCTAATGACTCAGAGAGCTTCTCCCAGTATTGGAGATCCCATTCCACCTTGGCATTTGCCACGAGTGTTTTGTACGCCCGCCTTCTGGCACGAATCTCCTCCCCAGTTCCCCCCGCTTTAATTGTAAGCACAAGGTCAGGTTTGGAGTTGCGGCAAGTAGTATTAAACCAGGTTTCTTTGTGTATTCCCCCGGTCCTAGAAGGTCCACTGCTAAACAGATCCACCTCTAGAGTTTTAATTAAGTGTTCGTGTATACTCCAGAGGTGGTCTCTGTTTTCCGGGGTGCTCGATGGCCCCCGCGAGGCAAATGCCTCTTCCAAAATCGGTATAATCCTAGCATAGAGGATCGCTATCTTGTCGTCCCTAGCAGACAGCTTCTCCCATCTTATTCTCCTTCTATTATTTTCTAGGAGATGTCCTGCCGTGACCCTCTGATCGTCCTGTACCCTGTCCTCGGTTCGTGGGATGGCATATTCCAGTTCCAGGGCGTTATGGTCACTGTCTTCTCTGTCTATCACTCTAAAATCTATAACCCGTTTCCAGGCAGATAGCTGTACAAGGAGATAGTCTAGTCTTGATTCTCTCCCTGTTTTATTATATGTGCATTTGCTCGGGATGTCAGATTTGACGCGGCCATTGCAAGCCCTGAGGCCGTGGGTAAGGGTAAGTGTATTTATCTGCACGGCTAGTGGTGTCCATGCTCTCGGCGGGGGGGCCTCTGAGGGAGGAACCTGCCAACTTGAATACTCCTCTAGGGAGGGTCCATCAAGTAGGCCCGGTAGTGGCTCGAAGTGCGAATTAAAATCACCCCCCACCACATAGGGCGTACCCCCAGGAATAGCATCCAGGAAAGACGACAGTTCTTCTATGGTCTTTGAAACATTAGATATAGGAACTGGTCTGGAATAAATATTTATTATGAGTAGTTTGAGCGATCTGGGCCATTCCAAAAGGACGGCCAGTATGTCTTCTGAGTCCACAGCTTGACGTGTGGCTAGGCAACCCAAGAGAGATGCCACCCAGATTGCGAGTCCTCCCGATGGGCGACCCCTGCCTCCCCATTTTGCCGGTATCGCAAATACCTCAAAGCCCCGAAAAGTGTTCTCCTCCCTTGCCCAGGTCTCTTGAAACAGGCATACACTTTTGGAATCAGTTAGGGCAGCCCACGATTGGGAGTCTATTTTGTTAGCCAATCCTGCTACATTCCATGACAGCACATTTCGAGTGTGATACTCTCTTAATTGGGTGTCATGCTGGGTGCTATCAAGTGTACCTGGATTTATCAGTGGGTTATTATGGAGTTTTAGGGATACCCCCTGTGTGGGCCCTTGGCCCCTGTGGTCATCCGGTGATTCGGGTGCCATTACTACTCTATATTGGGGATCTCCTAGCTTTGTACGGACGACATGCACTTTCCCTTGGTTAGTGTTACATTGTATAGCGGGCAACTTGTCCCCTCCGCCCTCTGTAATATTTGGAGTAACTTGCCCATGGGAATATGCCCTGCCTTTGGACTCGAACGGTCAATCCACCATTTCAAGGCAATCATACCTGTTGAAAGTTGGGAAATGAGGGGGCTGGTAATATCTAGGGGGCCAGGGTGCTTCTCGCTCTCGTCCACCCCATCCCACCCCCCTCCTAATGACCGTTTCCCAGCCCTCTGCCTCGCCATGTCTCATAGCGTGCCCCGGTACCATTCGTCTCTGGTGGTATGGGTCCCTCCTCCCTCCTTGATTGTACTCCCAATTCCCCAGTAATTCCTGGGGGCAGACCCATCTCTGGTCATTGGCTGTATGCGTGTTTGATGGATAAAAGAATGAGAGAGGGAGCGGCTGGATGTTGTTCCCCTCGTCACCCGGAATCCAACCACAGATATAGGAGACTGTTCCTGGTTCTTTAAAACTGACCAGTATGCAGTCGCCACTGATTGTTTTGGGCCTCTTCCCCACCCAAGAGACTCTTCTCGCCATAAGAATTTCGCTAGTCATGCCTCTAGGGAGCGGCCTGTATGTAGATAGCCAGTTTATAACCTTGTTTTTTAACGATGCCCCTGTTTCGATGGCTGCTGGTTTTAGTTCCGGTACCCCGGCCAGAATTACAGTGTATGTTCCTGCCTCTGGTGGTAGATTGACTGTTACAGTTTTTTGTGGTTTCTGTAGTGTGGTGTTTGGGTGTTGGGAGTTGATTTGTAAAGGGTTAGGAAGTGGAGTGGCTGTTGGCTGTGAATGTACTATATCAGTGGATGTTGCTAATGACTGTGGGCGTGAGGGGGGATTACTTGTTTTTGCTCTAGCCGCCTGCTGGGTAGTGGGTTTTTGCTTGGGATTAGGGTTCATGAATTTGGCGGTTTCTATCCCCTTTTTCTTGATCAGGGTCTGGGGGTCCAGACCTTTTTTAGTCTTTGGATCCGCGCTTGCTATTGGACCATTCTTCTCGACTTTCCAGCTATCCACAAACTGGGTAGTGGATTTCTCAATGTTGGTCAGCCTTGCTTCTATCCTAATCAGGCGAGCTTCTATGGGACTAAGCAGGGATCTAAGCAGTGTACCTATATCTGCGAGTGTGATATCCTCTCCAACTGACTCCAGGGTGTCATCCATTATGTGGGGTGGAGGTTCAGTGGGAACATTAACAGATGGAGCAAGCTCTGTTCTATCTTGTACAGGAGTTCCCACTCTAGTGTTGTCAGGGCCACCCTTATCTTGTATGGTACCTAATCTCTGTGTTTTGGCCTTCCTCTCTTTATTGCATGGTCCCCCCTTCTTCCTTTTTCGTATAGCCCCTTCCCTTGCTCCCCTTGCTCTACTTGGTGAATCTACTGTGTCAAGGGTATGCAGTACCAGCGGGGCTTCCTCCCTAAATAAGTTTGGGGGTTGTGTTATTTGGGTCAGTGGGAGGTTCAATAGGCTCATATCTTCCAGGTCACTTAAGGTTTCCTCTAAGAGGTCCAGGTTGGCGGGTAACTGGTCACCCCCACACGCCCCAGCCGGTGATCCGTTTTCATCCAACCTTCCCTCAGGAGTCTTAGCTAACGCTAGTATACCCATAGATGATCTCCTGACCCACTCGATTTCCTGGGAGATACGTCTCTCTAGGACTGTGATATCTTTGATCAAAAGAGATCCCGCCTTGGCAAAGTAACTGTCAATTTTACCTTGGGCGGGTCCAGCCGCGACGGGTCCTACCGCAGTCAGAGTAGTTTTGCTCCTGGTCTCCATGTTGCTCATTATAGAGCGGCTGTTATACGACTTGGCTCAGTCCTGGGGCCAATGCGTGAGCAAAGAGATCGGGCTTAAGAAGGGGGGGCCCGGTCCGGTCTCTGCCGTCCTCGAACGGCCTCAAACGGCCCGCTCTCTGCCCGGTCTTCGCCCCGAGCTCCGTCCCGCGCGTGTCCCGCGTTCGCGAGATGGGGGGGGTTAAGTACAAGAGGTCTATTGCGTCAGAGGGAGGAGTGGGGCGGGAAGAGTTGCAGGTGCGCTGGTGCCTCTCGTGCAATTCCTGCTGGGACTCGCAGTCCCACCCCCACAGTCCAAGCTGGAAAAAGGCTCTCCCCTGGGTCCTCGATGCCGAATTCGCTCTCCGTCAAAGGGCAACAGCAAGAAAGTCAGGCAGTACGGCTGCGAGCGGCTCCCGCGAAGCGGTGGCCGCGAGCCGTTTTAAGCAGGTGAGGGAGGAGTGGGGCTGGAAGAGTCACAGGTGCGCTGGTGCCTCTCGCGCAATTCCTGCTGGGACTCGCAGTCCCACCCCCACAGTCCAAGCTGGAAAAAGGCTCTCCCCTGGGTCCTCGATGCCGAATTCACTCTCCGTCAAAGGGCAACAGCAAGAAAGTCAGGCAGTACGGCGGCGAGCGGCTCCCGCGAAGCTGGGGCCGCGAGCCGTTTTAAGCAGGTGAGGGAGGAGTGGGGCGGGAAGAGTCACAGGTGCGCTGGTGCCTCTCGCGCAATTCCTGCTGGGACTCGCAGTCCCACCCCCACAGTCCAAGCTGGAAAAAGGCTCTCCCCTGGGTCCTCGATGCCGAATTCACTCTCCGTCAAAGGGCAACAGCAAGAAAGTCAGGCAGTACGGCTGCGAGCGGCTCCCGCGAAGCGGGGGCCGCGAGCCGTTTTAAGCAGGTGAGGGTGGAGTGGGGCGGGAAGAGTCACAGGTGCGCTGGTGCCTCTCGCGCAATTCCTGCTGGGACTCGAGTCCCACCCCCACAGTCCAAGCTGGAAAAAGGCTCTCCCCTGGGTCCTCGATGCCGAATTCACTCTCCGTCAAAGGGCAACAGCAAGAAAGTCAGGCAGTACGGCTGCGAGCGGCTCCCGCGAAGCGGGGGCCGCAAGCCGTTTTAAGCAGGTGAGGGAGGAGTGGGGCGGGAAGAGTCACAGGTGCGCTGGTGCCTCTCGCGCAATTCCTGCTGGGACTCGCAGTCCCACCCCCACAGTCCAAGCTGGAAAAAGGCTCTCCCCTGGGTCCTCGATGCCGAATTCACTCTCCGTCAAAGGGCAACAGCAAGAAAGTCAGGCAGTACGGCTGCGAGCGGCACCCCAGTCAGGCAGTACTGCTGCGAGCGGCATCCCAATCTTGGAACTCCCAGGAGCCCCCACAGGGTGCTTCACGTCAACAGATTGAAACCATATGTTGACAGGGCAGAAATGGGCTTGCTCATGGCCACAGATGAGGGACAGGAGGGGGAGAGTGGCCCTCTCCCAGACCTGCTTTCTCAAAACACTGATGATGGGTCAGTTGATGGTGTAGCCTTGGCAGGCAGCCTCACTGATCAGCAACAGAGGGACTGCATACAAGTTCTCCAGTCCTACAGACATATGTTTTCACTGACTCCAAGTCAGACAAGCTGGTGCACCCATGAGGTGGACACTGGTGACAGTCTGCCTTTGAAGAGTAAAATCTACAGGCAACCTGATCATGGACAGAGGTGCAAAAGATGTTGGAGTTGGGAGTTATTGAGCCCTCAGAGAGCCCTTGGGTCCGTCCTGTAGTCCTAGTGCCTAAACCTCACACCCAAGATGGTAAGAGAGAGATGAGGTTTTGTTAGGACTACAGAGGTCTCAATGCTGTCACTAGGACAGATGCCCACCCAATAACAAGAGCAGATGAGCTCATTGACAGATTGGCTTCTGCCAAGTTTCTGAGTATACTTGACTTGACAGCTGGCTACTGGCAGATCAGACTAGCTGATGATGCAAAAGCCAAAACAGCATTTTCAACCCCAGGAGTACATTACCAATTTGTGGTAATGTCCTTTGGTCTGAAGAATGCACCTGCCACATTCCAAAGGTTGGAGAACCAAGTCCTCTCAGGTCTGGATGACTACTGCGCAGCTTATCTTGATGATATTGCAGTCTTTAGCTCCACTTGGGAAGATCACCTGATCCACCTGAAGAATGTTTTGGAGGCCCTGCAGAAGGCAGGCCTAACTATCAAGGCTACCAAGTGCCAGATAGGGCAGAGTAAGGTTGTGTACCTGGGCCACCTTGTAGGAGGAGGTCAGGTTCAACCACTGGAGAGCAAGATCCAGACCATAAAGGACTGAACTCCTCCAACCACCCAGACACAGGTCAGAGCTTTCTTGGGCCTGTCTGGTTACTACAGGAAGTTTGTTAAGAACTATGGGTCCATTGTGACTCCTCTTAATGGCCTCACCTCAAAGAAAATGCCAAAGAAAGTTCAGTGGACAGTACGCTGTCAAAAGGCATTTGATGACCTGAAGCAGGCCATGTGCACTGCACCTATTCTGCAAAGTCCAGATTACTCCAAAGAATTCATTGTCCAAACAGATGCTTATGAGTTGGGTGTGGGAGCTGTTCTTTCACAATTGATTAAAGATGGTCAAGACCAGCCAATAGATTTTATTAGCAGAAGGCTGACCCCTAGAGAGAAACGATGGTCAGCTATTGAGAGGGAGGCCTTTGCTGTGGTTTAGGCCCTGAAGAAGCTGAGACCAATCTTGTTTGGTACTCACTTAAAGATTCAGACAGACCATAAGCCCCTCTTGTGGGTAAATCAGATGAAGGGTGAAAATCCCAAACTGCTTAGGTGGTCCATTTCCCTACAGGGGATGGACTTTACAGTGGAACATAGACCTGGGACTGACCATGCCAATGCAGATGGACTCACCAGATATTTCCACTTAGAACATGAAGACTCAACTGGTCAAGGTTAGTTTAATGTCCCTAATTTGGGGGTGGTTGTGTAGGAGAGTAGGGTCTGCTTCCTATGGTCACCCCCACTTTTTGCTGTGATTCTCTTGTTTTCCGACGTTAGTGTGGCTGTGGGCCTGCTAATCAGACCCACAGCCCAGCTGTTCTCTCTCTATATGGATACCATGTACTTTAGGTACATACCTGATTGGGTATTGGGTCACCTTTGTGAGCCCCTGTATAGTGTACCATAGGTACCCAGGGCATAGGTGCATCCAAGGCCTACCAGGGGCTGCAGCATGTATTATGCTATTATGCCACCCTTGGCTGGCCATCCAAACTGACACCACAAGCTGATCACTCAGCTTGAGTAAGGTGGTGTAATCACCCCTTACATAGATATAGTATATCTATATCTACCTTATATATAGACACATATGCACCTATAATCACTCCTATCGTAGGCCTCGACAATTCTGGAGGCAGAGTGCTTGGTTTTATGTGAGAGGGTGTTCTAGCATGAGCTGAGCCCTTCTGCAGCTATCGGAACCATGTCCTTATAGCTGTTCTATGATATAGCCATACCATTTACTCTTACGTGCAATATAATCCTCGCGGTTAATGCTAACTTTGGTTTGGCTTTATCGAAACATGTCGTGTAAGGTGTCAAACACTTTGGAATACTACCCCCCGCCAGTTCTGGCGGTGGGGGTAGCATTCCACCCTTCTAGAGGGATAAGTCATGTAGTTACTGCTTTACCCGGTTAAAGTTAAACAGAGCCTCAGCATCACAAAATGGATGCTGCTGCCACAGACACGAGTCTGACCTCCTGCAGCTGGATGAAACTCCGGCAAGGGAGGCCTGTACAATAGGTTTCCTGTCGAGGGAGGTGCTAGCACCTCCCCAGACAGCCTGTAGTGTATTGGGGCAGGGTGGGTTGAATGGAAAGATGCTTTTCAAGACACTGCCTGGGGCACACAAGGTGCTCCATGCATAGCCCGGTTCGAACCAGTTGCTGGGGCACTCCAGCCCCGCTCTGGCGTAAAACTGGACAAAGAGAAAGTGGTATAACCAACCCCTTCTCAGGGTCCACCCATAGGAGGGACCTAGCAGGTAATCCAGCCCCTAAAATCAGTATAAAGATGAGAGCTGTGTCTAGAGACATTAGATTATCCTGGACTGAAACTCTGAAACGAAACTCTTGGACCTTCTACGTTCTATACCGACTAGAAGACTGAAGACATCTCCCTTGTGGTCAAGGAGTGACCACCCTGTGGAAACAGGCACCACCAGTAACTTGCCGGTTTACTTTGTCGATGCTCCTGCCGGAACCCGAAGACTCAGCGACTCAAGAACTGGACTTCCAGACTTCTGCGACTCTGACCCACATTCACAGCAAAGCTGAGACCCTTGGCGGACACGAGAGACGTGGGACCGGACACCCTGGACTACTTGCACATTGCTCACAGTGCAAATACCGAGGCACCCTCAGAGTTGTGCATTGGGGTTTCAGAAGCCCCAGACCCGAGCACCAATTGCATCGAAGCTCAGCCCTCCATACTCCACGAGTGCCGCGTGGGGCCTGCTCTTGCATTTCAGCTCAACGCATCTTCACGGTTGCTAGCCCGTTGGCTAGTTAGCCCTCTGAAGACTTCCTTTTGAAACTACACCACCTTCCTGGTTGCTCAAGGCTTGCTCCAGCTTCCCTGCGAAGGAGAAGCTCCCCAGATCTTGCTTGTCTGAACTGAAGCCCATCTTCCCTTCCTGCGTGGATTTTGTTTGCCAAGGCTTGTTAGGTCCAATCCAGATACGGATACCGCAGTCAACTAGATCCTTTGAGGGACAGCTCAAATCCAGCTCCTGGTTATTGTCAACGCCTCCTGGTCCTCGTGGCTGCAGAAACAAGCTTCACCTTCTTCACCTGAAACACTCAACATCGCTTGGTTCCTTCCTGGTTCATTCCTGGTCACTGGCTAGTGACCCAGACTCTGTCCCCTCTGCTTTCAGGTTCTTCTCATCTTCAATCCACCCTTGGATCCACCCGGACACTTTTCTCCTGGTCGCCTGCAGCACTTCTTTGCATCTCTCTATAGGAAACAGCGACGAAACCCGACACGAAAAGACACCTATGCACCCGGCTTCCCTGGGTGAGGTAACTCGAGTACTCCAGTGCTCCCGTGGGTGTTGACTCTCGAAGTGTCCTAGTTTAAAAGGGTTTTACCGTAGTCCATCCGGAAGTGTCCTTATTCAGCTACTTTGTAACTTTTACGTTCCCATTATAGCTCTATGGTAACTTGCGACTGTATTCCCACACTGCACGCGTCTCCCGTGGGTCTCCTACTTCCTAACCTTTGCTTCTGTAGTGTAGCCCTAGCGATCCCCTAGTCCCTAGGCCTATTCACTATTCCTGAAGTGGTCCTTATACCACTTACTTAGTATATGGTTTCTGAGGCCCCTAGGCAGAATTGTATTTGTGCAACTTATAGTATGCTTAATGAGTACCTTGTAACGTATCTCGAACTCTGACCTCATAAAGAGTGCAGAGGGGTTGTGATAGTAATAAACACATGTATATTTGATATATCCCTTGTGTGGTGTCCTTTCATTTGGTATTCAAGGGATTATATGTGGTAAAACAGCAGGCTTCACATGCTCTCTGAAGTTTTAGCCTAAGACTGCTGGTCCATGCTACCACTAGGATAGCTTGTCTATAAGGTTGACTTTACAACCACCATCAATAAGAGTCGTTTAGACTGGTGCAAGGTGCCCACTAAAATAGTGGACATCATATGCCAGGCTAACTTCTCACATTGGTGTGCAGCGGATGGGATAAGAGCTTACTGTTGTTTTACCCTATAATCTTAAGATATCATTTGAAAGATCACATTAAGGTACCTGAAGGTACATATAAATCAAGTTCTTATAATACTTAAGTTCTACTGAACATAGTTGTTGTAGAGCAAAGGGCTTAGCACACCCTGACTACAACTCCTAGAGAGGTTCTTGTAGATAACACTTAGTGTAGGTAGGTGCACACACCACACCTCACTAGAAAATGTCCTTAAGAGGAGAGCCTAGTGTGTCTCTCCCCACAGAAGTTGACCCTCCCTGGGCACCTTCTAACTATGATACATTTACTTTTAATGAACTTAGAAGTTTATGTTCACTCAGGAGACTGAGACAAGGACAGAGTCCAACCTTGAGACACCTAATAGATCTGTTAGTGGAGTATGATGCAGAAAAGGCAGCAACGCCAGATCAGACAGGTAGTGGGGGGGAGGGGGGGCTCCCTCAACAGAAGATTCCCATGATGACAATCAAGTGGATGCTGATGATGAAGTGGATGATAATCAGGTCCAAGTTGGAGAACTTAAGCAGGTCAACCTTAGGCTACATGGGGCTGGAGGGGAGAGAATCCAAACCAGACCCCCAAGTAGGCTTAACACTGAGCACAGAAGGAGGAGATCACTTTCAAGTGAATCCAACCACTCTGGTGACTCAAAAGGGTCAGATGCCTCAGCTCTCAGGAGAATGACTTCCCCTGAGAGAAGAGACCATAAGGCTAGGATGAGGGAAACCAAGCTTAGAATCAGGAGGGAAGAAATTGCCCTCGAAAAAGAGACCCTGGCTCTTGAGAGAGAGAGAAAATTGAGTGGGTTAGCACCCACTGGTGGCAGCAACATCCGTAGAGATAGGTTTCTATGGTCATTTGACCTTTCCCTAAGTAAGATTGTCCCTCCCTACCAAAGTGGGGATGACATCCACAAGTGGATAACTGCTTTGGAGAGGTCCTGCAAAGTACAACAGGTACCCCAAAGTCAGTTGGCAGCAATCTTATGGCTCTCCTTTTCAGAAAAAGGTAGAGACAAGCTCCTCACAGTTAGTGATGAGGATGCTAACAACTACACTGTCCTGAAGAGTGCTCTGATGGATGGGTTTGGCTTAACCACTGAACAGTATAGGTTGCTGTTCAGAGACACCCAGAAGACACAGATTCAGGACTGGATTGACTTTGTAGATTGTGCCACTAAGGCTCTGGAAGGTTGGTTACTGGGCAGTAAGGTCAAAGACTATACAGGATTGTATAATTTGATTATGAGAGAACAAATGCTTAATAATTGTCAGAACCAGTTGTTGAATCAACGCCTGATTGACTCTGATCTGACCTCTCCCCAAGAATTGGGAAAGAAGGCAGACAAATGGGTCAGAACCAGGGTGAAGCAGAAGGTACAGAACCAAGGTGGTGATCAGAAGAAGCAAGACCAAAAGGGTGGGGGGAAAGCAAAAGACTAGAAGTCTTCGCCAGGTCCCCAAAAAGCTTCTAATGAGGGGGGTTCCAGGAAATCCAAAAAGAAAGAAGGTCCAAAGAAACAATGGTGTAATTTTTGTAAAATTAATACTCACTGGACCAGTGATTGCACCAAGAAGGAGGCAGCTCCAGCCACCATTACCCCTAAAGCAACTGTTCCCCTTAGTTCAGCCAATAGTGGTGGTTCTCAACAGAAGGGTGTAGTAGGGTTAACCCTGGGAACTGAGATGGGTTCTGGCCTAGTCAGAATACCAACTCAAGCAGTTATTGTCTGTGATGTGGACATGGCTATGTCCTTTACTGTGAGCCCCAGTAACTTGGGCAAATACAGACAGACTCCTTTAATTAACAATAAAGTGGCTCAGGCCTACAGGGACACATGTGCCAGTGTCACAATGGTGACAGCTAACTTTGTGGACCCTGGACAATTCATACTAGGTGAGAACTACATAGTGACCAATGCAAGCAATGTCACTACCACCCATAGTATGGCAATTGTTAATTTCTCCTGGGAGGGGTAACTGGCCTCAAAAGAGTTGTTGTTAGTTCAGACCTCCCTGTAGAATGTCTGCTTGGCAATAATCTGGAATCTTCAGTCCGGTCCGAAGTGGATTATAGGACTCATGCAGAGATGTTAGGTATATCAGCACATGTCCTTGCTGTAACCAGGTCACAGGCCAAAAAGTGCAAAACTAAACAGGCCCTGGATCCTGAAATTATGGACCAGTTGCCTACCAAGAGAAAGAGCAGTAGGGTTAAGGCAGTGCCTTCCCCCTTGCCTCAGGATGAGGATCAGCCTGCAAGGAAGCTGACTGTGAGACCCAAGAAGGAACTGTCCTAGAAGAGCTTGAGCCTGATCAGGTCGAGTTTCTTGGGACAGGGGGACCTTCGAGGGCAGATCTGAGGCAGGCGCAGTTGGACTGCCCCTCTCTTGAACCCCTCAGACAGCAAGCTGCTGCTGAGGCTGCTGGGAATGCTACAGGTACCCATAGAGTGTATTGGGATGAAGGGCTCCTTTATTCAGAGGCTAAAGACCCCAAGCCTGGTGCTTCCAGGAGGTTGGTCATACCTTTGGCATTCAGGGGCTTCCTTCTTACCTTAGCCCATGATATTCCCTTAGCAGGACATCTGGGCCAGAACAAGACTTGGGACAGGCTTGTCCCTCACTTTCACTGGCCCTACATGTCAGAAGATACCAAGGAGTTTTGTCGCTCCTGTGTCACCTGCCAAGCCAGTTGCAAATCAGGTGGCACCACAAAGGCCCCTCTAATACCACTACCTGTGGAGGGGGTTCCCTTTGAAAGAGTTGGGATTGACATTGTTTGTCCAATGGATCCCCAAACAGCATCTAGGCACAGGTTTATTCTGGTGGTAGTGGATCATGTCACCAGATACCCTGAAGCTATTCCCCTAAGGACCACAACAGCACCTGTTGTGGCAAGAGCCCTCCTGGGAGTTTTCTCAAGAGTGGGCATTCTGAAGGAGGTTGTCTCAAACAGAGGTGCAAACTTTATGTCTGGATATTTGACTGCTATGTGGAAAAAATGTGGGGTTAACTACAAGTTCACCACACCCTACCATCCACAGTCTAATGTTCTAGTTGAAAGATTTAACAAGACCTTAAAGGGCATGATCAAGGGTTTACCGGAAAAGCTTAGGCGAAGATGGAACATCTTTCTGCCCTGCCTTTTGTTTGCTTACAGAGAGGTCCTACAGAAGGGGGTTGGCTACAGCCCTTTTGAACTTCTGTTTGGGCATCCTGTAAGAGGACCACTTTGTCTAGTGAAGGAGGGATGGGAGTTACCTCTCAAAAAGCCTAAGCAAGACATTGTGGACTATGTACTTGGTCTCCGCTCCAGGATGGCCGAGTACATGAAAAAGGCATCCAAAAACCTTGAGGTTAGCCAGGAACTTCAAAAAGCCTGGCATGACCAAAAGGCTGTGCTGACTGTTTACCAGCCAGGGCAGAAAGTGTGGGTGTTGGAGCCAGTGGCCCCAGCAGCAGTTCAAGACAAATGGTCTGGACCCCACACTGTTGTTGAATAGAAGGGAGAGGTAACCTCTTTGGTTGATCTTGGAACTCCCAGGAGCCCCCACAGGGTGCTTCACGTCAACAGATTGAAACCATATGTTGACAGGGCAGAAATGGGCTTGCTCATGGCCACACATGAGGGACAGGAGGGGGAGAGTGGCCCTCTCCCAGACCTGCTTTCTCAGAACACTGATGATGGGTCAGTTGATGGTGTAGCCTTGGCAGGCAGCCTCACTGATCAGCAACAGAGGGACTGCATACAAGTTCTCCAGTCCTACAGACATATGTTTTCACTGACTCCAAGTCAGACAAGCTGGTGCACCCATTGAAGAGTAAAATCTACAGGCAACCTGATCATGGACAGAGGTCCAAAAGATGTTGGAGTTGGGAGTTATTGAGCCCTCAGAGAGCCCTTGGGTCAGTCCTGTAGTCCTAGTGCCTAAACCTCACACCCAAGATGGTAAGAGAGAGATGAGGTTTTGTGTGGACTACAGAGGTCTCAATGCTGTCACTAGGACAGATGCCCACCCAATAACAAGAGCAGATGAGCTCATTGACAGATTGGCTTCTGCCAAGTTTCTGAGTATACTTGACTTGACAGCTGGCCACTGGCAGATCAGACTAGCTGATGATGCAAAAGCCAAAACATCATTTCCAACCCCAGGAGTACATTATCAATTTGTGGTAATGCCCTTTGGTCTGAAGAATGCACCTGCCACATTCCAAAGGTTGGAGAACCAAGTCCTCTCAGGTCTGGATGAATACTGCGCAGCTTAGCTTGATGATATTGCAGTCTTTAGCTCCACTTGGGAAGATCACCTGATCCACCTGAAGAATGTTTTGGAGGCCCTGCAGAAGGCAGGCCTAACTATCAAGGCTACCAAGTGCCAGATAGGGCAGAGTAAGGTTGTGTACCTGGGCCACCTTGTAGGAGGAGGTCAGGTTCAACCACTGGAGAGCAAGATCCAGACCATAAAGGACTGAATTCCTCCAACCACCCAGACACAGGTCGGAGCTTTCTTGGGCCTGTCTAGTTACTACAGGAAGTTTGTTAAGAACTATGGGTCAATTGTGACTCCTCTTAATGACCTCACCTCAAAGAAAATGCCAAAGAAAGTTCAGTGGACAGTACCCTGTCAAAAGGCATTTGATGACCTGAAGCAGGCCATGTGCACTGCACCTATTCTGCAAAGTCCAGATTACTCCAAAGAATTCATTGTCCAAACAGATGCTTATGAGTTGGGTGTGGGAGCTGTTCTTTCACAATTGATTAAAGATGGTCAAGACCAGCGGAGCCAATAGATTTTATTAGCAGAAGGCTGAACCCTAGAGAGAAACGATGGTCAGCTATTGAGAGGGAGGCCTTTGCTGTGGTTTAGGCCCTGAAGAAGCTGAGACCAATCTTGTTTGGTACTCACTTAAAGATTCAGACAGACCATAAGCCCCTCTTGTGGGTAAATCAGATGAAGGGTGAAAATCCCAAACTGCTTAGGTGGTCCATTTCCCTACAGGGGATGGACTTTACAGTGGAACATAGACCTGGGACTGACCATGCCAATGCAGATGGACTCACCAGATATTTCCACTTAGAACATGAAGACTCAACTGGTCAAGGTTAGTTTAATGTCCCTACGTTTGGGGGTGGTTGTGTAGGAGAGTAGGGTCTGCTTCCTATGGTCACCCCCACCCTTTGCTGTGATTCTCTGGTTTTCCGACTTTAGTGTGGCTGTGGGCCTGCTAATCAGACCCACAGCCCAGCTGTTCTCTCTCTAAATGGATACCATGTACTATAGGTACATACCTGATTGGGTATTGGGTCACCTTTGTGAGCCCCTGTATAGTGTACCATAGGTACCCAGGGCATAGGTGCATCCAAGGCCTACCAGGGACTGCAGCATGTATTATGCTATTATTCCACCCCTGGCTGGCCATCCAAACTGACACCACAAGCTGATCACTCAGCTTGAGTAAGGTGGTGTAATCACCCCTTACATAGATATAGTATATCTATATCTACCTTATATATAGACACATATGCACCTATAGTCACTCCTATCGTAGGCCTCGACAATTCGGGAGGCAGAGTGCTTGGTTTTATGTAAGAGGGTGTTCTAGCATGAGCTGAGCCCTTCTGCAGCTTTCGGAACCATGTCCTTATAGCTGTTCTATGATATAGCCATACCATATACTCTTAAGTGCAATATAATCCTCGCGGTTAATGATAACTTTTGTTTGGCTTTATCAAAACATGTCGTGTAAGGTGTCAAACACTTTGGAATACTACCCCCCCGCCAGTTCTGGCGGTGGGGGTAGCATTCCACCCTTCTAGATGCAGAAGACATGTAGTTACTGCTTTACCCGGTTAAAGTTAAGCAGAGCCTCAGGATCACAAAATGGATGCTGCTGACACAGACACAAGTCTGACCTCCTGCAGCTGGACGAAACTCTGGCAAGGGAGGCCTGGACAATAGGTTTTCTGTGGAGGGAGGTGCTAGCACCTCCTCAGACAGCCTGTAGTGTATTGGGGCAGGGTGGGTTGAATGGAAAGATGCTTTTCCAGACACTGCCTGGGGCACACAAGGTGCTCCATGCATAGCCCGATTCAAAGCAGTTGCTGGGGAACTCCAGCCCCGCTCTGGCGCGAAACTGGACAAAGAGTAAGGGGTGTACCCACCCCCTTCTCAGGGTCCACCCATAGGAGGGACCTAGCAGGTAATCCCGCCCCTAAAATCAGTATAAAGATAGGAGCTGTGTCTAGAGACATTAGATTATCCTGGACTGAAACTCTGAAATGAAACTCTTGGACCTTCTACGTTCTATACCGACTAGAAGACTGAAGACATCTCCCTTGTGGTCAAGGAGTGACCACCCTGTGCAAACAGGCACCACCAGTAACTTGCCGGTTTGCTTTGTCAACGCTCCTGCCGGAACCCGAAGACTCAGCGACTCAGGAACTGGACTTCCAGACTTCTCCGACTCTGACCCACATCCACAGCAAAGCTGAGACCCATGGCGGACACGACACGTGGGACCGGACACCCTGGACTACCTGTAGTTTGCCAACAGTGCAACTACTGAGGCACCCTCACAGTTGTTCATTGGGGTTTGAGAATCCCCTGACCCCAGCGCCAATTGCCCCAAAGCTCATCCCTCCACACTCCACGAGTGCCGTGAAGGGGCCTGCTCTTGCATTTCAGCTTGACACGTCTTCCTGGTTGCTAGACCATTGGCTAGTTTGCCCTCCGAAGACTTCCTTTTGAAACTACACCACTTTCCTGGTTGCTCAAGGCTTGCTCCAGCTTCCCTGAAAAGGAGAAGCTCCCCAGACCTTGCTGGTCTGAACTGAAGCCCATCTTCCTTTCATGCATGGATTGTGTTTGCCAAGGCTTGTTGGGTCCAAACCGGATACCAACACCGCAGTCAACTAGATCCTTCATGGGACAGCTAGAATCCAGCTCTTGTTTGTCATCAACGCCTCCTGGTCCTCGTGGCTACAGAGACAAGCTCCACCTTCTTCACCTGAAACACTCAACATCGCCTGGTTCCTCCCTGGTCACTGGCTAGTGACCCAGATTTTGTCGCCTCTGCTTTCAGGTTCTTCTCATCTTTCATCCACCCTTGGATCCACCCAGACACTTTTCTCCTGGTCGCCTGCAGCACTTCTTTGCAGCTCTCCATAGGAAACAGCGACAAAACCCGACATGAAAAGACACCTATGCACCCGGCTTCCCTGGGTAAGGTAACTCAAGTACTCCGGTGCTCCCGTGGGTGTTGACTCTCGAACTGTCCTAGTTTCAAAGGGTTTTTTCGTAGTCCATCCGGAAGTGTCCTTAATCAACTACTTTGTAACTTTTACGTTCCCATTATAACTCTATGGTAACTCGCGACTGTGTTCCCACACTGCACGCGTCTCCCGTGGGTCTCCTACTACCTAACCTTTAGTTCTGTAGTGTAGCCCCAGCGATCCCATAGGCCCTAGGCCTATTCACTATTCCTGAAGTGGTCCTTATACCACTTACTTAGTATATGGTTTGTGAGGCCCCTAGGGCAGAATTGTATTTGTTCAACTTATAGTATGCTTAATGAGTAACTTGTAACGTATCTCGAACTCTGACCTCATAAAGAGTGCAGAGGGGTTGTGTTAGTAATGAATACATATATATTTGACATATACCTTGTGTGGTGTCCTTTCATTTGGTATTCAAGCGATTATATATGGTAAAACAGCTGGCTTCACATGCTCTCTTAAGTTTTAGCCTAAGAATGCTGGTCCATGCTACCACTAGGATAGCTTGTCTATAAGGTTGACTTTACAACCACCATCAATAAGGGTCGTTTAGACTGGTGCAAGGTGCCCACTAGAATAGTGGACATCATATGCCAGGCTAGCTTCTCACACTTGACTCTTCAGCCACGAGGACCAGGAAGCGTCGACGACAAACAGGAGCTGGATTCGAGCTGTCCCACGAAGGATGTTGAATGCTGCAGCGTCAGAATCTGGATTTGATCCCACAAGCCTTGGCCACAGCAACCCACACAAGATGACAAAATTGGCTACGCTTCAGACCAGCAAGGTCTGAGGGACTCCTCCTTTGGATAGGAATGGGAACAAGTCTAGAGCAACCAGGAAAGCTCAAGAAATCAAAGATGGCCCTTCGTGGGGGCTCGTTAGCCAATGGACTAGGAACTGCGAAGGGGCCTCGAGCGGAAATGTACAAATCAGGCCCACGGGACACTCATGGAGTGTAGGCCTCTGAGCTTCGGTGCAAAAAGTGCTCGGGCAGGGGCTTCAAATACCCCAATGCAAAACTTCAGGATACCTCGGGAAGTAGGTCAGTTGCAAAAATGCAGGATGTCCAGGAGTTCCGGTCCCACGTCTCTCGTGTCTGCTACAGGTCTCAGCTTTGCTGGGAGCACAGGTCAGAGATGTCTGGAAGTTCAAGTCTTTTGTCGCAGATTCTTCGAGATCTGGCAGGAGCCTCGAAAATGCAGTCCGGCAAAGATGCTTTTGTTGACTTTTTGAACAGGGTGGTCACTCCTTGACCACAAGGGAGATTTCTTCCATCTTCCAATCGATGTGGAATGTCGAAGGTCCAAGATATATGTTGCAGAGTTTCGCCCAGGGTAATCTAAAGTCCTAGGAACTGGGATCCTATTCTTATAGCAAGTTTAGGGGTTGGACTAACTCTAGGGTCCCACCTATGGGAGGATCTGGGGAGGGGGTGGTTACACCCCTTCCCCTTTGTCCAGTTTCACGCCAGAGCTGGGGCTGAGTGTCCCAGCAACCGGTTTGAACTGGGAAATGCATGGAGCACCTTGTGTGCCCCAGGCAGTGTCTGAAAAGCATTCACTGAATGCAAACCACCCTGCCCCTATCCACTAAAGCCTGTCTGGGGAGGTGCTGACAGGAAACCTATTGTCCAGGCCTCCCCTGCCGGAGTTTCGTACAGAAGCAGGAGGTCAGACTCGTGTCTGTGGCAGCAGCATCCAATTTGTGATGCTGAGGCTCTGTTTAACTTTAACTGGGTACACCAGCAACTACATGCCTTCTCCCTCTAGAAGGGTTAGAAAGGTGGAATGCTACCCCCGCCGCCAGGACTGGCGGGGGATGTAGTATTCCAAAGTGTTTGACACCTTACACAACATTTTATGATAAAGCCAAACCAAAGTTAGCTTTAACCGCGAGGATTATAATGCACTTAAGAGTATATGGTATGGCTATATCATAGAACAGCTATAATGAGATGGTTCAGAAAGCTGCAGAGGGGCTCAGCTCATGCTAGGGCACCCTCTCACACAAAACCAAGCAGTTTGCCTCCAGCATTGTCAAACCCTGACAAAGGAGTGACTTATAGGTTAATATGTGTGTATATATATATATATATATATATATATATATATATATATATATATATATATATATATATATATATATATATATATATATATATATATATATATTTATAGGTATAGGTATACTATATCTAAGTAAGGGGTGGTTACACCACCTTACCCAGGCTGCAAGTGCAGACCTGTGGTGTGAGTTTGGAAGGCTAACCAGGGGTGACACAATACATGCTGCAGCCCCTGGTAGGCCTCTAGTGCACCTATGCCCTGGGTACCTAAGGTACCATATACAAGGGCTCACAAGGGTGACCTAGTAACCAATCAGGTATGTACCTAAAGTACATGGTATCAATTTAGAGAGAGAACAGCTAGGCTGTGGTCCAGATTAGCAGGGCCACAGCCATACTAAAGTCGTAAAACCAGTGAATCACAGCAAAAGGTGGGGGTAACCGTAGGAAGCAGCCCCTACTCTCCTACAGCTAAGTTCTTGCTCCAGAGGTGAGCATGAAGCAGAGTCCCTCACCATATCTGGAACAACGGATGAAGACTGGCTCATTCGGGACAAGGAAGCATCCCCCTGGTTTAAGATCGTTAGAGAATCAGAAATTGTGGGGTTAGAGAGAGTCTACCTTGTGAATGGTGGGGTTCAAGAGATAGCCTACGTTCAGTGAGTTTTATTTCATTAATGAGGGCTGATTCTGCCCTCAGGATAAAGGCATTTAAAGTTCCTGCCACACTTTTCCCCGGGTTTGGCTTCTGCCTATTCATATTGACTATCTCAGAGAACGCTAAATTACTTTATGTAGGTCTCTGCAGGAGTGCTAAATCAAGTTTGGGACAAACTGTCTTGTGCAATGTGCAAAGTGCAAAATGCAATACAGTACCAGAGAGAAGAAAAAAGGAAACCAACTATAAAAACTTCAACAGGGTAATGTATTAGCGCTAAAAATACAAAAATGCATATATGTTGTTTAGCAGCAATAGTATAAAAACATATAGTCCAAATAATGACACGAATGTACAAAGATTGATGCCAAACCCTAGATAAGTGCCTAGTGCAGCAATACAGTACTTAAGGCATAAACCAATACAATATGAACAATAAAAGCTCATTAAAGCAATATATTTATGCTATAAGTGCAAAAGTGCGAATATATGGCAGTAATATAAAATATATTACATCCATATAAAGAAGCAGAGATGCCATGTGCGGAACAGGCACCTAAGTTTAAAATACAAAGTCTAGACCCCTATAGTTTTTTTTAGGCAGAGTCACAAGTGATCCTGATAAGGTATAATATAAGGGGGTTAAACTGTTAACAAGCGGACACCAGTACTACCAGCGAGCTCAAGAATGGCTGTAATGTTGAGTGGTAAAAAGTACCTGCAACAAACTCCGTCACTGGTCTGCGACCCTGATCCTCAGGTGAATGGGGGGTGGCCCTGCCCTGCCTCTTCTTGGCTATGACGGGCGCAGACGGGTCCGCCCTTGGCCCGGGCGCCGTCTGTGCGCGTCCCGCGCTGCGGGGCGCTTGCTGGTTTTAAAGTGCCTCCTGGCGCAAGTACGGCATCAGGAAGGCATCGCTGTCATCAGGGGGTTGCTGGGGCATGTAGTTCAGCCCGGCCCTTCCCCTGACGGCGCTATGCAGGAAAGCTAAGCCGTTCTCCTCACGGCGTGTGCTGGCATGTGCTGGCGTAAGAGAAAGTCGTTTTCCTCAAGGCAAAAGCGTCTCGTATCTACACAACGCAGCACAGTCCAAGGCCATTGCACCCTAAGCTGCGAACAAACTACCACACAGGTGGGAGAGGGCGCTGGCACTAAAGTTCTTTATTGCAGAAATGAACCCAGCAAAGGCATTTCTTAGAAATAGCAAAAGATTTTTTTGAGCGCCATGTAAAATGGAGTACAATTAAAGAAAATGCCTCAGCGAATGCAGACTTATAAAGGGCACTGCGTAAGCATCTACGGGCCTAATCTAACAGACCCTCCTTTTAGCATGAACTAAAAACATTTTCTAATAGGCAAAAAGGAACAAAGTAGGCAGCATCATTATAACGGAATCAACACATCAGAAGTTAATAGAGCATCAGAATTAAAAATGCAACTGAGGAGAAACTATGGGCACTCTTTATAATCAACATTAGAAAGAGGAGCAGCAATATTCATAAAATAATCAATATTCTCCTGGAGCATCATAGCGGCATTTGTAACATGGGCTGATACTTTCTGTTTAGGCGCGAAAACAGTGGCACAATAAGAACAACAGAAGGGAAGACATTGAATGAGGACACAACAGAGCACTAACACCACAATAAGATAAATCATTTCTTTAAGGATCCAACCCCAACTGCCAAAAAGGAACCAATTCCAATTCCCACTCTCCTTTCCTTTAACATTGTCAATAATATCCATAATATGTTGTGTTATATTCTTCTCCAAGTTCTCTATGCCAACTACACACTGGTTGTCGAGTACTGCGTATACACCACCACTCTTTGCTAAGATGAAATCCACTGCATATCCAGTCTGTTCTGAATACACCTGCATGCTTTCTAACTGAGCAGTGATATCGGGCAAAGCTGCCACTGTAGCATTGGATATTATCTGTAACTTTCATCCAAAATAATACCTAGCTTTATCACCCTTGGCCAAGGCAGTACCACCCAGTGTAAAAATGGAGTAGAGGATGTATACAAATGTAATTCCATTACTATAATTATTTACTTCTACATCTGTTACTCCTTGACAGAATTCTTTTGTTAAGGTCCTTCTTACCCATCTCGTTTTGGGTCGAGCATTTTTACATGGAACACACAATGGCAGCACCATCCCAAGAGCTACATCATCTGTGCCATTGTGGACAATGGAATAAGTCCCATTAGACAGAAAGAAAAACCCTGTGTGTTCATATATTGGTCCCTGATAATCCACTGCAGCGTATCTAGAATTCATTCCCAAAGTGCCTTGATCATTTTTATTCACCAAGGGTACTGTATTTTAAAAAAATATTATTCCTGAATAATTAATGTACAGATAAGTGTCTGTACTATTCACTGTAGGGAAACAAGCAGGATAATAACCAGCCTCCCAGGGTACTGTCAATTCCTTGCAGTTCCTACCCACCAATGTTATATTCTGCGGTTCCATATAAAAATTATCACAATATGTATTGTTATCACAGCCTGGGTAACCCAATCCTTGTGGCTTCTAATGATACGGACCCTTCTGATGATACAGACATGGTCCAGGATCACCAAATCCAAACACTCCCCTTACTACTGCAAACTGGGGGGTCGGGTAAGATGTATAATTCACCAGGGACAAAGGGTATGCTGTCCAAAGGCTAGTGACAGATCGGGTTGGGTAACAGGCGGTCCCTTTTCCAAAGAAAATCTTATGGGTCTCCACAAACACATTACTCGGGCAAGCTCTTTCATCACGTCTCAGTAGAAGGGCTTTACTCTTACTATGCGTGGGTACACTATATACATTCTCCAAAAGCCACGGTTCCCCACATAGTATTATCACCACCACTATTAGAAGAACAACACGTACAATTGTACTCCTTTTTGACCAAATCACATTATGTTGCACAGTGACAATTGGCAGCTCCTCTTTGTCAACTTTCCTGCCAAAAGGATGCATAATGAATTGAAAGAAAGAGATGCAAAGAAATTATGAATGTTCCCAGTGTCCATCAGAGCCTCACTTGTACAGGCTCCTATCGTCCATCAATTAGTTGGCGCGCTTGAGCACCGGCGGTGGAGCTTGCTCCGTCCTAAGCTCTTCTCCTAATCTATCCCACGCCGATAAAGGTGGTGTACTCTCAGAGTATACTTAACCCTAACTAATGTTCAAAAAACAAAAGCAAAGCAAATGCAGAATTTTCACTTATTCCAATCCCTCGTTAGTACTGCTACTCAATACTGCCTTACTTTGTAGAGTCCATCCCTAATCTTATTTCTCCTTAGTTTCTGTGATCCTCGACCGAGGACGTAAATTGTACCTGGCAGCCCAAGGCACTGTGTGATCACTAAACAAAGGCAGCTGAATAGGTCTTATTTCTGGTGAGACAGCCTAATTCAGAACGTCATCATTCACCTTTTCTGTTTGGGTCCAGATTTATTGTGCATCACTGAACTGCAGAAATCTGGGGACTTGCTCACATTCAACGTCTCCTATTCCCTCCTTGACCCACTGGTCATAAGGCAGCGGCAGGGGTATTCTTTTACAGTGGGTTGCATGAACGCAGTTCTTTCGACCAGCAACCTTTACAGCAATCTGTGTCACCAACAGATCCTGCTCAGGACCTTTCCATCTGGGCTCCAAACTTTTCTTCCTCTGAAAATTCCTACCCAGCACAAAATCACCAGGCTCTATATTGTGGCGAGGTCCCTCTGGTTCAGGAGGTAAGGAATCTCGTACCTGTTGGTAAATAGAACGCAAACTTTCTATCAATTGTCAAAGATAATCAAGCAATACAGGACATTCAATGTCAGAATACTTTCGAGGACGTGGGACTCACTAGACATTGGCTGGGCATCTAAACACAATGTCATAGGGTGATAAGCCAGTTGTAGAATGTGCTGTAGTCCTAGTTGACAAAGGAGCCAAAAGAAGGGCATCTGGCCATCTCAACACTGCTGTTTCCTGAATTATTGCCATTTTCTGTTGGAGCGTACCATTGTACTTCTCAACCAAACCCGCTAACTGAAGGTGATTGGCGGCATTAAATTACTGTTTAATATGCAAACCTTCACATATTAATCTAATCACTTTCCCATTAAAATGAGATCCGTTATCACTGCAGATAGTTTGGGGCATTCCGAATCAAGGAATTCATACTCTCAACCTTATTTTCAAACATGGCATTCTCAGGAACCTACCTAGCTGGACCTGCAACAAACATTCTCTTCATCTTACTTTGAGCAGTTTCCTTGGCTGTCGATCTGCAAACGCATTATCTCTACCAACACCATCTGTTACTTTTTATGGGCGTTGCACTTCACAATCAGCATTTTCTTAGGAAATGTTAATGCAGATAACAGCCGCAATATAAGATGTGCATGTTGTATCACTGTGCCATATGAAGTAAGGAACCCTCTCTCTGCCCACAATCGCCCGAAGTTATGTGTGACCCCGAATGCATATTGGCTGTCTGTGTAGATAATGACAACCAAACCTACACTCAGTTCACAATCTCGCATAAGGGCAGCGAGTTCTGCTGTCGTTGTGGACTGATAAGGGACCCTTGATGTCTCAACTACTGTGCGCAATATAGTGATAGCATAAGCTGCAGTAGTGGTGCCATCTGGTCATTTAAAACAAGAGCCATCAACATATAGTTCTCCTTGGGGATCAGATAAGGGAACATAGGTCAAGTCTACCCGTCCTTTCATCTCTTCTTCTGTTCGTAAAATACAGTCATGCTTATCTACTGTATCGTTTTCGGAAGGGAAGGTTACTAACGTGGCTTAATTAGAGTGGCACATCTTTTAATCGTAATATGCTTGGCAAACAATTTCAATTCAATGCCAGTAAGACATGTACTGGTGAGGTGCTGTGTACTAATTTTATTCAAAAGTGTATCCACAGCATGAGGTACCATAACTGTGAGGTCAGTATCGAGTACGAGTCCAGCCGACTGATTGAAGAGGCCACAGCCGCAACAGCTCGCAAACAGCTCAGGAGGGCAGTTGCAAAAGGGTCAAGCACAGCGGAAAAATAAGCTCAAGGTCTCTGTCTATCATCGAATCTTTGAGTCAAGACAGAAAGAGCACAGCCAGCAATCTCGTGAAAGTAGAGCACAAAAGGTTTCTTATAGTCAGGTATGCCTAGCACTGAGCAGAACAAGGCGTAACCTTTAATTGTTCAAAGGAGTGCTGATAATCAGGCATCCAAGGTAGAGGCTCATGCATGTCTTTCGTTGTTAATGCAATCAGAGGTTGGATTAATAGGGAGTAATTAGGAATCCACTCTTGACAGTAGGCAGTAATGCCTATGAAAGCGCGCACATCTTTTTGAGTTTGCAGAAGAGGCATATTAGTGATGGTAGTGATGCGTTCTGGCGTTAGCCCTAGGTGACCTAAATAGGTGACCTCCTGTCGACAATACTGAAACTTCAAGAAAGATACCTTATGTCCATGATGTGCCAGATAAAACAATAATTTCACCTTACAGTCCTTGCAACCTTGTTCCGTGTCAGAATCAATTAACAAATCCTCTACATACTGCACCAATACGTTACCTGGAGAAAGCGAGAGTGAATCAAACTGACCTTTCAATGCTTGCTGTAAATACTAGGACTTTCAGTATAGCCTTGAGGAGCGCCACAGAAGCAGAAACGTTTGCCAGCAAGTGTAAATCCAAACATATACCTGCTATCTGGGTGTATAGGAATGCTAAGGAATGCGTTTTACAAATCAATAACTGAGAAAAACGTAGCGGTAGATGGAATCATCGTTAATAGTGCAGTGATATCAGGAACCACTGGGAATTGCGGGATTACAATTTTATATTTTACATATGTTACCTGTAGTTTCCTCAACAACCCCTTAGCGTATTAAATCCCAAGCTATTTTAAGAAGGGCTCTTTCTCTTGCTTGTGGTATTTTATATTGAGGAATACAGGGCAATATAGCAATCTACATCGGTGTCACCAGTGGCCCATAACATAGGGGTTATTCGATCAAATCAGGTGGAAGGGGGGCATCTTTAGATAGAGACTGTCTAGTACCTCCATCCGGGCCCATTGTAATGTAAACATCGTCAGGGGAACAATAGATAGTAGCATGCAATTTTTTTAGTAAGTACAAACCCATCAAATTCTCACCACAATTAGATGTTAAAAGAAATGGAGAATCCACAGTTAAAGGACCAGTGGTAAGAGCAAGAGGGCGTGAAATGGGGCTCACACCCGGTACGCCTGATATCCCAGCAAATCATTATTATGCCCGGACAGGGGCGCCCAGGAACCAGGTGTCGGATATTAGACCATTTTTTTGTTGCCCGTATCAACCAGGAACCCACTAGGAGACCCTTGAAGATCTATTTTGACATAAGGACAATGCTGGTCTACAGGTATTTGAACTGGTCCTGTACCCTGTCCCTGGCTGTCCTAACCATAAGACATCCCTATCACATCATCAATATCATAGTCGTCATTGTAGTACTGCCTATCCTTAGTGTCATCAAAATAATTGTCAGAACGGTCAACAGGGGAAGTAGTGTGTTGCAGCCTATTGGTCCTGCGGCCCCTGGGTCCAGAACCTCGTGCTCGAATGTACAAAACCATTTGCAAAAGTATGGGGCACTGGCTGAGCCAGTGACCTTCCTCCTTACAGTACGCACACTGATTCTGCCCAAAAGATGTTGTTGGAGGCTATCTAGTACGAGGAAGATGCTGTTGGGATCTCAGTCACTGAAGTTACCCTGATATGCTTGTTGCAGTAATACCTTTGTCTTCAAATCTATATGCTTTTTATCATTTCTGTCTTTCTCTTCATTTTCCCTATGCTCATGATATTGGGCCATATTTAAGATCACAGAGGGGGAGGATGTAGAGCAAGTGCTCTCAGACGACTGGAGTCCAGACATTGTATTCATATTGGGAAGGAGATTAGTGACAAACCTATCAACAAATAGATGGACTCCTCCCTCCGTAGACATATCCTGCCCACTGTAGTCCAAAAAACGTCTCTTCAAACTAGTGAAAAAAATCAGAAACACTTTCATCTTTCTTCTGCCGACAGGCAGTCAATCTATCCCAATTAACTTTCTGGGGGGGAATGAAGGTATGCATGTATGCTATTATACATCGCATGGTTTGTCTCTTGGCTTCCTATCTCGATCCCAAACCCTAATCACATTACACGTTCCGCCCAGCTCGGCGACATGGTCTTGGGTATGAACTTGCCGCCAAATATCAACTGGAACTAGTAAACCAAAAAACATTTCAATATCAGCAAGGGTCATCACAGTAGAGGAGGCAGCCCTGTCAACTCTTTATAGTAGGCAGTAGGATTTTTCCTAGGGTTGGGCAGCGTAGCCTTAAAGGCCAGAACATTATTCCCTTTTCATGGACTATAAACCCATTGTTCCTGAAAATGGTCGGCCACACCTGGTCTGGTAACCACCCCATGTTGATCTGTTAATTCTGGGATTTCCGGGTGATGAACGGGATGAATTTCTCACAATGGGAATTGAGTTATTTTGGTGGGACTCTTATCATGTAGGCTATCTCTATAATTCAACAATGTGGAAACTTTCTATACAAAGAGGTAGGCTCCAAAATATGTACATAAGTGCCTTCATTAATATCAAATAATATTTAGGGTGCTTATGTTTCAATGTGTGTGCACCAAAGGTCAATTAGGGTGGAGGCAAGTGTTTAACCGCATGCGTGCGGGCGGAATTCCGCCCGTACGCTGGGTTTTTCAAAATCGCACTTTACGTGACAAGCTGGGCTCGTCATGAGCGTGCGAGGAGGCTACGCCATGACGAGCCCAGCTCGTAATGAGCGTCGAAGGGGTTAAGAGCATGTTGCTGCAGAAAGGGTTCGAAGTCCTGCATTACATGCCAGATATCTGTGAGACTATAAATTGGGTTGCGAATCCAAATTATTGCCTGGTCTGCTATTTCTTTCTTCTCTCAATCCCCCACCCCGGATCGCATTAACAGCCATGACTGTTCTCTGAATCCAGTGAGATCTCTATCTTCTGGTTCGCACACTGGTGTGTTAGTAATTAAGGACAATGGAGGATGAATACCTCAAGCAGGAGTAAAAGGTATTGCAGAAGTTAAAGAGTGTAATGGAAGAGGAGGAGTAGGGGGTATATTAACTGGAGCAGTGGGCGTGACAACTGTAGGGGCGGATGCACCTTGTGCAGGTTGTTGATGTTGATGGGGAACAATGGGATATATTCGTTCTGGGACATATGGTGGCAGGGGTTGAGTGTCTAACAAGGCGTCCATCAAAATATTCCCATATCCTTAGCCACAAATGGCTTATCAATGTGCAACCGAAATTTCCTATCTTCACGCTTTATTCCGATTTCCTGCTTCTCCTTATCGTAAGCAACCGCCTTCTGTGTAGGAGTCTGCATACCTTGCTTTCTAGCCTCCTTTTCCATTTTCAATCGCCTCTAATTGACCTCTTTCTGCCAGGTATGAAGAGAGTCAAACATAGACTGTCTTCTTCCAACTGTGTATCTTTAGAACAACAATAAGAGCACAAACTCCAAAGTTTATTGAAACCAGGCATTGCAAAATAAAGCGTTATTTTACCTGGCAAAGTATTTCCAAACACCTTTCATCAAAACAGTCCTAGTGCTGAAACAAAACCAAATCACAATGGTACCACATCCACATAGAACCAAAACTGACTCACCTGATATCAGAGGTAAAGATAAACCAGTTCTCCACTGCCGACTCTTCGGACCAAACAGCCAGATCAAGGGTTCGCTGTTCAGGACCTCAGTCAGGATGACCACTGGATGAAACACCCTCCGGTGGGACAGAGGCAACAGCTGCCAGTAACAAAGATCTTTGTGCAGGGATCTCTGAGCCCTTAATCCTTCCTGATGATGTCCTTGTCCCCCCCTCAGTCTGCAGAAAAGGGATGGGTCATAACCCGAAGGAATTCCAGTTCAGGCGCCAATTGAAGGAAGTGGCCTGCTTAGGTCTGTTTTAGAAAGAAAA
Source organism: Lissotriton helveticus (assembly GCF_964261635.1). Lineage (NCBI taxonomy): Eukaryota > Metazoa > Chordata > Amphibia > Caudata > Salamandridae > Lissotriton > Lissotriton helveticus. Next base: position 1,401,727,404 of record NC_136059.1, on the reverse strand, counting down.
CATAGCACCGGGCTCAGTGCTATTGATGCATAAAGTATGTGCGTTAACCATAGATTCTTCTTAGCTTAATGAACACTGTAATCATATAATTAAGAAAATATAGTTCATTTTTTATTAATATCTGATTTTTTATTGTCCAGTAAAAAAATATACAAAATATACAATATGTCTATGTTCACTTTACTGATGTGCACTTCAATATGAACATATTGGTACATCTATTTCACATTATGTTAATTTTCATATAAATGTCATGCAATTCGAACAAATTCTGAGAAATCTAACACATTTTATACAGAAAATGTTTGAAACTTATTATGAGCATGGACACAAAAAAGGTCAGAAAGCCACTGGTAGTGATTTGCAGAATACCACCAACATGTTTCGGCAAATGCCTTCTTCAGGATTGTTCTTTTTACCAGTGAATGCTGTATAAAACATTCCCAAACTTTTTTGTCTGGATGTGTCTTCCTCTTATGTAGATGACAGATTAGAGAAGTGGACCAACTACTGGAAGGCTCAAAAGAGTCTGATCTGATCCAAAGATTCTGCCTAATGTAAACGATCTTCAAACTGATGACCTTGATAGATTTATTCTCTGGATGCGTTGGGCTACCTGTTACAAATTAAAAGGCTGTCTAAAATAGACAGTCTTCCGATTGGCGGCCTTGATAGATTTAATCTTTGTATGCGGGTACCTGTTTCCAAATTGGAGTCAGTTTTGAGGTGATAGTTTAAATAGATGGGTTTTCTATAGGTGGTACACTATGTCCACTCCAAAACACGTCCCTTTTCCAACGTCTCTTCTATCTGTTAGGGATGCAAGTGTCCCTGGCTAAATATTATGTTGGCCACCGCAAGGATGTGCGCCGCATCACATCTCGGACCCGATGAATCGCATTGACCTGCTTAGGGCCACCCGGGTCACCTCAGATATTCTCTCGGCCTTCCGTACCAAATAAAGATTCTGAGAGACAGTGGAGAATATACACTAATAATTGTTTATTTGTATACACTCAGAGCGGAGCCCTGCCTGTGCAATCTCTTGAGAGAGCTACAGAAGGAACTGAAGACCAGCAAGCATAGAAATACATTAAGTACATTTCATAGTCGGTTAAGAACACCCCCACAGTGGAATTTTCTAGGCAGATGCACTACATAAAAAAGGTTTCTGCTCATGTATCTATGCAACTTAGCACAGTCCAAGACCGATGCACCCTGAGCTGCGATCAAACTACTAGACAAGTGGGAGAGGGCGCTGTCACTAACAGTTCTTTATTGCAGAAACAAAACTCAGCAAAGGGCATTTCTCAGAAATAGCAAAAGATTAGTTTCGATCATCAGGTAAAATGGAGTACAATTAAAGAAAATGGCACAGCGAATGCTAACTTATATAGGGCACTGCGTAAGCATCAACGGGCCTAATCTAACATTAGGACCACTGTACAAAGTAACTTGAAATCTGGGTTGCGTAGCCTTGTGTGGATCCTTGTCAAAGATGTGTTGCGCAGACAAAGTAATGCACCATTTCAAAGGTGCAGCGTTTGGTGGTTATGTTGCGTTGACGTCGAGGATCCTTTTGATGGGGCTTGCGTTGCAAAGTTTCTTGTTGAGGATGTGGAGTGCAGTTGGGATGATGCATCAGTCCAAAAGAGCTGCAAGCCTGTGATGTGTTTTTCTTGCATTGTCTTCGAGGCTGCCGTCGACGAGAGATGTGAGGCCTGGATCCCAGAATGCGGCGCACAGCGATAATTCTGAAGGCATGCATACTGCGGAGACAAATCAAGACTTTATGACTGGTCCAATCCACACAGCAGCGGAGATATGTTGATTCTGCTCGCGGTTGCGCCTCACAGCAGAGGAGATGCGTTGGATCAGCTAGATCCAGATGCTGGTGAAGCACCTTAAGCCCACTTCCAAGGTTCCAGGACTGGGGTGGGACAGATAGCAGAGTCCAAATACATATGCAAAGTTGTTGGAAGACTGTTATGTCCCTGAGGCTTCAGATCAGGAGGCAAGCCAACTAGCCCTTGGAGTAATTCTGGGTTCAAGAGATGCAAGTCAGCACAGCAGGGCAGCAGTTCCTCTAGTGCAGCAGAGTGGCAGTCCTTTCAGCAGCTCAGCAGTCCTCCTTCCTGGCAGAGTATCCTTAGGTCCAGAAGTGTACTGAAATTGTGGTGTCTGAGGTCCTCCTTTTATGCATAGTTTTGCCTTTGAAGTAGGGAAAAGTTTCTAGAGGCATGCCTTTGAAGTGCACAGATGCCCTGCCTTCCCTGGCTCTGATCTAACTACAGGGGGTATGCAGTCCTTTGTGTGGAGACAGGAGACAGCCTATTCAGGTGTAAGTGAGTCCGGTACCAGCTCCTCCCTCCTATTCTGTCATTAATTGTGTATTTGTATGGGGTATTTATAGAGCGCTAACTGCCGCTCCGAAAGGAGCATCCTGGCGCTGCGGGGCATCTGAGGCAACAAACTGTGAGAGTTAGATAGCGTCCATTACATATGCATCAGAAGGATTGAAAATCCAAGTTTTTAATTGTTTCCTAAAAGAACTCTCTGGATTGAGAAGTCTGAGTTCTATGGGCATGGCATTCCAGGCTTTGGTGGCAAAGACTGTGAGGGATTTCCCCCCCTTGGTTTTGTAGCGAAACCTGGGCATGGTAATCAGGTTGCCACCTGCTGATCTCAAGACTCTAGATGGCTTGTAACAAGTAAATCTTCTTGAGAGATACCTAGGGCCGATGTTGTTAAAATCTCGAAAAGTAGTTAGAAGGATTTTAAACAGAATCCTTTTGTGTAATGGTAGCCAGTGCAGAGTCTTTAGGGCCGTGGATGCGGAGGACGTTCTGGGTAATTTAAGCACAAGTCTTGCGGCTGCATGTTGTACACTCTGTAGCTTTTTCAGAGTGGCTTTTTTGACCCCTGCCATAAGACCGTTACAGTAGTCCAAACGGGAAAGTATGAGGGCCACTGCAACCGCCTTTCTAGAATCGGTAGGAAGGAAATCAAAAGATTTCTTTAGAGATTTATTAATACTAAAGCAACTGCCAGCCACATTCCTAACATGATGGTCGAAGGACAGAGAGGAGTCAAAAAGGACCCCTAGGTTTCTGGCTACTTCTACCGAATTGGGCGGTGCAGTGGAACCTTCTGGCCACCATTTATTTGGGTTAAAGTTGCCATGTTTCCCCATAGGTAATATCTCCGTCTTGTTTGCATTACATTTCAGGTGGTTATCGTCCATCCACCGAAAAACGTCAGTCAGACAATTCTGGAAATTTTGTTCTGCACTGGTGGTGTTTTTATCTAACGATACAATCATTTGTGTATCATCGGCATACGAAGTCACAAATATCCCATACGATTCGATTAGGGTGATGAGAGGCACCATATACCGTATTTTCCGGCGTATAAGACGACTCACGTATAAGACGACCCCCTACTTTTCTTGATAAAATTTAGGTTTCGTGCTATACGCGCCGTATAAGACTACCCCCACTTCCAACGCAGTCCAACGCAGTCCTGCAGTATTAGCCGCACTGTTGCCTCTGGCTGGTGAGGGGCTGTTAACGTGTTGTTCTGTTTCCAACCTCTTACGGTACTTTTTGTTTGCTTTTGATACTTGCACAGTGCCACCATCGCCTACGTAACGTTCGTTCTTGTGTTTGAGTGCCCTCCATTTATTGCCAGTCAGTCACCCTCTTTAGAGCAATCTTGCAGTATTGGCCGCACTGTTGCCTCTGGCTGGCGAGGGGCTGATATCGTGTTGTTCTATTTCCTACCTCTTACGGTACTTTTTGTTTGCTTTTGATACTTTCACAGTGCCACCATCGCCTACGTAACGTTAGTTCTTGTGTTTGAGTGCCCTCCATTTATTGCAATATTATACCGTACATCTACTTGCACACATGTCAATTTTACCTCCTGTAATGCACCATTTCCTATTGAGAAGCAGTCTGACACCTTCGGGTGAAGTCCGCGCTATGTAAAAACGCCTGAATACATACTGTAAATTTTGGCACCCAGCGTATAAGACGACCCCCGACCTTCCAGAACATTTTAAGGGGTTAAAAAGTCATCTTATACGCCGGAAAATACGGTAGATATTAAATAATAGTGGACTCAAAATGGAGCCTTGTGGAACTCCAGATGTTACCTTTTTAGGTTTTGCCTGGTGAAAGCTGCGCTCTGCGCAGCTTTTTCGCGCAGGCGAAAACCTAATGAGTATGGTATGGGAGACAGGAACGGCCCCCGTCTTTCATTGGCTAGCTCCATAAATGGAGGCTAGCCATTGGAAGACGGGCCTGTCCGTCAATGCCGGACCAGATTCGGGGGCGTTCCCGAGAATTTTTGGCTTTTGGCTACGTCAGCCTAAAGCCTGTTCTCGGGAACGCCCCCGAATCTGAGCTGGCATTGACGGCACCCGCCCTCATTGCAGCCGCCGTCATTTCGGAAGTGGTTGGCCGGCCGGCCAATCCTGGCGCGGCCGGCCGGAAATCCCGCCCCCGCCCGGAGACGCATGGAGCCCCGGAGGAGAAGTGCTGGATGGTGCGGGGCTCCCGTGTGCTGAGGGAGCCCCGGGGGAAGAGACGGCAGGAGCGGAGCTGTGAAGCTGAATGCGTGCAGCCATTCAACATCGTGCAGCCGGTCCGCGTTTTGGGTTAGTTATCCCTGAGGGGAAATCTGCTCTATCCCGCCGAGAACCAAGATCTGGACCTCGGTACTTCTTAAAGGTACAGTGCATTTCAATTGCAGTTGAGCTCAGCTGGCAGCCGGACACGCTTGTAAAAAGTTATGGGAGGCGTTCTTCCTGCGTCTGTGGGAGGGTGAATCGATAGCAGGGGGTGGGCCATTTTCCGCAGTGTTATAATGCCCCCCCACACTGAGTACAAGGAAGCCCAGGGTCTAAAAAATCCAAATCATGGCAAATGGAGGCTGCGTAGTTTATCACCTTAAGCTGTGCTCGGGCCTTGCTTCCCTGTGGCTGCTGCCGGCTCGCCACATCTACCTGACTCTCCACGGTCTCCAGCCTTACCCATGCCTGGTCAGTGCTGCTGCCTCCCTGCTGGTCCACTTCTTAGCCAGTCTGCCCATTCCTGCCACCCCATTATGCTTCCAGCATTACCTCTCTGCACGCATTCCTGTCTCCGCCTGCCTCCCAGGTCTTTGACAGCTCGGACTCTGGCATGCCTTTGTGCTTCATCAACTCCCCTGTCTACTCGGTGCCCTCCTTTGTCAGTCATTTGCATTATTGGTGGGGTCGTTGAGCTCAGGGGCACTATGTGCAAGATTGCTACATAATTCATATTCCATTTCTTTCTCTTTTTGTCACCTTGAGCAAAGCTGACTTGACAGCAGCCTGGGGTCAGGCAAGGGGAGGAAATTCCTGTGAGCTGAGTTTTATGAATGAACCTTGGTTTCCATGACGCTGGCTAGGTGTGGCTAGTGGGGTCATAGTGTACTTTATTGTAGGACAGATGAGAGTCATGGCACCTTCTTTGCGCATCTGGAACTCGCTCCCCATTCAAGGGAAGCATCCGGTTTCCGGTGGGAGACGTGTACTTTCACGCTTTATACGTTTAGATGGCCTGATCCAGAATTCACGTTTTGAGACTTATTGTACAGCGTATTAAAAGTATGATTTATGGAGCTTCCATTCGACTGCTCTGAAGAACGACAACAGTCGCAGGAAAGCAGGCACAACTGCTCTGACTACGGGGGAAAAGGGCGGTCTATGGGCGGGGCACTTATCAAATAAAGCCCATTGTAAAAAAGTTAACTTCTGTTTTGTGTAAAGCTGATACAGGCTGGTAATGTCTAGCTCTTGGTATCAATTCTAATCCTAGCTTTGATGTCACAAAAGCCCTTTAAGCAAACACACCCGTTCCCTTCAATAAAAGAAAATACTCTCAATTTTTTGGGAAAATTGTAAATTCACTGATTGAAGAGACCGATAGGTGTATGGACCCAATGACCCCACGGCATCAATGTGTGACACTTTTTTATAAGCAATACAACATCGCCACTTTAATAGATATGCCAGGAAGCATAAATAGTAGTGATTCCCCAAAATTACCCTAAAGGGAGGTATTAAAGTGCTGGGCCTAAATGGGGTCCCTATTGACTTATTCAAAGACAATAGATTGGTGAGCCCCACTATTATTCAACGTATTGAGGAGTGCAGAATACACTGACCCCCTGCTTCTTGGTCTAACTCAGTCATAGCCCTATTTTCATGTTGATCCCCAGTGTGTGTGGGGGGGTCTCGCAGTGTGTGGGGGGGTCTCGCAGTGTGTGGGGGGGGGCTCGCAGTGTGTGGGGGGGCTCGCAGTGTGTGGGGGGGGGCTCTGTGTGGGTGTGTGGGGGGGGCTCTGTGTGAGGGGGGCTCTGTGTGGCTGTGTGTGTGTGAGGCTCTGTGTGTTTGTGGGGGGCTCTGTGTGGGTGTGTGTGTGGGGGGGCTCTGTGTGTGTGTGGGGGGGCTCTCTGTGGGTGTTTGTGTGTGGCATTTGCGAGAGATTAAGCTATTGGCATTGTAAATGACAATGCCATTTATTTATGTTAGAAAAAAACATAAATAAAAATAATGTCAAGAGCAATGCCAATAGCTCTAACTTTAACAAAGGCAAAACCATTGCATTGTAAATGCTTGTTTTCCTTTGAGAGGAAGGAACCTAATGAGATAGTTTGTGTTCTCTGGGATAAAAAAGAGTTTAACCAATCAAGGGCAACCTCTGTAATGCCATTTATTCTCAGCCTGTCAATCAGAATTTTATGTGAAATAGTATCGAACGCCGCCGATAGGTCTAATAATATCAAGACGGCGTTTTTCCCTTCATCCTGTAAGAATTTGATGGAATCGGAGAGTTCAATAAGGGCTGTTTCAGTGGAGTGCCTAGGACGGAAACCCGACTGCTGAGGATGCAGAATATTGTGCGTTTCCACAAAATTCTTAAGTTCTTGATGGACCAGGTGTTCTGTTATCTTCCCAAGAACTGGGAGAAGGGATATGGGACGCAAATTGGAGAGATCAGTAGTACTTTTATTTTGTTTCTTCATAAGCGGTTTAACTATTGCTTTTTTCCAATCCGGCCGGATGGTGCCTGAACTGAGTGAGGAGTTGACTATAACATTTATGATGGGGTTGACAACATCGATTATTTGGTGGAGTATCAGCGGGGACAGGAGTCAGAGGGCGCTCCTGATTTACAAACCATGATGGCTTCGCGTGTCTGTAGGAGAGACACTGGGGCAAACCTACTGAGCGAATAAGCCGTTGTCCCCATCATGGCATTGGGGCCCTGCAAGGGAGGAGAGGAGATGGGCGGAAAATCCACCTGAAGAAGTTTGATTTTCTCCTCAAAGTAATCGGCAATCTGATTACAAAGACCTTGAGACGGCGGAATGACAGATTGAAGAGCTTTAGGGTGGTTAAAAGATTTCACTATAGAGAAAACAGTTTTTTGTTTTTGTTGAGCCTCCTTGATAGCTGTAGTATAGTGATCTTTTTTAGCAGCTTTGATACCCGCGAAGTATGCATTCCTATGTTCTACATAAAGAGCTCTAGCTGTCAGGTCATAAGTTTTCCTCCAATTGCGTTCACTCTTTTTACACAAAAGATGTTTGTCCACCAGGGACTGGGTGTACCAGGGGGCACCAATCTTTTTCCTTTTCTCCATTGAGGAGGAAGGCTTAGGGGGAACAGAGTCCTTGATAGCGTGTTGCAGCCATGTATGAAAGGTTTTCCAGTCTTGGACCACTTCACCAGACAGGCTAGGGGACTGCGACTGCAGGAGAGGTTTAAGCTTAATGCTGGTGGCGACAGCCTTCCAATTGGGATTAGATGGAGGTTGCTGAGTTACCTTTGCCCCTTTCCCAGAATGGGGCACGCTGATGATGAGGGGGATAAAACAGTGGTCAGTCCATATTTGCGAAATGGGCAAATATGTAGCCAGTAAAGGGAAGTTAGAACAAACCCCATTGAGAGTGTGACCTGCACGATGAGTAGCCTGGGCCACTTGTTGGTGGAGTCCGAAAATGTCAAGTGTCTGATAAAAATTGATGACTTGGGCATCAGTTTTAGACTCTAATTGAAGGTTGAAGTTGCCCATGAGTGTGAAGGTAGGATAACACAATAACAGTTGACCAAGGGATTCTCCCAGGGACTCCAAAAACATGGTATCACTACCAGGGGGACGATATATCAAGCCTCCAGTGAAGGATGAAGCCGCATTGAGCCTGATGGAAAAACCCATGCCTTCGGCACCTTTAAGGGGGCCTAGATCAAATGTATGGCATTTCAGTGAGCTTCTAATGACTATGGCTATTCCACCACCTCTCCCGCTTGACCTGTCCAATTTAAAGATGGTAAAGCCAGGCGGAAGAGCAATTGCCAGGTCGGGGTTACTGGAGTCATTAAGCCACGTCTCGGTTAAAAAAAAGGTTTCGTTCCTTGACATCTTGACTATGACAGCACATGAACCGTAAATTAATAAGCCCCCCTTTAAAGTTAAGAAAGCTGGTAGGGATGGTCTCTCGTTGAGGACGACAATCAGGTGCCGACCAAGGCGAGGACCATCTACAGGTTCGACATGAGAAGGGACCCCATACTTGATCCATAGGGATGTTGCACAGACATTTCATGAGGATATTGAGCCTGTAGAGGTCACCAGAAAGATAGGACAGTTTAGGCAAAATTTGTGCAGCATGGCCTGCGCCTGTCGCGAAGTGGCGCGGACGGGCGCAGACGAGCTTGCCCGCTGCACGTTTGCCACAGCCGTGCCTAAGTAGGCGGCAGGAAGTGGAGGGGAGGAGCCAGCAAAGTGCAACAGCCTGAACGACTAGAGCGCTAATCTTCAGGCGGGTCAGGGAAAGTTCCTGTCCCTGCGTTAGCGCTCCAGAAGTCACAGCTAAGGGTCGAAAGGAAACGCTGTGCAAGTGAGGTAGGCAGTGAACAAAGTATTTAAAAATCGAAGTCCATTGAATTACGGTGCATCAAAATTAAAAGAAATAACAAGATGTGATTTTTTTAAAAAGACAGGAGCCAGAGCAGTAGCGCTATGAGCACACAATAATGACTCACAAAAGCACTCACGTAATGGCCCATCGAGTCACATCTAAGCTCCCCTTGTGTGTGGCTGTCTAGGAGAAATACGCACAACCCAACTGTCAATCCAGTCATGTGACCAGAGACAGACTGCAGGCACCAAATGGATAAGGCAAGAAAATGCCAACTGTCTGAAAGTGGCATTTTCAGAATTGTAATTTAAAATCCAACTACACCATAAGTTAGGATTTTAAATTAGGATTCCAGAGACACCAAATACGTACTAGTTCTTTCTTCCCATTAGGAAATTACACATATAAAATGTAATAAGTAAACTCTAATGTTATCCTATTGGAGAGATAGTCCTTGCAGTAGTGTTAAATACATTTGAGTTTTTCACTAACAGGAACATGTAAAACTTAAAATTATACGCCCAATATTTTACATACACTGACCCTGCCCTTGGGGTGGTCTAGAGCTTACCTTAGGAGTGACTTATATGTATTAAAAAGGAAGGTTTGGGCCTGGCAAAAGATTTTTTGTAATAATAGGGTTACCTTGCACTCTAAAGTAATCCTTTTACCCTAGTAATTTGATTGCCGTCTTTTAATTTCGAGCAGACAACACTATTGAGCAAGAGGAATGTGATAGAGAGCACCCTATCACCCAGGTTAATGAGCACTTCAAGATGGTGTCCAGTGGTCCACGTCAACCAGAGACATCAAGCGGTCTAGTCTACGGCGCACGAGAGGAAAAGAAGCCCGAACAGGAGTTAAAAGGGAACCGTTGGTTCAGGTGGGGGCCGTCTGGTGATTGGAGACCCGGAGGAGAGAGAGCTGCGTCGGACAACGGCAGGGGAGAGGCCGGGACTACGCAGGACCAGAGATCGGACAACGAAGTTCGTGGCATCGGAGTAAAGAGCCGAGACGAAGGAAGCACGGAGTCGACGACTCGATGGAACGGCGGAGCTGACCTACGGGAGGTTTCCCCAACACACACCGTGCTCGTATCCGGCTGTCCCACCGAGCAACAGGACACCGCGATACCCAATGCTACGGTCACCAGGGACCGTAGCCCCAGGCAAGTGACGTGGGGAGAACGGTGGAGGAGGAGGTTGGAGGGCTCAGGACTGTTGGGCTTGTGGCATAAATAAAGTTGTGCACGCTGCAAGCGAACACTCTTTTCTTCACTCCCTGTGGCCCTGGTTCCCTTACCCTTCATCCAAGTTAGGAAATTCCTAGCCTCGGTGTCCCAGAATCTTGGTGACGGGTGCATGCATAGAGCGTTAAGAACTTATACAGTTCGTGACGGTAGTGTCTTTCTGTTTGCCTTTTGGGAACGTCGATGCAAGTGACTTGCAAGGAAGAGTAAGCCCGAGACAAGAGAATTCGAGAACTGCTTCCATGAACTCCAGCGACCCTGCCCGATATGCTTTGTTGAATTGCTACTGAGTTTCTATGAAAGATTTATCCTGTTAAAACGCTGAAATAAAAGCTTATGTTGCTACTGTCAATGACTGTTTGAAAGGGTTAATTAAGCGCCAGGAAGAGAAACGCTTACAGTGGTGTCAGAAGTGGGATATCGCCATTTGATACAAAATGACGCAACCAGTGACTGTGCAAGATATGATAACGCAGCTGGCGGAGGGTCAGAGACATTTGCAGTTAGTGTTTGAGCAGCAGAATGAGCATGCACGAAAAGAAAGGGAGGCGTTTCAGACGGCTTTGAAAGAACAAGCAACATTGTTAACAAGTTATGTTATGTTATGTTATTTATTCTTTTGTATAGCGCAACGGTTACTCAAAAAGAGTGTCCCGGCGCTTTAGGTAAGGGGAACTAATTCGGAATAACATAACACAGTTAAAAAGAGAACACAACACACACAAAGACGAAGAGGGACTGCTAGGGAGGCCTACTGGGTAAACAACCAAGTTTTAAGACCTCTCCTAAAATCCAGAAGAGTAGTAGCCCCCCGAAGTGGAAGTGGAAGCAAATTCCACATCTGTGGGGCCAGCAGACTGAAAGAGCGGCCGCCCAGGCGAGCTCTCATGACACGAGGGACAGCCGCCAGAAGCAAAGATTCAGACCGCAGAGAGCGGCCCGGCTGGTAAAAGACCAATCTCTTTTGGAGATGCTTTGCTCCCACAGCGTGGAGTGCCTTGTAGGCCAATATCATGGCCTTAAAAGCGATCCGTTTACGGTAACCAGAAAGTGCAAGACACGGCTATCCTCCGTCTTACAGATGTAATTTCTAATGCCCGGGTCCACCCCAATATTCCCGGTAATGTGTTACAAAAGTTCCAAGAAGGAGAAGATCCTGACTTCTTCTTTACCAATTTTGAAAGGGTTGCTACCACCGCTACGTGGCCGGTAGAAAGGTGGGGACAATATATAGCACCATTATTATCTGGGGAACTACAGGCTGCGTACCAAGCAGCTAATCCAGCTGGAGTAACTCCCTACCCAGAGATAAAGAAAGCAATCCTCGAAAGACTAGGGTGTGACCAAGAATATTATAGGGCCCGTTTTCGTAAGGAGAAGTGGGTCACAGGTGACAATCCCCGAGCATTATTTTACAGAGTCAGAGATTTGGGAAGCCGGTGGCTACAACCTAGTACTGCCACCATGGATGAGGTTACAGAACAAGTTTTTCTAGAACAATATCAAGAGGCGTTACCGGTGAATACCAGAGCCTGGTTAAAGCAACATCCTGGATTAACTTCCCAATCTGCTATCGAGCTAGCTTGTGCATATCACAGGTCCCCCGACTTCAAAGCTTCTGCTGGTAGGACCCCCATTATACTTCCCAAACCTGTCCCACGAGCTTCCAATGATAATGTAGAGAAACGCCCCTTTCCTACGATTAGAACCCCACAAAAACCTTTTCTAAAACCCAACTCTCCTGTTCAGGTAGGACCACAATGCTTTAGATGTGCCGAGTGGGGACATATATCCCGAAACTGTCCCTTAAACAATGATGGATCTGAACCAATGGAAGTGGGTTGGTCCCGAGGGCGAGTGTTGGTCACAGGTCAAGGTAGAAAAACGTACAAGAAAACTATCAGACTGAATGGGAAACCTATTGATGCTCTGTTAGACACCGGGTGCCACCACACGGTAGTAGTACAAGACTTGATACCCCTGAATTCTCTGTGTGAGGGAGAGATTGTTCTAGTGTCCTGTGTACATGGAGACGTTAAAGAATATCCTTTAGCCGAGGTCTTGCTTGAAATAGACGGTTATCCACAAGTCTGGAGAGTGGGAGTGGTTCCCCGACTTCCTGAAACTATTTTGTTAGGAACAGACCTGCCTAAATTTCATGACTATCTAATGGAAGCCTCAGAGCAAGAAGCCAGAGCGGAATGGCTACAGGAGGCTCCGTTTGTTAGTGAAAACATAGTTCAACCCAGAGACTGAGAGCAGAAATCCAAAAATGAGAAGAGAAGAGACAAAGAGAGATATAACAGTGCATATCAGTCCTTAGCTTCATGTTTGCTTTCTTCCCCAGAGCACGGAGATACTCCTGCTCGAAGCTTCCGTACAGCTCAGAAAGATGACAGCACCCTCACGAATGCATGGAGTCAAGTACAAGAGAGTGTCTCAGAGAAGGTAGGACCCTATTTTTGCATAAAACAAGGGTTACTGTATCGAGTGAGTGAGGGAGCAACTGGAAAAGTAGAACAGTTATTGGTACCTGTAGCTTTTCGGGAACAAGCTTTGCAATTAGCCCACAACCAGACGGGTGGGGGTCACTACGGGCAGGAGTTAACTTTGAAGTATCTGCTGGATCGATTTTACTGGCCAGAGGTGTATAGGGAAACTGCGAGGTTTTGTGCTACATGTCCAAAATGTCAGTTGGTAAATCCTTCCAGAGACAAGAAAGTACCCCTTTGTCCCTTACCCATTATCGATGTACCATTTCAGCGTGTGGGAATGGACCTCGTAGGTCCGTTAATTCCTTCCGCCAGAGGGCATCAATATATTTTAGTGCTAGTGGACTATGCAACAAGATATCCGGAGGCTATACCTCTGACAAGCATGACTACGCTGACTGTGGCTCAGGCTATGATATCGTTCTTCTCACGAGTAGGATTTCCTTTGGAATTGTTGACCGATCAGGGAACTCCTTTTATGGCGAAGCTCATGAAGGAAGTATGTTCCCTTTTGGGAGTTCAACAGATTAGGACGGCAGTCTATCACCCACAAACCGACGGTTTGGTGGAAAGATACAACCGAACAATTAAGACCATCCTGAAGAAGTTAATACGTGAGACAGGGAAGGATTGGGACAGAAAGTTACCTCTGGTACTCTTTGCTATTAGGACACACGAACAGAAATCCACGGGATTCTCTCCATTCGAGCTGTTGTTTGGGAGAAAACCCCGTACTTTACTTGACATGGCAGCTGAGCAGTGGACTGAGGAAGAGGATGAGGGGAAACCGCTATTAGGATATATGCAGACCCTCAAAGAAACTTTAGCTACCCTATGGGATACAGTGCACCAAAACATGGACAAAGCGCAAAGTAGACAGAAAGAGCAGTATGATAAAACAAGTCAGCCAAGGGAATTGAGGGTAGGAGACAAGGTCCTGATTTTACTCCCTTCTTCTGATAAGAAGTTATTGGCTACTTGGCAAGGCCCTTATACCGTTACCCAGAAAGTTACCCCTGTTTCTTACAGAGTAGCAGTACCACACACTAATAAGGTGGGGCAGACATATCACATTAACTTACTGAAGAAATGGGAGGAACCAAGTACAGGATCTCCAGAGACAGAAGTAGTCCAATCCATAAATCACGTGACCATCACTCCCTTAGAGTTACCTCAGGAGATGGGGAGGGATGAACAGGAGGAACGACCAGCTATGGGTCCTCAATTGACTATAGACGAAAAACGACAATTGGGACAGTTACTTGACCAGTATCCTGAACTTACTTCAGGAAAACCGGGGAGGACGTCCCTGGTAGCCCATGATATTGTTACCGCTCCAGGAAGAGTGGTGAATGTGAGACCATACCGAATACCTGAGGCTAGGAGAGAGGCAGTAGAACAAGAAATAGAGAAGATGTTACAGGCAGGTATCATTGAACCTTCCCAAAGTAATTGGCGATCTCCCATAGTTTTGGTACCAAAACCAGATGGCAGCATCCGTTTTTGCATTGACTTCCGCCAAGTGAATGCTCACTCGAAATTTGACAATTATCCCATGCCTTGAGTAGACGAGCTAATTGAGAAACTGGGGGAGGCTAGAGTGATGTCCACCATTGATTTAACCAAGGGCTATTGGCAAATACCTCTAACAGAGACAGCTCAAGAGAAGACAGCTTTCTCCACACCCTCAGGGTTATATCAATTCAAAGTGATGCCATTTGGGCTACATGGAGCCCCGGCTACCTTTCAGAGACTTATGGACATATTACTAAAAACCCATCACAATTATGCCGTGGCTTATCTGGATGACATTGTTGTGTATAGCCCCGATTGGAAAACTCATCTCAAACATGTGGAAAATGTATTTGGAACTCTGGCTCAGGCAGGATTAACCATAAATCCAAAGAAAACCCCTCTGGGTACTCATCAGATAAATTACTTAGGCTACACCATAAGTGAGGGAACCTTAAAACCCCAAGTAGACAAATTGGAAGCTATCAAAAACATTCCCCGACCAACCACCAGAAAAGAAGTACGAACTTTCTTAGGGTTGGTTGGATATTATCGAAGATTCATTCCCCAGTTATCTGACGTGGCCAGCCCTCTCACAGACCTATTGAGAGGAAAACCTTCAAGAGCAAAAATTGGGTGGGGTCTAACACAAGAGAAGAGCTTCGAAACCCTAAAGTCGGTCTTGTGTCAAGCTCCGCTTTTGACTTGTCCCGATTACAAAAAGACCTTTGTTCTACAAACAGACGCCTCAGATAAAGGACTGGGAGCTGTATTATCTCAACCCGATAATCAGGGATTGCTTAAGCCAGTACTGTTCTTGAGTCGCAAATTATTCCAGAGGGAGACACGATATGCCACCATGGAGAAGGAATGCTTGGCAATCAAATGGGCAATGGAATCTTTGCAATACTATTTGCTGGGCAGAACTTTCTTTCTAGTTACCGATCATGCTCCTCTAACTTGGTTAGCCACCCACAAGGAAACCAATGCTAAAGTGTTAAGATGGTTTTTAGCCTTACAGCCTTTTTCATTTCAGACTCTGCACATGCCAGGGAAGTTCCAAGGAAATGTAGATTATCTCTCCAGATTTCCGACAGCTGAATGGCCCGATCGTCCATCTCCAGAAAAGAGGCAATGTGATAGAGAGCACCCTATCACCCAGGTTAATGAGCACTTCAAGATGGTGTCCAGTGGTCCACGTCAACCAGAGACATCAAGCGGTCTAGTCTACGGCGCACGAGAGGAAAAGAAGCCCGAACAGGAGTTAAAAGGGAACCGTTGGTTCAGGTGGGGGCCGTCTGGTGATTGGAGACCCGGAGGAGAGAGAGCTGCGTCGGACAACGGCAGGGGAGAGGCCGGGACTACGCAGGACCAGAGATCGGACAACGAAGTTCATGGCATCGGAGTAAAGAGCCGAGACGAAGGAAGCACGGAGTCGACGACTCGACGGAACGGCGGAGCTGACCTACGGGAGGTTTCCCCAACACACACCGTGCTCGTATCCGGCTGTCCCACCGAGCAACAGAACACCGCGATAGCCAATGCTACGGTCACCAGGGACCGTAGCCCCAGGCAAGTGACGTGGGGAGAACGGTGGAGGAGGAGGTTGGAGGGCTCAGGACTGTTGGGCTTGTGGCATAAATAAAGTTGTGCACGCTGCATGCGAACACTCTTTTCTTCACTCCCTGTGGCCCTGGTTCCCTTACCCTTCGTCCAAGTTAGGAAATTCCTAGCCTCGGTGTCCCAGAATCTTGGTGACGGGTGCATGCATAGAGCGTTAAGAACTTATACAGTTCGTGACGGTAGTGTCTTTCTGTTTGCCTTTTGGGAACGTCGATGCGAGTCACTTGCAAGGAAGAGTAAGCCCGAGACAAGAGAATTCGAGAACTGCTTCCATGAACTCCAGTGACCCTGCCCGATATGCTTTGTTGAATTGCTACTGAGTTTCTATGAAAGATTTATCCTGTTAAAACGCTGAAATAAAAGCTTATGTTGCTACTGTCAATGACTGTTTGAAAGGGTTAATTAAGTGCCAGGAAGAGAAACGCTTACAAGGAATTTGTTCAATAAGGGACTACGAGGAAGTTTGTTTTTCATGTTGATAGGGAAGCGCGTCACATGGTGTGTATTCTCCTCATTGGAAGGTCGCCGGTACCAAGAACATTAGCGTGGTGGAATACAGTTGTTCACTGCTTCTAGTAGAGGAGTGTTAGTTGTCTAGCTGATGATAAATGCTAACTTTTTAAAACATTTTTCAAATACCTTAATTGAGAAGAATCAAGGCAGACACATCGTGCAATATCGCAGTGCAACTATACAAAACAGTGAGTAGGTCGAGCGTACCATTACAGAGAGGTGTCAACTGTCAGCACAGTAAATAATCATGAGGATAATGTTGCAGCTCCACCACACCAAGGTCCCCGCCTCGTGGGGTAACACAAACAGAACAGTATCATCAGTGAAGGGCTAAGGAAAGAAGGGCAGGAGCGCCCATGGCAGGGGGGAGAGGCAGTCACAGACCAGCACCGGCGGCCGCCGAGGACCCAGGGCCGGCGGGGAGCGCGGGAGACGCAGCGCCACTGGGGTGGGAACAGGAAAGAAGGTAGGTAACCAAAGGGCCCCAGATGTCAACAGGTCGGGACCTAGCAGGCATTAAATCCCAGAACTCCGATAGGAGAGTCTGGCTCCGAGAGGCGTTCTCCAGCCAGCTCTCAACCTTGGGAGCAGGTCTGCGACCCCAACTCATGACCATCCTACGACTAGCAAGGACCAGCAGCATCGCGATCAGATGGCGAGAGATGTCAGGGCAGAATTTGACAAAACCGAGAAGGAACAGAGGTGGATCAGGGTGCACCGTAGCGCCAGTGATGTCAGAAATGGCGGAACACACCACCTGCCAGAACTCCGAGACCCTAGGACAAAGCCAAGCAAGATGAGCGAAGTCCACTGCAGGAGCAGCGCAACACACACAATTGTCTCCAGGAGTGAGCCCTAGCCTGTGGAGCTGCACCGGGGTGCGGTAAAGCCTATGCAAGTACTTGAAATGGATCAAATGAAGCCGGTAGTTTGGTGACAACTTCTTCGTCTGATTACAGCAATAAAGCCAGCGAGATGTCGGTACCAAGATCAGCACCCCATGCCTCCCGAGCACGATCAGAGGAAATGGGGGCGGACACTAGAGTGAGAGCATATAATTTGGTAACTAAGTTGTGCGGGACGAGGAAGAATAGATGAAATCCAGAGCCGGCATGGTGGGTGGGGGCTGAGGAAAAGTGGGATGCAACTTTTGGCACGTGGCGCGCAGCTGGTAAAAGAGAAGAGTGTCCCGCAGCCCGAGGTGTCAGGGAGAGTATAAAAGGTGTTCTCCGGATAGAGATCCGCCACTGTCGTCTGGCCAAGCGCGTCATACTCCTGGACATGCTGGAGGCCTGAAGTGAGGGAAAATCCGGGTGGTTCTCTATGGGCACGAAGTTGGCAGAGAGCAGGGGGATGCCAAACCGCCGGCGCAGGCCAGACCAGGCCCATCGCAGCGTCTTGACCGTGTCAAACCCGCCCCGAGGGCGCACCGTGGGCGCAAACAAAGCTGTGGACAGAGGCCAGGGAGATGCTACATCTGTCTCAACTGCGACATGAGGTTGATAAGGGGGAGGGTCAGATCCAATAGTGCAGGAAGCTGGTCTGGGCGCACAGGGCATAAAGCTTGAAGTCAGGCGCGCCCATCCCGCCGGCAGACATGGGTAGAGTGAGGATGTCATAAGCTACTCTTGGCTGTTTACCCGCCTAGACCAGCAAAATGATAAGGGAGTGGTATTTGCGAAAGAAATGGAGGTGAGGGGGATAAGGATATTTAAAAACAATAGAGGAATTTTGGAAGGACAACCATTTTGGCGACTGTGATGTGGCCCGCCAAAGACAGCGGAAGCCGGCTCCACAATAGAATCCTGGATTCCAGTCAGTCTACCGCACACCCAAAGTTTGATCTCCACAGTTCATCCGGATCCCTACTCAGCCAGATGCCCAAATAGTGCGTGGGGCCAGAAGCCCACACAAATGGAAAATCAGGTGACAATGGCACAGTGGTGTCAGTCAAGGGGAAAAGAACCAACTTGCTCCAGTTCACCTGGATGCCCGACGCCCGCCAAAGCGAATGATCTCCTGGACCATGGGGCTGAGGTTCTCCTGGGGATGATGGACATACAGCGTAACGTCGTCCGCATACATTGAGACTAGCAGGGAACGGGACGAGAAACCAATACCCCTGTGGGTATGGTGCTGCCGCGATCTGGCGGTCAGGGGCTATAGCAAAAAGCATAGGCGATAGCGGGCACCCCTGACGTGTGCCTCGGGCGATAATAAGAGGGTCGGACATTTGGCCATTGATACGGAGACGTGCCGAGGGGTTGGTGTAGAGGAGTCTGACCTTGCGCAGAAAGATGTCACTGAAGCCCATACGCGGCAAGATGTAAAATGAGAATGGCCACTCCAGCGTATCGAACGCCTTATGATAAGTGCTAACTTTGGTTTCACTGTGGGATGGCATATGATGCCAGGATGCTATCTAATTTTGGCTTTTTCACTAGGACTCGATTGATTCACAAGACATTGCGATTAGAGCAGAGCATTTGGGCTTACCGATTTAAGGTACATTTTTTGTAAGTATCTAAACAGAGATGGGTGAAGGGGGAGGCATAAGACACAATTCAAGAACATTTGCAATGTGATTTTGTGAGAGGCTGGCTTAGTATATGGTGTTCACTTATGTAAGTGTAGCACCCTGCACGAATTCAGGCAACCCTTATGGTAATTCTAGTGGTCTTAGACAACCTTAGATAGCTCTCTAAGTGGTAGCTGTGGAAAGCACCCTTCAGACTTAGTCCAGAAGGAGTGTAAAGCATGTTGTTTTACAAGTACTTAAACTTATGGTATAGGTTAGGTGACAAATAATCACACAGTGTAGTTATAAACAATATGTATTTTATTACAAACACTCACTAACACATTGTATTATCTCCTACCCGTAGATATAAACACAATACTTAGGAAATAGATCACGTAAGTAGCACAAATATACAATGGTCTCCTGGGGGAGACCAAACCATATACTAAAATAGTGGAATGCGAACCACGACTCAAGACAAGAGTGAATCCACAGGACATAGAAGAGCCAGGGACCCAAGGAACCACCCAAGGTGAGTATCTAGGAACCCCACAGATATCGTGTGCAGAGCGGAAACACAACCGCATGCTCAATGTTAGAAAATGGGTAAGTCGAGGTTGCAGTTTTAAACAAAAAGGACCCTTCCCAGTGGACCTTGGAGCCACCCCGTGGGAAATGGAAGGTTGGAGAGTCACCCCACTTGTGGATGCCCAGTATAACCACACCAGGGAAGCCGGGTGCAAATGTTTCAAGTGATGCCGGAAAACGCCGTAGACCACAATGGAGGATTCAGGGAAGAAGCTGCTGGAGAAGAAGACGAAGGAGTCCATTGGAACGCAAAGGTGGATTCAAGATTAGAAGAACCTGCAAACAGAGGGGACAGAGTCTATTCCACTCTGGGGTGACCAGGAGGCACGGAAGAAGAATGCCCACCGATGTCGGGGATACAAGAGAGGTTGACGGTGCCCTAGAAATTGCAGCTGTGCGGACCAGTCGATGCTGTGGAATACCAGGAGCCATTTGTGAGTTGTTCCACGTCGGATGTTGAGAGCCAGGGGGTCAGTGTCCGGCAGGTACACCAACAGGCCTTGGCAGCAGCAAGCAGGTTATTTGACGAAAAAAGGGGCAGTGTCAGGACCAGCAAGCTCCAAGTTACTCACCACGAGCAGGTAAGTCGGAGCAGGCCCGAGCAAGCAGGGGAGCCTACTGGAGCCAAAGAAGACCCTCAAGAGGACCCATGGGCCAGAGGCACAGGAGTAGCAAGATGACCTTGTGCAGCTCACCAATGAAGAAGGCGCATGGTGCAGAGGAAGTGGTGAGGGCGAAGATCGTGCCTGAAGGAGTTTATTGACGTTGGAGCTTCTTGGAGTCAGAAGATCTCTGGAGGAGAGAGTCAACACGCCTTGGCAACGGCAAATGGACGCAGTGAACAGAAGTTCTGTTTCAGCGCTTCCAACGAGGGATACTGGCCTCAAACTCGGTATGAAGACAGTGCAGGCCTTGAGGAATTTTCAAAATGAACACCAGTGTTGCTGAGCCTTTCGGAGTCCGTGGGACTCTAGGATCAGCAGACCGGTCAGTTGTGTTGCAGAGCCTGCAGATGCAGAAGAGTGATTCCTTCACTCCAAGGTAGATTCCTTCAGGTGTCTTGGATGTCCACGGGTCTGGTGAAGAACCTGTATGGAGCATGGGCACAGATGTTGCAGAAGACCAGCAGGACAACGAGACCAGGAGCAGCAGGAATCTTCCCTGTTGCAGTCTCGGTTCCCAAAGCGAAGTCCAGAGTGTCCCAATGGTCGAAGTTGAAGTGGTGTATGATTTTAATCTTGTCCCACAACTAATCTTGGGACCCACCCACAGGAAAGCTCTTAAGTACCCTTACGAAAGGGTTGGGACTATTCAGGGGTCCCTCCCACAAAAGGGACTGGACAGTGGGGAGGATACTCCCATGTCCTTTGTCCAGTTTCGCTCCACAGCGGGAGCCAACGGCTCCTTGAACTCGCTTGATCTGGAGTATGCAAACAGGGCACCAAATGTGCACTTCAAGTAGTCTCAGTGGCGCTGGCAAGTGCCCCCACCCTCCCCAATATACTAAACCCTGTCTGGGAGGTGGTCACACCTCCCTGTGACAGGATATATTTTGTTCTGTCACCCCCTGCTCAAGCTTGGTTCAGCTGCAGGTGAGCAGAAACATGTCTCTGGTCAGAAGCAGCTCTAGCCTGCTGTCCAGTTCTGGAAGACTGGTATGGGGAGCACTGAGGACCTCCCAGAGGAGCTTTACAGTGCCCCAACATGTTTGATACCAAAAATGACAGGGTTCGTTACAGCCCATTTAGAGATGGTCATCGCGTACTGACTCTATAGCCACTCTATATGTCATAATGGCTGATACACTTACATCCCAGGAGAATAGACTCTGAAGGTTGTAGGGGTACCCTGCTCATGCAGGAGCACCCTCCCACTCAGGACCCAGCACCCTGCCTTCAGGATTGAAAGGCCTGCCTTAGGGGTGACTTATAGGTTTTAAGTGTTGTGACCTCAGATATAGGGAAACCTGTATCTGTCGTAAGTGGTGCTACCCCTGGTATACCTATGCCCTGGGTACCTTAGTACCATATACTAGGGACTTAAAGGGGTATACCAATAGCCAATCTGGAGTGTACCCAAGTACTCACCATGTCCAATTTAGGGAAGAAGCACAGAGCCTGGGATCCTGATTAGCAGGGTCCCAGTCAGACTAGTCAGAAAAACATAATGACATCAGCAAAAAGTGGGGGTGACCATGAAAGCAGATCCTACTTTCTTACAGATATATTAATTTTTCAGCTCAGGTGGATGACACCTTTCTGTTTAGAGCTTTGGTTATCGAAATAGGAACACCAACTTGTTTTACAGGTGGGAACCCAAATGCATGTTGAGAGTTGGAGTGTCTTGGACATAGGAAGGGGCACAAGTACATTTTTAGAACTCTTGACTTTGAACAGTTGGACACTGTGTTACGGTGTTCGTGCTTATAGTTTCAGTTCACAAACTCTTCAGTGCAGCAATGATTAAAGGCTGATAGTTTATTTTAGTTGTAAGTTTGATTGGTGTATGCAGGGAAATAAGAATCACAGACACTGATCAGTTTATCAGCACTGCATACTGGTTTACCAAACACTGGTGGTGGTAGGGTGACCTCACGGATATGGCTTTATATGAGTAGAAAAGGTCAACCAGATGGTTTTCAGGAGTCACACATAAGTCTTCATAAACCAATTTTTCTCTCTTTTATATCTACTTTTCCTTTTTTTGCTTCTGGTAGGGCCAATGGGTAAAATTAAGAGTCACTGTTTTCAACATGCTAGTAAACTGAGTATCATTGCATTTAAAGTCACCCCTGATGAAGGGTGGAATCACCCAAAATGCATTGGGATCAACTTACAAGCCATGATTTCAAGATGTTTTACTTTCTAAGAATATATTTAAGTGCAAACTAATGTGATGTAACAGAGTTTGACTAAACAAAGCATTGTATTGTGCATAATACTTTTGTTAATGCAATAAAAGTACCATTTTGAAAATGGAGATTTCGAGTGAAATATTGATTGTAATTTCAACAGTGTGGATTACAATTGATCCTATGGGCTTTCATAGTAGTGCACTTTGTTTCAAGGATACCTCCAGGTAAACTAGGGGAGTACGGGAAAGCTTTATTTTGCTAGGTCGACACAGCAGTGTAAACTGAACAAACAAGCCAGAGGCATGTTTAAAGGGCTACGTTTTTGGGTGGCACAATCAGTGCTGCAGGCCCACTGAATCACCTAATTATTAGGCCCTGGGCATATGTAGTGCACTTTACTAGGGATTTATAAATAAATTAAATATGCCAATTAGGTATAAGCCAATGTTAACATGCTAAGAGCGGAGGGCACAGGCAATTTAGTGCTGGTTAGCAGGGGTAAAGTGTGCAGAGTCCTAAAAACAACAAAAACGAAGCCATCAAAAACAGGGGGTCTGAAGGCAAAATGTTAGGGGAAAACTACGCCAAGGATGCCAGTTCTAAAACATGTCCCCCTCAGCTCAAAGTGTGGATAACTACCTAACCTCTTGTGAGTTCTCTTCACTAAGGTGGAAGAACCTACAGAGATCATCAGCATTGGCATGCTCTGTTGCAGGATGGCTTCCATCGTAAAGTTTATTCCCTATAGGGAGATGGACCACATCAACAGTTTGGAATTTTCATCCCTCATGTGGATTAGCCATCTGAGGGGTCTGTGGTCTGTCTTAACCCGGTTAATCACCAAGCAAGTATGGGCTCAGCTTCTTCAGCCCCTAGAACACTGCAAAGGCTTCCCTTTCTTTTGCACCCCACCTCTGCTCCAGGAGAAGTACCTCTTACTGATGAAGTCTATAGGTTGGTACAGGCCTCAACGTTTAGCTGTGATAGCCCACCCCATGCCATACTCTGAGGCATCTGTCTGCACAATGAATTCTTAGAAGAAATCAGGGGCCTTGAGCACGGGTGCTGTACACATGGCCTTCTTCAGAGTGTTAAAATCTTTCGTGGGTGACGTGGCCAGGCAAGATGGCTGGGTGGACGTGATCCACACTAGCACCTGAGCCTCATAGCTGTCGGACACTGATACGTGACAGCAAGATTGCCAAATCTCTCCAGAATCAGTCCAGAAGGTGGAGTGGCTGCACCCGGAGCCCGGGAGACCAAATCTGGCTTGTAAACGGTGTAAATAGTTTTTGAGGCAGTGCGGAGCAGAGCGAGATACCAAAATGATGCTGAAGGCCTTGTCCGCGTGGAGCCGGGGGGGGGGGGCGAATGAGGACAGGTGGCTATACTCCAGCCCAGAAGACGAGCAACGAAAAAACAACCCACTGGCAAGTGAAGCGCCAAGGCGATGGGGGCCAGCGATAGGCTATCCTTAGTGGCGAAGTGCCCACATGATCTGGGGGGGGGAGATTGCCCCAGATCATGGCTGCACGATAAGGCTGAGACCTACCTTACTCAAGGTGCCGCGTGGCTGATGCGGAGCGGCACTTTTGTAACGTCTGGTGAGGGCTCCTCCCCCTAACCCCGAGTTTATCCACACCATGGCAGGGAGGGAGTGGGCCCAAAGCTGGACCGAATTCTGAGAGATGTGTCTGACTTCAAGATGGCACCCGGACCGGGTACACACCAGGTTTATAAGATAAAGCGAGAATCATCTCTCTGAGGGGGCTAGGAAGCAAAGGACAATAAGCTGGCGCATACAACCCCTGTTTCATAACTTTAAAGACAGCTGAGCAGCACTTTGCTACACCAAAAGTCACAATAAACGCCAGACCCTAAGATGGCTGCCTAAGGCTGAATTACAAGAGAGTTACTACTGAACTGGCTGCTCACTGATAGAAGGTCACAAAATAGCAATAGCCGGCACAAAGGGGCTGTTATTTGGATGTGGGGGGGTTGCCTGCCAAAGTGAAGAAGTTCTACAAACCTGCCCATATGCCACCATGCAAGGCGGTGAACAAGGTCTCTAACATTTTTGCGCCTGCAGAGAGGAGACAAGCCCACAATGAAGGGGGGCAAGCAAGCTTGATGGCACTCACCAGGGAGGACCTAGTGGCCTCACTCAGGGACTTTAAATAAGAATCCTGCACAGAGATCAAACAAGACTTACAGACTTCCATGGATCAGCTAAAGGCCGATCTCACCGAACGCATGTCTGCCCTCCAGCAAGATTTGGATGCTGTGGGCTCCAGGGTCCTGGAGATAGAAGACTAGACAAAAGAGTTGGACACTCGCACTCTGATGTTACAGAAGAAACAACAGGATCTCCAGACGCAACTCCAACAGGTGCTCCTGAAGGCAGAAGGCTTAGAAAAGAGGTCCGGAGGGAGAACATTAGAATAAGGGACCTAGATGAAGGCGCAGAGGGGCCGGATCTGGAAGCCTTCATTGAGGGGCTTTTTGCTGAGATTGTGAGGCCGTGCCAGATGAAGATCAAGATTGACAGGGCACACCGCTTGGGAACCAGCAGTCGGGTGAATGACGACGTACACGTGACATTCTCGTCAAGCTTCACTCTTTTAAAACAAAAGAAGCAATTCTGCAGGCCGCAATAAAAAAAAGAAGAGACCTCTTTCCAAGGTTACAAGTGTCTACTGTTCCAGGATATGGCCCCCTCTACATTGGTGCACAGACAAGAACTCGAACCGATAATGTCCGAACTCAGAGAAGACAACAAAAGGTACAGATGGACTTTCCCCTTTAGTCTAGCATTTGAACTCAATACCAAAGCTCACCACATCTCCAACCTGGAGGAGGGTCTCCACATTCTTGGTCTCCCTATCCCCGAAGTTGAGGGTGGCCAAGTTCCTACGAGAGGGCCGGGCGCGACAAAAGGAACTTCCTTCTGATGGCGCACGATCTCCAAAGGCAAGTCCAGCCAAAAATGAAGTTAAAAGGGATGAAGAGAACTACGGTACAAGATACACTTTCACAATAGGGCAGCATTACCCCGGGACATACACAACGAAGGGCAAAATGTGGGTGAAGCCTCATCTGCGCGATACTCACAGCCGACTTTGCGCAATAGACCATAGTTTAACATAAACTCCTATTTGGTCTTCTTTGTATGAAGCAAACGACAGTCGGGGTGTCGGGCACTGACTGAGTCGCCTGCTACCATGATCTCAATCTTCAAGACTGAATCTACTGGGAATCCATTGGATACTCAGCGTAAGTTTTCTTGGGTTACCTGTTCTTTTTGTTTTTTTTGGGGGGGGGGCTGGTTGTGGCCACGAGGGACAGTCGGACAAATCATGTAGGATGGGAGTGCAGGGTGTCTCTCTGTTGCCAGCTTGGTCGGGCTCGGATCACAATGGGGGTATTTGGGGGGGGAGGTCGCTGGTCACAAGGGAGATGCATGAGAGGAGGAGGGTGACTACAAGATGGTATCAATAGCCTCATGGAATGTAAAAGGTCTGAACTCGCCTCTCAAAAGGCAAAAAATATGGAAGTATCTGACAGACCACCAGTTTGAGGTGGTAGAGCTGCAGGAAATACACCTTATAAAAACCAATGAGCTACGACTTTGCCACAAAAGCTACCCCTTAGTCTACAGATTATCAGGCATCTCTAAACAGAAGGGAGTTGCATTTTTACTTCGCAGCATGGCAAAATTCCAACCTGAGGCCATAAAGGCAGACAGAGAGGGAAGGGGAATCGGGGTAAAGAGAAAATTGAGAGGCCGGCTCTGCACATTCATCTCCGTGTACGCTCCCAACACAGGATAGCCAGTGTTTTTTACCTCCCTACTAGACCTGATAGGCGGGTTCGCAGAGGGCCCAACGGTTCTTGTGAGTGATTTTAACCTGACCTGGCATGCTGAGATGGACAATGCTCACCCCCACAAGGCAGTCACAAGCAACTTTCCCAAAGGAATCAAACAGAGAATACATGTCTTAGGTCTGAGGTATGAAAACAACAATGTCCCAACTGGTATTAGTTAAAGACAACTAATAAAGATATGTAAAATACATTATCAAAAAGGAAAACAAGGAGTCTCTATGTAATTCTGACAGGTGCAAGGAGCATCATTTTATGTATAAAAGGTTTTTGGGGAAAAAGGGGCAGAATTATACAAAACAGTTATAGCAGCACTGCAGAATATAAATCACAATGATTGAGGTAACAACCCAAATTGTACAAGGTGCTCTAGGTGTGACAGTGAAAACCAAGATAGCGACGCAAGTGACAATGTGCAACAGCGTGAATGGCGCAAGGTGACTGGTGAATATATATACAGTGTATTCTTTAGCATACGGCGGTTCCAGATGGATTAATGATTCATTTTTCAGATATTCAAATGTTCAACCGCTTCGTATTTCGCGCCAATATTTGCGCTGAAAGGTCGATGGCGTTTCGATCCAGATAACTATAGGATCTTCATCAGGACTGGGTCGTGGGCAGTGCTGGTGGTAGATATGTGGGTAATCAGTCGCCGAATTGCGTAGACAGCAAGTGCTTGGATCCGAGCTGTACTTGAAATACTTGGCCAGGTTTAGAGTAATTTGGTCCCGTGGCAATCCCAGGAGTGGGATTAGCAGCAATGTAGATTAATAAACACGTATATTAATTTTAGTCGTGAGGACCAGGGTCGGATATCTAGAAATGACTCCCGATCGTGACGCAAGTAAATTGCCAGGGCGCCGGTCCCTGACGTGGACAGCTAGTTGAGAATGAATCTCTAACGAAGACAACTTCGCGGTCAATCCAGGGGAGCGAAAGTCTCTAGAATAGGGCGACTGATTACCCACATATCTACCACCAGCACTGCCCACGACCCAGTCCTGATGAAGATCCTATAGTTATCTGGATCGAAACACCGTCGACCTTTCAGCGCAAATATTGGCGCGAAATACGAAGCGGTTGAACATTTGAATATCTGAAAAATGAATCATTAATCCATCTGGAACCGCCATATGCTAAAGAATACACTGTATATATATTCACCATTCACCTTGCGCCATTCATGCTGTTGCACATTGTCACTTGCGTCGCTATCTTGGTTTTCACTGTCACACCTAGAGCACCTTGTACAATTTGGGTTGTTACCTCAATCATTGTGATTTATATTCTGCAGTGCTGTTATAACTGTTTTGTATAATTCTGCCCCTTTTTTTACCAAAAACTTTTTATACATAAAATGATGCTCCTTGCACCTGTCAGAATTACATGTTTTCCTTTTTGATAATGTATTTTACATATCTTTATTAATTGTCTTTAACTAATACCAGTTGGGACATTGTTGTTTTCATACCATTACGCCCCAATCCCAACATGGTTGACGGATCACTGACAGAATATCGACTGTCAAAATATCGACAGTCAAAATATCGAGGTAAAAATATAGAATGCCAGAATATCGGCCCTTATCTACAAACGGGTAAGTACAAAAATATCGACTCCAAAATATCGATAGGAAAAAATATAGACAGTCAAAATATCGATTTTTTAAAATATCTTAAAAGTAATTTTAAAGTACTATAATAATAAATATAACTATTTTAAACATACTTAAATAAACTTAAAATTAATAAATAAATATTGTAACTTAAAAAATATATATTTTTAAAACATATATATATATATATATATATATATATATATATATATATATATACACATATTATTGGATAGCGTAGGGGTAAAAATTACTATTCCAACCCCATCGAGTGCAACAGTAGGGAAAGCGTTGGATAGCGTAGGGGTAAAAATTACTATTCCGGCTCCAGAGAGTGCAACAGTAGGGAAGACATTGGATAGCGTAGGGGTAAAAATTACTATTCCCACTCCAGTAAGTGCAACAGTAGGGAAAGCGTTGGATAGCGTAGGGGTAAAAATTACTATTCCCACTCCAGAGAGTGCAACAGTAGAGAAAGCGTTGGATAGTGTAGGGGTAAATATTACTTTTCCCACTCCAGAGAGTGCAACAGTAGGGAAAGCGTTGGATAGCGTAGGGGTGAAAATTACTATTCCCACTCCAGAGAGTGCAACAGTAGGGAAAGCGTTGGATTGCGTAGGGGTAAAAATTACTATTCCAACTCCAGCAAGTGCAACAGTAGGGAAAGCGTTGGATAGAGTAGGGGTAAAAATTACTATTTCCACTCCAGAGAGGGCAACAGTAGGGAAATCGTTGGATAGCGTAGGGGTAAAAATTACTATTCCCACTCCAGAGAGTGCAATAGTAGGAAAAGCGTTGGATAGCGTAGTGGTAAAAATTACTATTCCCACTCCAGACAGTGCAACAGTAGGGAAGACGTTGGATAGCATAGGGGTAACAATTACTATTCCAACTCCAGCGAGTGCAACAGTAGGGAAAGCGTTGGATAGCGTAGGGGTAAAAATTACTATTCACACTCCAGCGTGTGCAACAGTAGGGAAAGCGTTGGATAGCATAGGGGTAAACATTACTATTCGCACTCCAGAGAGTACAACAGTAGAGAAAGTGTTGGATGGCGTAGGGGTAAAAATAACTTTTCCAACTCCAGCGAGTGAAACAGTAGGGAAAGCGTTGGATAGCGTAGGGGTAAAAATTACTATTCCCACTCCAGAGAGTGCAACAGTAGGGAAAGCGTTGAATAGTGTAGGGGTAAATATTACTATTCCCACTCCAGAGAGTGCAACAGTAGGGAAAGCGTTGGATAGCGTAGGGGTAAAAATTACTATTCCCACTCCAGAGAGTGCAACAGTAGGGAAATCGTTGGATGGCCTAGGGGTAAAAATTACTATTCCAACTCCAGCGAGTGCATCAGTAGGGAAAGCGTTGGATAGAGTAGGGGTAAAAATTACTATTCCCACTCCAGAGAGTGCAACAGTAGGGAAAGCGTTGGATAGCGTAGGGGTAAAAATTACTATTCCCACTCCAGAGAGTGCAACAGTAGAGAAAGCGTTGGATAGTGTAGGGGTAAATATTACTATTCCCACTCCAGAGAGTGCAACAGTAGGGAAAGCGTTGGATAGCGTAGGGGTAAAAATTACTATTCCCACTCCAGAGAGTGCAACAGTAGGGAAATCGTTGGATGGCCTAGGGGTAAAAATTACTATTCCAACTCCAGCGAGTGCATCAGTAGGGAAAGCATTGGATAGAGTAGGGGTAAAAATTACTATTCCCACTCCAGAGAGTGCAACAGTAGGGAAATCGTTGGACAGCGTAGGGGTAAAAATTACTATTCCCACTCCAGAGAGTACAACAGTAGAGAAAGTGTTGGATGGCGTAGGGGTAAAAATAACTATTCCAACTCCAGCGAGTGCAACAGTAGGGAAAGCGTTGGATAGCGTAGGGGTAAAAATTACTATTCCCACTCCAGAGAGTGCAACAGTAGGGAAATTGTTGGATGGCGTAGGGGTAAAAATTACTATTCCAACTCCAGCGAGTGCAACAGTAGGGAAAGCGTTGGATAGAGTAGGGGTAAAAATTACTATTCCCACTCCAGAGAGTGCAACAGTAGGGAAATCGTTGGATAGCGTAGGGGTAAAAATTACTATTCCCACTCCAGAGAGTGCAACAGTGGAGAAAGTGTTGGATGGCGTAGGGGTAAAAATAACTATTCCAACTCCAGCGAGTGCAACAGTAGGGAAAGCGTTGGATAGCGTAGGGGTAAAAATTACTATTCCCACTCCAGAGAGTGCAATAGTAGGAAAAGCGTTGGATAGCGTAGGGGTAAAAATTACTATTCCCACTCCAGAGAGTGCAACAGTAGGGAAATCGTTGGATGGCCTAGGGGTAAAAATTACTATTCCAACTCCAGCGAGTGCATCAGTAGGGAAAGCGTTGGATAGAGTAGGGGTAAAAATTACTATTCCCACTCCAGAGAGTGCAACAGTAGGGAAAGCGTTGGATAGCGTAGGGGTAAAAATTACTATTCCCACTCCAGAGAGTGCAACAGTAGAGAAAGCGTTGGATAGTGTAGGGGTAAATATTACTATTCCCACTCCAGAGAGTGCAACAGTAGGGAAAGCGTTGGATAGCGTAGGGGTAAAAATTACTATTCCCACTCCAGAGAGTGCAACAGTAGGGAAATCGTTGGATGGCCTAGGGGTAAAAATTACTATTCCAACTCCAGCGAGTGCATCAGTAGGGAAAGCATTGGATAGAGTAGGGGTAAAAATTACTATTCCCACTCCAGAGAGTGCAACAGTAGGGAAATCGTTGGACAGCGTAGGGGTAAAAATTACTATTCCCACTCCAGAGAGTACAACAGTAGAGAAAGTGTTGGATGGCGTAGGGGTAAAAATAACTATTCCAACTCCAGCGAGTGCAACAGTAGGGAAAGCGTTGGATAGCGTAGGGGTAAAAATTACTATTCCCACTCCAGAGAGTGCAACAGTAGGGAAATTGTTGGATGGCGTAGGGGTAAAAATTACTATTCCAACTCCAGCGAGTGCAACAGTAGGGAAAGCGTTGGATAGAGTAGGGGTAAAAATTACTATTCCCACTCCAGAGAGTGCAACAGTAGGGAAATCGTTGGATAGCGTAGGGGTAAAAATTACTATTCCCACTCCAGAGAGTGCAACAGTGGAGAAAGTGTTGGATGGCGTAGGGGTAAAAATAACTATTCCAACTCCAGCGAGTGCAACAGTAGGGAAAGCGTTGGATAGCGTAGGGGTAAAAATTACTATTCCCACTCCAGAGAGTGCAACAGTAGGGAAAGCGTTGGATAGCGTAGGGATAAAAATTACTATTCCCACTCCAGAGAGTGCAACAGTAGGGAAGACGTTGGATAGCGTAGGGGTAAAAACTACTATTCCCACTCCAGAGAGTGCAACAGTAGAGAAAGCGTTGGATAGTGTAGGGGTAAATATTACTATTCCCACTCCAGTAAGTGCAACAGTAGGGAAAGCGTTGGATAGCGTAGGGGTAAAAATTACTATTCCCACTCCAGAGAGTGCAACAGTAGAGAAAGCGTTGGATAGTGTAGGGGTAAATATTACTATTCCCACTCCAGAGAGTGCAACAGTAGGGAAAACGTTGGATAGCGTAGGGGTAAAAATTACTATTCCCACTCCAGAGAGTGCAACTGTAGGGAAAGCATTGGATGGCGTAGGGGTAAAAATTACTATTCCAACTCCAGCTAGTGCAACAGTAGGGAAAGCGTTGGATAGAATAGCTGTAAAAATTACTATTCCCACTCCAGAGCGTGCAACAGTAGGGAAATCATTGGATAGCGTAGGGGTAAAAATTACTATTCCCACTCCAGAGACTGCAATAGTAGGGAAAGCGTTGGATAGCATAGTGGTAAAAATTACTATTCCCACTCCAGACAGTGCAACAGTAGGGAAGACGTTGGATAGCGTAGGGGTAAAAATTACTATTCCAACTCCAGCGAGTGCAACAGTAGGGAAAGCGTTGGATAGCGTAGGGGTAAAAATTACTATTCACACTCCAGCGTGTGCAACAGTAGGGAAAGCGTTGGACAGCATAGGGGTAAAAATTGCTATTCCCACTCTAGAGAGTACAACAGTAGGAAAGTGTTGGATAGCGTAGGGGTAAATATTACTATTCCCACTCCAGAGAGTGCAACAGTAGGGAAAACGTTGGATAGCGTAGGGGTAAAAATTACTATTCCCACTCCAGAGAGTGCAACTGTAGGGAAAGCATTGGATGGCGTAGGGGTAAAAATTACTATTCCAACTCCAGCTAGTGCAACAGTAGGGAAAGCGTTGGATAGAATAGCTGTAAAAATTACTATTCCCACTCCAGAGCGTGCAACAGTAGGGAAATCATTGGATAGCGTAGGGGTAAAAATTACTATTCCCACTCCAGAGACTGCAATAGTAGGGAAAGCGTTGGATAGCATAGTGGTAAAAATTACTATTCCCACTCCAGACAGTGCAACAGTAGGGAAGACGTTGGATAGCGTAGGGGTAAAAATTACTATTCCAACTCCAGCGAGTGCAACAGTAGGGAAAGCGTTGGATAGCGTAGGGGTAAAAATTACTATTCACACTCCAGCGTGTGCAACAGTAGAGAAAGCGTTGGATAGTGTAGGGGTAAATATTACTATTCCCACTCCAGAGAGTGCAACAGTAGGGAAAGCGTTGGATAGCGTAGGGGTAAAAATTACTATTCCCACTCCAGAGAGTGCAACAGTAGGGAAATCGTTGGATGGCCTAGGGGTAAAAATTACTATTCCAACTCCAGCGAGTGCATCAGTAGGGAAAGCATTGGATAGAGTAGGGGTAAAAATTACTATTCCCACTCCAGAGAGTGCAACAGTAGGGAAATCGTTGGACAGCGTAGGGGTAAAAATTACTATTCCCACTCCAGAGAGTACAACAGTAGAGAAAGTGTTGGATGGCGTAGGGGTAAAAATAACTATTCCAACTCCAGCGAGTGCAACAGTAGGGAAAGCGTTGGATAGCGTAGGGGTAAAAATTACTATTCCCACTCCAGAGAGTGCAACAGTAGGGAAATTGTTGGATGGCGTAGGGGTAAAAATTACTATTCCAACTCCAGCGAGTGCAACAGTAGGGAAAGCGTTGGATAGAGTAGGGGTAAAAATTACTATTCCCACTCCAGAGAGTGCAACAGTAGGGAAATCGTTGGATAGCGTAGGGGTAAAAATTACTATTCCCACTCCAGAGAGTGCAACAGTGGAGAAAGTGTTGGATGGCGTAGGGGTAAAAATAACTATTCCAACTCCAGCGAGTGCAACAGTAGGGAAAGCGTTGGATAGCGTAGGGGTAAAAATTACTATTCCCACTCCAGAGAGTGCAACAGTAGGGAAAGCGTTGGATAGCGTAGGGATAAAAATTACTATTCCCACTCCAGAGAGTGCAACAGTAGGGAAGACGTTGGATAGCGTAGGGGTAAAAACTACTATTCCCACTCCAGAGAGTGCAACAGTAGAGAAAGCGTTGGATAGTGTAGGGGTAAATATTACTATTCCCACTCCAGTAAGTGCAACAGTAGGGAAAGCGTTGGATAGCGTAGGGGTAAAAATTACTATTCCCACTCCAGAGAGTGCAACAGTAGAGAAAGCGTTGGATAGTGTAGGAGTAAATATTACTATTCCCACTCCAGAGAGTGCAACAGTAGGGAAAACGTTGGATAGCGTAGGGGTAAAAATTACTATTCCCACTCCAGAGAGTGCAACTGTAGGGAAAGCATTGGATGGCGTAGGGGTAAAAATTACTATTCCAACTCCAGCTAGTGCAACAGTAGGGAAAGCGTTGGATAGAATAGCTGTAAAAATTACTATTCCCACTCCAGAGCGTGCAACAGTAGGGAAATCATTGGATAGCGTAGGGGTAAAAATTACTATTCCCACTCCAGAGACTGCAATAGTAGGGAAAGCGTTGGATAGCATAGTGGTAAAAATTACTATTCCCACTCCAGACAGTGCAACAGTAGGGAAGACGTTGGATAGCGTAGGGGTAAAAATTACTATTCCAACTCCAGCGAGTGCAACAGTAGGGAAAGCGTTGGATAGCGTAGGGGTAAAAATTACTATTCACACTCCAGCGTGTGCAACAGTAGGGAAAGCGTTGGACAGCATAGGGGTAAAAATTGCTATTCCCACTCTAGAGAGTACAACAGTAGGAAAGTGTTGGATTGCATAGGGGTAACAATAACTATTCCAACTCCAGCGAGTGCAACAGTAGGGAAAGCGTTGGATAGCGTAGGGGTAAAAATTACTATTCCCACTCCAGAGTGTGCAACAGTAGGGAAAGCGTTGGATAGCGTAGGGATAAAAATTACTATTCCCACTCCAGAGAGTGCAACAGTAGGGAAGACGTTGGATAGAATAGCTGTAAAAATTACTATTCCCACTCCAGAGAGTGCAACAGTAGGGAAAGCATTGGATGGCGTAGGGGTAAAAATTACTATTCCAACTCCAGCTAGTGCAACAGTAGGGAAAGCGTTGGATAGAATAGCTGTAAAAATTACTATTCCCACTCCAGAGCGTGCAACAGTAGGGAAATCATTGGATAGCGTAGGGGTAAAAATTACTATTCCCACTCCAGAGACTGCAATAGTAGGGAAAGCGTTGGATAGCATAGTGGTAAAAATTACTATTCCCACTCCAGACAGTGCAACAGTAGGGAAGACGTTGGATAGCGTAGGGGTAAAAATTACTATTCCAACTCCAGCGAGTGCAACAGTAGGGAAAGCGTTGGATAGCGTAGGGGTAAAAATTACTATTCACACTCCAGCGTGTGCAACAGTAGGGAAAGCGTTGGACAGCATAGGGGTAAAAATTGCTATTCCCACTCTAGAGAGTACAACAGTAGGAAAGTGTTGGATTGCATAGGGGTAACAATAACTATTCGAACTCCAGCGAGTGCAACAGTAGGGAAAGCGTTGGATAGCGTAGGGGTAAAAATTACTATTCCCACTCCAGAGAGTGCAACAGTAGGGAAAGCGTTGGATAGCGTAGGGATAAAAATTACTATTCCCACTCCAGAGAGTGCAACAGTAGGGAAGACGTTGGATAGCGTAGGGGTAAAAATTACTATTCCAACTCCAGAGAGTGCAACAGTAAGGAAAGCGTTGGATAGCATAGGGGTAAATTTTAATATCCCTACTCTAGTGAAAATAAATTAATCTAAGTCACATAATTATAAATGAATCAATTAATACATTTTAATTACCAATTAAACATTAATTAACAATTTATTTAAAATAAATACCAAATAATTATCATGTTTAATTAATTATATTATATTACTTCCCACCCTATTCCCCTATAAACCCACAACCCGCTACTACAAATAAAATATTATTATTCACATAATTATTAATTAAAAAATTAATTAAAAGTAATTATCAATTAAGAATTAATTATTTATCAATTACAAATTAATTACCAATTAATTCAAAATAAATACCAATTAATTAATTTACATATTTAATTAATTATCATTAAATTACTTCCCACCCTTTTCCCCTATAAACCCACAACCCGCTACAGAAAATAAATTACTAAAATTAAAATAATTATCAATTAATCAATTAAAATTAATTACCAATTATATTTTAATTAATTACCAATTAATAATTAATCAACAATTAATTCTAAATAAATAACAAAAAATTAATTAACATATTTAATTAATTATAATTAAATTACTTCCCACCCTATTCCCCTATAAACCCACAACCCGCTACAGAAAATAAATGACTAAAATTAAAATAATTATCAATTAATCAATTAAAATTATTTATCAATCATATTTTAATTAATTACCAATTAATAATTAATTAACAATTAATTCTAAATAAATAACAAAAAATAAATTACTATATTTAATTAATTATAATTAAATTACTTCCCACCCTATTCCCCTATAAACCCACAACCCGCTACAGATTTATATTACACAAAAATAAAAATTAATTTTAACTTACCTAAATTTCGATATTTTTGTTGTCTATATTATGTCTAGTCGATATTATGTCCATTCTATATTTTTGATTCGATATTATGTCCATTTTATTCGATATTAAAATTTTCTAGTCGATATTTTGGTAGCCTATATTATGTCTAGTCGATATTATGTCCATTCTATATTTTTTACTCGATATTATGTCTAGTCGATATTAAAAACTCGATATTTTGACTCTATACCACGGTTGACGGGTACTGTACTCCTGTTTTATCTATTAGGTCTGAGGGACGCGTGGCGGGCGTTATACCCAACCACCAAACACTACACCTTCTTCTCACACGTGCATTTGACTTACTCTAGGTTGTATCACATCTTTATGATTCAATCCCTACTGGGTTCTGTAGGAAAGTAGAATCTGCTTCTTATGGTTACCCCCCACTTTTTGCCTGATGTTACTCTGTTTTGACTAGTCTGACTGGGATCCTGCTAATCAGGACCCGAGTCTATCTGCTTTCTCCTTTAGTATATTATGCCATGTACTTTGGTACACTCCAGATTGGATACTGGGTTACCCTTATAAGTCCCTAGTATATGGTACACATGTACCCATACAAAAGAAATAAGTGTCACTGCACACCTCACTTTTTTATGTAAACCTGAATAGTGTCAGTACTTGGTGGTAAACTGTATATGCGTGCTACCGATGTGTGGAGTGATTAGACCCCTGTCACTCGAAGTGTGAAATGTGAAGAAGGCTCTGGATTCCCAAAGTCTGAACACGGTGCACAGCTTAAAGGACAACAATCTGTTGTCTCTCCATTTGTCTACATAATTTTTTGAACAATAAACAAAAATGATTCAAATATTCATTCAGAACTTAGTTCATTATTTATCTGAAGATTTTAACAAAGAGACATAAACTAATACATGGTCATAGATAATGAACGATAAATAATTTGAACACAAAAATTGACCCAAAAATGTCTAATGTGTCTCAATGAATTAAAGAATTACACTGAACAGCAGTACAACATGGTAAATACTGTTTAGTATAAACGAAAATCCCAATGCATTTCGGGTTCCTTAATATGAACCCTTCGTCAGGGGAAAAAGAAATTTTTATAATAGATAAACAGATGTTTGAAAATTAGCAAAATCCTCCAATTTTATCATCCACAGGAAACCTGCAACACAAGAGTAAGCATCTATCAGCGCTCAGCTGTATACATCATAATATACAAAACTCCACCTGTTACAGACTAGTGAAAATAGAATTTGCACTCATAAAATGTGTGAAACGTGAGAAAAAATGAGGAAAAAGGAAAGCCACAAAACAATGTTTTCCAACCAGCAGATAAAGGGGGAGCCCTTGTGGTTATGGATAAAGATTTTTATGAAACAAATGTTGATCTACACGTCAACGATCAAGACACTTACATTCAATTAGATAAAGACCCTACCAGTGAGTTAATTGAAGCACTAAGAAGTATATTCATCAGAGCAGTGGAAAATGCAGTTATTGATGACAAAACAGCCAAGTTTTTGGTTAATGAAACACCCACGATCCCACAGATCTATATTTTTTTTTTTGAAAATCTGTTTATTAGCATAGTATGGGAAGCAGTTGCACACATTTCAGGTTCAGTACATCAAGGTAAACCATGCATATGTCTGCTTAAAACAAATATGTTGCTTTGTCATTTCGATTTTACATTTTGTGGCGATCAGAACCGTCGCAGGTAAACAAACCCCTGTTTTTCAGAAACCCTCCCACCACCCTCGAACAACCCTCCCGACACTCTCTTTGCAGCTATCTAATGAAGTGAATAGAACGAACATTTATCTGGGTCACCCTTAATAGTACAACATGTAGCCTCTTTTTCAGTACACTTAGTCGGTGCGAGGCAGCAAGCCAGTGATTGGATGTTCCTCAACCCATAATCATGCATCACGGCCGGTGACAGTGTATGAGATGAAATTCCGGCTCCGGACATTTTCATTCCACATTCGGTGCGTCACTGTTATCCCCGTCTTCCCCACCATCCCCCGTTTCAAACTCCCCCAACGTGACAAACCAGTCCAGTGAGATCGGCCTTTTCCGTAGTCCTCTGTATTCTTCGCGCTGTAGCGCTTCTCCCTCTGCCCTGCCCCAGCGCACTACCTCTGCCTTCCATAATTCAGGGTTGGGTGGTTTAGGTGACTTCCACCTCATCGTGATAGCTCGCTTCGCTAATAATAGGGCCAGATCTGCAAAACGTGACGCCACTGTCCTGCTGCGCTGGGAGGGCCCCAGCCCCAACAACGTGCCTTCTAATGTAGGAGATCGGGACAGGGCCCCTGCGCTCTCAAGTGATGCATGGACCGTGGTCCAGTAGTATCCTAACTTGGGGCATTGCCACATCATGTGTATCAGTGATGCATCTTCAGTGTCGCAACGGGGGCAATTGCTTTTAGCATCAGGAAACATCGTATGTATGCGGTGTGGGGTCAGGTAGGCCCTATGCAACAGCATTAATTGAATGAATTTGAACTTGGGGTTCCTGGCTACCTTTCTGGGAAATTGCAGTATTCGGTCCCATTCCTTGTCTCTCAGGGGCCTACCAATATCCTCCTCCCATGTCTCCCTGAGAAACGAGAGAGGGAATGTCCTCCCTTCTCTGATGCCAGCAGCAAGCCATCTCGTCAGATGTGCACCCGATCCCATTAGATAGTGCATCTTAGTGAGGGGGTTTGTGTCAGGTTCCTGTCCCTCAGGTAACCATGTATGTGTGATATAATTGCGAAGACCGGCGTACAGAAGGAATGAGCCCCCAGGTATGCCTTGTGTGGTTCTGAAGTCTTCAAAGGACAACAAGTGGCCGTCTGTAAACAGGTCGCCCACATGCGATACTCCCGCGTTATGCCATGTGGTTAGTGCGGTCATCGTGAGAGCTCCTGTGCCCAATGGAATGCCCAGAAGTGGGATAGTGGGGGCATAGGATGACTTAGGCGAAGTGTATTTCAGAGCCTTCCTCCAGTAAAGGATCGCTAGTCTAAGAAGTGGTGGGGTATCTCTCGGCATGTCCGAATTGGGTAGGAGTAGTATGTGTAATCTCCCTCTACCGTAGTCCTCCTCCGACATGCCGATCTCTTGGAGATTGCGGCCAGCCACCCAGTAAGCCAGCCATTGAAGCTGACACGCATAGTTGTAAGCTCTAAAGTCCGGCAGGCCCATACCACCGGCGCCAGAGGGGAGTTGTAACTTAGACAAACTTATACGTCTGCGGCCGTGCCCCCATATGAGCTCTGTAAGGAGAGTGTCAAGGGTCTTAAATGTCGCTGCTGGAATCAGGTAGGGTAAGTTGGTGAAATGATAGAGAAGACGGGGAAGCATCACCATCTTTGATATCGCTACTCTGCCGGGTATGGAAAGTGGAAGTGTCAACCAGAATTGAATCTGTGATTTCAGTGCTCTGATGGCCCTCCCAAGGTTTCCGTCAATCATCAGGTCAGACTCCCTATAGATTTGCATCCCCAAGTATCTAAAGGTGGTTTCCGCCATCTGGAATGCATGAGGGGCGAAGGGTAAGGGAGTAATCAAGCCTGTTGCCGCAAACGTGTAGCCATAGGACTTGGATTCGCTTATGGTCAGACCAGAGATCGCCCTAAAGTCCTCGAAGACCTGGGAAACAGAGCTCAGGTCTCCCCTCAGGTCTCGGAGATACAATATAATATCATCTGCGTAAGCAGATACAATATGTGCAGTCCCGTGTCTGCGTATTCCATAGTGGGGAGCCATCGATCGAAGCCGACAAAGCATAGGCTCAAGGGCAAGGACAAAAAGGAGGGGGGATAGCGGGCAGCCCTGCCTGGTGCCCCTTGCTATGGCTATAGGAGCCGATATAAGTCCAGAGGTGCGTACTCTAGCCGTGGGGACGGTATACAGCAATCTGACCCAGGCAAGGAATTCAGAGGGTATCCCGAATTTGGACAGGGTGGCGAACATAAAGTCCCACCTAAGGGAGTCAAACGCTTGTTTCAAGTCCAGAGATATGCAGCCCTCTGAGTGCACGTCTCCACCGCCTCCGAGCATCAGTTGTGCTAAACGCCTAAGGTTCATGGCCGTGCTACGACCCGGAATAAAACCACATTGATCCGGGTGGATCAGTTGCGGTACGTATTGCACAAGCCTCGCTGCTAGTACCTTGCTCAATATCTTGGAGTCAGTATTGAGGAGGGAAAGTGGCCTATAATCTGCCATTTGCAGCCCTTCCTTGGCAGGCTTTAATATGGATGTGATCAATGCCTGCATTGATGACTGTGGAAGGGACGACGTCCGTAAGGCCTCAATATAAATAGTGTGCAAGCGCGGTGCCAGGAGGTCTACGAATGTCGCATAAAAGTCGGCCGGTAGGCCATCCGTACCAGGGGTTTTGCCCTTGGGGAGAGCTCTTATCGCCTGCCTAATTTCAGCGATCGTAATGGTGCGCTTCAGGTCTTTGGCCTGACTCTCAGTGAGTTGAGGTAGAGTCAGGTCCCTCATGAAGGTCTCGAATGCATCTTCGGATAGGGGCTGCGGAGGGCTGTAAAGTGTTATGTAGTAGTCCCTGAACGCCGTATTAATCCCGAGTTGGGTGTTAGTTGGGTTGCCCGCCTGATCCAGAATATTCAGGATGGGATGATGAATTGGGGAGTCACGTAGAATGCGAGCTAGCAGGGGGCCGGCCCTATCCGCCTGTGTATGCTGCCTGTTCGTGTACTCTTTGTAGTCTAGGAGCCTCAGGTCTTCCAGTAGTTCCGCATGTCTAATGTGAGCCTCCTGAAGTGGCGTGAAGGGTGCATTGGTGCCAGCTGCCTCATTCTCTAAGGGCGCAAGTGAGTTCTCTACTTCCTTCAATTGGGCAATTACCTCACGTTTCCTACCCGTCCCAGCAGCCATTGCCGCCCCCCTTAGGCAAACTTTAAAGGCGTCCCACTCTACTAGCCGGGAGCTGGCCGTGTTAGTATTTGTGGAAAAGTATGTAACTATAGTGTCAGACAGGGAGGCCCGAAATACAGAGTCCTCAAGTAGATCTGGAGATAGTCTCCAAGTTGGAATGGGGGTCAGACGTCTACCCCACTGCCAGGTGAGTTCTACAGGACTGTGGTCAGACAGAGTTTTTCCCATGTGTTGGGTCTGGACTACGGAAGCCGCTAGGGAACGGGAACAGAAAATGTGGTCGATTCTGGTGTGGAGCTGGTGGGGCGGTGAAAAAAAGGTATATTCCCTGTCTCGTGGATGTGCGCTACGCCACACGTCTGTCAGATCCCAGCCCTCGGACCATCTCGCTAGAGCCTCCGCCTGTTTTTTACTCTCAGCTGCCTGCAAAGGGGGATGTGACCTATCCAAAGCAACATCAAGTACAGCATTAAAGTCCCCCCCAATCAACAAGTGATGATCCGCCCAGTCTGCAAGTACCCCGTTCACCGTCAACAAGAACTCCGCCTGATTCGAGTTCGGCGAGTACACACACCCAAACACAAGAGCCTCCCCGTCCAGCAGCCCCCGCACAAACACATATCGCCCCTCATTATCGATTCTGTGTTCCAGCAACTGGAAAGGAACAGAGCCGCGGAACCAGATCGCCGCCCCCCTGGAGAACGCAGAATAGGAGGTAGCAAAGAGCTGTCCCCTCCATTTCTTGCGGAGTTTCATATTCTCAGCAGCATTCAAATGCGTCTCTTGTAGGCAAGCAATCTGTGTCCCCCTGCGGTTAAGGTGGGCTAATATCCTATGGCGTTTATGAACTGCCCCCATGCCACGCACGTTCCAAGTGCACATTTGGTATTTATTAAGCGGCCCCATTTCCATCTATGAGATGCAGCCAGGTGAAAAACCCGGGTACCCATGGTAGTCCGGTTCCGCGAAAGGATGAGAGTGTCTTACAACCCTGAATTCCCTGAACAAAAGGGTCCCCAGGCAAACGTGCCCGAGATCCAAACCATGGTGCCCAACGTGGGCACAAGTCAGTTAAGTTTGTATGCATTCCGGGGGTGACAGGCCCCTGTCAGTAGTCTCTCTCTCTGCGGCCTGCATTAGTTCAATAGCCCACCCTTGAATAGGCCCCCCATGCAACCCACCGCTTACCATACAAGTGGGGGGAGACAGTCATACGTTACCGCCCGGAGGGGAGCATACTTGCAGCAGTTCAGAACTCCTCCGCCATCTGGGCTGTGACCTTCGGGAAGAGCGGCAAGCTGTCAACCGAACCAGACACCTCAGTACGGGTGTCAGTGGTGATGGTGTGTCTGTCTTCAGCTGCTTCCGCGTCATGTGCTGCCAAGGCCTCCTCCGTTAGCCGTTGTCGCTGTAATGAAGATGGGTGTCCGTCTGTGAGGGCACTAGAATGGTGCGGCTGCGCTGGTACACCATGGGAAGAGTGTTGTCCCGGGCTAGGGTCTTTGTCCTGTTGAGCCGGAGGGTTCCCGTGGTTTTCGCCCTGGCGATCTTCAAACGGGTCCTGTGAGGCCGGCGGTGTTAGGGTGACGTCCATCCATTCTTCTGCCTCTTCTGGCGAATCAAAGAAGTGGGATCTGTTGTCGTGTAGAATTTTGAGCCGTGCAGGGAACAGGAGCGCATATTTCATGTTTCTGTCTCTTAGTTTGCGTTTTACATTCATGAAGGTGGACCTGGCACGCTGCACAGTAGGAGTGAAATCAGGGTAGACCGAGATGTTCTTGTCCTCAAAACGTATCGGCGCCTTCTCCCTGGCTGCCCGCAGGACAGTGTCACGATCCTTGTAGTGAAGGAGACGTGCGATCAGAGGACGAGGGGGTGCTCCAGGTTTGGGGGGCCGCGGCGGCATCCTGTGTGCCCGTTCCACACTATAGAGGGCAGTGAGGTCTTCCTGGCCCACTAACTGCCGTAGCCAGTCCTCCACAAACTGGGTAGGGTTCCTCCCTTCGCTTCTTTCCGGAATGCCTAGGATGCGGACGTTGTTGCGACGGGCCCGCCCTTCGGCATCGTCCACTCTATCCCACAGTTGTTTAAGTTGTTTCTCCACACCCTCCAACTTCGTGGAGTGTTCCGTCTGTTGCGGCACAAGGTCATTCAGTGTGATCTTTTGTTCCGCTACCCGTTCTGCCAGCTTGTTATGGTCAGCCCTCAATAGTGATAGTCCCGTCGCCATATTGTCTATTCGTGATTCCAGGGCTTCGCGCGTCGCGCGTATCTCATTTAGGATGAGGTCCAACTTTGCATCCTGGGAGCCCCTTCCGGTCGGTGGGATGATGTCCACATTGGAGGAGGCCAGTGGGTCCTCAGAGCCCGTGGACTGCATGTCCACTGCGGCTCCCTGGTCATGGGTCCTGCCCCTGTGCTTGCCCATGGATCTCGTGTGCAGGGTGGCGCTGTAATGGGCACCTCCGGGCGCCGTTGCCTACTCCGGAGACCAACCAAAACGTAGTCCACGGCCACTGGGGATACAGGGTGTAGTGGTCAAAGAGGGCAGAGCTTATATAGGGTCTATGCGCGCTGCACTGCAGTTGGGGAGCCTGTACGTCCACTGGGGCCAGCAGGCAGTCGTGACCCCTGCTTCCAGGGAGTAGATGAATAGAGACCGTGTGGCCCCAGGTGTTGTCAGTCGCGACGCGGAATCCTGAACAGGAGCGCGATGGGCATCTATGCTGGGAGTATACGGCCAGGCGGCAATGCACACGTCGTACTTCTGCGCAATGGGCCGGTGTAGTTCCCGGGCTCTCGGGGGTGTGTCCCACACTGCAAAATGTTCGGTCCGAGGGAAGCAACACCCCGATTTAAGGCCCCGTCTCACATTCAGGGCGCCGCAGTCCCGGAACTGAGGGTACTGCCCGGCTGTGCTGGCAAAATGGCGCCGGTGAGAGACAATACACCACAGCTCCGGTGTACTCAGAAAAGTTCGGTCGGAGTCGGGCTCTCCGGTCCGATGATTTAGGGAGCGGCAGCACTGTACCTGCAGTCCCAGCCAGTGCTGCCGAGGGCAGACGCCGCAATGCAGAAGGGCGAGCAGGCAATCCGATCCGGGAAGGTTCCCGCGTGTCTCGCGGGTCTCACAGCAGGGCAGCCGGATAGTGCGCAGTGTTGGAAGGCAGTCAGCAGGGCCACGGACATGCGAGGGTGTTTGTACGTGCTCCG
This sequence comes from Lissotriton helveticus, assembly GCF_964261635.1. Classification (NCBI taxonomy): domain Eukaryota; kingdom Metazoa; phylum Chordata; class Amphibia; order Caudata; family Salamandridae; genus Lissotriton; species Lissotriton helveticus. Next base: position 1,401,683,535 of record NC_136059.1, on the reverse strand, counting down.
GAGCCTCCGCTGGAGTCCACAAATACTTCTGTTCGGGGGCCCCGTTTGGACCGCGCTGATGGTGCAGTGCAAGCCGGGCAGGCCACCTAATTGAGCCCGGGGCTTCGCTTCGTCCCGAAGGCCGCTGCAAGGTCCGGTGACGTAGCGCTCATGTGCTGCTGGCCGAGTGGAAAGACACCGCTCCGCTGCTTCCAGCACCCCCCCGGGGGCTTCCGGTGTAGAAATCAGGCGGGTTGCCGTATGGGGCTGCAGGATATATTGCTAGTGTTTTCGGGCTATGGACGGAGCTCTAGAACTACGCGTCCACCATCTTCGGCTCCAGGCCACGCCCCCTCCCACAGATCTATATGATCCCCAAAATGCACAAGGACAGTCAATGTCCACCTTTCAGACCCATAGTGGCAGGATGTAACTAATTATGTAATTATGTAGAAAAATGGAGAGACAACAGATTGTTGTCCTTTAAGCTGTGCACCGTGTTCAGACACATGTACCCATGGCATAGGTACCCCAGAGTTCTCCCATGGGCTGAAGCATGTATTATGCCACCCAGTAGAGGCCTGCAAAATGGAACTACAGGTCTACCATTGAAGCTTGTGTAAGCTGGTGCTTGTACCACTTAATTTAGATAAAGGTTAACGATATCTATAAGTCACTACACTAACTTATGTCACCCCTATAGCAATCCTTAACAATTCTGAAGGCAGAGTGCTGGGTTTTATGTTAGAGGGTGCCTCTGTATGAGCTGAGCCCCTATGCAGGCTTCGGAGACCTTGATTACCATTAGGCTTTCCTGGTTGCTGCAGACGTGACCTGACTCCCCATTGCTTGTTGAGTCCCCTGGACCTTGCTGGTCCACACCGTAACCTGCTTGACTTTCCTGTGTGGGTTGCTGTTGCCAAGGCTTGTTGGTGCTCCAGCTGGACACTGACCCCCCCCCCAGCACTCAACATCCTTACTGGGACAGCTCGCATCCAGCTCCTGGTCATCCTCGATATTTCCTGAACCTTGTGGCTGCAGAGTCAAGCATCCCATCTTTGCACCTGAAGCACCAGACATTGGTGGGCATTCGTCTACCGAGCCTCTGGTCCCACTGAAGTGACCCAGACTCTGTCCCCTCTGCTTTCAGGTTCCTTCCATCACAAATCCAGCCTTGCATTCCTATGGACACTTTCTTCCTTCCCGGCAGCAGCTCTTCTTTGAAGCCCTCCATTGAAAATGACAGAGTTTTCCGACACCACTCCAGACCTATGCACCTAGCTCCTACGGGATAGGGAACGTTGGTATCCACGAGTGGGTGGCTCTCCAACCGCCTAAATTTCAAAGAGTTTCCTCAAAGTCCAGGGAGAAGGGTCCTTAAACTTAAAAATTGTAACCGCAACTTCCCCATAGAATTGTATGGAGCACGTGGGTCCCCTTCTACTCACCTTGGGTGGTTCCTTTGGGTCCCAGTGATTCTATGTGTTCTAGACACTGTCTCAACTCCAGTCATGGTTCTTATACCACTATTTTAGTATATTGTTTGGTCTCCTCCTGGAGCCCACAGTGTATTGTGCTACTTACAACTGTGTCTTTGCTAAAGTATTTTGTGTTTTGTGTTGCATCCTCATGTAGAGGATACTAGGGAGTGTTATATAAATAACTACTGTGTGGTTCTCCTTGCATTTGATTAATACTAAAGGTGATATTCTAGTAAAACAAGCTGCTTTACATTCCTTCAAGATTAAGCCTGAAGGCTGCTTTCCACAGCTACCACTAGGATAGCTTTCTAAAGGTTATCTTTGACCTCATACATCATAAGGGTTGTTTGGACTGGTGCAAGGTGCCTTCTTTAATTAGTGGACAGCATATACTAGACCAACTTCTCACATTGGTGGCAGCAGTGGGATTTAAGTTTGCAATTGTTTTACCAGATAACTCTTTGTATTAAATAACTGAAAACCACCAAGGTACTAGGTACATATAATACCAGTTTTGAATAAGTAAGCTCTGTTGAACTTGGGATTGGGTAGTCAAGGGTCTAGCACACACCCTTTCTCCAACCTAAGAGAGTTTAGTTTCCCACTAGGTTAGGTAAGTATGTACACCACACCACACTTAGTATGTCTTCTAAAGGGGAAGCCACCAATGGGTCTCTGCCTTTTAGGTACAATGAGTTTACATTCCAGGAATTGAAAGCCATGTGTGTCTCTAGAAAGCTGAAGACAGGGAGAAATGCCAACACTCAACGCCTCATTGAGGTGTTACTGTTAGATGACCTTAGGAAGACTGCTGGGTCAGATGAACAGGAAAGAGTGTGGGGGGGCAGGGAATGAGGACAGGTCAGGAGGTGAAACCTTCTATGACCTACAGTCAAACCCTGGTCAGGAGGATCAAGATGATTCCCACCTGGATAACTCAGATCTTCAGGGAGATGGGCGCAGAAGGCCAAAATGGCCCTCTCTTCACCCCTCCTGGAAGAGTACTGAGTAGACCAAGAAGATCTAGATGTCCCTCTGGTCACATCACTCAGGACAGTCTGTAGGGACCTATGTATCTAGTGACAGGGACTATTTAACTGCTTGAACTTGAAAAGGCTAGGTTCAGACTCAGGCAAGAGCAGTTGACCCTAGACAAGGGGTCCAAAGGGCTAGAAAGCAATTGGGACTAGAGTCTCATGGTGGCAGCAACAGTGTCCCTAGAGTTAAGGAACATTCATTTGAGCAAGATTGTCCCTCCCTACCATGTTGGGGATGACATCCATAAATGAATAACTGCTTTAGAGAGGGCCTGTAAAGTTCATAGGGTCTCTCAAGAGCAGTGGGCATCTATCATATGGCTCTCCTTTGCTGACAAAGGTAGAGATAGGCGCCTCACTTATAGAGGAGAGGATGCTGACAATTACTCAGTGCTGAAGAGTGCCCTCATTGATGGGTTTGGCTTAACCACTGAACAGTATAGGATTAAGTTCAGAGACACCCAGAAGGCACACAATCAGGACTGGGTAGACTTTGTAGATAGTACTATTAAGGCTCTGGAAGGCTGGTGAATGATTTCAAGGGATTGTAAAATTTGATTATGAGGGAGCAGATTCGTAATAATTGCCAAAATCAGTTGTTTCATCAGTACCTGGTTGACTCTGATCTGACTTCTCCCCAAGAATTGGGAAAGAAGGCAGATAAGTGGGGCAGAACCGGGATAAAGCAGAAAAACCAGAACTCTGGTGGTGAGCAGAAGATGCAAGATTCTAAATCTCCAGATAAGGGTGGGGACAAGGGTAACAATCAACAGTCTTCATCAGGGCCCCAAAAACCTGCATCTGGGGGGGAGTCACAATCCAAAAAGGCAAAAGGAAACCTTGTTGTTACTTATGTAAAGAAAAGACCCATTGGACAAAAGATGCCAGATGTCCAAAGGCCAAGGATTCAACTCCAACCCCACTGCCCCAAAGGCAACTTCTCCCCCTAGTACAGTTTCAAGTGGTGGTACAGGGAACAAGGGATTAGTAGGGTTAACCTTTGGCTCTGAGAAGGGTTCTGGCCCAGTTAGAACTTCTCAGGATGTGCTTGTCTGTGATGGTGGCATAGACGTTGCCACCTTATTTGTGAGTTCCAGTAACCTGGGTAAATACAGACAACAGCCTTTAATTAATGGTAAGGGGGCATGGCATACAGGGACACAGGTGCAAGTGTCACTATGGTGACAAAAGACCTTGTGAACCCTGAACAGATCATACTTGGTGAGATGTACCAAGTGATCAATGCTAACAAGGTCAAGACAGACCATTCCTTGGTAGTTGTTAATTTTGAGCTGGGGAGGGGTTAACTGGCCCAAAGAAGGTTGTGGTTAGCTCAGACCTCCCTGTGGAATGCTTGTTGGGCAATGATTTCCAGACTTCAGCCTGGGCTGAAGTGGAACTTAGGACACATGCAGCAATGTTGGGCTTCTCCGCAGATGTGTTTGCTGTGACTAGGTCACAGGCCAAACAGATGTCTAATGAACAGGCCCTGGATTCTGAAAAAATGGACCAGGTGCCTTCCAAGAGAAAGAACAGGAGGGGTAAGGATGTGTCTTCCCCCAGGCTCAGAAGAGGATCAGTCCCTTGAGGAAGATGACCCCAGTCCCTGTGAAGAAACTGTCCCTGATGAACTGGAACCTGATCAGGTTGAGTTCTTGGGGACAGGAGGCTCTTCCAGGGCAGATCTGAGTCAGGAGGAGCAACCCTGCCCCTCTCTTGAACACCTCAGACAGCAATATCAGTGGATCCCACAAAATCTATTGGGCTGAGGGACTCCTTTACTCAGAGGGTAGAGACCCCAAGCCTGGTGCTACCAGGATGTTGGACATACCTCTAAAGTTTAGGGGCTTTCTACTCGCCCTGGCACTTGATATTCCCTTGGCAGGTCACCTAGGCCAAAGTAAGACTTGGTACAGGCTTGTCTCTCACTTTCACTGTCCTCACATGTCAGAGGACACTAAGGAGTTTTGTCGCTCCTGTACCACCTGTCAAACCAGTGGTAAGTCAGTTGGTACCACAAAGGCCACCCTAATACCACTACCTGTGGTGGGGGTTCCCTTTGAGAGGGTTGGGATTAACATAATTGGTGCCATGGGCCCTCCAACTGCATCTATGCACAGTTATATTCTAGTGGTGGTGGACCATGCCACTAGGTATCCAGAGGCTATACCCCTTAGAATCACCATAGCTTCTGTGGTGCCCAGGTCCCTCCTGGGATTTCTTTCCAGAGTGGGTTTCCCTAAGGAGGTCTTAACTGACAGAGGGGCAAACTTCATTTCTAGTTATATTAATGCAATGAGGAAGGAGTTTGGAGTGAATTATAAATTCACCACACCCTATCACCCACAATGCAATGGGCTAGTTGAAAGGTTTAACAAAACCCTAAAGGGCATGATCATGGGCCTCCCAGAAAAGGTTAGGCAAAAATGGGATGTCCTGTTGTCTTGCCTTCTCTTAGCCTACAGAGAGGTCACACAAAAGGGGGTCGGCTACAGCCTTTTTGAACTTTTGTTTGGGCATCCAGTTAGCGGTCCCTTGTGTTTGGTTAAGTAGGGATGGGCGTTACCACTCTAACCTTCCAAACAAGACATAGTGGACTATGTACTTGGTCCCCGCTCCGAGACAGCTGAGTACATGAAGAAGGCCAGAAAAAACCTTGAGGCAAGTCAAGAATTGCAAAAAGCTTAGTATTACCAAAAAGGCTTTACTGAGGCCCAATCAGCTCTTCAGGACAAGTGGAGTGGACCCCATACTATTATTGATCAAAAAGGAGAGGTCACCTACTTTTGGACCTTGGAACTCCTAGAAACCCCCACAGGGCGCTCATATGAACAGGCTCAAACCCAATGTGGACAGGGCAGACATGGGCTTGCTCATGGGTACTGATGAGGGACAGGAGGAAGATCTCCTCTCACAGAACCCTGATGATAGCTCAGTTGATGTGTGGCCTTGGCAGGCAGCCCTACTGAGCTACAGCAGATTGTTTGCAGGAAGGGCCTCAACCAATACAGGCATATGTTCTCTTTGACACCTAGTCAGACCACCTGGTGTACTCATGAAGTGGACACAGGTGAGAGCTTACCTGTTAAAAATAAGATGTACAGGCAGCCTGACCATGTCAGATGCATCAGGACTGAGGTCCAAAAGATGCTGGAATTGGGAGTCATTGAACCTTCAGATAGCTCTTGGGTTAGCCCAGTGGTCCTGGTACCAAAACCTCATACCCAGGGTGGTAAGAGAGAAATGAGGTTTTGTGTGGATTACAGGGGGCTGAATGCAGTCAATAAGGACTGATGCTCACCCTATTTCTAGGGCAGATGAACTCATAGACACTTCGGTCTCAGCCCAGTTCTTGAGCACATTTGACCTCACTGCTGGATATTGGCAAATCAGACTAGCTGAGAGTGCCTAACCAAAAACAGCATTTTCAACCCCTAGTGGGCACTATCAATTTCTTGTGATGCCTTTGGCTTGAAGAATGCACCTGCCACATTCCAAAAGTTGGTGAACAAGTCCTTACAGGCCTGGAAGCCTATATCGCAGCATAGCTGTCTTTAGCTCCACCTGGGAGGATCACCTGGTCCACCTAAATAATTGTTTTGGAGGCTCTGTAGAAAGCAGGCATCACTATCAAAGCCACCAAGTGCCAGATAGGGCAGAATAAGGTTGCATACCTGGGCCACCTTACAGGTGGAGGCCAGGTTCAATCATTGCAGAGCAAAATCCAGAACATAGTGGACTGGGTTGCTCCTACTACCCAGACTCAGGTTAGAGCTTTCTTGGGCCTGACTGGATACTACAAGAGATTTGTTAAGGGTTATGGGTCCATAGTGACTCCCTTAAATGATCTCACATCAAAGAGAATGCCCAAGAAATTTCAGTGGACAGTTAGCTGTTAAAAGGCATTTGATGATCTCAAGCAGGCCATGTGCACTGCTCCGATTCTACAAAGTCCTGACTATTCCAAACAATTCATTGTCCAAACAGATGCATCTAAGTTGGGGGTAGGTGCTGTGTTGTCACAACTTAATGCAGAGGGTCAGGATCAACCAGTAGCTTTCATTAGCAGAAGGTTGACCCCCAGAGAGAAACGTTCGTCAGCTATTGGGAGGGAATCCTTTGCTGTGGTTTGGGTTCTGAAGAAGCTGAGGCCATACTTGTTTGGCGCTCACTTCATTGTTCAGACAGACCATAAGCTCCTTTTATGGCTAAAACAGATGAAGGGTGAAAACCCCAAACTTTTGAGGTGGTCCGTTTCCCTACATGGATGGACTATAAAGTGGAACATAGACCTGGGAGTAACCATGCCAATGCAGATGGACTCTCCAGGTATACCCACTTAGAAAATGAAGACGCAACTGGGCAAGGTTAGTCTCATCTCCTTACGTTGGAGAGGGGTTGTGTAGGAAAGTAGGATCTGCATCTTATAGTTACCTCCACTTTGTGCCTGTTGTTACTCTGTTTTGACTAGTCTGACTAGGATCCTGCTAATCAGGACCCCAGTCTATCGGCTTTCTCCTTAAAATATTATGCCATATACTTTGGTACACTCCAGATTGGATACTGGGGTACCATTACAAGTCCCTGGTATATGGTGCACATGTACCCAGGGCATAGGTACCCCAGAGGCTTCTCATGGGCTGAAGCATGTATTATGCCACCCATGGGAGGCCATGCAAAATGAAACAACAGGTCTGTCATTGCAGCCTGGGTAAGCAGGTGCTTGCACCACTTACTTTAGATGTAGGTTCACTTTATCTATAAGTCACTACACGTAAAACATATAAGTCACCCCTATAGCAGGCCTTAACAATCCTGAAGGCAGGGTGCTGGGTTTTACGTTAGAGGGTGCCCCAGCGTGAGCAGAGCCCCTCTGCAGCCTTCGGAGACCATTCTCCCAGGTTGTCTGTGGCTCAGCCAGACATATAGGTAGAGGTGCATCATAACCTCTCTGTAAATGCTATCTCGAAAACGGCTTAAACAAAACATGTTGTGTTTTTTTATCAAACACCTTGGAATCATACCTCCACACTGTTAACCGTCCTCGGAGAATGAGCAACTAAATGGCCCGATCACTCCAGAGGAAGTAGGAAAGGCAATTTTGAAATTTAAAGCACACAAAACCCCCAGGCCCGATGGGCCGACGGCACACTTTTATAAAATATATGCGTCAGAGCTCATACCCCACCTCACATCTTTGTTCAATGCAAATGCAAAGCTCCAATGTGTCGAATTCTATAGCTGAGGCAGTATTCACTGTTTTTTCCCAAGACAGGAAAAAAATCCCCAGATTTGCGCCTCCTATATGCCTATCGCAGTATCAAACCTAGATGCTAAACTGTTCTCAGCAATATTGTCCACAAGAATAGAAAACCTAATGCCTGCACTAATTCATCCTGATCAATCTGGCTTCATAAAAGGGAGAGAGGTGCATGACAATATTCGGCGGACTATACAATTGATCGAAAAAACCTCCAAATTTAAAATTCAGGTGATGTTGGTGGGCCTAGATGCCAAGAAGGCTTTTGACAGGGTGGATTGGTTGTTCCTCTTTCTGACAATTGAACGCTTTGGCTTTGGGGAGAGGTTTATTAACATGGTCAGAGCAAACTATAAGCACCCACACTCAAGAGTCCAGGTCAACAGGTCTATGTCACTTCCATTTGCACTGAGTAGAGGCACGAGACAGGGCTGCCCGCTTTCAACTCTTCTATTTGCCTTAAGCATTAAACCTCTGGCAATTCAGTTCAGGGCCAAACTGGAGATTAAAGAGATACAATTTGGGTGTATAGACCACAAGCCTTCGCTCTTCACAGGCGATATCCTGATGACAGTTACAGATCCAGGCCACTCACATCAGGCATTGCAGGCAGAACTCTGACAAATTGAAGTGGTAGTGGGCTTCAAAGTCAACCTGTCGGAATCCTTTATCCTAAACCTCACGATCCTAGAAGGAGAAGTTCAGTAGCTCCGGGGACAGACCCCTTTTGAGTGGGCCAAATGTTCCCTTCAATACTTGGGTATCCAGCTCACTCCACGGATAGAGGACCTCTATAAGGCCAACTACCCCCCCTTTTTGGCCAAACTCCAACAAGATCCCAGGTGCTGGAAACCTCTGTACATCCCTTGGCTTGGACGGATAAACGCCATAAAAATGACAATGCTCCCAAAGCTACTTTATCTGTTCCAGGCACTCCCAATCGATCTGGATCACTATCTCTCCCAGGCTCCGCTCTCCTATTACTAAATTCAGATGGCAGAACGGGAGGGATCGCCACCCATTCCACACATTATGACGCACAAAGAAGGAGGGGGGTGTGGCATTATCGGATTTCACCCTGTACCAAAAAGCAGCCCAACTAAGGGTGGTGGTAGAGTGGTCCATGAGGGAGTCCGACAACCATTGGCTCCACATGGACAGGGCAATAGTGGGAAGGTCGATTTGGTATGTGCTCTGGAAGCAGAAGAAAGATAGGCCAGCCAACGCATACATTAGCACCCCGACACGAACCACCCTCAAGGTATGGGACGATGTTACGTGAGATGGGAGGTGGACATCCTTCCCTTCGCGTTACACCCCTATCCACTTCAATTCAGACTTCCCCTCAGCAATGCGAAAGGGCACATTTGACACATGGAGGGAGGGGGGCTGCCTGTCGGTCTCTGACCGTTTTAACAATTGTGACGTGCTTACATTTGAGAGCTGCGAAAGAGAGTTTCATGTCTCAAGCAGTGACCACTTCCAATATCTCCAACTGAAACATTGGGTATCCCAGCCTCCAATTAGGGAAGTCGCCACCAGAGAACGAACCCCGATAGAACAGTTTGTACACAGGGTGGACACCATAAAGCGGGCGATCTCCACTCTCTATGCTTTGTTAATCTCAACGCTACACGCACCACGGGTGCATTACATGACTTTTTGGGAGCAAGTGGTCGGGAACAACATTATAGAAGAGGAGTGGAAACACTTATGGTCTTATATAGCCAAGAGTAATCATTCGGTGGGCTTGAGAGAGGCCCACTACAAGACCCTTTTTGACCGGTATCTTTACCCCACTAAACTCAAAAAGATATTTCCAGAAACCTCTGATCTCTGCTGCCGGGGTTGGGGACTTCTTGGGGACTTCTGACAAATCTGGAGACACAGCCCTAGGATTTGAAAGTTTTGGGAGATCTTAACATACATCAAAGGCATGCTGCGATACCCATACTCACATCCATAGAAGGAGCACTTTTGGGCATCAGAAACCCAGACCTAGAACATCAGACGAGAGCAGATAAGGCAATAATGTGGACTTGTCTAGGGGCAGCCAAAACGACAATAGCGGCAGCCTGGAAAAAGAGAGAAGTGCCAGCCCTGTTGCTCTGTGTTGGAAAACAAGGCAGCGTCTGTGAGGCCTCCACAAATAACATGACTACATTTGTCCTTCACTGGGAACCAAACACCCAATTGTAGCGCCTGACTCTCAGAGGGTAGCGTTGCAGAGCAGTCTGAGGCTTACTGAAGGGAGGTGGTGTGGGCTAGTAATCGCCATTTGCAGGTACGCAGAAATAACACTCAATAATTGTCCAGTTTGTACTTTGCTTTATAAAAGTAAGAGTACATTTATTAAACACACACACTACTCAATACTACGCACCAACTTACAAATATACATAAGCTGTTGGAATTACTTTGCGACATTGCATAACCTCTCCACTGGGGTCTAGTACCGCCACTCCCATGTATGCACATAATCTTGCCCCCCCATGCAGTTAGTTGAATATAACCTGGAGCAAGGGCCCTGCGCACTGGCACCATCCCAGTGGCAATCCACCCCATTATCGCAACAAGCATTTCAAATAGGTAACCCTGTCTTGGTGACACATAACCCTGACTGAGCCTTTCCTACTGAACATGAAGTATACACCTCTACATCTTAAGGGCTAGTAGTTTGGGTTCTTCACCTAAGCGCAGCAGCAAGAATACATGTTTAAGCATCACTTTAGATTGACAGTACTCATCACATTTGTGGATCACTAGAATGCATTACAATTACAGCCCATAAAGGCACCACAGATGATATCACAGGATCACGCATATACAGCCAGACACCCTAGCAGGAATATCTGACAACATAACTTCACTTGGCTTATGACATCACCTTACACAGGAACTTCACATTACACATGTGACCTTGAGTCCCTCTGAAAGAAACAACATTAGTAAATGCACTACGGGTGCAATTACACCTCTTCACCTCCAGGGGATGCCCTTTTCCAGACATCACCAACTCAACCCTTCAACCCTTGGCACACTTCTCAATTCTCCTCCAGCTATAGAACAAAAGATCCAGCCTAAGAGGAGTTAAAATGCTGGCTGAGCCCTTTAGGGGTTATCCTTTTTAAGTCCCCAGGAGACTTATGGAGGGACTTCCATTTTCATGCTGGGGGAGACTGCGTTGCTCCTGCAGCTCCCCCTGCACCTTTGCACACTTGTAGTGGTGACCCCGTTCTACTGGGGCCACCACAACCAGAGGAAACACTGTTTTTCCCTTACAGTCCAGTCCAGGCCTGCAAGGCATTATGGGCACTTTTGCATTTTTGAACAGCGGCTCTCCCGCTGCTCCAGGGAGAGCTGCGATGTGGGCCTCCGGCTGCTGAGGCTCTCCGTTGGAGGGTCCGGTCCCACCCGGACTCCCAAGTGGGTGCTACAGCACAGAGAGCCCACCCTCGGCCGCTCATGCCCATTTTTGGAGGCCCGGTCCCACCCGGGCCCTTTTCCGCACACTTGGATCCTTCGGGGCCCCGGTCGCACCTGGGACCCCCGCATGCCTTCATGGTTGGAGGGTTGCTCCTGCCGACTCCCCGCCTGGCCAGCACCCTTGCCTCCGCCCGCTCCAGTGGGCAGACGCGCAGACCCTCGTCGGCTCCTCTGGCGTTCAGGGTGAGTTCAACAGCACTCCCGCCTGCCTTATAGCACTCGGGGCCCGGGGATGGTCTCTGAAAAAGCCCCTTCCCCCCAGAGCTGCCTTTTCCCTGGTGCAGCGAGGTGCCTGGCACCCAGTGACAGCTGCTGAGGGATTTGCCTGCAGCTTGTAACTTTTGATCTTAAGACAAAATCCTAACTGAAAGTTAGGATTTTGTCTTAAGACCAAAACTTAAGACTGACTTAAGACAAAACCCTAACTTTACTACTCCTGAATGCCTTTTGTGAATACCGAAAGTCGTAAAGTTAGGAATTTGTCTCAGATTACTTTTGTGAATTGAGCTCTGTATTTCCTAGTATTACTAGGCATGTGAGGTATCTGCACAATCTCTACATCACCTAGGGACACTAGGGTAACCTCTACTCTGTCTCTCACACTGTCTGGCACAATCTCTTCCCCAAGTGCTACTCTTGCCAACCCCAGTGACAGTCCACCAGTGGGGGGCTGTGCCTGCTTGGGACACTTGGCAACCTCCTTGAAGTGCCCTTCCTCCTGGGACTCATAGTACTTGGGGGGGGGGGTACATTCGCTGAAGACTTACTGTCAGGGAACTATCTCTTCTTTTTCTCAGTTGAGAGATGGGAGTCCTGACCCGTAGAACTAGTTTGGTGACCTTTAGAGAACTCTTTGTTTTTATGTTTGTTCTCCCCTTCCTTCTTCTGATGGGGACCCTGTCCACCTTTGTGGTGATTCCCCCCAAATACCCTATTGCTTCCCAGACGTCTGCCTCCTTAGCAAACTCCATGAGGTCAGGGAGCTTACTGTCATTCAGGGGTTGGCTCAGATCTGCAAAATAGAAATGTAACTCGTGTTCTTTTGCAATCATATTGTACAGCCTCTGATAATTTCTTTACGTCCCTACCCTTCACCCAGCCTCCCAGTGCCTTTAAAAAAAAATCCACATAATCCACCCAGGTCTGTTGGGTCAGTTTCTTACCATCCCTAAACTTCTGTCTGTACTTTTCTGGGGTCAGACCATATTTCCTGACAAGGGCTTCTAATATGGGGAATACCTCATCCTGTCTCTTTACCCTAGAGCCAGTGTCACTCCCCTCACCAATCTTCTTTAGGGATATTGCGCATCACTAAGGCAATCTCATAAGACTCATGCCATTTGTCGACATTGTCTCCAATAACAAAGTCAGGGAACAGACCTCTAGGAATATGCACCCTCTTGTCTCCCGAGTGCACTGAAGAAATGATGCCACCATTGCTCCAGGACTCTGCCTGTCTTGCCTTGATGTTCAGCTCCTTAAGAATCAGTTCATGAGCCAACATCAACTTCCTCTCCTCTATGGCCAATTTCTTCTTTTCTGCCTCCATGGCCAGTCTCTTTTACTCCATTTTGGGCTAAGCCATCTCCAGACTGTACCCCGTCTCCGACTTACTTCTTGCCAACTCCTCTGGGAACAGGTTGTGAGAGGACACACTGCTCCCGGAACGGAAGCAGATTCTCATTCCTGGGAGTAGGTTATCGCCCTCCTCAACAGGTGGCACACCAAAACCTTGTTGTGGGTCCTGCTCGGATTCTCCCTCATCCTCCACTTCCTAATGGTCATCTGTTGTGACTAACAACTGGTGGGACTCTGCCAATGCTCTCAAGGCTTTTTGGAACTTTTTTGGAGCTCAATCTTCTTGGTGCTCCTTTTAGAAGTCAGCCCCATCTCCTGGCAAAACTCCTTGAGCTGAACCACAGCGTACCTCTCCATGTTGACAAGCTCAAACTCCATCTTTGCAGGTGAGGTCACAGACACAAACAGAGAAGGAATGAATTTAGAACAAAAAGGCCATTTATGGAGAATGTAATACTCAAATTGGTATTCGTAATGGGATAGTAGTTTACACCAATTCACGGTATGGCACTGCACAAATAAAACTCCTATTGCCCATCCCGAAGCAACCCACCCGCCACACGGTCATCAGAGTTAATAATGGGGTCACTGGTTGACTGGAGTGTGAGCCCTGTGTGAGGATTTGGGTGTACAATGTAATATGGTTGTGGGGCCTTATCATGGAGTACACTTGCAAATACTGGCTTGGGTCCAGTCAGGCTCATTTATTTAACCTTAGGTCAACCCTGGGTAGCTGTGGCTGGAAGCAGTAAGGATTGGAAAAAGGAGCTTAGCACCAAAAAACAAAATAAGAGAGTTGCACAACAAGGAAGAGATACAACAACAGTTTATAAAAATAGGGGCATATTTTAATATATTTTAAAGAACTTACTCATCAAAATCCATCGTAGAGTTCCAGGGATACCGGTTTGAGACGTTTTTATCACTCTTTAATGCAACTGCAAACAAGTATTTATCAACAAAAAGTTTGTACACTTTACAAAAGTTTGAAAGAGTTAGTGCGGGCACTCCGGCGCGGGCTGGGTGACTAGATCAGGCAGGGACAAGGTCTAGGGAGCCAGAGAGGATACTTTGGACAGTTACCTGGCCATCAGAGTGTTTTAAAGCAAGTTCCAAACTTTACAGGATGACCGCCATAGACATCAATAGAGCGGTCCTGATGCTGAGGATACAGTCAAAGGATGCTCTGGTTGAGGTGTGGTAGATGGGGGTGTCTTTGTGATAGTCCCTCGAACCACAGGTGATAAGGGGTGTCTTTGGCCACAAAGATCGGGGTCCTTGAAGTCCTCTACATTGTAGAAGCGGGCCAGCCGATGCTGGGCTACTCATCTCCGTGCACTGTGGTTGGAGCAAAATCCTTAGGTGGGAGCTAGTGTGCCTTGGGTATAACAAATCCGGACTTTGATAGCACTCTTGGGTCCAGCCGAAAGGGTGAAACTTTTGGCTATCTCAGATTTGTCCTTTTGTGTGCCCAGAAAATGGGAGCAGCAAGAATTCTGTGGTGACTAACCAACTTTTTGTTTTGGGCTTCTTGGGCTCTTGTGTCCGTGGAGCTGATTCCAGTGGATCAGCTGACTTTGAGCTGGGAATCAACTTTTCCCCGAGCCAGGAGTCACAGGCACAGTCTAAACTTTGCTAGCCCACAATGCTGCATGTGCAGTCCTTACTACAGTGCAGCTTCTTTATGTTCAGTTTCAAGGGCAGCAGGGCAGTCATTCTTTGTTCCTTTCTCTGATTCCAGCACTGTTTGAGGGGCAGGGTACCAGAGGTGCCACATTTTTTCCAGAAAAGAGCTCCTAGGGGTCTAAGCGGTCACTATGCAATGGGCTACTGGGTCCCTTTCTTCCTAGGGATGTGTTTCCTGTAATGAGTGTCATGTGGCTATCCCACAGTCCTCTATTCTTGTCCCTTTCAAAATGGCATATCCCTTCCTTGGTAGTCAGGAAAACTGTAACCCACCCTAGAGGTGTAGCTACCAGTGGGCTACAAGCCTATGGGAATACTGGTTTGAGGATGGGTTTTCCCTCCCTGGCTCTGCCTCCTATTGTTTGCAGCAACAAAAGGCATCCTAAGGGTGTTGTGGCAGTCACCCCTCCAAAGGCGGCATCCCATTTGAAGCTCTCCTTTTGGGCTAACACCGCAAGTGGTTATCCTGCGAGGGAAGGTGACACCTCGCTCTGCAGCAACTGCATTTGTTCCTGTGCCTAGGAGTAATTCACACATCTCCCCAGGTAGACAGTAAGTTGTCTTTGTGCCGGGGCCTTTGTGAGGTCGCTGAACTAGCTGGAGTGCAGAGAGGCAACTTTCTAAAAGTGGCTTACTTTAATAGTGACATTAAACTCGACTAGTCAATCAGGTCGGGTTTAATGACACAATTAATTTGATGCCTTACATGACCCAGTTAGTTAGTCCCATTCAGAGGTTAGCCAGGCTCGAATTCCGGCCAGTAACCCTGTCTTAGTCAATGCGGCTACTAACCTATCCACAGCAAAAGGATATAGGTGAACATTCACCTCAAGCCTCTTGGTTAGCATTGCTTGAAAGAGTATGGGCCCAGCCCAGCCTCTGCCGGCTGCTGATGGGCACAGAGGGGCCTACCCTTGGCCCGGGCTTAGCCGGGCACGGCCGCATGCTGTCAGAAGGCTCCAGTCCCTTCGCAGAGGCAGGATGATGCTAGTCCCAATCACCACCCTTCCAGTGCCCTCGCTACTAGAGCAAAGTCACCAGTAAGGGGGAAAAAGAAGTGGATAAAGAGAAGAGACACTCTGTAAGCTGCTGTCACCCACTAGACGGTTGGATTCTTCTGCAGGATTCTCCCGTACTGTTTTGGGGGTACCTAATACACAGAAGTGGAGAGGGAAGGAATAAGACAACAAACCCACTTCTCTACACGACTCTATGAACTTAATTTAAGCTTGTCCTACCAGCTGCTTCCAAAGTAATTGCTACTCTTCTATTTTTGATAATGATGTTTACAGGAAGCCTTCTTGCTGAGGAGAGAAAGAACTTTGATTAGTTCCTATTTTCCTAATACTGCACTAGTATAATTCTCTATCTATTCTCACTTATAAGTACCTGAAAGGCTTTCTGCTGTAACCTTGTAACTGGGTTCTGTGATAGTCCGATATAAATCCAAAGGCTAAATAGTTTGCAGCTTAAGGCCAGTGTAAATCCTCCTGGTAGCGCGCAAAAAGGTACGGGGTAAGGCAAAGTGGAAAGGAAAGGATAGGGCAAGCGCAAAGAAGGGTAGGTGATCTTGGCCTTCAAACGCTGCTTAATACTTGGCGAATATGCTGTCTTACTGTCTTAGTTCTAGGTTCAGCTTCCAACCTTCATATGCCGCTACGCAGTCTTAGCGCGAAGATTCTCCTCACAGCTTCCAACTTGGACTGAGCTCTCTGCTGCGCTTGTCCTCACCAGCTTGGAGACTTCCTCTAAATCAGGCGAACTATATCAAAAGGGTTACTCGGCCAATGGGAAAAGGCTGAAGAACCGTTTGTAACCTTTCTGACTGAATTCTTAATTCTGCAGGAAAACGCTACTCCCGTCAAGATAATAGACGCGGAGCAGCTAACTCAGAGTGTTCTAATTTCTTCAGCTACCCGCAAACTCCCGTCATGACAGATAGACTCAAGGCAGCAGGACTCGGGTGCTTCTCCTTGACGAAAGTCGTTGAAGTGCGCAGTTCTAAAGCCGCGCTCTTCCTTCCTCCACTAGACTGCCACTGAATCCTAAAGATAGCGTGATGGCCACTGCGGCGGCCATCTTAGGAGGGAAGGGTTACTAATGCAAAGGATACCAAATATTAACCCGGCTGGGTTTTTCAAATGTCCGTGTCATGGACTGAAACTTGGAAGCACAGATTGAGGCGACACTGTGTTTCCTGACACATGCGTACCGTGCTGCTGGAACCCTGGGCAGTATTTATGCGCCTCCTGGCGGTGTAGAGATGGCGTAGGCGACATGACAGCTACTTTGCAGGCTGGGGCTCTGAGTCCTGTCCCCCTGCCGCAAACAACAGCAGGTGAGCCGGCTCCCTTGCTGCTGGAGCCCTGGGCGGTCTTTATGCGCCACCTGGCGCTGCAAAAATGGCATAGGCCGCGTCATGGCTTCTTTGTAGGCTGGGGTTTCAAGTCTTGCCTCCGCGGCAAACAACAGCAAGCAATGGGGCTTCCGCACTGCGGGAGTCCCAGGCAGTTGTTATGTGTCTCCTGGTGCTGCAGAGATGGCGTAGGCCGCGTCACAGCCTCTTTGCAGGCTGGGGCTTCGAGTCCTGCCCCCTGTGGCAAATAACAGCAAACAATTGGGCTGCTGCACTGCTGGAGCCCGAAGCGGGCTTTATTCACCTCCTGACGCTGCAGAGATGGCTTAGGCAGCGTCACTGCCGCTTTGCAGGCTGAGGCTTCGTCCTGCCCCGTGGCAAACAAGAGCATGCAATCGAGAGCTCGGGCGGTCTTTATGTGCCTCCTGGCATTGCAGGAGCCCAGGGCGGTCTTTATGCACCTCCTGGTGCTGCCGAGATGGCTTAGGTGGTATCAAGGGCACTTTGCAGGCTGGGGCTTTGAGTCCTGCCCCCGCAGCAAACAACAGCAAACAATCGGGCTCTCAAATGAGAATAGTAACCCTTTCACAATGGGAAAGGATCCCACTTGTGATCCCTTCACCACTAGCATCTCTTAAACAAAGGGGCATATTTATCAAAAGTTTTACGTCACCCTTGAGCACCGTAAGGGGGTTTAGGGCAATGCAAAACGTATAATGACATTTAACGAGTCACATAAGGTCTGCTTGTGTGGCCCTGTGTGGTTTTGTAAATCTGGACCAAGGCAGTGCAAGATGCTGCCTTGTGTTACTCTGCCTAGGGGGGCGTTCCATGGGTGGAGTGTGGGTGTTCCTTCCATGTGTACCTGAAGCATTCCCAGATTTACCAATACCCGGGAATGAGCCAGAATGCTACCCCTTTCCTGCAGAGGCATAACAAGGAGAAATATCTTTTTTTCTCCTCATTTTTAGGTCTCCCCTAGGCAGCGCTTGCGCTGTCTCGTTGAGACATGCAGTACACGCTATAGCGTGGAAGGTTCGTGGAAGCTCCGCCCACTCTCCGCCCATCATTTTCATTGGCTTTTGTCTTAAATGCTGCATTCTGATTGGTTGTAGGCTTGTTAGTCCCTCTTATGATGGACATGTCTTCATTTGTGTCCTTCCACGGCTACTGGCCCTTTTACTGCACAGACTACTTTCTTCCCAGGCCCCCACCCCTATTGCATTGCCAATGCTTGTTTTATTTGTCTCTCCCCACCCCATCTGAGATCTCTGTTTATTTATCTAATACAGCTCACACTCAGGCTCGAACCTTGCACTCCAGCTCCAAAGTCAGCAGCGTTATTTGTTAAGCCACCTCCTCCCTTCGATTCTCTGCACTGTTTGTTTCAGATGCTACATTTGACCGTGTTTTTTAAAATTGTATCTGTCTCGCCCCTCCACTGCGCCTGTTTCCCTTGCGGGAGTGGACCAGGAACCATCTGTTAGTTACAAACAGATGGTTTCAAAGCTCGCTCCCGCAAGGGAATCGCCAAACGTGCTCGAGTTGCCATTGAAAGCAATGCAACGCATGCACGTTTTTGGGCCAAAAACTTAATTGATTCCTAAAGGTCTCCTCCTGACAGCGCATGCGCACTGCGTAGGCGAGACCTAAAAAACGAGTTCCACTGAGCAGCTGTTTCACAATTCTGTAGGGCTTCTCAAAAAGCTATGTAAAAGACGGGGGCGCATTACTGTTGTTTAACCTCCCATCCCCCACACCTTTGAGAGCAGAGACTTTGGCAAGGCAAAGCTCCCCTGCTCATGAGATTGGACCTCAGACCCGACAGCAAAACCCAACGCCGGGTGGACGCGGATATTGTAAAGTCTGGCACAAGAGTGCACAGCTGCCAAAGGGCCTTGTGCATGCGTGACCACTTCAGCCAGCCTTCAATCTGCACACAACTATCTGCAAACCCATGCACGTACCACTAAAGACAAAGCATGCCTCGAATCTCACTGTGCTGTTGGGTAAAAAAGAGCACGGACTGGCTGAGGGTGTCCCTTGACAGCTATGGTTGTGCCACCTGCCGGTGAGCTTGTCCATCGCCAAGGCAGTCTGCCGTCTCATCTCAGCCTCCTCCCGCCAACTCACTGCAGTCAACGGACAAAGGATCTTGTGCTTCACAACCAAAGATGCGTGTAAACTTACTGTGCAGCAGCAGAAACCTGCGCGGATGTAACTTGATCATATGCTTTTCGATACGATTTTCTTAATTTTAATAATTGTATTTCATTAGGGAGATGGTGTGGTGTACGACCTGAGCTGCTAACTTTGGAGCTGGGGAACCGGCGTTGAGTCTCCCAATTTGCTGCTGCTTTTCACTGGCTACCTATTATCAAAAGAATTAAGTTCAAAATAGGGTGCATCATTCATAAAGCTCTTAGAGGGCAAGGGCCTATGTACCTGACCCGCATATTGACCCCCTATTGTCCCACGCGCTTACTCAGATCTAGTTCTGATCTGCTGATCACAACTCCCAGGATCAAAAAAGCACGCAGTGGAGCTAAGGCCTTCTCTTTCCAGGCCCCGATGTTTTGCAATAACTTGCCGATACATTTAAGAGCTTGCCCAAATCTGACCCATTTTAGAAAAATGCTAAAAACGTATCTCTTTTAATCATATTCAGGTCCTGTTACAATGTTCAGTCCAAGCGCCGAGATACCCTCATGGGTGATTCAGCGCTATACAAACCAATAAACATAAACATAAACATAAACTGCTCCCAGGCTGCTTCTACTTTAATCTTTTCCAACTGTAGTGCAGCTCTTTGCTGCTACCAGATTGTTGTTAGTTTACACTACTTCCAGAATGCTGCTAAGGTAAGCTGCCTTCAGAGAGATGCATCTTCATGCAGTGCCATGGGGACTGTTAGCTTTCACTAGCCCAAGGTGCTGCTGCGTTATTTTAGTTTGTTCCATAGCGCTTCGCATACTTTACTCTGCCACTGGACGTTACATATCTTCGCTGTCCCCGGGTAATGCTCCCTCACACAGAGTGCTGCCACGACGAGTGCTTCTACGTTAGGCTGTTCAGATGTGCTGCAACTTTACTTTGACCCCCCAGGGAGCTGGTACTTTAGATGCTGCTCTGAGCTGCTGTCCATTTTAAAAACAGTGGGATATAATCAGCTTTTCCCCCAAAAAACATGAATGCAGTTTCTTTCCGCAGCCTGGTAATGGCACTTTGTTGTGTTCAGAGCCAGCTCTCGTCTGATTTTTAAGACCTGCACTCATTTTGGAAGTTCGGAATCCGTGTTTGGACAGGAATACAAGTAAAATAGAAAGAAGTTTGAGGAATTTTCCCCTTTTTTTCTTTCAGTGTTTGGATTCATGTTTTACTAAAAGGAACTGCTATTACCCCGCAGTCCGCCCTTGGATCAATGTAATGCGCTCTTACCAGCCAGTTATACAAAAATAACACTTTAAATAAGTACTTCTCAATGCAGTTCGACAATGTTCCTATGTGTCCTTATGTAATGTAATTAGTAGTGTGTCTCACTGGTTAGAGGCGGCAGACCCGAGAGCAGAGGACGGCCCGGGACCAGGGTTCGATTCCCGACGCGGCAGGTTTCTGGACCAGGGTCAGCGGACTCGATAATTCTCTCGCCTCGGTGCCCACTCTGATCAGCGATCACACTCGGCAACTCTGGGCACTAGCTTGCCTCATCTTCACTAACGGCCCCACCAGACCGCCGGGGATGCCTGGTCTCACCCTGGAGATACCCATTAAGGGACCATCTCTCAGGGAAGCCAGGAAGGGTTTCGCAGCGGTCGAAGCGCGGAGGTACCCCTTCGGGAGTGATTCCAGCGCTATATAAGCACATAATTAATTAATTAATTAATTGTGGGGCATATTACCAAGCAATAGCGATAATTATCGCTATTGCTTGGTTAGAGACAAAGGGGCATATTACCAACAACTAGCGATAATTTTTGTCTCTAACTTGTTTAGAGACAAAAATTATCGCCGCAAATCGGCGATTTTTATCGCAGATAAACCTTGCTATTAGCAAGGTTTATCGCAAATGCGATAAAAAACGGCCGCAATGCATGAATATTGCTGAAAAGTCAGCGATATTCATGCATTATCGAGCAAATGCTCTTAGCCATGTTAGACACCTCCCATTGGATAACATGGCTAAGAACTGCTCAGGGCAGGTGTTAGCTTTTGGAGATATTCGCGCTTAGCGCGAATATCTCCAAAAGTTGGTAATAGGAGATAGCGATGTTAGTGACTGTTTCCAGTCGCTAACATCTTGGCACGCCCACTTTGCATGTCATTAGTGATAAATATCACTGACATGCAAAGTGGGGCCCATGATGGTCGCTATCTCCTATTAGCTGTCGCTAACTGGTGTTAGCGACAGCTTGGTAATAGGGAGATAATTTTATCTCCGCTTTCTTGGATTTTAAAGCCAAAAAAGCGGAGATAAAACCCCTTGATAATATGCCCCAAAATTTTACCGCTGAGCCGCGGCGATTTTTACCGCAGATAAAGCTTAGTATTACCAAGGTTTATCGCAAATGCGATAAAAAACGGCCGCAATGCATGAATATCGCTCAAAAGTCAGCGATATTCATGCATTACCGAGCTAATGCTCTTAGCCATGTTATCCACCTCCCATTGGATAACATGGCTAAGAACTGCTCAGGGCAGGTGTTAGCTTTTGGAGATATTCGTGCTTAGCGCGAATATCTCCAAAAGTTGGTAATAGGAGATAGCGATGTTAGCGACTGTTTCCAGTCGCTAACATCTTGGCACGCCCACTTTGCATGTCATTAGTGATAAATATCACTGACATGCAAAGTGGGGCCCAAGATGGTCGCTATCTCCTACTAGCTGTCACTAACTGGTGTTAGCGACAGCTAGGTAATAGGGAGATAATTTTATCTCCGCTTTCTTGGCTTTTAAAGCCAAAATAGCGGAGATAAACTCCCTTGATAATATGCCCCTGTGTTAAGCGCTTCAAAACCTGCAAGTCTAGTTTGCGCTATATAAAACTGCAAAAAAAACCATAATCTTTCACGCTAAAGAACACTGGATATTGTAGCACCCAGAATAATGTTCTGCATAGCTAAAAACGTATTAGGTCCCAAACGCGAGGCCTATTGGATTGCAAATTCTTATTTCCTGTATGGTTTCTGTATTCTGCAGCACACATAGAAAGGAAAAAAGTCTCAGAGGATTGTTTCCCAGGCAGGATTTTTTTTGTGCATGACGGCGTCCCTTCCGGCTCAAAAACAATCCTGCCTGTAAAGCAGGCAGCTTTGCTTGTGCTCTAGTGCAAGCAGAGAGCAGGACTGCACTATGGTATAGATGCATCAAAGGGAAAACCGGTCGCAAACGGGCAGATTCTCAGAATCTGCCCCTTTGCGACCAGTATTTTTGCATTTGGGATGCATCATCCCAAATGCAAAAATCGCAATTTAAGAAATCGCAAAATTGCCATTACTCAATTTGCGATTGCATTTAAGGAATCTCAAATTGAGATTCCTTAAATGCAATGCATCAAAGTAAAAAAAATTGCGATTTCGCTACTAGGGGGAGCAAATTACCATGAAGTTGAACTTCATGGTAATTTGCAAAAACTTTGAAAAATGCACTAAAGTGCATTTTTCAAAGTTCCATTTTACACACACACACATGCCCTTGGGGCATGTGTGTGTGCAAGATGTTCTCAAATGCAGATTTCAGGGGTGCAACAGGGTGTCCTTTTGACACCCTGGCACCCTTGAAATTGCATTCTCAATTTGCGATTCTCTAATTGAGAATAGCAAATTGAGAATGTCTTCCCATTCATAGGAATGAATGGGGATGCATTCCTTAATTGCGAGTTGCAATTTGAGAGTCGCAATTAATGAATGTTTAGAAATCGCTAGTATTTTTGCGATTTCTACGAGCATAGCCTTTTGCTATTCCTTATTAGCGAATCCTTATTTTTCGCTAATTAGGAATCGCAAATGGCATTGTTGATGCATCTATACCTATATCTTGAAACTGAGAATGCCCTCTCTTTCATTTGTGTTATAAGAGACAGTGGTCCCTACCAAGCAAACATAAAGTCATACACACAGGACTGCAAATAGAGCTGGGTGGGTATGTAGCCAAATGGAAAGAATTGCATTTATTTACACATCAAATAAACTGGGCCACCTTATTTGCATTCTTCCATCAGACTGCGTTACACCCACCTTCGTAGACTTGCTCCCAAATACATCGACACTGTTGTCACAAAGTTCGGTGTTACATCTATTGGTTACTTTGTGACAGCATAGCTCAAATTACCATCATCTGTATTCGCCATGACCAGAGGGAGCAGAAGTAAAACGGCGCTGAGCGCTGCACAGATAACAGGCCCGATTGACCAGTTTATCACTAGAACAAATGAGACGATAGATCAGAGTATAATTTTGTTGGAGCGTAGGGTATCTCAAGAGCTGGCAATAGCGAGAAGGTCTTCTATGGGTCCCCTTGCTTCTGCTTTAACCCCGACTCAGATAGGGCCAATTGCCCCCCTGTTGTTGCCATCTGAAGCCATAGCAGAGATCCACACTGTCCCTAGCACTGTGGATCTCTCTGCCACTCAGCTTTCCCTTGATTCGCATCTAACTGATGACTTAGAAAAAATGCCGGATTTACATCAGAGCCAAACTCAAGTAGAACCCCCGGAAAGAAATGCTAAGGGTAGGAGGGAGGGCGCCATATCGAAACGGGTGAAAAATAAGAATAAATCTAATTCAAATAAATTTATATCTTCCCCGAATATCCACACGCTGGGATTAAACCAGCCCACCCAGTGCCCCCTAAATGTTAGCAATACTCCTCTAATTACTCTCTCAGAAATGCCCGAGAATTTAAATATCATGGGGGCGGAGGGGGGTACATGCAAAGTATGCGTATCTAATACCCAATTGCTAATGAGTGATGGGGAGCTTTTTAAACGCCACCTACAACTAGTGGAACGAAGCCTAATGAATATTGAAAAACAATTAGCGAAGCTGAACATATCACCTTTTACTCAGAAAACGTTAGGCCCAACTAATTCGGGGGGGGGTAAACCCAAAGTCATTAGCACATCAACTCAATCAGTTCAATCTGATCCTCGCGTAAAACTGATACAAACTGCAAAAGTTGCTAATGCGCAACCGAAGCGGAACACAACACAAGATACTACCCAGGCTCCCCCCGGAGCCGGGCAGGCAAAGCCTAACATAACACAAGACATTTCCCAGGCCACCCCTGGATCGTTAAAAGGCCCAACTCAGATAGCCAAGCCGAAAGCCCTCCACTCATACCGTCTAAAGTGTTGGCTTCGCAACCTTCGGGTGATGGAAAGAAGGGAGTGAGGTTCAGGCGTCCAATACATCTACCACCTGAAGCGACTCCCTTCACTGTCATCCTTACTGGGGTTCCAGAGTTGCCTGAAAACATAGACAAACCTTCCTGGTCCCTTCGAAATAAGGTGCTGCAGTGGTTGAGCCTTAATAGACCTCCCCAGCCACCAAATTCCAGCAGAATCTCTACGGTACGTAGAGTATCGTGGATTGGCGACGTAAAAAAAGCATACAGGGAGACTGCGTTATAATCAACTGTGACGATCCCGCCACGGTTGATTATATCTGCTCTTGGCCTACCCTGGCAAAAAGGGGGGGGATCATTGCCCACCGCCTTTCCTTTTTTTATCCACCAACAAACATCTTTGAATATGGAGCCACCCCAGACTGGGAGCAAGGTCCGGACTGGACCTGGAACCAAGTGGGTCGCTGGAACAGGAAGAGGAGTAGAGACTGGGAAGCTCGGTCTTGGCTTCCTAGAAGGGATCAGTTTAATATGGAAGGTTGAGGGGTATCTCAACAAGAAATAGATATGATTGCCTAGAAATGGTCGACTGACCACTAGAGAATTCAATCAGGATAAAACAGGCTTATAGAATCTCTACTGCTTCTCCAACCTCAGGGAGAGAATCCAACCTGTGTAATAAAAAACACTCTCCCTGTCAAACTAGCTTGAACCTGTTAAGCATCAATCTTGCCCTTCCCTGGGTTCAAGTATCATCCTCTCTACACCAATTAGCCATGGGCTCCACTTTTGTGGGGTCTGATGACACAGACCCCAACGAGGAAAATAATAATGCCCCCTCTGATGAAATAAACATAGGAAATCTTGACACGTCAGGGATTAGAGAAGGCAATAGTTTGAGCCCACATCTGCTGGAAAAAGACTTAACACAAACCGTGAGGAGAGCCAGTGTGGCCTTAACATCGTGGAACATTGCAGGTCTCTCTAAGAAAACGGCGGACCCAACATTCCTATCCTTTGCCGATAATTTTGATATAATATGCCTCCAGGAGTGTTGGGATCAGGGGGAGTCCCATATAGAGGGTTTCAGCACCCATTTTACTCTGTCTCTTCGGGGTAATCGAGGCAGGGGTTCTGGCGGCCTCTGTACGTACGTCTCCAATCTGGCAAATCTGACAGTGGAGAGATTAGAGAATGCGGGGGTTAATAATAGGAAGTGTAATTCCTTGCAGGGTTTTTCTGTCAAAGGGAAAGGGCTGAGCTTTCTTCTTCATCACTGCATCAGGGGTACTTTTCGAGCCTCACCTGCTGCCTTCCCGACTGCCCAGCCATCTCCTGCTTCCCCTCCCGCCGCCGCAGTTCCTACACCTTCCAGCGGCCGCAGTGAGGAGGGGGGCTCGGGGGTATCGAGACTACAGTCCCCAGAAGTCTCAACGGCGGAAGACGCTGCCACACGCTTTCCCGGCGCCAGGAGGCGCACAAAAAGGACCACAGACCCGGTTTGAGTGGGGGTCATCACTGCATCAGGGGTACTTTTCGAGCCTCACCTGCTGCCTTCCCGACTGCCCAGCCGTCTCCTGCTTCCCCTCCCGCCGCCGCAATTCCTACACCTTCCAGCGGCCGCAGTGAGGAGGGGGGCTCGGGGGTATCGAGACTACAGTCCCCAGAAGTCTCAGCGTCGGAAGACGCCGCCACACGCTTTCCCGGCGCCAGGAGGCGCACAAAAAGGACCACAGATTCCGCGTCGCGGGATCGCGCGCGGGTCCGCGCCGGGCTAAGCCCGGGACAAGGGCGGGCCCTCTGTGGCCCTCCGAGGCCTGAGGAGGACGGGCGGGCCACCTCCCTTGGCGCCCTGACTACACAAGGTACAGAGATCTATATTATATATTGACCTTCCACGACCATTTTGTTTCCACGGTGATAGACATCAATATTGAACATATTCCATCAAGAATAATGCGTAAGGAGGCAATTAAAAACTCATTTTCACAGCAGGGCTCGGGGAAGGGGATGGAAAAGGAAATTCCGAGCAGGAAGACACTGTCCTCTCTAAGTGAAGTAGACACTGATGATTCTTCCCAACTTCTAGATATTACGCAATCCCCCCCGTTAACCATGGGAACACCGCCAAATTTGTCCTACTGGAAGGAACTAAATGCATTGTGTGGTACTAAGTTCGTTCCAGTAGCATCCCCCTCCCCTGTCAAAAACCCCACTATCGACATCCCTGTTGGCAGACTGTGTGAACCATTCCTATCATCTAACGAGGTCAACTCCCAAACCGCTGTACTGCCACAGGGTTCGAGCGTTAAAAGGAAATATGATGGGGTTAATGACCATGGAACTCAATCCAAAATACAGAAACTTTACGTTGGTCTCACATCGCCCGCCATGAACTCCACTGTATCTAAGGGGGGTGTTGAAAGTTTGGACGACCAAGTATCATTGCCCCAGTTGCCACTACTATTTCAGTTCGAGCAAATGCTAAGATCCATAATAGCACCCCTGATAGAAAAAATTTATATCCTGGGGGATAGGCTGACAAATATTGAGACAACCATTAAAACCAACTCTTTACCTCCTATAAAGACGGTAATACCTAATCGTCCTAACCTACCCACTACATCCGAAGCCCCTATGCCAATTAACATCAGGAAAAATGCCCCAATCGAAAGTCAAATTTCTAATATACCACCCCTAACTGCTACTAAAATTGTCCCCAAATCTGTATTAACAAATTACCCTGTTGTTAGAGCAGTGCGAAATAGAGTAGCATGTATCCATTTACCTCCGGAAGCTGCCCCTTTTGTGCGTGTTCTTTCGGGAATACCGGCACCCACTTTTGGGAAACCCGAAAGACACCAGGACCTTCTAAATAAGGTCATATTCTGGCTAAACAAAAACAGACCCCTCCCACCCAATCAAGACAGTGGAATCCTGAGCGTTAGAAGGGTGGGCTGGTTAGGGTCACTACCTAAAGACATCCCTGGAGACCTAATAATAGTTAAATTCAGGAATCGGAACATTGTCCCCCATCTATGATCTTCCCAGCCCAAAGAAGGAGATGGCCCCATTTCCATCTGGGACTTGTACGATTTCTACCCAAGTACCCCACATATCCCTCCACTTAGATCAACGACAGCACACAAATATTTGATGGGAAGTGGACTTCGTGCTTTTACTGGTAGTAGCTCTCCTGCCCGTAATAGATTTGATTTACTGTACAAATATTGCAATTTCTGAAGGGACAAGCCAACGTATTAACTCAGACTGTAAATGCTAATCTTATGTATAGTGCGATGTAATTAATGAAATGTTCCAATAGGCTGGGCACACGCTCTTTTAACTTGTAGATATATTATTGTTTGTATGTTTTTCTTCATGTTTGTTTGTATGCTTTTATGATTTTTTAAACTAAAAATCGAATAAAGCTAAGTGACTTGATTAACTTATATAATAACACCACGAAAGAAGAAGCTAAAGTGCTCATGGACGATCTAACCCATATTTTAAATAGGGGAACGGGAGAGGCAGGTTGCATTCTCATAGTAGGAGATTTTAATTGCCACTTATGCCCTTATAGTGGTTTAGACACCTGTAGCATAACAAATCTAAAAGGGGAACCTAGCACGCATTTTGAACACACCAATTTTGGGAATCTGTTGAACCAATTAATGCACGACTGGGACCTAGGCTACGCTAATGAACTTTGTGAGCCGATGGTTGATTTCCAACCGACTTTTCATGGCCGGGGGCCAGGTACCACTATAGATTTCATGTTGCTGTCTAACAGCAACCAGGGTACTGTACAGGGCTTTAAAACAGAAAATTTAGCAATGAGTGACCACTTTCCAATTAGTATCAGTTTTGATGCGGGTACCCATGATAGCCATGCATCAAAACTGTCTGAAACATTATATCGTCATACAATCTCCCTGGCCAGCAGAAATGGGTATGCTATTAAGTGGGCCAAGATCGACCCAACTTTTTTTTAACGCAGGTAATCACGGAAGACCTTCAGCACTTCATGACATGTCTAGAACAATATCCCAATCCCCACAAGATCAAAGCGGCTTATGATAATGTAGTAGCCACTATTAATGACAAATTGACCAGGAAGCGAAAAGACGGAGAAAGGGTCAGAACGAATGGATGGTTCAATTCTGCCTGCACTAGAGCCCATAAAGCTCTCTTACAGGCAATAAAGGCACTGCCGAAAGATATCGAGGTAGTCAGAGCAGCCAGGTTGGTTTATAAACAGGCACTTCAAAATCGGAAAAAAGAAATTAAAGATCTTGCCTGGGAGGCGTTAATAAAGGCTAGCGCCCTTCAAGACAATATTTCCTTCTGGAGAGAAGTTAATGCCCCGTTCTTTGCAGATAGAAAGACTGATTCTTTAGAGGTAGCTATAGCCGAGGACGTGTGGGTTAGTTACTTCACGGCACTATATAAAAATGACGATCTGCCTGTGGTACCCTACCCTGCGACATCATCACCCATCGCCACTGAAGAGTCTCATACCATAGATACTTTTCTGTTGAATATAGTCTTTTCTCCACCAGAGGTTGAGCAGGCTATTCGAGAGAGCGCAAATTCCAAAGCCCCAGGGCCAGATGGCATCCCTATTAACTTATTTAAAGAAAATATGGACTTATGGGCCCCGCTCCTTACAAATGTTCTAAACTCCTATAGTTAAACGGGCTTTCCAGTAACATGGCAGGAAGCCATTGTAATTCCCATCTTTAAAAAAGGAGATAGACAGGATCCCAAATGCTATAGGCCAATCTCCCTACTCGACTCCTTGATGAAAGTAGCAGGAAGAGTTTTACTTACTAAATTACAATCCTGGGCCAAAGCGGAAGGGGTTCTTTCAAAGTTCCAATATGGGTTCAAGTGCGGGCTGGGCACAGTCGAGCAGGGACTCAATTTGGCATTAATAACTAGTAAATACATGGTGGCAAAAAAAGCGAACCTATACATGACGTTTGTCGACTTAAGCTCGGCTTTCGACTGCTTAAGCCACAATGTGTTATGGAATACCTTAACTAAGATGGGGATAGACCCATTTGTTCTCAATTTTATAAAGGAACTATACAGAGGTGCAGGGGCAACGGTCCGCTACGGTAAAAATGGAGAACGCACCAAGAAATTCCCAATCGAAAAGGGCGTTCGACAAGGCTGTATCCTTGCACCTTTCCTTTTTATCTGTACATCAACGAAGTGGCAGACTTTTTGACCAATTTGGAAGTGGACTACCCCAAAATTAATGGTACGGCGGTACCGATACTACTTTACGCTGACGATGCTGTAATAATGTCAAGAACTCAGGTGGGCCTTTCCAAAGGCATTAACTGGCTTTTCCACTTTTATGGGCTCTAGAGGGCTGAAGATAAACGTGGGAAAAACCTTCACCATGTGCTGCACGTCAAAAAACAATTCCAAAATAGACTGCAAAACTTTCGTCAATCAGACAAAGATAGGCTTGACCAAAACTTTTTCCTATTTAGGTATTATTTTTAACAATAGAGGAACTTGGACTACAA
The DNA here is from genome assembly GCF_964261635.1 of Lissotriton helveticus. Classification (NCBI taxonomy): domain Eukaryota; kingdom Metazoa; phylum Chordata; class Amphibia; order Caudata; family Salamandridae; genus Lissotriton; species Lissotriton helveticus. The sequence goes on along the minus strand of NC_136059.1, from coordinate 1,401,653,788 downwards.
CCATCACTACACGCAATCTGGCTTTTTCCCGTACCATTGGCGCAGTAAAACAATTTGCCAAGAGACTGGGCGGAAAACCCGTAGACACTCTGCTGAGGATTTACGCAGCAAAATGTGTCTCTACTGCGACCTATGGGGCTGGCATTTGGGGGACGGCCGACTGTAGACAAATCCAACTAGCGGAAAACGCATTTTTCAGGTACTTGTTAGCTGTCCCAAGATCAATCTCTACAACTATATGCCACAAGGAATTAGACCGGGTACATATCACAGACTTAATCAAGATAAGACCAATCATGTTGTGGCATAAGATATGGACTTCCAAGGATACAGCCTTTAGCAGGGACGTGATTCAAGACTGTATGAATCAATCAGCAGCTAGGAAGCTTACCTGGCTTCATTATGTCAAAAAAATTCTGAATTCTATTGGCCATCCAGAACTCTATGTAACTCCCAGCACCTGTGCATTAATTTCGAAAAAAGCTTTAAAGGAAATCTGCCTTGAGCTGCTAGAAGATAGGCGATGGTATCTGGACGGAAATAAGTCTACGATCATCTCTCACCGCCGCCTTCTACACGGCCCAGGTTTACATCCATACCTGGCCCCGGCACTTCCTAGTTACACCAGAATGCTATTAACAAGGATGGGAACCGACTGTTTTTATAGGCTGATATCCTTCCCCGCCTCAAATGACTGGTCTGCCACGCTAATTAATTGTCCATGTGATGATTCATCCACTCAGTCAAATATCCACTGCATCTTCTTCTGTAAATACTATGATTGGGGCAGAAAGAGGCATCTGTTGCCCCTCTTAAAGAAGTGGGGTTTGAGACAATGCAAACCAGCCTTGATCAGACTGTATATGTTACAAGACGAATTTACTATGGTCGCAGCTGTTAAATTTCTGAAATATGTAGTAAGATGCAGAGCTTCGATGGCATAATGATTGCATTGCACATTAATGCACTTAACAGCATACATTAATTATCCTGGTCTCCTCTAGTGTTTTAACGAATGATTAAGTTCTCTTTTTAATGAAAAACAACGAATTAATTTGTACTTCTGTATTTTGTGGATGAAATGTTTTTTAAACTCGTTTTTGTATGTGCTTTTATGGTCTTTTAACAAATACCGAATAAAGCTATCTTTGAATCTTGAATCTTTGATTGATCACCCTTTCCTTCATGCAGCGCTATGAGTTGCATGACATAATAATAAATATCACCCAACATAGTTTACTTTTTTTTTTAAAACACACCCCTGTTTCTGTCGAAATAAAATGGACTGCATTACAAAAGAGGTTTACTTTTTACATGTAATTGAATGCAGGCACAGGCATGGTGGATGTTGACCCCAGCAGGCTAGCATACCTATGCTCGCATCCAACTGGAGAGTGAGTCCAATTTGTGACTAGTAATGAGGTAGGTCAAATCGTGACCAACTCCGAAAAGAGATTCTGTGAGCCAACCCAATAGTACATATGTGGGTTTGCAAATTCAGAATCTTTTTGAAAAGCGTAGGGGTGAGGTTTGTGAGCACTTCTTTTTAGTCTATTCTTAGTAGAACTAGCCCTTAGTGTCCAACTCATGCTGGGAATTGTATGAGGCCTCCGTTACACAGACAGAAAAATATTCTATGAAAGAACATAAGTGAGTTGATCCATTTCTCGAGATTCTTTTACTTATTTTTTCATTAGCCTGCTGCATATATCACGTCGGATATTAACTTTGCTGTGGAAATCAGGCAACAATTAGGACATTAAACAAATAGTTCTTTACATTTGTCAATTCTGCTCTTGTTTATGTACCCAACAATTATAAGGATGGAGCATCAGGTATGTCTCTACTCAGAACTTCAATAATTACCTGTTGAAGGCCTGCTTTAAAGTTTGATACCATGGAACAGAACGAAAATGTATGCCGTGTTCCCCAATCTAGCCACGGTCAGTAAGGAATACTATGGTGTGTGTGTGAGTCTTCTCGCTCCTTCATGTCACACATGGACAGAATATTCCAGAATTTGTAGACATTTATAAAAAAAAATTGTGTGTCCCTCCATTAATGATTTGCAAGAAATACCCAAAGCCTCTCGATGGTTGAGCAACCTGACATATGAATGCCTCAGGGGTACTGAGAATTAGCCTAAAACATCACTGTAAAGCCCATGACCAGGAGGGGTCCTTGTTGCTCGGCAAAGCCATACATCAGATGGGCTTCCTTCTTTGTACCAGCAAGGTGTTCATGGCAAGGCGGGTCCACACACTCATAGTGTGGTGCTTCGTTACAATGCCCTGGCCAAATACATCAACCACAATCTCTTTCCAGCTCTTACTTATCTTACATGTGCTCCTCCTCTCATTATCGTGGGATAATGATGACAATCATGGCAACAACTGTCCTTCAGGCCACGTGTGCTGGAAGACTTTTTCATGAAATATATTGATTCTTCCTTCGGTTTACACTGTTCCAAGATGATCTACATATGCTCTTAGGAAATCTGACCCGATGACTTGCTATAAGTGAGTCACTTTACCTGTGTATTTAAGGAGTGGCAGGTCATGGTACCTTCTGTTACGTATGCTTCCAGTACCTTTCGGAGGTGTATTCTTCCGCTACAAAATTGCTGCTTTTTGTCACTGGGTTTATTTCTAGTACTTTTCTTTTCCTTGCAAAGCAGTCTTAGTACCTGGCTACCAGTCAGGTTCCTGACTGATTTGTTTGCCTTATTTATGCCTTTTACTTTTATGTCTTCGAGGTTTTCGCCTCCATTTTTGTAATCTGTCTTTGGGACACCTATTTCTTCAAAATGACAGTCGTCGGTGTAATGTGGCAACTTGATCACAGGAAGAATTCGCTCTTTTTCCTGAAAAGCAAAGAAGTAAGAAGCCTGACCCTTGCATCTAGCACTTGATTCCGACTCCCATCCGGCTATGTGTCTCTTCTCAGCCTCTAGTGAGGAATCTGTTCTGCTTCAACTAGGGGCTTGGAGCCTGAGGTATCTTCTTAGTTTAAACCATTTGGCCAGTTTCTTTAGGCATGACATGCTTCCATTCATCAGGGGATGTGATGCCCTCAATATTGTAGCTGCTGGTTCCCAGGCCCAGTTCTGTAACAGCAAGACTGTATATCGACGACATGGAGGCATCTTATGTAGGTTCTCCATTATCCATTCTCTGAAAGCGTCCTATTGTAGTAATTTTCTTATGTACATGGTTGGATTGCACTGCCTTATCATATCTCCTGAGATTGAGAACACCAAAGCTTTCTTCAACCTTAGTACCTTAAAAACAATTATTGCCAAATTACAGGGCAAGTGGATGCAAAATTAAATTCCTCTATGTGTTTATCTAGGCCGCCTGTTGCCTCAGTGGAACCGGTAAGCATTGTAACAACTAAAAGAGTCTTGGCATGATCTCAATCTTCTTTGAATGTATTCTTCCTTCCAAGGAGAGGTGAAAAGACGTATTCACCACAGGTCTTCATCTAAGGTGTTCTCTAAAGGATTTTGTTTGGCTTAACATAGGGTTCTTACTTTATTGGTCACCATTGTCATCTGTTATGTAAATATTTATAGCACTGAGCCCTTTCTTTGGATGTAACCACTCTTTAGTGATTCCTCTGAATCATGTCCATGGGTGAATCTAGTAACATTCATTCAGTTTTGCTTACATTAATTTTATAGCCAGTAATGAAACTAAAAGAATTCAGAATAGTCAGTATCTTGAGTGTGTTAACCTTTGAGTTTACTCATTACAAATAATGCCATCTGCAAACATGGAGAAGTGTTTGTAAGCACCCAAAACCTAAAAACTTTCCATTAATTAGTTCTGATGAATTCTTCTAATGGTCCCATAGGATGCACAGTGAGGAAGGGTGATGGAGGACATCTGTCTTAAGTGTCACCTGTCAGAAGTCACTTTGGTTGCCCTAATTCTTGAAGTGGCAATTGCATAGTTTTTTAATTTGTTTTTTTAACCTTGAAGGGAAATTCATTTTAATTATCATATACCTGAGGAAAGACCACTCAATGCACTCCAAACTGTCTCTGCATCTAAATCTTCAGCCAAATATATCAGGGGGGTAACATCAAGATTGAAAAGAAGGGATCTTAGGGATGACCCCTGAGGTACACCTGTAGACACCTCCTGAGGGACCGAGGAGAAAGGGGGAAGCCATACCTCCTGAGTATGCCCTTCTAGAAAAGATTTGAGCCAATGCAGGGCCTCACCAGCGATTCCCAAGTCTGTCAAGAGGGTAAGCAGCACACAGTGGGGGACCGTATCAAATGCTGCAGAGAGGTTCAGCAAAATGAGAGCGGCTCTATCCCTGAATCCAGGCATTCACGAATTGCCTCTGCTATCTCCACCAAGGCTGACTCGGTACTGTGGGTGGCTCTAAAGCCGGATTGAGCTGGCTGGATAAGACTGGCCACAACTACAATAGTGACCTAGGTCCAGGGCACTCAATTTCAGTCGAGCTGGGGTATCACATGTCGTAATCCATTACGAACAACCTCCCAATCCTTCAAAATGTAGGGTAGGGTGTACACCAGTCAATAGCCCACCTTTAAAAAGCCCGTCCCCTTATCTAGACAGAGGAGAAACCCACACCAACATGTGGTTTGGAAAAAATGTGTGCAGAAGCAAGATAGCACCTCACAGGCGCACCACCAATGGGACCCCTGGTAGGTACTCACCAGGACGGCCCTATTATCATCATTTGTGCCATCGAGCTTGAAGAAAAGTGTCCAAGTGAAAACGACTGTGTTATCAGTGATAAGTGCAGTGGAGACGAAACAAATAACATATAAAGTGATGTCACACAACATACAACATAAAACCACGCAAACAGCACGAACAGATAACTTTATTCTTGTTCTTTTATGCTGGTTGCGTATATTAAGACTGGCGCCTTCCACATAGGCTGTAAGCTGCTTATTAACCAAATTTTCGCAAGTTTTCGCCATGACCGGTAGAAGGGAAATGGGGCGATAGTCCACAGGGACAAATGGGTCTAACAATGTTTTTTTTTAGCAGCGGCGACATTTTAGCCTGCTTCCAGACTGTAGGGACATAGGCTTCGTGAAGAGGATTGGTAGCGGTGGTATTGGTGAAGGTATTGGTATTGGTGGCGGTGGTATTGGTGGTGGTGGTATTGGTGGTGGTTGTATTGGTGGTGGTGGTGGTATTGGTGGTGGTGGTACTGGTGGTGGTGTTGGTGGTATTAGTGGTGGTGGTATTGGTGTTTGTGGTATTGGTGGTGGTGGTGGTGTTGGTGGTGGTGGAGGTAGTGGTATTGGTGGTGGTTGTATTGGTGGTGATGCTGACATTGGTGGTGGTGGTATTGGTGGAGGTGGTGTTCTTGTTTATGAAACAGTCTTTTAGAAAAACCCATTAGATGGCTTTAGTACAGACTACATGTAAGTCAGGTGTGCTGTTGTCAGCTTCGGCCCATTAGCACAGGATTATGTGCTACCTGGAATTCACATGACTTAATTCACTAATCATTTAATCCATTTTCCTTGAAGGGGATGTTGAAACAGACACAAGATTATGCCGGGTTAAAGTGATTGAAAGCAGGCGCATGTGTTAAGGGGCGGCAGTTCTGCATAAAAAACACACAAGTGGTTTCAGCTGAGGCAGCGCACGTCCGGCCTGCAGTAAGAGAAATTCAATAAAGTAAATAGTGCTTAACAACAAAATAACAGGTCCTGTGTAACAACTGAAGTAAAAGGGCCATTCGCCATGGGAGGTTACAAATGAAGACAAGGCCATACTAAGGAGGAACTAACAAGCCTATTAAAGAAGCCGAAGGCAGTATTTATGAAAGACAATGACACAAGCCAATTAAAAATATGGAAGGAGAGTGGACGTGGCTTCTCTGCCATACTCTACTACAGCACTCTCGCAGAGCTAGAAGCGCATGTGCGCTGCTGCTAGGCTAGACCTAAAAAGGGGTAGCTGCACCAGTTGGGATCTATTACTTAAAAATGAATACAACAACTGTAATGTAGCTGAGTACAAACCAATCTTTGGAGTAAACGTTGATGAGAAACAGTGTCAAAAGCTTTTGACAGATTTAAAAGGATTAACGCTGCTGATTTACCTTAGTCCACTAGTGATCTAATAGTATACTGTCTAACACTGCCAGTAAGGTAATTTCTGTACTGTTTTTCGCCCTAAATCCTGTTTCTGAAGGGTCTAAAAAATTGCTACTCACCAAATAGTAGATTAATTGAATATTGACCAATCTTTCTAGTAATTTGGGCAAATAGGGTGTCATTCACGGATCGGATTGTCACTAAATTTATGTTGGAAACAAGCAAATCTAATGTGTGCCCAGCCTTATAGGTTTGACCCACAGCAGGACCTTCATCTAATTTTCCAGCAATCTGCTTAGACTATCTGATTGTTCTTCAAAATCTATATGAAAATCTCACGTAAGGAGGAAATACCTAAATTTTAATATAAAAGGGGGACAACTTTTCGGCCAAATTCACTGCAAACTGAGGATTGTACCGAGGAGGTCTGTATACAATAGCCCCTACTAGTTTTGCCCTTTTATTAATTGAAATCTGATTTTTTTAATTTTTGCAACCACAGTCGCCTTTCAGGTCATCATTCACCTACACATAGTCAAAAATGTATTTGTAAACAACTGCAACACCCCCCCTTCTTCCCGACTCTGTCATATTTTAATACTTTATACCCAGCTGGTATGGCCACGGACTGATCTGGTATGGTATTGCTTCTTAGATATATGTTGGCAATAAATACGAGATCTGGCTGTGCGCTATTAATGTTGTCCCAAACCTCCATACAGTGGGGCAGATTTAAGTTGGGAATGCGCCACGTTTGCGTCACGCAACTGCGGCGTAAACGTGGCGCATCCCTACGACCCATTTACAACGTGATGCATCTAGGCAGATGCGTCACGTTGTAAAGCCCTGCGCCACTTGTGGGTGTTCCGGCGCAGGGTGGGCGTTCCGGGGCAGGTGCGCCTTGCAAAAGTGGCTGAGTGAAATCTATAAGATTTCACTCAGTCACTTTCAGGCCAATGCTGCGTCAAAAGCCTGCGCTTGCTTGAAGCATGCGTAGGTCTTGACGCAGCATTGTAAAGATGGGGCAACCCCGAGCCTTGCTGGAGCTGTGTCGTGCTTGCGACGCAACTCCAGCAATGCGCCACCTTTACGGCACAGATGCGTCACGCATCTGTGCCGTTTGGTGGCGGAGCAGCGGCGCAAAATAACTGGCGCATCCCTGGGGATGCGCCAGTTATCATACATCTGCCCCAGTGTTTGGAAGTTGATCTTGAGTCAAAATATAAATATTTCATCACTAACGCGTCCCTCTTGATCTCTTTCCATACATATGTTTCCTAAAGACCCTCCTTCATTCATGGCTCCTTGAGGTAATGATGCTTTCTTGAGCTCTTCTCCCATTATATCTAGTTTACATTTGGTCATATTAGTCCAGTATGCATTAGAAAGGTCCATATACCTTTTCTGGCATACCCTCACAGATTGTTGTTTGTTCCCATTGCACACAGGCCCTCAGGACAGTATGAGGACTGACCCCCCTTTCCCTCTAGTAAAATGGGCAGGGGTCCTGGTGACTGGCGACGGTCGGCATGGAGGGAGGCAGATGGGGTGGCGCACCCCCCTGAGTTTAAATCACTCAAAGCCGTCAAAAGCTGCGCCGTGAACCCTCCTTTCTAGGACTGGTGACAGCATGGCAAGCTTGCCTTCCAAAGTAATCCCAGCTTATGTTGTGTAAAGTATAGAATGTCGCTATACCAAAAGGGGAGTGCTGTGATACCGTGGTTTCAGTTGGATAAAAAAGGAAGAAGACATGCAGAGTAAACATTCAATGAGGGATACTATCATCTCAATATCCGAGGACGTAGCCATTCTGTGCAACACTGAATATTTCACGCATACTTCAGGGTGGAATCCAGTGTTTTCTAAATTCTCAAAATAAAATATATAATCTCAGTGGCTATAATGTCGATGGATCAAAACTGTGATTGGTAATTTATAAACATTAATGGTAAAGGGGTCTCCTCTATTTCCTCTTTCTCTGTCCATTTAACTGATGGTTAAAGCTCTGAGAGACAGATAAAGCTGTCAGTAGCCAGAGCTACAACTGCAATCCTAAACGGTTGGTATTCTTGATATTTATCTTTAAATTTCCCTCATAGGAGTTCCCAAGTGTAGGCATATATATCTGACATGTTATAGAACTGCTCCATAGTCAATAATAATGACCATGTAAATAGTGATAATTACACACTAAATTGTGTCCCACAGAGCAATACTCGGAGGGTTTATTTGAAGGAAGAGTGGGACTGGGGGCATTGCTTAAACTTAAGTTTATATTTCGGAGGTACTCATTTCAATTTATATCACGTAAAGCAAACATGTCATATACACTTCTAAAGTCAAACACAAGTGTTAAGAAAACGTTTTTTGATTTTTTTCATGCATTTACTATACTGCGGGTGCTTTACTTAACCCTCCTATCAATGGCTCAGATCACGTCGCCAGTGGCTGACTTAGACCACGTGGTATGGCGTGCCTAATAATATCACAGTGCTGAGGAAGAATAGTAGACATATTTGAAGGGATGCTTAACAGGGACTGAACTCCCAAGACCTGAAGAGCGTTTGCTGGGCCTCATGCCCTGGCCAGACAAGAAGCCACCGGGTAGTACAGCTAGTGCTAGCGAAGAGAAGCGCGGCATGAAGGCTGGGTGCAGGTCTACCGATTGTTCAATGGGTGCAAAGGTCAAATACTAGGTTGAGATTGAAGGGACAGCACAGTGGGCAGAAAAGCTCAAAGGTAACTGGCCTGCTGCTGTGTTCCTCTTGGCGTTGGAATGGTTCAAACCATCGTAGCTGCAATAGCTACAAACTGCCACAACCTCCCAACACTCATATTATGCACAACTTACACTTCCGTCAACCACAAGGCATCCATATCACACCTTTGAACACATTTCTACTGCAGATACACAATGCACATAATCAAGGCACATCTTCAGCTCCTAACGAGTCCTAATGTCTCCCCCAGCATGTAATCAATCCACCAACACCTTTCTGACATGATATAGACCCACAGCCCCATACTCAGAGATAACCACACATGTAAACTAGATGCATCCAACCACTAGGCATGGCCCAGGCTGACTGAGCGGTGGGTGATGGGAAATATAGGCTACAATAAAGCTGGTCGGAGTTTACCTAGAGCCTGGACTGTCTGGATAGACCATAGAAATGTGATGTCATAAACCTGTAGTGTTTGTTAGATGTCAGTAAAACTATGTTTTAAATAATCAATAGCTCAGCTCATGCTTGAACACTGGACCTGACGATCATCGATGAATTTGCTAATTTGCAAACCACTAGCACGTCCTTTTGAGGGGCCCCTTAACTCACAGGTTTGACAATGGTATCTTCATCTCAAAGGTGCTCATTTCTGGAGATAGAAAAGGAATGTCTATAGTCACAGAGTTTCAGGTTTCCCATCAAGGGTGACATCTGTAGGAAAAAGACCGCGGTGTAAACCTGCGAAGTTTTCAGCAACCGTGGGCAGTCACATTTTTTTTAAAGTAACTTTGTGAAAAGGAGTTTGTTTGATTGCTGTTGAATTAGAGATAGATGTGGAAGGTCTACAGTTGTAGATTTGGTGACACTGATCTTCAGAGACAAAGACGGTGGATGATTTATGTTCATTCTGGGAAGAGGCAGTGGGGGTATGATGTTAGAATACGGTTTCTTGTGCTGCATGCTGGGATTGCTTTTGCTGGTCTGGTGGAGGAATGCAGTTTGTTACTAGTTGGGGATTACTTGGGTGTCAGTTGCTGCTTGACATGATCACCGAGACCTGACGACCAAAAAGCTTCCTTTTGAGAGCAAGATGGGCGAGGGTTGTGACCCAGTGAGAGTTCATGTATGAGGGGCAAATTATGGAAGGGGTAAGTGCTTATCGTGTAACAACCAGGGAAAAGCAGTTGTGTATGTAGTAGTGGAGGAGAGCTGGTCTCTCGGTGACACAGTATGGGGGTCACTTTTCAGCATTGTCTCTAGTGGCGGTGGGCGTGGCTCACGGGTGGGCGGGTGGGCGCAGGGGTCGCGAGGGGGACGCAGGGGGGTGTCATGTAGGGGCTCTGACTACAGGAACAGGAAGCAGGCAGCCAGGCTCCTTCCCTTAAGCCAATCACAATACTGCAATGCAGCATTGTGATTGGTCTGAGCGCCATGACATGATGCTCAGCCAGGGGCTCGAGGGGTGGGCATATTCTCCATGCCGGCTGTAATGCAGCCTGCTTGGATAACAGGGAAGTGCGCATGACTGGTTTGGGCGGCCTGAGAGGGCCGACCAAACAGTCATTGCATACTTACGAGTGAGAAAACCACTCCTCCCCTGCCCTGTACCGTGAATAGAGCAACCCCCCCTAACCGCCCGCCCGCAAAGCAGCAGAACGTGTCACGAAGCATAAAATGATAATAACTTAAAGTTATTATCATTTATGTTTCTCTTCTTCATACTGCTTAAAAGCAATGGAGCAGCGCTCCTCCGCCACAGCGGAGGAGCCGCCCCTGATCATCTCATCGAAGGACTCCCGGCTGCTGTAGCCTGCTAAAGTGTCAGAGAATTGGTTCTGCTTCAGTGCAGCTAGTACAGAAAAAAATCAGACTGGCCACCATCCAGACTCATAACAAGGATATCGTTATATCTTAGTAAAAAGGAAGAGCACTTTATATCATTACTACCAGTTAGTTCACCCAAAGGACGTTCTGTGGGCGGATCAACAATGTTAAACGCACCCACAACAATCAACCTACATATATACAGCTGGCTCTGGCCAGTACTAAATACACATCATCTTTGTGGCTATTAAAATAATAAATTGTACCCCACCAGTTTGTCTTACTTAGAAATTATAAATAGTGGATGGAGTAATGGCAAATAAAGTGCACAGACACTGTTATAGAAGTGGCTGTACAGCATCGCTCAAGAGAGTCCTGGTGGTATGATGAACATTTGATTCACTACTCCAGTACAATTACACCAAAATGCTGGCATATTCCTATGCATGAATACTTAGGAAAGGTCATATCCTACATATCACGCAATATCTACCTCCTTGGCAACACCCTAACTCGTGGTTAAATTACTCTCACAGTAAACAAAAATATAATTAAAACAACCAATAATTCATCACCAAAACTACTAATGCCATGTACAGCCACCAACAATAAAATATTAACCTCATTTAAAGTGAATACTTCCAAACAATTCGATGAAAAACACTGCCCGGCCAAACCCTTATTTTGCCTAAAAACCGTAAGTAAAATCTGAACCCCTAAGACAAAAATAAATGTTATTACACACTACATAACAAAACCCCAAATGCAACCCACAGCCATATAAAATTAACATGAACTGCAAATAAACAACAAGTTATGCAAACAAAAAATACACTAATCACCAAAATACCAAAAAGGTTTGCCATACTTCACTTTGTAGATAAATCCTATTAAACTAAAAAAAGTATATACTCCTATACAATATTTTGACTTTCAATATTTTTGTAAGAACACTAGTTTGCTCATATTATTTGAAACTTGATATTGTTGTCATGCAGCCTGAGGAAGGAGCCATTTTGTGGCCTGCTGCCAATGGTTACAAGAGCATGGATAGAGGTCTGCAAAGGACAGCAACATCCTGTATTTTTACTCCCTGATTGCTGAAATTTATTAACAAGCATTCCGAACCTCAAAGATACAGTAATTACCTAAAACAACTTTTTTTTTAATCCTAGAAATCAGGGAATGGCATAACGAGGAGCTTGCAACAAACAGTCTAGGGTTTGCTGTATGCTTCCCCCAATGCCAGCAGCCACTGTTCACAATGAGCACGCTGTTCCTCTGGGAATACCTGCAAATGTGTTACCACCTCCTTTTAGGTAATGCGAACTAGTTATTGGTTTGTGACTGCAATGATGTATGACAAAATAGCTCACAAAGTAGAGATAGTGCTGATCATAGGATATATGACGTTAAAACGCATACTTTTACAACACATACCGTTACAACGGGACTTTTACAACGCAAATACTATTACAACGCATGTATTTACAACGCATTTTTTTACAACGCAGGTACCTTTACAACGCATACCATTACAACGTAAGTATTGGTAAGTATATATATTTTTTTTAATTGTATATTATTTAAAATTAATATAATTTAATGTAATTGTATTTAATTTAATTTAATTTAATTTAATTTCATTTAATTAATTTAATTTAAATTTAATTTTATTTTATTTTTACCCTGTACCCCTTTACCCAAAAACCCAAAACTGACCCTGAACCCTAAAAATACCCCTTTACCCAAAAACTGAAAACTGACCCTGAACCCTAAAAATACCCCTTTACCCAAAAACTGAAAACTGACCCTGAACCCTAAAAATACCCCTTTACCCAAAAACCCAAAACTGACCCTGAACCCTAAAAATACCCCTTTACCCAAAAACCCAAAACTGACCCTGAACCCTAAAAATACCCTTTTACCCAAAAACCCAAAACTGACCCTGAACCCTAAAAGTACCCCTTTACCCAAAAACTGAAAACTGACCCTAAACCCTAAAAATACCCCTTTACCCAAAAACTGAAAACTGACCCTGAACCCTAAAAATACCCCTTTACCCAAAAACTGAAAACTGACCCTAAACCCTAAAAATACCCCTTTACCCAAAAACTGAAAACTGACCCTAAACCCTAAAAATACCCCTTTATCCAAAAACTGAAAACTGACCCTGAACCCTAAAAATACCCCTTTACCCAAAAACTGAAAACTGACCCTGAACCCTAAAAATACCCCTTTACCCAAAAACTGAAAACTGACCCTGAACCCTAAAAATACCCCTTTACTCAAAAACCCAAAACTGACCCTGAACCCTAAAAATACCCCTTTACCCAAAAACCCAAAACTGACCCTGAACCCTAAAAATACCCCTTTACCCAAAAACCCAAAACTGACCCTGAACCCTAAAAATACCCCTTTAAAAAAAACCTAACATATAACATTTTAAATATAATTTTATACTTACCAATACTTACGTTGTAATGGTATGCGTTGTAAAAGTACCTGCGTTGTAAAAACATGCGTTGTAAATAAATGCGTTGTAATAGTATTTGCGTTGTAAAAGTTCCGTTGTAATGGTAGTGCGTTGTAAAAAATGCGTTGTAATGGGTGTACAGCCTGATCATATTCTGGCTTTTTGTTGATGTGGCCTGCAAATCAGACAGACTTTTCTGGCTTGCAGTGGCTCTTTAGATCACTGCAATACAATGTATTCCAGCAAGGCTGATTTTGCAAGGTCATATTTTCGATCACAAGAGACGTTCATACATCAGGCAAAAGTCACACGTTTTGATTTTTAAGGCTTTTCTTTTGTGGCGGGATTCCAATATTGATTTAAAGCAACTAATCTTCACCTGTCATCCAGGGACCCTTGGGGATCGGCGATGCCTACTCAGGGGGGTCTATGACTGCGTAGAAAAAGAAATAATAATAACATATTAATGATTAACGTTGGGGGTGCACGTTTTACAAAGTCCAGAGAGTCCAAGTAATGTTGAGAAGTCACTTCTTTATTAGAAAACAATTGTTCCGTCTTTTAAAAAAAGAACGATATCAGCCAAAGCGTTTCGCTCTCGAGCTGAGAGCTTCCTCAGGGCAAAAAAGTACCAGTCGGTCTATTTGAAGTTCAAGTCTTTAGAGCAGTACCGTGAAACAGTAATAGTAATTTCAAACAACCATCAAAAGGGATCGGGCAGCCATCGACAAAGTAATCCTGAATGAGTAAGTAACAGGTTCGTTTCCTGATGGTGCTAGCGAACAAGAGGTAAGCAGCTTCCTGGATCTGTAGCTCCGGCTCAGAGTAATCGCCGGGTGTGATCTGCTGCGTATTTAAAGATGAGGGTACATCACCCAGAACCCCCAATAGGGTCAGAGACAAATTCACTTGATATGGTCCAAAGAGGTGATGCCTCAGGCACGGGAACGGTACGCGTTTTTTCTTCTGGATTTTCAGATCCCGGTTGAGGGTTAACGCGATGAAATACATGCATCCCTCAGGATCTTTCACTGCTGGTGTTGCTGTTTGACCCACTTTATTGAAGCTCTCACCACCCGTGCAATCATTACTTTATTGTATCTGTTGTGAAATAATACATCACCTCTTTGGACCATATCAAGTGAATTTGTCTCTGACCCTATTGGGGGCTCTGAGTGATGTACCCTCATCTTTAAATACGCGGCAGATCACACCCGGCGATTACTCTGAGCCGGAGCTACAGATCCAGGAAGCTGCTTACCTCTTGTTCGCTGGCACCATCAGGAAACAAACATGTTACTTACTCATTCAGGATTACTTGGTCGATGGCTGCCGATCCCTTTTGATGGTTGTTTGAAACGACTATTACTGTTTCACGGTACTACTCTAAAGACTTGAACTTCAAATAGACCGACCAGTACTTTTTTGCCCTGAGGAAGCTCTCAGCTCGAGAGCGAAACGCGTGGGCTGATATCGTTCTTTTTTTAAAAGACGGAACAATTGTTTTCTAATAAAGAATTGACTTCTCAATATTACTTTGACTCTCTGGACTTTGTAAAACGTGCACCCCCAACGTTAATCATTAGTCGCCTAATCTGGAGCACAGATACGCCAACCGACAGCTGGCGTAGGGGTTGTTTGCACGGTGTTGAGAGAAAACCTCTGGAACTGGTGTGAGGTGCGGCACTAAGGGCCCGCTGTTGCTTCTAATATTAACAGATTAATAAAGTACATATAAATGAAAGAACAAAAATGTAAAATTGAACAATTCAGAAACGTTCTGTAATTGTGAAGAAATTGGAGGCTACAAATGAAGTTGGTATCCAGAGATTGATTGGTTGAAGCAATACATGAACATCAAACAGAGTATGGTATGAGCGATGAATGAGCTCAATGGAATTATAAAAGGTTCAACCTTCCCATGACAATTTAAATGTGTTTTTTTTATTTGTTTGTGAATTAAATAAAATATTGGTTTGTGAATTAAATTAAAATATGCCATTAGTTGTGTATTTGTTTGATGTAAGTTTGTTTCTGCATTTTTGGCCATTGTTTTGAGGTTCAAATCATTGAAATTGCTTAGGTCCATGTCTGAGGCTTCCTGTAATGACTCAGTGGCGTCTTCAGATTCCAAAATCGATTCAGTGTAGGTCCCCGAATTCCAGTAACAATTAAGTGGGAGTCCATAAAAGTAAAAAGGTCAAGAACCTCTGATTTAGAGCTTTTAAATGTTAATAGCTATTACCTACAACAACCGTGAAAATATTAGATGCATCACCCATAAGAACAGCACTGCCATGCTTAGAGAAATAAAGACAATGAGACAATGTTAGTAATATTGTCCCCTCGCGCTTTCTCACTAATGTACATACTTCGCTCGTATTTTCCAGGTATTTTGAAGAGCACTTGTTATATTGATGTCCGCTGGTTTCCGTTTGATGTTCAAAAATGTAATTTAAAGTTTGGCTCATGGACCTACAATGGCTGGCATATAGATTTGCAGATGCTCGAAGCTGACATATCGAGTTACATATCTAATGGCGAATGGGATTTAGTGGGTAAGTACTTATGTCAGGTATGTTTTTATTACAGTTATCTTTCTCCCTGTGCAAGACATGTGAATGATATTAGCTAACAGGAAGATTTCATTAGGGATGTATGACATTACAACGCATGCTTTTACCACGCATGCTTTTACATCGCGGTTTTTACAACGCATACCATTCGAACACATAGCGCTTTGGGGTGCTGGATAGTGAATAGTTTAATTTACTATTCCAACTTCAGTCCCCATGGACACAAGGGAAGGTGTTGGATAGTAAATTAAATCTATTCCCTATCCTAGAGCGCCCCCCAGCGCAATGCGTTGTAATGGTTTGCGTTGTAAAAGTTGCGATGTAAAAGCACTGCGTGGTAAAAGGTGCGTTGTAAAGGATGTTTCCCTTTCATTAGACATCACAGGATTGGAACGGCTTAAGTGCCCTTGTGGGAAATATATAATAGATCCGAAAAATATATAGTTATGTTTTACTCATGAGGTGAAATATAAACCTAACCCTAAATAAAATATGTGTGAGAAGTGAAATAACTTTTAGTCACATTGGTTGCAGGTGTAGTGACCATAACTTATTTGGGCACACCAGGAGTGCATTCTCCTATCCTGCTGTCATGATTGACAATGTGGTAATAGGAGCCACATCTCCTGACTCCAAGTGGTCGCAATTACACAGCTATGCAGTGATACACACAGATATAGATTTCATAATAATTTGTGCTTTCCTAGTTGTCCTCTACATTGACATTGCAAGGGTTTGTGAAACCTGGCATACTCCAACTTAGAGCCCAATTTCGATGTTGCATCAATTAGGTACTGGGACCAACCGACCTCCTGTCGGCTGTCCCAACCCAGCAATTAGGATACGACCAAACACTGTTTGTTCACACTCCTATTCTTTACAAGGGGAGCATGAATTACGACGGAGTGCATGCTCTCATTGTAAAGAGAAGAGGGGCAGTTCATCCCTGCACCCAGTGGCAGGCACCTCAAGGTGCCTGCACGGGATGCAGAGATCAACAGGGGGGCTTCATAGGTGGCCCCTCGGCCTCCAACCAGAGACTGTGCACCCATGTCGGAAAGGCCGGCACAGAAAGGCTGTCGGATTCCAACTTTATAATCCCTCGGGCGGAAAGAGCTGCCCTTGGGATTACTGGAGGCTTTCCGAATGGCAGACAGGCTCTCCGAGAACATCGGAAGCCATTCAGAAATCCAGTTTGGAATCCTTTCTGGCTGACTCCATCCAATGGGTCGGTCGGAAATCAATCCGAACAGCTGATTATGATGTCGTAGGAATGGCTCTGACCGAGGGTTGGAGCCGTTCACTATGGCATCGTAATTGGCTCCTGTGTTTGCAACAGGATTTTCCATGGTTCTCCAGGAAAACTTAGTCTCAGGTGGGAATATCAGTTTTATTACTATTGCATTTACCCTGATTTCTAGAACTGGATTGTTGCTGTTTTACCAGCTGACTTGTCATAATTCACTTTTACTCCCGATCTAAATATGTGGGGACCGATTTAAAGTTTGATGGACAGGGTACTTCCCACAAATGTACTAGGGACCCTGTCTAGCAAACAATCTGTCCACTATCTCTATCTTGAGTCAGGCAGACCATCATCTTTCAGACAGGGAGGACCTCTACTGGCTCTTCTGAAGGAAAGCTTGCTCCGATGGGTCAATGGAGTAGGGGCCTTTAGAGGAAGGACATCCGACCATTCTCCCTATTTAGAGTGGATGGTCTGTTGTAATTTTTTCTGTTCATCACCATCAGGAAAGATCTGTTGGTACTGAACAGAAATGAAAAAAAAAATACCTCCACACCCTCGAACAAAACTCCCACCATGTGCAGATCATTAGTTTCTTATTTTTCATAAATAAATTCTCACTTTGGGAGTTGGCTTTCGAAAAACAAAAAGGTTTGGTGCACTGGAGCTAAATGACAGTAGTAGTACATTAAACCTGAAGTCCCTTCAGAGGAACTGCCGGCTTGGCAGCTCCTCTGAAGGCCCAGAGATCACTGCTATGCTGGCACTGAAATGTAAATATGTCAAGCGATAGTCGTCCTGAGTGGTGGATATAGTGACCTCTGCCAACCTGGGGGATGGGCAGGCTGCACGTCAAACACTAACTAGGGCTTTGGCTGAAAACCCACAATTATCCTTTATCTTCCTTCATGTTTCCAGCACATCTACACATTTAACCTCTTTTAAACAACCCCACACACTGGAAGGACACTCCTTGGATGCCATATTCTTCAATGGAGTAAACTAATTGCACAAGAATAATGCAATCTTTCTCTGGTCGAATTATTTGCTGATGAATTTTTTTATGGGAAACAAAAACAAACTCCTGTTCTGCCACTAACACTATTTCTCTTGTGTGTTACATTATTTTTTCTATGCATCACGTTTCTCACAATATAAATAAGCCTCCATATAAGGAACACGTTACTCCACTAATTCCATATACTCCACTGTGATGTGTGATATCTTTGAAAAATGTGCACTTGGTAGCCAAGAATGAAATCCATTCTGCCCCCTGTGCACCCAGAAATTGAAACAAAACTAAAGCATAATAGACAGGGTTTAGTTAACAATAATACATAATTTGTCCTTTGCCCTTGCAGTTTATAGTGTCAACTGAATCCTTTGATGGCAATTTAGGCCCATAATTTGTGAACCATTTCATGCAGATTTGTGAAACGAACAAACTCTTACCGTGGAAACTCTGACCATATATTCACTGAAAAAGATACAGGCTAAAGGAACGTTATAACTAGGTGAATATGTCAGTGACAACATTAAAGTTTTGAATTAAGAATAGCATAGTAATTCTCCAGTTATAGAGATCAGAGCTAACTGTAACTTGTTCTCCCGCTATGCACCGCTTATGACCTCACATATTACATTACTCCTTGCATGTTCTATGACATCATTTATGACATCACTGATGACATCTCAAATGACATCTCAGCCATGCATGGTGGGTGATTGTCCCCGGGCTTGTCTGCGCAAGCACGTGGACTCAGACCAAGTAGGTGCTGTTACAGGGTAGGACCCTTGACGGACGTTTGACTAAAGGGCTACCCTTGATATTCTGAAGTCCCCAGTGATGTGTAAACTCTCCTGAAATGGGATGGAGTCAAGAATCATAATAAAAGCAAGATAATGATTCTAATGACATTTAAAAAGGAGCAGCTATCGGCTCTTATAAAATAAAAGTGGATACGGATTACCTGTACTGCAATAACCAGGGAGGATACCCTCCTTTTCTGCCCTGAAGAAAGTCCTGGACCAATCAAGGACTGAAACATGTTGGTACTAGGGTCATAGGACCATAAAACTCCAAATGACCCCCCCCCTACTTTTGCATTTTCATATCACCAACACTTCTACGAATAAAGGGATACTGGGACCTGTCTGAGGATTTTTAATCTTTAACACCCCCTGGCCATATACATTTTTCCAAGAGCTCCCTGGAATACGGTGAACCCACCCTGACCTTTAGGAGTCGCGGTGACTAGGTGATGAAGCATTACACTACTAGAGTGTGTGAGGGTAATATTCACAAAATAAATTGCTTCTTTCCCCACAGTCTAGTGGGTAACAACGAGAGTGCTTCAAAATAACCTTCCATACTTAACTAACCAGGGTTTGCTTTAAAAACTTGTGAATGTGTTTCACAAGACCATGGGGTACTTGTTGTAGAATAGAGTTTAACACAGGCGGATGTACTCCCTTAGAGATCCCCTCTCTGCCCTTACCACATAGGAGAAGTTTACCTTCTCTGAGTGCCATAATTTTCTTGGGGGGTTGTAGCTCCATGCACTATTTATGACCACACATATTTCATCACTCAGGACATGTTCTATGACATCACTAATGACATCGCAAATGAGATCTCAGCTGTGTACAGCTGGGGTAGTCCTCAGGACCTGGCCTGTCGCCAGGACCCCCGTCAAATGTCCCACAGCCAGCCAACCCCACATTATGCAGGTCTTTGCCAGTGCATAGCAGGGGATTGGCAACTGGCCCTAGCCAATCCACCAGGAGGGAGCCAACACCACATTGCCCATATATTTTTGCCACGGGCAGGGTGGAGTTGGTAGCAGAGACTGGCCTGCAGCCAGGCCCTTTGTCCAACTCACTCCAGAGAGCCCCCGGAGGCAGCCAACCCCACACCACTCATGGCCTTTGTTTGCGCGTGGCATGGGGTTATCTCAGGCCTATGTTGCAGTCTGGCTCTCTTTCCAATTCTCAGCAGGCTGCCAACCACATGCTGCACAAAGCCTTTGGGCATGTGCATCTGGTGGTTGGTCCCAGGGCTTGGCCTGCCGCGAGGCCCTGTGGCTAAAATCCTAGCAGGCTGTCAACCCGACACTGTGCAAAGCTTTTGCCGTGTGCAGCATAGGGTTGGCCTTCGGGACCCCATCCCCTGGTGCCAAAACATATATATTAGGAGGAGGGGGTGTGCTGTCCACTCCCTGACCCTTAATCGGCCTGGTTACTCCATCCCTGGGCTCAATACAATTTAAACATAGGAGAAGGGTGTACAGCCCCCCCTCATTTATGAGCCTTAATAGGCCAGGGGACCACATCCCCTGTGGCCAAATAAAATAGAAATGGGATGGGGCCACGCTACCTCTCTCCCCAATCCTTGGGTCCCCAACACCCCATCATTTGAGGCAAAATCTAAGGGGAGGGGGCATGCAGCACCCTTCCCTGAGCTTTATTAGGCCTAGAGGATCCCATTCCCAGGGTCAAATCAATAAAAAAGTGGAGGTGGACCATGTGGCCCCCTCCCTGAACCTTCATAGACCACCAGGGACCGCATCTCCTGGAGCTGTGTTTGAAAGTGGAGGAGGGCTGCACAGCCCCACTCCCAGAGCCTTATCAAGCTCCAGGGACCCTATATTCTGGGGCCGTGTTTTTTTTTTAAAGGAAAGGGGGCCGCATGGCCCTGAGCCTCATTTGGTCCTGTGGACCCCATCCCCCAGAGTCTTAGTTATTTTAAAGGCGAGTGGGGCACGTGCACCCCCAAGCCTCATTATGCCCTGGGGACCCCATCCCCAGAGCCTTCATTGCTTCCGTCTGGATTGAGCAGCTATTTATGCTCCTCCTTCCTTTTGGGAGCAATCTGTTGATCTTTTTCACTGCCCACATCAGTGTGGGCAGAGAACCCGATCACAAGTTTGCTCCCAGCCAGTGGGAGCATTTTTAAAGCTTCAGCCAGCTAGGAGCAGACTATGTGTTTGCTTCCATTTGGCAGGAGATTTAAAATTGCTCCTGCCAGTTGTCTAATTTAACACGAGATTGTTTACGGGCCCAGGCGAGGCATGTTAATAATGAGCACAAACTATTAAAAAGGATCTAGGCAGACTAATAGGAATGTTTACGAAAAGAAAAAGAAACCTAGGGAGTACCACCATCTTTATTAATGCGATACGGGCCACCAATAAAAGTGGGAGTTTAATCCACTTTTCAATGACTTCTGTTTTTGTATAGCGCATCCATAGTTTCCGACAGTACAATCTCAGGGTCAGTATGTATCTTTATGCCCAGATATCTTACTGGGTCCGTGGTCCACTCTATGTGATAATTGGTGTAAATGGGGGTAGTGATTGCTGTTAGGGGAAAAATTATTGACTTATGCCAATTGATGTTTAGATCTGAGTGTTGCCCGATTCACTCCACCTTCTGCAGCATAGGCGTGAGGTTTAGCTCCGGATTGCATATATAGAGTAATATATCATCTGCTGCAAAAGTTAAGTTATATTGCAGTGATCTTATGCCCCTATATGCGTGATATTCGCGCATTGCATATGCCATAGGCTCTGCCACCAAGGCATACTGAAGGGGGAAAGGGGGCAGCCCTGTCTCGTGTCTCTGGCAATAACTATTGCACGTGACAGAGTGCCATTTACTCATACATGCGCCAATGGCTGTGCATACACGACCTCCACTATTTAAAAAAGAAATATTTCTTACACCTACTCTTCTCAAGACAGCATATAAGAACCTCCACTCTCGAACGCTTTCTTGATATCTATAAATAATGCAGCAGCTTTTACATTCGTGTTGATTCTAGCAATGGTACCAAAAAGAGTACACCAATTGCTTGTTAGTGAGCACCCCAAGACAAACCCTGTCTTTTCTGGCCCCACCAATCTTGGCAATAGGGGTGCCAACCTGTTCACCAGCACTTTGGCAAACAGTTTGAAGTCTGTGTTAAACAGGGATAGGGGTCTGTAGAAAGAACAATGTTCAGGGGGCTTTCCAGGTTTTAATAGGGTAATCAGGGTGGCGTCTCTCATAGTTGGTGGCATCACGACCTGCTTAGCCATCTCTTTACAGAGATTCACCAAATGCGGGATCAATTTGTCCTGGTATACCTTATAGAAGGCCACCGTTAAACTGTCTGCCCCAGGGGCCTTTTCATTAGGCATTTCCTTCAATGCTGCCAAAATGTCCGTTGGTCTAAGAGGGGCAATGAGTCTCTCTCTGTCTTTATTTTACAACCATGTCATCGCTATATGTGCAATATATTTCTCGACTGATTCTGAAGTGGAGGACCCCCTAGAGGTATATAAGTCTGCATAGTAACTGGCGAAGGCCTCCACTCTCACTGGTGTGCTGTCTACCAGTACCCCACTTTTATTGTATATATTTGAGACATAGCAGTCCCCCCTGGCGGGCTTAACTACCGCTGCCAAAGTGGCACTGGGTTTGTCTCCTTCTGCATACACCCTAGCCGTAGCGTATTTCCCTAAATATTTGACTTTGGCCTCTGCAAATTCGTTATACTCGTCAATTTGTGCTCTGATTTGTGGTAGAATCTGAGGATCCTCACCTTTCTGGAGCCTACACTCCAGTGTTTTAAGAGTGTGCTCTGCTTTTTGTAGTTGAGTACAAATAGATTTTAGAACCCCCTGCATGTTTAGACATCACCATTCCCCTTATACTTATTTTAAAAGTCTCCCAAATGGAGCACATGGTGGATACACAGGTTTGTGACAAATAATTTGTCAATTACATTGCCCAGTTCTGCCCGGATAACTGTATCCAATAACAAGTGTTGAGGGAAACGCCACATGTGTACAGTGTTGCTGAGGTTGGCTAGTGTAATCTGTAGAGTTACCGGTGAGTGGTCGGAAAGTGTGTGCGCCAGATGTGAGCAGTCATCTATGAACAGGAGTAGAGCACGTGAAGCAAACCAATAGTCTATTCTAGTGTGTGTATCATGGACAGAGGAATAGTGTGTATATTCTTTACCAAAGGGCAAGCGATGTCCCCAGGCGTCACAAAGACCTTCATCCTCCGCGTTGTTGGCTATGGTGCAGGCTGCGAGTGATGGATGTCTGGGGGCGCCCTTTGACCTATCGAAATCAAGGTTTTGTATGCAATTAAAATCACCCCCCACCCGAGTATTGGCATATGGGAATGTCTCATGATCTTGTCCTGTAATACAAGATAAAATTGAGGGTCACTGTGATTTGGCCCCTAAACCCCCACAAGCAACACAGTAAAACTATCTTTGCGGCATCTGGCCAGAAAATACCTGCCCCCCATGTCCACCTCTACTTCTTGTATCTGTAGGCCTGAATTTCTGCTCACCCAAATTAGCATCCCTCTGGCATTAGATGTAAACCCGGATGATATACACCTGCCTTTCATTCTTCTCTGGATCAGTAGCCTAGATTTAGGGGTAAGGTGTGTTTCTTGTAGTATAGCTACGTCCGTGCTGTCTCTATGCAAATAGGTCACTACTTAACAAATTTTTCTCTAATCATTAAGGCCCCTTACATTCCAGGACATAAATCTAATGTGGGTTTTAACGTTAGTGAACTGCATCATACTTTAATTTACATGTACATACTGACATATCGTGTGAGGTACATAATGCTAAGTATTTTGGTGAGAACAAGACCTGTAAGTACATTAACCTGCTTGACCTGTCCGCTGCTTTTGATACCATCTCTCATCAAATCCTGCTGGACAGATTGCGCTCCATAGGCATCCAGGGTTCTGCTTTGGCCTGGCTTCAGGACTTTCTTAGTAACAGGACGCAAACAGTTAACCTTGGACCCTTCTTTTCTAAGACTACCCAACTCACTAAAGGGGTACCGCAGGAATCCTGCCTGAGGCCATCCCTGTTCAACGTATATATTGCTCCTCTCTCAGCTCTGCTTAGGGAGATTGGGTTTATCCCAATCTCCTAAGCGGATGACACACAACTCATCTTATTTTACAAGAAAGACACCCCGACATCCAAAACATGTTTAAAGAAGGGATGAGAGCCATAACATATTGGATGAGCAGTAACTTCCTGCAGCTTAATGCAAAGACAGTTGTTAAAAATTTAGGGGTGCTAATGGACAAAGATCTCAACATGGATGAAAATATAGCTGCAACAAAAAGAGCTTGCTACTATACACTTTGCCTCCTCCGTAAGGTTTTTAATTTCTTACCTGTATCCACACGTAAAACCCTTGTTCACGCTCTGGTACTCAGCTGGCTAGACTTTAGCAATGTTCTGCTGATTGCCGCTAAGGAATCAGCATTGCAAGGTCTCCAGGTGGTCCAGAATACTGCTGCTCGCCTGGTAACTAGCGCTCCTTACCGTGCCCCTTCACTCCCCCTGTTGCGTGCGCTTCACTGGCTGCCTGTCCCTAAAAGAATAGATTTCAAAATCTGTTGTATTGTTTTTTAAAGGCATAAATCAGATGGGCGCAGCCTATCTTGCAGACAAGCTAGTGAAATATACACCATCTCACTCCCTTCACTCTGAAGGGAAAAGCCTACTCACTGTCCCGCGCATAAGGCAAACCAGGTTGAGAGGCAAGTCTTTCTCCTACCTCGCCCCCAAACTGTGGAACCAATTGCCTCTTGAGATGCGTCTCACTACTAATTACTTAGGGTTCAGAAAGAAGCTCGAAATGTTACTTTTCTAATTTTGTTACCCATCCTATCAGCTGTCCTTAACGCAGAGATACCCCATTTAGGGTGATTCAGGCGCTTTATAAATGACGTAAATAAATAAATAAATAAATTAAGCGCTGACTGCTGAGTTAAAATAACACCCCATCCCCCTCCTACACCATATCCGAACAGTAAGACATGGCACTTTTACAACACCATAACTAACTCCCTCCCCAACATGAAATAACCCCACCTCCCCCAAATCAATTATCCCACTAGTAATACCCAGGTGTAATACACTCGAGGCGGTGATTAGACCTGAGGTGTTACTTGGTGGCCCATAACCACTTACACACTGAGGTACTATCCAGGCATATGACCAATATTCCTATATACATATGCAGTGCTTTTACATTTAGTTAATCTTGACAGTATTATTACAGCAGAGTTTGTGTTCCTGGCAGTTTCTATGCAGGAAAAGTCTATCTTTACTTCGTTTTTACTAGCGGTCTACATTACACTTACGATGCCGATGTGCACGGCTCCAGCAGATTATACTATTCTGTGTTTTCGAGTGCCTCGTCACAGTCTGATGCTGGCGACCTTGCAGATTTTTACGACTTCTCAATGCTGTACTGTTTGAGGTCCTTTTGTAACTGGTTAGGATCACTCTACATTTTGGATTTTCCAACAAAGTTTATCTTGAGTCTGGCCGGGTAAAACATTGTGTAGTCCAGCTGGAGTTCTCTTAATTTCTGCTTGCCGGCCTGAACTTCTTGCATGCCAGCCGCCCAACGGGGTGAAGTCTGGAAAGAGAGGTATCTCTTTTCCTTCATATTTGAGTACTTTAGGTCCCTGGCGCGCCGCAAAGCGGCATCCCTGTCTCTATAGTTCAATATTCATGCAATCAGGGGGCGAGGCGGGGCACCAGACGGAGGTCTGGGGCCCAGAGTGCGATGCGCATGTTCTACTATGAACACTTTGACAATGTTTCTCAGTCCAGCATAGACACCAGTAACTGTTCAACAACTATTTCCATATTCCCGGTAGCTGTCGACTCAGGAAAGCCCAGTATGCACACTATACTGAGCCAAGAACGCGCTTCAAGATCTTCAGCTTTGTCACGCATCAAAGTCAGTAATTTCGCCATTTGTTTCTGTGCCGTCCCCATTTCAGTTTGTGCATCTTCAGATTCAGAAATTCTGCACTCCGCCATGTCTAGCCTCTCGGTGTGTTTGTCCACAAGTTCAGACATGTGATCCATATGGTAAGCCAGTGAGTCTGTCTTGCCGAACTCTGTTGCATGGCTGCCAGGATATGTCGGATATCATCCCCAGTGGCAATTGATTCCTCATTTTGCTCAATCCCCTATTCTCTATTCCTGGTCTACTACGTTGATCGAAATGGATTTCCGTTTGCGTTTTATCTCCTTTTCCCATGATGTCCTCCACTATATTGTGCCAGGCCAGGCCCATATAACAAAACCCCTGGGCGACCTTTTTACCATACGTAGTAGAGAAGGCAGGACAACAGGCCGGGCACGCCCCAAGGCCGATCCAGGGTGGTATTCCATCGATTGCAGGAGGGCAAAGAGGGAGCTAATTGAAGCAGTTAAAGCAGGGAAAAGTGGGCTAATTAGCACCGCAAGAAAGAACTATAGGGGTGCCATCAGGGAAGCTAAGAAGGGGTGGGAAAATCAGTTCTGGATCGATCTAAAAGCCGCAAGTGCAGGGAGGGACTCTAGAGGTTTCTGGGATCTGTTTAGATCTAGACATAGGCCTGTCGACTCACTCATCACATGCAATATCCCCGAGGCATCCTGGTTTGAAAATTTTTCTCTCCTGTATACTTCCTCCTAGGAAGAAGGTTTGGGCCTTTTTGCTTTACCACCATTGGATCCCCCTGGACTAAGCGAGGCCACTGAGTTTACCGCCATGGAAGTGGAGAAGGCAATCAAATCCCTCGTTCCCAATAAAGCTGCAGGCCCTGATGGCCTACCGGGGGACTTGCTTTGCCTCCACTTTGCGGAATGGGGAATTCTCATCTCCTCCCTCCTTAACGCAACTTATTTGGGTGCTACTCTCCCTGAATCCTGGATGGGGGCTGAGGTTGTCCCCATCTTTAAAAAGGGGGAACGGGACAACCCAAGAAATTACCGGCCCATAAGCCTAATTGACTCCACACAGAAAGTTGCAGGAAAAGTGGTCCTTGGAAGGGTCCTCCAGTGGGCCGAAGAACATAGAATCCTGTCTGACTATCAAGCGGGCTTCAGAGCAGGCACCGAGACCATCGAACAGTGCTTTCGTCTAATGCTGCTATATTGGAAGGTAGTCGTACTGGGCAAAGGCAGTCTGTATCTTGCGTTTATCGATTTACGGACTGCCTTTGACTTGGTGCCTCGGGGGCGCCTCTGGAGGGCACTGCTCGATATGGGGATGCACCCGCATTTGCTGTCCCTAATTATGAAGCTTCACTCAGAGAACTATGCGCAGGTGCGGTGGGGCAAACAGGCCCAAAAGACTGCCAGTATAACAGTTAATTGTGGTGTCCGCCAGGGATGTGTCCTTCCCCCACTCTGTTCTCCTTATATGTGAACGGAGTGGTGGAGCACCTTCTAAAAAATCCGTCTGATGCGCCATCCCTGGCAGGCAGGAAAGTCCCCACCCTATTGTTTGCGGACGATACCCTTTTAATTTCCAAATCCCCAGTTGGTTTGCAGAAGCTTCTTGATAGCTTTCAGTCCTTCTGCGACAACAGGGGGTTAGTAATTAACACTGAGAAAACCAAGTTTTTGGTCTTGAACCCCCCAAGAAAACTTGGTCGACCACCAGTGTTGGATATGGTAAATTTGGAAAGGGTAAAGGAGTTTGATTATCTGGGTATCCGCCTCACTGACTCCATGAGGTGGAATAGTCATCTCCAAAAAATGTTGTTGTGCCATAAACGGGTGGTGGGGGCGCTTATAAAGGAACAGAGGTCATCCAGCATCAAACCTATTGTCCCTGTCCTAGATATTTACGCGGCAAGAGGTGTTAGTGCAGCCCTCTGTGGGGCAGAGTTCTGGGGCTCCTAAAATATAGACCTGCTTACCTGTTCAGATAGCAAGTTCTTAATAGATCTTTTGTGCATCCCTTATAGCACCCCAACCCTCCCCCTGCTCTTAGACATGGGCTGTCGTGCGATTGCAGATCAGGCCACACTAAGACCCCTTCTTCTTTGGGCCCGCTTGTGGGGGGTTCCTGAACTTCCCAGCTATGCCGAGGGACTGAGGGAAATACTATCCTTGACGGGTTGGTCGAAAATAAGGTGGCTTAGGGATATAAAGCACCTGTTGGGTGAGCTGGGTCTCGAAGAATCTTGGGAGTCTAGATCGGCCCCCCTAAGCAAGTACTAAAAAGAGTATACTGGGACTGGGAAGCAGGTAGGAGGAATTCCAGCCCTGACTTATGTAAATCGTCCAGAGATTTTTTATTAGTGAAGGAAGTAGCCCTCCGTGAGGATTACCTGGATGTAATCTTGCTACCTGTAGATAGGGCCCTCTACTTTAAATTCAGTATAGGCTTGCTCCCTGTGGGGGTACTGACTTCCCGTTGTAGGATCCCAGCACAAACTACATCCTTCTGCCCCTTCTGTCCCGATAGGTTAGAATCTGTGCCCCATCTTTTGTTTGTATGCAACGCTTATAAATGCCCTCGCGACAAGTGGCTAAAGCCTTTGTGCAAAACATTGGGTTCCAGACAGCATAGTGTAGCTTTGAGAATTTTGAAGTCTGATACCCGGCCCCTGTTTGCTTGTGGCATGGTAAAGTTTTTAAGTTGGGCATGGCGGATTAGGTCAAGAAGGCTTAGTGACATTGTTTAATCATGTTTTGTCAAAAATTGAAAGCTTTTTTAACTATCAATTGCTGTTTTATGTATTGTATCCCGTCTGACTGTTTTTACGAATTGGTTTTTATCTGGTTGAAATTTTTATCATGTGTATGTATTGCTTTTTAAGATATGTTTTATATCGAAATAAAGCCAACTTGAGGCAATCACCCTTGAGGCCAGGCCAGTCTGCCATGACTCTACATGGAGCGGCCAACTCTACTGGAGCTCAGGGTTGGCAGCCAATCCCCAAACTAATGCTTATTGATGTGCTCACGAATGCTGGTGTTAGCTAGATCCCTAGATCCAACCTGTACAGCAAACAGGCCCAACCGGGTCACAACAGGGGTCGTGCACAGAGGCGGGTTGAGGCCCAGGCAGGTAGCCGCACCACTGGCGTCAATGTCTCCGACCAATAGTAGGGTCTGCCAATTCTATGCCTGGGCTCTGCAGGTCGGCGCCAGAGAGACAGAGGGCACAGCGCGTGGAACGCAGCACCGACTTCCAGACCTAATCTGGTTGTCCTCTATCGCAGATTGGAAGAAGAGGGCCACACAGCTGACACAGGGGAGTCCAGTTCCAACTCCACACACTGTTTGTTGCTGGGTATTGTATTCCCCACTGTACGCCCAAAAGATGCAGCGCTTCAGTCAAGGCCTCCCAGCACGCTCCTGGTGCCCGACACAACCCCACAGTATATGGCGATGTCTTTTCGCCCACTCCCCCAGCACCAAGACACAATGGAGCCACTCAATCGGTGCGTCCAGCTAGGCAGCATCAGGGGGATCAGGACCACTGCTGCGTACAAGCACTTCCACACGCACAGCCAATTTGAATATTAATGGTCACGCATTGAACAGAGCACAGTCACTTGTTTGAGAGGGGAACACAAGGCAGTCTCCCCTCGCCGGCCAGACTGGGGGTTGGGGCCACTATATCGGAGGCCCGGCGGCTGCCGTATTTTATGTCAGCCACACCGCACAGGATCCGTACGGATGGCAGAAGATGCCGCACCTGAGCCTGCTGCTGCGATTCCGTCCGGGGCCAGAAGATTACCGCTCACCTCACGTTCCATGGGGCGATGTCACAGGAACCGGGCCACCAGGCTGCAATTTACACCCTCCACCTCACAGACCGCTCCGTTGGCCACTGATAGGCCACAGATTTATCACACGGCCCTGCTTGGGATGGAAGCAAATTTGAATCCCCAAATACACAGGGACCATAGATCACACCTTTCAGCACATATTATGCTGCATAGCATATCTCCATATGCCTGGATGCCGCTGGTTACTGTAGGATGGTGTTAGCGGCAGCTGGAGAGCGCTCAGGCTGTGGGCATCTTAGTGTCAGGCAAGCTCCGCCCCCTCATGCTACAATATTTAACACCACAACACATAATTCCACTCCACTACATGCCATTCCACAACACATAATATCGTTTCACATAATTACACCCCATGACACATAATACTACTCATCATAATTTCAGTACACTCAATACCACATAATAACTATCCACAGATATTTCTACTGCACTCAATGCCACATAATTCCATTACACAACTCAACTCAACACCACACAATTCCTCACCACACAATTCCTCACCACACGATTCCACACAAACAATTCCAATCCAACCCACATAATTCCACTCCACACCACATTCATCCATTCCACTCCATAACACATGGCTAAAAGATAATGTCATTGACGATGCCAATAGCTCTCGGTCTGCCGAGACTTGTTGGCTTTGCCAATGCTTGTTTAGATCAGTGCTCCCATGTGCCTCTTGCGAGCCTCTTGCATACACAGCTGAGCAGATATAGAAATATTTTTAAAACCAACCATCCCCACTGAATCCTGTTAGCTCACAGACTTTATCTTTTTGGGAGGAAATGAATTCTCTATGTGGTACCAAGTATGCCCTAGTGGCATCCCCATTCCATGGTAAATCCACTAGCAGTTCTTCCCCAATTAAGAAACCATGTGACCTACTACTACCATCTCTAATAGACAATACCCAAGGTGTTGCCTCGCCTCAGGGAACAAATGAGAAAAGGAACCATGATGAGATTATTGGAAGTGGGAATCATTTAAACACACCAAAATCGTGCGATGGTCTTATAGCGCCAGTCACCAACCCCCCCTTAACTACGGAAGAGAATGGGACTTATGTAGACCAAGTACTTTTACTGTCTCAGATAGAGCTATTATTTAAGTCTATCGTATCACCATTGGTAGGAAAAATCAACGCCCTGGGTGATAGGATAACGGGGATTGAGAGAATTGTTTTAGCCAATCTCAAACCACCTAATAACGATCCATCTAACGGGGAAAGACCCCTTATGGCTATCCCCAAAACAAAAGAGATACATACTACTATTAATTCCCCTTCGACCCTCAAGAAGGCAACACCCAATGGCTCTGATTTGTCCACCTCAAATAAAGTTTCTTTGTCTACTAATCAAACTAAATACTCCCAAACTTCCCCACAGCTCCATAAAAAACCTACCATACCCAAAGCTGTTCCTAAACCAGGGTTTAATATGCATATTGCCGCCAGAGAGGACCCAACCCCAAGTAGTTTAGAATCGATACACTTGCCCCCTGAAGCTGCCCCATTTGTTCTCGTTTTATCAGGAACACCTGCACCTTGTCGTGGGAAATTTGAAAGCCGTCAGGGACTTTTAAATAAAGTCATATTCTGGCTTTCCAAAACAGACCTCTTGCACATGATCATGACGGAGGTATCCTGAATGTTAGAAGGATAGGCTGGCTAGGGTCTCAAACTAAAGATATTAGTGGGGATCTGGTCCTAGTAAAATTTATAGAGATAGGAACATAGTCCCCCTTTTACGAGCTTACCCACCCCATAAAAGAGACGGCCCTATATCCGTTTGGGATTTACACGATTTTTATCCAAAGTAAACCATTTATAAATGCTTTTATCTGTCGTCCTGTTGATAAATCAACTTAAGGTTATTCTTAATGTACTGTAAATTTTAAATATGAACATATGTATTGTGGTTTTATGATATTAATGTATACTTTTATGACTCCTCTGTGGAATCGAATAAAGTTATTTGATTTGATTTGAACAACTCTTCCCTTTAATCTTCTCTGTAAATCTGATGGAGGCAATTTCCCTGTCTTTGGCTCCATTCGTACAATAGCCTGAAAGGGATGGATACTTTGAATCAAAATAGATTCATAAGTATTTAAATCCTTCAATTCAGAAGGAATCTCAACCAATTCCAGATTATTATGAACCGCTCTAGCAGGCATCCGGTTTTGATTTAATTTGTTACAACAATAAGTACACACACGTTGATCCAATCCCAAATCAAAACAAATTTCTACCATCAAGTATGTTGCAAAATCCTTCCATTCACTATTATTTTCACTTTCACTTTTCGCATATAAATCCACTAACTTAGTCTGATTCTTATAATAAGTGCGTTGACAACACACACAAGTAAAATTAGGCCTCTCACTTGATTTCACCTGAAACGTGGCAATTTCTTTCTGAAAATTATCTGTACTGGAAACCTGTACACTATCTTCCACATTACCTTCTTCTTCTGGGTCAATTTCAACATTCTCCTCTTTACTTGCAAAGTAACAAAACTCAATTTCTTCACAAATATTCTTCACATCTACTTCAGAACCATGCAAAAGAGCAGTGCATAATTGTTTAAGCATAATTGCTGGACTCTTAGCATAATACAACATTCTAACTAATTTCCTCACTTTATTATGATGCACTGATAGCATCCTGAAATGATGAAAAACACTCTGGCATACTCTCCTGGAAAGACAGGCCAGTGAATGACCATGCAAACCTGTCACTTCTCTCACTCTGCAAGGATCTAATTCTTGCAACAACTTCATTTTCTGTTTTAAAGTTTTCTTATTAAATGTGCGTACAAAATCACAAAGCAAATTGATGGAATCCTGTCGCACACTGCAAATACTACTACACTTCCAGATATACACTGGTCCCTTAGGACGTCTTCCTAAAACCTCATTACCTAACACCTCTTCTGCCTCTGTTGCCACAAGTTTTTCTTTTTCAACTGGACAACCATCTTTCACCTCATAAGCTCGACCACTGGTGTCAACTGCATGCACCAAATCATTATCCTGGAAATAACTCTCCTCATTAAAAAATGCCTCACAGCTTGAGCTATGCATCCATTCTCCTGAAAAAACATCACAAAAATTACGATTAACTGTTCTCTTCCATATACTATTTCTTTTGAAATCATAAATTGCCTTGCTTAGCTTCCTAATTCTATTGATTATCAAAATAAATAACTTTCGCTTAATTTCAAATGCCTGATCAATAATTTTCTCAACTTTTTTTTTCTCTTATAAAAAACCACTTTCTGTTGACCTTTCTTAATATTTTTTAACAAATTACCAATTATCCTGTTGCGGAACATTCGTCTACGAATGTCCCTAAACTGATTTTTCCTTCTACTACCATGCACAGAGTTATCTCCTGCTCTAGCAGTAACATTTTTGATTGGCCTTTCCTTTCCGTTTAAATTGGTTCTCTTTTTCTGGACTAAAACATTTTCTGTAGTACTACTTTTTTTTCTACAAATGTTTCTTAGGAATGATTTTGTTGTCTTACCCGGAGCTTTCTTGGTGACTTGACGAGTTTTTATTGTAGAGGACTGCTGCAAGCATTTAGTAAGCTGCTGTCTTTGACGTTTTGTAGCCTTTCGGTTTCGTTGTTTAGATGGCATTATGTCCTTTTGAAATGATCTGCAGTTGAATCTGTGGTAAAATATAATTAAAAATGTTATTAACCACTATTACCAAACAGTAAATCAATAACAGTCGTCAAAAATATAACACACTACTTGTCATTTTTACATAAAATAATTTTTAGTGCATTGGCAAATTTAGTAGTCACAAATAGTAGCAAAGAAATGGAATGCTTCTACATTTGACCTGTGCTGTTTTATATGTGAATCTGAACTAATTTTATGAGCATATTTGACTATTTTATTAAAGACACTACACACAAGCTGTTTTTGAAGTTGTGTTTAATTTTAAATGAAACGGTTTACATGTTTACTTTTCATTTCCAGTAACTTTTCAAAATAAATGTTTATAGTTCCATAGGCTCAAGCAGGTCAGCTTCCCACCCTATGTCATACAATTCTGACAAATCGGCATCCTCATCATGTTCTTCATCATCCTCAGGATTTAAATCATCCAAGGGATCTACTTCCACTGATGTTTCAATCACAATTTCAATGATAATATTGAGATCAACAGATTGCTCATTATCACTCATGCTTGATGTTGTCGTTATCTTTAAAGAAAGAGAACAACAATGAGATGTTGCAGAGTAAGAGACAAATCTCAGAGACTATAATTGTAAAATTGTTTAACAAGAGTAACATTTTGCAGATATTATTTAACCATGTCCAGCGATGCTGTTTCAAACAGGCGTAAGGATTTGATTCAGCAATGCCATAAATGTGACTCAGTGAAATCTTCTTAATTTTACTGTGTTAGTTTTACAGGGCTTTCATGCAAATGACTGGCCACCCTACAAAAAAACGCTCACATGAAATCTGACGCAGGTTTCATGTGGCACAGGACTTTACAGGATGACACATCTGCCTAGATGCATCAAGTTGTAAATATGTCGCAACATAGCAAATCTTTTGCACCGCCGCTGCGTCACAAAAGTGACGCACAGCGGCGCAAAAGAGGCACACGGCTATCATAAATCTGTCCCTAACATTTTAAATGATTGATTCAGGATGACGATAAGGTGTGGCCTATCCAGAGGTTTGTTTGAGGTGAGGCCTACTCAGGGTTGCAGATGAAATTTAGGCTTGTTGAAGAGTACAGAGGAGATAATACATGTGCAGGCCTACCAATGAAGTGAGTCATGTCCACTTCACTCTTGAACAAAGGCCAGACCTCTTCTGTGTCCGTGGACAGGCCTAAACCTCATCTGCACAATGTCATTCGTAAAGTTAGGAAACACAGGTGATGTAAGTGAAAAATGTGGAATTTCTTTTCCTCATTTCACAATCACATCACCTGTGTTTCCTTTGCTTAGGTATCTCATAGTGCAGATGGAGTCTAGCATATCAAAGAGTACACAGAAGTTGAGCACTGTATACAACAATTTTGACATTTACAGAAGATTCAGCTTCTCCATGCCCCCTACACAGTCCTAAATGTTTACATTTTAAACTGACGGTATCTTGTTGGAGATGAAGTGAGGCCTGTCTTGCAACATGGTGCATCTTTTGCATCACTGCTGCATTGGTTTCATGTGGCACAGGACTTTACAGCATGACACATCTGCCTAGATGCATCAAGTTGTAAATATGTCGCAACATAGCAAATTTTTTGCACCGCCGCTGCGTCACAAAAGTGACGCACAGCGGCGCAAAAGAGGCACACGGCTATCATAAATCTGTCCCTAACATTTTAAATGATTGATTCAGGATGACGATAAGGTGTGGCCTATCCAGAGGTTTGTTTGAGGTGAGGCCTACTCAGGGTTGCAGATGAAATTTAGGCTTGTTGAAGAGTACAGAGGAGATAATACATGTGCAGGCCTACCAATGAAGTGAGTCATGTCCACTTCACTCTTGAACAAAGGCCAGACCTCTTCTGTGTCCGTGGACAGGCCTAAACCTCATCTGCACAATGTCATTCGTAAAGTTAGGAAACACAGGTGATGTAATTGAAAAATGTGGAATTTCTTTTCCTCATTTCACAATCACATCACCTGTGTTTCCTTTGCTTAGGTATCTCATAGTGCAGATGGAGTCTAGCATATCAAAGAGTACACAGAAGTTGAGCACTGTATACAACAATTTTGACATTTACAGAAGATTCAGCTTCTCCATGCCCCCTACACAGTCCTAAATGTTTACATTTTAAACTGACGGTATCTTGTTGGAGATGAAGTGAGGCCTGTCTTGCAACATGGTGCATCTTTTGCATCACTGCTGCATTGGTTTCATGTGGCACAGGACTTTACAGCATGACACATTTGCCTAGATGCATCACGTTGCAAATATGTCGCAACATAGCAAATCTTTTGCACCACCACTGCGTCACAAAAGTGACGCACAGCGGCGCAAAAGAGGCACACAGCTATCATAAATCTGCCCCTAACATTTTAAATGATTGATTCAGGATGACGATAAGGTGTGGCCTATCCAGAGGTTTGTTTGAGGTGAGGCCTACTCAGGGTTGCAGATGAAATTTAGGCTTGTTGAAGAGTACAGAGGAGATAATACATGTGCAGGCCTACCAATGAAGTGAGTCATGTCCACTTCACTCTTGAACAAAGGCCAAACCTCTTCTGTGTCCGTGGACAGGCCTAAACCTCATCTGCACAATGTGATTCGTAAAGTTAGGAAACACAGGTGATGTAATTGAAAAATGTGTAATTTGTTTTCCTCATTTCACAATCACTTCACCTGTGTTTCCTTTGCTTAGGTATCTCATAGTGCAGATGGAGTCTAGCATATCAAAGAGTACACAGAAGCTGAGCACTGTATACAAAAATTTTGACATTTACAGAAGATTCAGCTTCTCCATGCCCCCTACACAGTCCTAAATGTTTACAGTTTAAACTGACGGTATCTTGTTGGAGATGAAGTGAGGCCTATCTTGCAACATGGTGCATCTTTTGCATCACTGCTGCATCACAAAAGTGACGCAACAGCGGCGCAAAAGAGGCGCACGGCCATCATAAATCTGCCCCTAACATTTTAAATGATTGATTCAGGATGACGATAAGCTGAGGCCTATCCAGAGATTTGTTTGAGGTGAGGCCTACTCAGGGTTGCAGATGAAATTTAGGCTTATTGAAGAGTACAGAGGAGATAATACATGTGCAGGCCTACCAATGAAGTGAGTCATGTCCACTGCACTCTTGAACAAAGGCCAGACCTCTTCTGTGTCCCTGGACAGGCCTAAACCTCATCTGCACAATGTGATTCGTAATGTTAGAAAACACAGGTGATGTAATTGAAAAATGTGGAATTTCTTTTGCTCATTTCACAATCACATCACCTGTGTTTCCTTTGCTTAGATATCTCATTGTGCAGATGGAGTCTAGCATATCAAAGACTACGCAGAAGGTGAGCACTGTATGGAACATGACTATGTAACTCAAAGAATCAAAATCTAAATTTGCCAAGCACACATGGGGGCGTATTTACAAGGACCTTGCACCACGGGGAAATGTCTTAAATTAAAATGGGAAAAATAACATCAAAGGGACTCAAAGGCCTTGTAAATATGCCCCAAGCAACCTATGAAACTCTAGCAGTACATATCAAGAAACCTAATTGATTTAAAAAAAACGTTTTTAAACAAATCATGTAAAGCAATTATATACCTACATTCATGGGGAAGTGACTTAAAATGCTCTAAGACACATGAAAGCGTTTTTTAAGGCCCTTGCACCATTTTTGCGTCACTTTTAACATGGCTATGTAACTCAAAGAATCAAAATCTTAATTTGCCAAGCACACATGGGGGCGTATTTACAAGCACCTTCCACCACGGGGAAATGTCTTAAATTAAAATGGGAAAAATAACATCAAAGGGACTCAAATGCCTTTTAAATATACCCCAAGCAACCTATGAAACTCTAGCAGTACATATCAAGAAACCTAATTGATTTCAAAAAACGTTTTTAAACACATCATGTAAATCAATTATATACCTACATTCAAGGGGAAGTGACTTAAAATGCCCTAAGACACATGAAAGCGTTTTTTTAAGGCCCTTGCACCATTTTTGCGTCACTTTTAACATGGCTATGTAACTCAAAGAATCAAAATCTAAATTTGCCAAGCACACATGGGGGCGTATTTACAAGGACCTTGCACCACAAGGAAATGTCTTAAATTAAAATGGGAAAAATAACATCAAAGGAACTCAAAGGCCTTGTAAATATGCCCCAAGCAACCTATGAAACTCTAGCAGTACATATCAAGAAACCTAATTGATTTCAAAAAACGTTTTTAAACACATCAT
The DNA here is from genome assembly GCF_964261635.1 of Lissotriton helveticus. Classification (NCBI taxonomy): domain Eukaryota; kingdom Metazoa; phylum Chordata; class Amphibia; order Caudata; family Salamandridae; genus Lissotriton; species Lissotriton helveticus. The sequence continues at coordinate 1,401,616,275 of NC_136059.1, read as the reverse complement.
GTAAAGTAATTATATACCTACATTCATGGGGAAGTGACTTAAAATGCCCTAAGACACATGAAAGCATTTTTGTAAGGCCCTTGCACCATTTTTGCGTCACTTTTAACATGCCTATGTAACATGGCTATGTAACTCAAAGAAACAAAATCTATTTGTAAAACACTTGACACAAAGCAACATTTTAAATACACAACTTTCTTCATAATTTTCTCCTTAAAGCATACTATTCTCTATTTAAATTAAATGAATCTTTTCTCACCTTATCAAATACTTTTTGAGTTTCAAAACAGTCTCAGACACACACCAATTTGTCTTCAGCAGAGCAAAAGGTATGCACTCCAGAGGCTGCAACCATCAATGGCACAGAAATGCTGTAATTCATCACACATATCTCTCATGTCACCCAATCAAAACTCTTCCCTCACTTTTTTCAAATCAACACCCTTCCCCCCTCTGCCCTTTCTGCATTTTTTCCATAGCAACCACCTCCTGAAAGACCTCTCATGTTCGCAAGTTCACACAACAATGTTTCAATTGAACTCTGAACTCTCAGTACACCTGCGTATCCAGTGCAATCTTTCATAAAATGATTTTTTCTTGACCATTCAAATTACATCTTTCAAAGAACTCATCCTTGCACCCTAACTTTCTGTTTTCAGCAATCAAAATCCACCAATCACTGCTACTAAATCATTAGCACAGAAACTCCACAGTTTTTTTCATTACATACTCCTACTATTTCAACTGCCATTTCATTCTCATACTTCATCTGACTGCAGCAGAACCTCCTCTCACCATGTTTTCTGTCTGGATTGTTGGACATAGTTACATCCACTGGGCTCAAAGGTATGCTGATAACAGAAATTTACACAATCTCAATTTACAAAATGTGGAAATCAACTGGATTGGTCACAGAGGATTAAGATGTCACCAATTGATACCATTGGTGAAAACCTTTTTGCATTTTCCAAAACCTGACCTGTTAATTGTGCACTGTGGAGGAAATGACTTGGGCACTTTGACTGGGGTAGGTCTGGAAATGCTTTTAAAGGACACCTTTGAGCAATTGATGGCACTATTACCTCAAACTGCCTTGGTATATTCAAATATATGCCAAAGACAGAAATGGAAGTGGTCCAACCAATTTTGTCCACAAATTGAGAAATCGAGGAAGCATGTAAATAAGTCTGTTTCAGCTTACATGAGAGACCATGGAATGGGCTCCATCTACAACAATAACTTGCGTTACTACATGCAAGATATCTACAGAGCAGATGGAGTTCACTTCTCAGATGAGGGGAACAGAATTTTCATCCTCAATTTAAGACTGTGCATTGGTACCTACTTGTAGGTACCTACATCAGCCACAGGACCCAAAAGCTCTTTTCAGAGCTACCCTACATCTGATGACTCACAATTATTATTTTACTCTAACTTTTTTCACTAATTTTCACCAAAGTACGCTCCCCGGAGCGCTACCCGGTACGCGCACCGGACGCTAACCGCGCGAAAATTTGAAAAAAAATGTGTTTTTTTCGCACATATGGTCCTCCTCAGCTACCCTCAGAAAACCTAGGGGGTCAGGATACGTCTACCGTGCCCCCTTCTACCCATTCTGAACATTATTTGCCCTCCATCTTGTATCTCAATTCTACCGAAACACAAAATGGAGGACTCCCGTAACGCTGCCGGTTCGCGTACCGGGGCGCGCACCGGGAAGCGCTCGCTCAAAAAAGGTGGGAAAGTAATTCACAGAAAAACCACTGGAGACACTTTCACCAAATATAGATTAGCTCATACTACATACCAATCCCAACCATTTTCACAAATTTGATTGGAATTCCATTTAGCCATTTAGCCTGTAGACCTCTCTAAATACCCTGAGGTAAATTACTTCACAAAACACATCTGAAGTGTTGGAATTGACAACCAATTTAAATGTTACTTTCATTTTCTACTTTTTTTACCTGACATTTGATTGGTTATGTACCTGAATATATATAAAGAAAGAGAGAGAAACACAGCCATTTTGACTACTACTTCCTGAACCACATTGCAAAATCATTTTCACTGACAACTTAAACTTGTTTTTAAAAGGTAAGATGTTATTTTATAAATTTGAAAACATTTTCAGATAGTTATATACTATCCCTCTGTAACAGTTAGACATTGAGAAAGGCTTGTTTATTATAATTATGGATTGATTTAGGTTTCTGTGGTATAATTATGAATTTACTTAGGCTTTTTCACAGGCACTTTTTAATAGTACTACTTCACGCCTGAAAAGTACCTGTCTGAACTTAAACCCAACAGTGCCCTATCTCTACTGATATATTTATTTTTTATGCAAATTTCAGCACAAAAATGGAAGGAGAACAGAACGTTTCCTTTGAAATTGTCCTAGAGATTAACAATGAGGAAATCATTGAACCCATTGACTTGGAATTCATGGATTCTACAATGTGTAGAATCTGTGGATTTCTTACTTCATTATCAGGACGGTCAAATGTGGGAAGTTATGTTCAGTCAAAAAGAAGACATATCAGACAGTCAAATGTTAGACGTTCTATTAAATTTTGAAAAAGAATCAGAAAAATAAATTTATATTTAATAATCAAAAATTGTTTGAGTCTTTAATCATTTTTATATGTAATTCATAAACTAGTACCAAATTGATTATAATGTAAAGTCAGACTTATAGTATACTGTGCACAATCACAAACATAAATTTATATTTAAAATCATAAATACTGCTACTTAAATAAAAAAAACAAAAAAACCAACAAAAAGAACAATCAATAAACATACAATATTTCAAAATATCATAGTCTATCATTCTTTTTCCCTTATAGTACGCTCCCCAGACCGCTTCCCGGTGCGCATACCGGGCGCTCCCCACCCAAAAAAAAACAAAAAAAAAAGTTATTTTTTTTGCCCCGCGGGGCCCTTTTAAAGCCTCCACATCAAACCTAGGGGGTCAGGGAGGATCTACTATGCCCCCTTATGGTCATTTCCCCCTTTGTTTTGGCCTCCTCTTGTCTCTCGATCCTACCGAGAGACAAGATGGCGGCTGCTCCGGACTGTTTAGAATGTTGACAGACACCGGAGAGCCAATCAGCTTCGCTTCGCGAAGTTCCGTTACGCGTCAGGTACGCAAACCGGGGCGCTGCCCGGAGCGCGCTTACAGATATATATATTTTTTTGAACGTTAATTTCTCAAAATCCACTGGAGCACATATATTGAGACCTAGCAAAGGCACATCGGGCTACCAGTCCCTACAATTTTGCCAAGTTTCGTGAAAATCCATTCAGCCGTTCGAGCTAAAAGTGAGGCCAACCGCCCTATGGAAAATTGCATGGGAAAAACACGTTTTGGGACCCCCCTTTTTTCTCGGCCCCCCCTTGACGAAACCCCCCCAAATTTTCAGGGGCTGCTCAGAAACAAAATGTGCCATTTTCCTGAAAATGCCAAAGTTATTCGACATAGAATTTTCAAAAATCCCATAGAGAAGAAATCCTAACTATATATACCTACTGGCGACCGCCAGTAGGTAATATATTTATATATATTACCTACTGGCGGTCGCCAGTAGGTATATATAGTTAGGATTTTTTCTCTATGGGATTTTTGAAAATTCTATGTCTAATAACTTTGGCGTTTGTGGACGGAATTGGCTGAAATTTTCAGGAAAATGGCACATTTTGTTTCTGAGTAGCCCTTGAAAATTTGGGGGGGGTTCGTCAAGGGGGGGCTGAGAAAAAAGGGGGGTCCCAAAACGTGTTTTTAACATTGAGTTTTCCATAGGGCGGTTGGCCTCACTTTTAGCCCGAACGGCTGAATGGATTTGCACGAAACTTGGCAAAATTGTAGGGACTGGTAGCCCGATGTGCCTTTTGTAGGTCTCAATATATGTGCTACAGTGGATTTTGAGAAATTAACGTTTAAAAAAAGATATATATCTGTAACAGCGGACCGGGCAGCGCTCCGCTACGCGTACTTTTCGCGCAACGGAGCTTTGTGAAGCGAAGCTGATTGGTTCTCCGGCGTCTGTCAACATTCCAAACAGTCCGTAGCGGCCGCCATCTTGTCTCTCGGTAGGATCGAGAGACAAGAGGAGGCCAAAGCGAAGGGGCAAATGACCATAAGGGGGCATAGTACATTGTCGCTCACCCCCTAGGTTTGATGTGGAGGTTTTAAAAGGGCCCCGCGGGGCAAAAAAAAATAAAAATAATAATAATCGAACAGCTGAATGGATTTGCACGAAACTTGGCAAAATTGTAGGGACTGGTAGCCCGATGTGCCTTTGCTAGATCTCAATATATGTGCTCCAGTGGATTTTGAGAAATTAACGTTAAAAAAAAGGTATATATCTGTAACAGCGCACCGCTTCGCGTACTTTTCGCGTTACGGAGCTTTGCGAAGCGAAGCTGATTGGCTCTCCGGTGTCTGTAAACATTCCAAACAGTCCGTAGCGGCCGCCATCTTGTCTCTCGGTAGGATCGAACAGCTGAATGGATTTGCACGAAACTTGGCAAAATTGTAGGGACTGGTAGCCCGATGTGCCTTTGCTAGGTCTCAATATATGTGCTTCAGTGCATTTTGAGAAATTAACGTTCAGAAACAAGATATATATCTGTAACAGCGCTCCGCTTCGCGGAGATAAAATTATATGTGTATTACCTAGCTGTTGCTAACACCAGTTAGCGACGGCTAGTAGAAGATAGCGACCATCTTGGGCCCCACTTTGCATGTGAGTGATATTTATCACTAATGACATGCAAAGTGGGCATGCCAAGATGTCAGCGACTGGAAACAGTCGCTAACATCGCTATCTCCTATTATCAACTTTTGGAAATATTCGAGATAAGCGCGAATATCTCCAAAAAGTAACAGCTGCCCTGAGCAGTTCTTAGCCATGTTATCCAATGGGAGGTGGATAACATGGCTAAGAGCATTAGCTCGGTAATGCATGAATATCGCTGAGTTTTCAGCGATATTTATGCATTGCGGTCGTTTTTTATCGTATTTGCGATAAACCTTGATAATAGCAAGGTTTATCTGCGATAATTTCTGACGGTAAAAAAATCTTTGCAATGCATCGTTAGGGATAAATATCGCTTAACTTTGGTAATATGCCCCAACGTCTGTTAACGTTCGATTCGAAGGAAATCAGGAAGTGTTGAAAAACATTGTCTGCGCCATCTTGTCTTTTTTCAAATGCCACACTTTTGTCGTGCACGGCAGCCATTTTAGATGCCTTGACCAGACCCACTCTGTGCACGCTGTCGATCCTTAGCATGGCTCCCCACCCTCGCAAGCATCTCACCCAGGCAGTGGTCACCCCCGCTCTCTGTCTTATGCATGGGTAATAAACCTCCCCCCATCTGCGCTGCTCTTCCCTGAGAATCACACCCTGTGCCCGCCCGACACCTCCCTTTCGCCCTATTCACTACCGCACCCTCTGACACTCCTTTTCCTCTGTGTCCGATTGTCCAGGCCGGTCCTAGGCTATCAGCTAGCCCTGCAGATGTAGTTTATGGCCACAGCTGTAAAGAATCACCCCTCTTCAAAGGAGTTATAGTAGATCAAGGCCCACACTCGATGAGATCCGTCACAGCAGAAGCGTTGCTATTATCTGAAAACCATCCTGTATTGTGATTGGGGAGGGGACCGAGCGTGAAGCGGAAGATTCCAGGGATGACTCTTTGTACATCAAAGTTTTTACAATTATGTGTCACATTAAAAATATATAGCACTCCGACAAAGTAGTAAGATTATAAAACTTTAATAATTTATAAATATATACAAGAAAACAAAAATAGTAATAACATATAAACATTTTTAGGGAAAAACAACGAAGTAGCGGTCGGCTGTGCGAATAGTCCCAACGCAGCACAACGTCCAGATTTCCGGCGTGGGGCGTCGCGGGGGGTGGGTCATCAGTAGCAAACTGTTGTGCGAATAGTTCCAAGGCAGCAGAACGCGCCGAAATCTAGATGACACGAAAGTGATGTCTAGTAAGTTGCCACCCAGCAAATAACGGCGTGGGGCGTCGCGGGGGGTGGGTCATCAGTAGCAAACTGTTGTGCGAATAGTTCCAAGGCAGCAGAACGATGGCACCAAGGTGATGTCCAGTAAGTTGCCGCACTGGTTTTGGTATCCTACAATGCTGCTCCGAATAACGGCGTGGGGCGCCCCGGGGGAGGCGGCGTGAACGGGCCTCTCCAGGTGGAGTGTCATCTGTTGTAGTGGGGCGCCCCTTTACCGTTTCAGTTGCCATTCCGTCCGTTTTTGGTCCACTGTGTCAAAAGCCGCAATTCAGCTGAGTTGCGCCCACTCTTGCGGTGCAGCAATAGGCGGCTGTCACAGGACTCTCAAAATGGCGGCAGGCTCTTTCCTTTTTGGGCCTGGTCCACTGAAATGGCCCTGGGACACCTTGGAAATCGGACGCTTGTCTGCTAGGTCTTGGACCCCATTCTCAAAAGCGTCCCCTCCGCCTTGAGAATTCATCAAAAGTTTTGGGGGCCCCGACTCCTGCAGGCTTCTGGTGGGGAGCGGCTGCCATGATTGCTCGCGGAATGACCACGACGGAGCTACGAGATGGTGGTGCTCTCATGCTGACGCCAGTTTAGTCTGAAACATCCAGAAACAAGGTGGGGCTTTCATCGTTTGGGAAAAAAAAAAAGTTTTCATCCAATGAAAAGTGTTGTTTTTAGGTCATATGATCAAGCCTTCCATCATTAGGAAACCAAAAGTAAAATGAACCAATGAAAAGTTTTATAAACAAGTCACATGGCCTGTTATGCGGCATAGGGTATAAAATGCGGAGAAAATACGTTGGCACGTGAGGCGGCGTCAGTAGCGGACCGATGTGCGAATAGGCCGAAGGCAATACAACGCGCCAAGATCCGGATGGCACCGAGGTGGTGTCCAGCAAGTTGCAGCACTGGTGTGGCCATCCTTCAATGCTGAAAGTAGGCGTGGGGCGCCCCGTTGGCCTGTGAGTTTGCGTCAGTAGCGGACCGATGTGCGAATAGGCTGAAGGCAGCACAACGCGCCAAGATCCGGATGGCACCGAGGTGGTGTCTAGTAAGTTGCCGCACTGGTGTGGCCATCCAACAATGCTGAAAGTCGGCGTGGGGCGCCCCGTTGGCCTGTGAGATGGCGTCAGTAGCGGACCGATGTGCGAATAGGCCGAAGGCAGCACAACGCGCCAAGATCCGGATGGCACCGAGGTGGTGTCATAGTTGAGAGTTCTGAGCAGCGGTTGTAACACTGTCTGAAGCTTATTTGCAGCTGCTGCAGCTTCACTACGCGCCAAGATCCGGATGGCACCGAGGTGGTGTCTAGTAAGTTGCCGCATTGGTGTGGCCATCCAACAATGCTGAAAGTCGGCGTGGGGCGCCCCGTTGGCCTGTGAGATGGCGTCAGTAGCGGACCGATGTGCGAATAGGCCGAAGGCAGCACAACGCGCCAAGATCCGGATGGCACCGAGGTGGTGTCTAGTAAGTTGTCGCACTTCTGTGGCCATCCTACAATGTTGAAAGTCGGCGTGGGGCGCCCCGTTGGCCTGTGAGATGGCGTCAGTAGCGGACCGATGTGCGAATAGGCCGAAGGCAGCACAACGCGCCAAGATCCGGATGGCACCGAGGTGGTGTCATAGTTGAGAGTTCTGAGCAGCGGTTGTAACACTGTCTGAAGCTTATTTGCAGCTGCTGCAGCTTCACTACGCGCCAAGATCCGGATGGCACCGAGGTGGTGTCTAGTAAGTTGCCGCATTGGTGTGGCCATCCAACAATGCTGAAAGTCGGCGTGGGGCGCCCCGTTGGCCTGTGAGATGGCGTCAGTAGCGGACCGATGTGCGAATGGGGCCAAAGGCAGCGCAACAATATTTTCTGACTGACACCACAAGGCGCTGAGATGCCAAGATCCGGATGGCACCGAGGTGATGTCTAAGTTGCGGACTGATGTGCGAATGGGGCCAAAGGCAGTGTAACAATATTTTTTGTATGGAAGATACCACTAGGCGTTGAGATGCCAAGATTCGGATGGCACCGAGGTGATGTCTAGCAAGTTGCTGTACTGGTGTGGTCATCCTACAATGCTGAAACTCGGCGTGGGTCGCCCCATTAGCCTGTGAGATGGCGTCAGTAGCGGACCGATGTGCGAATAGGCCGAAGGCAGCACAACGCGCCAAGATCCGGATGTCACCGTGGTGGTTTCATAGTTGAGAGGCACTTCACCTGCAGTGGGGCGCCGAGATCCGGATGGCACCGAGGTGATGTCTAGCAAGTTGCTGTACTGGTGTGGTCATTCTACAATGCTGAAAGTCGGCGTGGGTCGCCCCATTAGCCTGTGAGATGGCTGTTCTTTGGATTTGGGCCTGGTCCACTAAAATGGCCCTGGGACACCTTAGAACTCGGACGCTCGATTTTTTTTTCCTTTCCTGTACATGCAAAAAAAGGTAAATGCCCGGTACGTTACACGCTTCATCTGCCACGATGAACTCTCCAGAGGAACCGAAAAAAAATATAGTTGTGGTAACTATACCATGCATCGTCATATGGAGAGGTGGCACCAATTAATTATAGTGCTGCATAAAAGAGAGATTTGGAGGAGAACCCCTGACCTGCTAGTACATTCATCAAAGAAGTGGCACTGAGAGCTTCAGAGGCAAGGGAAACGGTCCCAAATATTTAGAAGAACTTTGGAAAGATTAAAATGACATGTTTAGATTGTGGCAAATTAATTTCATGTGGACAGATGAGTGTTACTCTAATAAATACAGCATATGAACATCATCATAGTCGATGGTTGGTAGAGACATTTTGACTATATCCTGGACCTGCCCGTCCTCGCCCAAAATGGCGCCGGAATAAATGGGACTCGTAACTCCTTGTTGTGTACTGGTTGCAGAACCTTGAAATCACGAGATACGTATGCAGTTTTGAAGCACATGGCGGGCGGGGACGAGAATTGATTGAATATTTCGACATCCCTATTGATATTAAGTTCTGATGTGTTATTGATTACTGTACTATTGAAAGTTCGAATTAACGTCACCCATGGTACTTGCCCGCAAATGTATATCTAGATAATTTTATTGTAACTGGCCCTGTCGTATTTTAATTATAAAATGTACGTCCACCGATTCCGTAACTGTTAGACACCTTAGTTCTTGCAACCTAATGGCCCGCCCGTTACGTTCCTCTACAGTGTAAATGTCTACTCATCATATACGATTACAGTTTGCTCTGTGGCAGGCCCACGTGGTTATAGGCTCGTATTTGTATAGTGAAATTTTCACAATAAAGGTTTTTAAAAGAAAACATGGTAGTAGTATATACATTGGTAAAGTTTTTAATAATAGTGACTGTTTTATAATCATTAAAAGGCAAGTGAAATAAAGCAGACCAATTACATGAAGGGTAAAAGGTATAATACGAAGGAACGCAGTAAAGATAAATGGTCAAGGGCTGTTTTGTTTTCTATTCCTGCAACATAAAGTGATCGATAAGAATCTCATATTCAGGCGTATCGGCGACTAAGACAGCAGGTCGACCTTCTTTTGCTCAACGGCTCCGTCATGGGACGAAGAAACGCTCTTTTTCTCGAAAAAATAATATATTTTACTTGCAGGACAGTTGTAAAATTTCCGGGAAAGTACATTAGCCTGGAACATTATAACATATATTTAAGAAAAAATAATGTTCGAAAGTAATGAAAAGCATAATTTTTAGGTCATATGACCAAGCCTTTCATCATTACAATAAGAAAAGTAAAATGAACCAATGAAAAGTTTTATTAACAAGTCACATGACTTGTTATGCTTACGTTACGCGCTGCGCGCCCCGGATGACTTCCGGATGCGCTAACGCGGCGCGTCATATGACGCATTACGCGACAACGCAGGTACAGAATATAGTCAAAATGTCTCCACCAACCAGCGGTCGGAACACAACCCCTTTCAGCAGGCTAAATAGTTCTGTTAAATGACAACAGAAGGGACAGGCAACAAGAACCATCAGTCAAAGAGGGGAGGGCTAGTTCTTCTCTACCGGGTTACATTGGGGCGCTACCGGAACTGATCGAATTGGTAGTCTACAGTGTTTCTGGATGTTTCAGACTGAAGCTGGGGTTAGCATGAGAGCAGCATCATTTCGTAGCTCCGTCGTGGTCATTCCGCAACCAATCATGGCAGCCGTTCTTTATCGTTATTTTGGGCGGGGTGGGTGGCGGAGCCGAGCTGTTTTGCAGCCATCATTGTGTGGAGTTCAGTTCATCTCACTAGTTTTGTATTTGTAATGAGGGGTTGTTCCTAATGTTTCTATTTTAGCGAGGTCAAAAAGAGATCCCATTAGTGGCCTACTGATTTTGCTCGATTCCTTTTCTTTTTTTTACACGATTTTTCGTTATCTGCAAAGACTAAACAGAGTATTGCGACTCTGTGTTTGTTTGTAAATAGAGAATGAACCAAAGAGAACTAATTCTAAAACAGTAAATACTTGGATAACAATCAATCAAATGGAGAGAGAAGCAGGCACGACGGATTACAACGGGGGCAAAGGCCTGTGTTAACTACCTTTCACTATCTGCAAAGAGAGAGTACTCCTAATAGAAATGAGGGGGGGGGGCACCATTCAAAGCAGATCAGTGTGCATAAACACGAAAATGTTTTCACTTACCACGTACTTGACATTCGACAGCTTATGATATTTGCTATTAAAAAACCATTGAAATTCACTGAAAAAACCATAGGTTATAGACCATATATAGTTAGGAATTAGCATTTACAAAACCTTGAAAATTCACTGAAAAAACCATAGGTTATAGACCATATATAGTTAGGAATTAGCATTTAAAAAACCTTATTTTACTCACACAAAACCATTGAAATTCCATATATAGTTAGTTGCACTAACTATATATCGCGCACCCGCAATCCACTGCTGATCATGTCACATATTACATCATTCATGACATGGTCAGTGACATCACTGATGACATCACTGATGACATCTCAAATGACATCACTGATGACATCACTGATGACATCTCATTTGACATCATTCTTGTGCTAATACGATAAATCTCTTCAGACTCTAATATAACCTTAGATACACTCAGTGTATACAGACACTCACACACTGCCACTCATCCATGGAGTTACTCACACACCCAGTCAGTCATGCAAAGAAACAATCTCACCTCCATTTCTTCAACTATACAGTTAAACACACCTTACTTATTGAAACATATACTAACACATATTTACTCTCTTATACAATCCCTGATACAAGTTCACAATGATCGATACAACCACTCACTCATTCAGTGGCTCTCATGCACAGTTATTTATATATGCCAACTCTCACATGTACTGTGTTTTACATATGTACTTACTATGACATGTAGCATTGAGATATCCATTCACTCATCAATACACTCATGCACACAGTCAACTGCCCATGTAGCTGTTTCCACATGCACTCTTGAACTCATACACCTAGTGAATAAACTGCTCACACATCTATGCATAGAGTCACACACCTTCCAGCCACCCCCACACAAACTCAATCTCCCATAGAAATACTTGGGCAACCAATTAATAACACATATAGCCTCTCGTATAGCTAATGATCAACACATGCAGCAGTTTACAGAACAACAGACATAATGATGCACAAATTAAGACAGTTTAGTCACTAACCCATGCACTCAGTGAGACACATTTAATCACTCACTCATACATTCAGTCATGCACCTACTAAATCCTTCGTCCAGACACGTATACTTCCACTGTCATTTGAGATGTCATCAGTGATGTCACTGACCATGTCATGAATGATGTAATATGTGACATGATCAGCAGTGGATTGCGGGTGCGCGATATATAGTTAGTGCAACTAACTATATATGGAATTTCAATGGTTTTGTGTGAGTAAAATAAGGTTTTTTAAATGCTAATTCCTAACTATATATGGTCTATAACCTATGGTTTTTTCAGTGAATATATATATATATATATATATATATATATATATATATATATATATATATATATATATATATATATATTACCTACTGGCGGTCGCCAGTAGGTAGTTATAGTTAGGATCTACTTTCCATAGGAAATCCGCAACTTTCTATTGGGAATAACTTTGGTGCCAGTGGACGAATCTTCGCGAATTCCTCAAAGAAGATGGCCCGCTCCGCTCTGCTCCTTCCCTGAAAGTTTGGAGGGGATTCGTCAAGCGGGGGCCGAGATAAAAGGGGGGTCCCAAACGTGTTTTCCCCATGTTAATTTCCATAGGGCGGTTGGACTCACTTTTAGCCCGAACGGCTGAATGGTTTTCCAACAAACTTGGCAAAATTGTAGGGACTGGTAGCCCGATGTGCCTTTGCTATGTCTCAAGATATGTGCTCCAGTGGATTTTGAGTAATTTAGGTTAAAATAAATATATATATCTATAGCAGCTTACCCGTGAGCTTACCCGTACGCTTACGGTACGCTTACTGTACGTGTACCGTACGCGCACCTACGCGTACCGTACGCGTACCTCTAGTGCGCGAGCTGCATTCTGATTGGCTGCCAATGTCTGTCAACACTCCAAAACAGAAACTGTTGGCAGCCATCTTGTGCCTCGGTAGACTGAGGCACAGGAAAGCAGAAAAACAAACGTGTAGAACTAAAAAAGGGGGCAGGGTAGAAGCATCCTGACCCCCTAGGCCTGCTCAGGGGGTCCCACAAGGACCCCAAGGCCCCAAAAAACAAAAAAAAAGGAAAGTCGCGGGGTACGCTTACGGTGCGCGTACGGTACATGCACGGTACGCGGACCCGTAGGCGTACGGTGCGCGTACCTCATTTAAAAAATAAAAAAAGATTTGGGGGCCTTGTAGAAACACCCTGACCCCCCTAGGGCTGTTCAGGTGGTCCCATACAGATATTACCATTTATAAACGTTATCCGCTAATAGAATTAGCATTTAAAAAACCTTGCGAGTTCACTGAAAAAACCAAAGGTTTCAGGCCTTATATAGTTAGGAATTAGCATTTAAAAAACCTTTGAAATTCACTGAAAAAACCAAAGGTTTCACACCAGTTATAGTTAGGAATTAGCATTTAAAAAACCTATGAAATTCACTGAAAAAACCATAGGTTTCACACCAGGTATAGTTAGGAAATAGCATTTAAAAAACCTATTACATTCACTGAAAAAACCATAGGTTTGACACCAGTTATAGTTAGCTGAACATTTTACTCATACACACACACAGCCCACACACATACCCCCACACACACACACACCCCCACACCCCCCCACACATACCTCACACACCCACACCTCCACCCACACCCAAACACCCCACACACCCACACACACACCTTACACACCCACCCCCCCACCTACACCCACACACCCCCCACACACACCTCACTCCCCCCCCCCACACACACACACCTCACAGACACACCCCACACATCCCCCACACACACCTCACCCCCCCACACACACACCTCTGACACACACCCCCCCACACACACACACAACACACACACACCTCACACACACCCACACACCCACACACCCACTCCTCACACACACACACACCCACACACACCCCCCCACACACACACACACACACACACACACACCCCACACACACACCCACACATCCTACACACACCCCACACACTTACCCCCCACACACACACACCACACCCACCCCCCCACACACACACCACACACACACACACTCATTATTTTTTTCTTTTTTTGAGGGGGTGCGCGCCCCGGTACACGTATCGGTACACGTACCGGTACGCGTACCCTGGAGAGAAAAAGAAAGACAGAGTTTTTTTAAAATTTTTGCATTTTTATATAAATTGGAGGTAGTTCTGAAAAGAACTGTTTTTTATTCTTATTGTTGTTTTATATTTTTTTATTGTTTTTTTGAACTTTTTTACTTTTTTTGGCTTTTCTGAACAATTTTATATTTTTTTTGTAGTTTTTCTGGGGTCAAACAAAACACAGGGAATTGCAAACAGCTCAACTGGAGCAATAGAAAAAAATTAAAGTTGCTTGCTGCAGTGATGGTTGTCTGCAGCTCAATTGAGTAAAGTGATGCTTTGCTCACCATATGAAATTGTTTTTTTGCAATATTTGCAAACAAATTTAAAATTTGCAAACCTGATTTGTACATTAGAGACCATCTCCCTAGCCTCTGCACCCGATGGAGTGGGTTGATTGGAGGCGCTTGAAGAAAAAGGATGGGGAGGGTTCTTGGTCAGTTCCCTGACCTCTGCTGCCGAATAATTGTTCGGGTGCTTCCTCTGCATATGTCGAATCATAGTGTGGTTCCCAAAAGAAAACTTCTTCTTTGGGTTCCCTCTTGACAGTTGTTGGCCACAGATGAGGCAAGTCACCTTAGCTGCATTCACCTTTTTTGCACCCCTTGGCATCTTGTAAAAGTTCCAAATAAAATGTTCCTTGGGTCTGTATGGGGGATTGTCCTCAGGCAGAAAGTCCCTCTCCTCCTCCTCCTGTTCGTCCTCCTCTTCTTCTTGACCACCAATGTGGTCTTGTGGTGGTCCTTGTGGTGGTGGTGGAGGTGGTGGTGGTGCAGATGCACCTGCAGCTGCTACTAGTGAAGCCATTTCTCACAGAAGGAATGCAGGTCTTCTTCACTCAAACAACAAAGTGAAAATGAGGAAAAAAGGTGGGGTCTTTCATCATTTGGAAAACAAAACTGTTGTGAACCAATCAAAAGTGTTATTTTCAGGTCTCATGACCTGGGCTTTCTCATCATTTGGAAACCAAAAGTGTTCTGAACCAATCAAAAGTGTTATTTTCAGGTCACATGACCCGACGCGCTTATGCTACGCTCCCCGGTGCGTGCCCGGGGGCGCGCCCTGGGGTGCGCCCTTTGTCGCGCCCCAGGGCGCGCCCGGCGGCGCTTACGTTGTGCAATCGTATGCGCTCGGGTGCTTCCGGGTGCGCTGACGTAGTGCATCATATGACGCATCACGCGGCTACGCGATACGTCACGATGTTGTTTTAGTTCACGGGAATAGCGCTAACGGGACGCTCACCGGTACGCGTTCCGGGGCGCGCCGAAGCACTGCGCTTACCGGTGAGCGCATCAGTACGCGCCCCGGGAGCGCTCCGGGGAAAAAAAAATAATTAAAAAAAATATATACTATTACATAATTATACAAATCCTGTTACACACCGACAGTCATCCAAAAGTTACTCACACACATACTCACACATGCAAATAAACTATTGAACATCCATTTATTTGCATATACAGCTATACACACACAACCACCTTACTGCTCAGGAAACTTACACATACTAACTCTCTTAAACAATCACTTATAGAAACACATACTTATTTAAACAGGAACTCTTACAATCTCATACTCTCACATATACTCACTTACATACATCAATATTCACATATACTAGATTAAAACATGTGTAGTTACTGATAAAGACACTAGTGAGACAGTCATTCACTCACTAACACACACATATACACACTCATCCACCCATACAGTCCTGCACATATGCTGTTTTCAAAACACATACAGAGAGTGAGTTATTCATGCATCTATGTGCTAAGTAATACCCCCACCAAACCATACAAACACTCATACTGATACTAAAACAAACATCTAATAACCCATATACAGACACGTGTAGCTACTCGCCAACCCATGCAGCCACTTATACAGAAAGTGAAACACTAATCCTTATATTTAAATATTTAAACATTACTCACTAATATATGTATTGCCTAAGATACACTTAATAAGCCAGTTAACCAATCAATTTTTTTAAAACATTTTTTAACATCTAAACACTTATTTAAACATTTATTCTTCCATCAACTTTTACATATACATATATAACATATTTATTTCTCGGAAAGACACACATTCACTGGATGGTGTCATCAGTGATGTCATGAGTGATGTCACTGACCATGTCATGAGTGATGTAATATGTGACGTCATCAGCAGTGCATTGCACGCGCAAGTTATAGTGAGTCCAACTAACTATAACGTGGGAATTTCAATGGTTTTATGCGAGTAAAATTTCCAGCTAACTATAACTGGTGTGAAACCTATGGTTTTTTCAGTGAATTTAATAGGTTTTTTAAATGCTAATTCCTAACTAAAACGGGTGTGAAACCTATGGTATTTTCAGTGAATATATATGTATATATATATATATATATATTACCTACTGGCGGTCGCCAGTAGGTAGTTATAGTTAGGATTGATTTCCATAGGGAAATCGCAACATTCTATTGGGAATAACTTTGGCGCCGGTTGAGGAATCTGCCTGAAGTTTTCAGCAACTTTGCCTCGCGGCTCTCCGCTCCTTCCCTGAAAGTTTGGGGGGATTCGTCAATCGGGGGCTGAGATAAAAGGGGGGTCCCAAAACGTGTTTTCCCCATGTTAATTTCCATAGGTTGGTCTGTCGCACTTTTAGCTCTAACGGCTGAATGGATTTTCACCAAACTTGGCAAAATTGTAGGGACTGGTAGCCCGATGTGCCTTTGCTATGTCTCAAGATATGTGCTCCAGAGGATTTTGAGTAATTTAGGTTGAAAATAATTTATATATCTATGGCCATGCCCGGTACGCGCACCGGGGAGCGCTCCGGGCGCGCCACGCGACTTGCGCACGGAAAGCTGATTGGCTTTCGGGTGTCTGTAAACATTCCAAACTGTTTGGAGCGGCCGCCATCTTGTGTCTCGGTAGGATCGAGACACAAGAGGTGGCAAAAACAAAGGGGGAAATAACCAAAAGGGGGCAGGGTAGACCCCCCTGACCCCCTAGGTTTGATGTGGGAGCCATAAAAGGGTCCCGTGGGTCAAAAAAAATGTAATTTTTTTTTGAATTTTCGCGGGGGGAGCGCACGGTACGCGTACCGGGGAGCGTACCATGGAGCGTACTTTGGTGAAAAATAGTGAAAATAGTTGTGAAAAATAATCATTTTGAGTGATTAGAGGTAGGGTAGCTCTGAAAAGAGCTTTTGGGTTCTGTGGCTGTTTTAGGTACCTACAAGTACGTCCAACACACACCCACACGCACACAACCCCACACCCCCACAGTCACACACTCCCCACACATACCTCACACACGCACACCTCCACCCACACCCAAACACCCCACACCCTCACACCGACACCTTACACATCCACACCCACACCCACACACCCCACACACCCACACACACACCTCACCCTCCCCAACACACACACACACACGCACACACAGATACCTCACAGACACACCCCACACATCCCCCCCACACACCTCCCTCCCCCCCACAGACACACACACACCTCACAGACACACCCACACATCCCACACATACACACACATCCTACACACATATCCCCCCACACACACACCCCGCACACACACCGCACACACTCACACCTCCACCTACACCCAAACACCCCACACACCCACACCCACACACACAGCTTACACAGCCACACCCCCACCCCCACCCACACCCACATACCCCACACACTTACACACACCTATACACCTCACCCCCCCAGACACACACACACACACACCTCACAGACACACCCCACACATCCCCCACACACACCTCCCCCCCTCCACACATGGGGAAAACTCAGTGAAACAGTAAAATAATAATTTAAAGTGCTTAGAGGTAGGGTAGCTCTGAATAGAGTTGTTGTGTTGTGTGGCGTATTTAAGTACCAACATGTAGGTACCAATGAAGAGTTTTAAATTGAATGTAGACCGTCTCCTTTGTAGATCATTTGTATGTTGTTACAGAAGTTATTGTGGTATATGGAATCCATAGCATAGTCTGTCAGGAAAGTAGAAACAGATCCTTTAAGCACACCCTGAGAAGGTCTAGGGGATCAGAGGTAGTCTATCCTGCTCCCTTATGATGTTTTCCAGTATTACATTTAATCTCTTCTAAATGTATAGAAAATTGGCGGTGATATCGTGCATTAGAGACAAACAGTGAGAGAAAGAAGGCAGGAGATGAAAAACAGATGTCAAATACACTTTGGAGATAATATAGTGGGAGAAAGGAAGTAACTATGAGCAAACTTACTATGTAACTCCAAAAAATTGCACAGTATAGTATAAGTCTCACTTTATAATATAATCCTTTTGGTACAACTTCAAGAATTACATAAGAATTACATATACAAATGAATAATGTCTGAATTTTTTTATTATTAAATAAAAATTTATTGTTGAGATTTTTCATACTCTATTAAAACTTCTAACATCAGATTATCTGGAATCTCCTCCACAATTTCTTTGCATGATTCCATTGCTTCAAGACAGTTTATTAGTTCTTGATCCCCAGACTCATCCATGAAATCAAAGTCTTCGTTAAGAATGTTGTTATGCATAATTTCAAAAGAAATTGTATTGGTCTCCTCTTTACCTTCCATTTTTTGGCTGTAAATTGCATAAAAAATAACTATATTAGTAGAGTTAGGGCACTGTTGGGTTTAAGTTCAGACAGGTACTTCTGAGTTTTTACCAGTGAAGTTATCTTTGGGCAGTGTATGTTATCAGGCAGGAAGTAGAAATATAAAAAAGTGCATGTGAAGAAGCCTAAGTAAGTTCATAATTACACTAGAGAAGCCTAAATCAATCCATAACTACAACAGAGAAGCCTATCTGAATCTATAACTATAACAGAGGGACAGTAAAAAACTATCAGAAAACGTTTTTCCAATTTAACTTAAAGTGCAGAACATAGTTCCCCTTACAAATTAACAAATTACCTTTCAGAAAGGAGTTGATGTTTTCAGAGGAAATCCTTTATAAATGTACCTCAGGTAGTAGTACTCAAAATGGCCGTGTTTCCCTTTCATTTTTTATATATATTCATGTTCATAACCAATGAAATGTCAGCACATAAAAATACAAAATGAAAGTAACATTTTCATTGGTTGCAAATTCTAACACTTTCATATGTGTTTTAGTCATGTAATTTACCTCAGGATATTTAGACAGTGCTACAGCTCAAATGGCTCAATGGAATTCCACCAAATTTGGGAAAATCGTAGGGACTGGTATGTAGTATGACCTATTCTATATTTGGTGAAAGTGTCTCCAGTGGTTTTTATGTAAATTAACTTTTAACATTTTTGGGAGCGCTTCCCGGTGCGCGCCCCGGTACGCGTATCGGCAGCGCTACGGGAGTCCTCCATTTTGTGTTTCGGTACATTTGAGTCAGAAAATGGAGGACAAACAACGTTGGAAAAGGGTATAAGGGGGCACGGTAGGCACTCCCTGACCCCCTAGGTTTTCTGAGGGGGTGTTCGGAGGCCCATATAGACCCCCAAAAATATATATCTTTTTAAATTTGCGCGGGGGAGCGCCCGGTACGCGCACCGGAAAGCGTACCGGGGAGCGTACTTTGGTGAAAAATAGTGAAAAAAGTTAGAAAAAGATAATCATTTTGAGTGATCAGAGGTAGGGTAGCTCTGAAAAGAGCTTTTGGGTCCTGTGGCTGATTTAGGTACCTACAAGAAGGTACCAATGCACAGTCTTAAATTCAGGAGGAATATTCTATTCCCCTCATCTGAGAAGTGCACACCATCTTCTCTGTAGATATCTTGCATGTTGTAACGCAAGTTGTTGTTGTATATTGAACCCATTCCATAGTCTCTCATGTAAGCAGAAACAGATTTATTCACATGTTTCCGTGCTTTCTCAAATTGTGGAAAAAATTGGTTGGACCACTTCCATTTCTGTCTATGGCAAATATTGGAAAATACCAAGGCAGTTTGAGGAAAAAGTGCCATCAATTGCCCAAAGGTGTCCTTTAAAAGCATTTCCAGACCTACCCCAGTCAAAGTGCCTAAGTCATTTCCACCACAGTGCAGAATTATGAGGTTAGGGTGTGGCAAATGCAAAAAGGTTTTCACCAATGGAATCAATTGGTGACATCTTAATCCTCTCTGGCCAATCCATTTAATGTTCACATTTTGTAAATCAAGGTTGTGAAAATTTCTGGTAGCTGCATACCTTTGAGCCCAGTGGATATATCTATGTCCAATAATCCAGACAGAATACATGGTGAGAGGAGATTCTGGTGCAGTCAGATGAAGTGTGGGAAAGAAATGGCAGTTGGAACAATAGGAGTTTGCAAAAAAAAAACTGTAGACTTTCAGTGCTCTTGAATCACAAGCAATGATTGGTAGATTGAGATAGTTGAAAACTGAAAGTTAGGGTGCATGGTTGTGTTCTGTGTAAGAAGTAATTTCAATGGTTAAAAAAAAGTCATTTAAAGAAACATTGCACCAGATAAGCTGGTGTATTCGCAGGTCAAACATCCTTGCTGAGGTGATTTGCAACATTGTAGAATAAACTTTTAAACCTGAGAGCTCAGTGAGGAGGGAGTTGCTATGGTAACAGGTAGAAAGGGCTGAGGGGGGGAAGGGTGTTGGTTTGAAAATACAGAGGGAAGAGTTTTGGTTGGTGTGGGCGTGGGAGTAGGGACGACCGTGACACCAGGTGTAGGATTTAACGAAGGTTTTATTTTTATGGTTCTTGAGGGGTTGGACATAAACGTCTTTCTGGTCCTAAACGTCAGTCTTTCCCGGGCAAAGGTACTGGGGTCCGTGGCTTTGGTCTTCTATCCCACAGAAGCAGGGTCTTCTCTCCTGGTGGTGACGGGTGTACCTCGTACAAAGGAAAGACCAACAAGAAGGGAGGCCGTTAGTTTACAGTCCTCTGTGGGGTTGCACCAAAGGACCCAGGGAGTGAGGGTTAAAACCCAGTGATATAGCGAATTAAATGTTAGTGCTCCGTGAACATAGAGGGGGTGATCAGGTAAACAAGGAAGGAAAAAGGTATTGGAAGGGAAGGTCGATACAGGGTAGGTACAGGGTAGTGACAAACTGGGAATCACGCTACACGCTAGCTTTACGTCTTTCCACCCAGGATGCCCAACGCCGCCGTACCTGTGAAAGCCACACTCCTTTCTTGGGAGTGTGGCACGGCGGTTCGCGGGGTCGTTGGCCTCCTGGCTCGCCTTTTTCCTCGTCTCCTCCGTCTGCACCTCCGTGGGGTCCTGTTCGGTCCGCTTGCTCCGTTTCCACGTCTCTGCTCCCGTCCTTCGATTCCTCCGCTCCCTCCTTCCTGTACGCGGTGTTTCCACACCCCGTGAACATCACATCCGGGGTTTTCACTGGTTTGTGACCTCTGACGTCCTGCAGTGCCGTGCCTTCCTCCTCACTAGTCGACGCCCACTTAAAGGAGCCGCTCTTTTTATCCAGACCTTCTTCCCACTCGTTGGTCTGTGGAGGAGAAGTCGAAAAGGGACTGTCAGAAGGGCTCGGGTTCCACCATGGTGTTTGTACGGTATGTACGCCCCCATTCTTACATTCCTCCCCCCCTGGATTCTCCCGATCGGGGAGAAAGGGCATCCGGGAAAGAAAATCGGCATTTCCGTTGTCCACCCCCTTCCGATGTACCACTGTGAAGGCAAAGGGTTGCAGGAACAGAAACCAGCGTAGAATTCTGGCGTTTTGGGAGCGATTTTTCTGCATCCACTGAAGGGGTGCGTGATCTGAGTGAAGAACGAAGGCCTTGCCTTCCAGGTAGTACCTCAACTTGTCTATTGCCCATCGAATGGCTAGGCACTCCTTTTCAACCGTGGGATATTTCCTTTCCCTCGGGTGGAGTTTTCTGCTTATATAGAGCACGGGATGTTCGGCTCCGTCTTCCCCTTCCTGTGATAATACTGCCCCAATGCCCGTATCTGAGGCGTCTGTGGCTAGAGAAAAGGGTTTACCAAAGTTCGGTGGAATGAGAACCGGGCTTGTGGTAAGGGCTGTCTTTAGGGCTTAGAAGGCTTTCTGGGCCTCCTCTGAGGCAGGGTTTGGCAGTGTATTCTTTATATGTTTCTGCAGGAGGTCTGTTAACGGGCTAGACAGGTCTGCAAAGTTCTTAATAAACCGTCTATAATATCCTATGAGACCTAGGAAAGCTCTTAGTTCCCTCTTTGTGGATGGAAATGGAGTGTTGGTTACAGCTTTGATTTTTTCCTCCTGTGGGGCTATTACTCCCTCCCCTAGCATGAATCCTAGGTATTTCACTTTAGGATATGCTGCTCTCGATTTTCTTGCATTCACATGGAGTCCAGCTGCTTGTAATGCGGTTAGAACGTTGGATATATGTTTCAAGTGTTCCTCCCATGTTGTGCTGAAGATGACTATATCATCAAGATACACTGAACTGTATCTAGTGTGTGGAGCTAACACCTTGTTCATTAATCGCTGGAAGGTAGCAGGGGCTCCGTGGAGCCCAAAAGGTAGAACAGTGAACTCAAAGAGCCCATCCTCTGTTGCAAAGGCTGTTTTGTGCCGATCCTCCTCCCTGAGAGGAACCTGCCAATACCCCTTGGTCAGGTCAAGGGTGGTGATATATCTGGCGTCCCCTATCCGTTCAATTAGCTCGTCTACCCGGGGTATTGGAAAGGCATCAAAGGACATCACAGCATTCAGGGCTCGGAAGTCCATACAAAAACGAGTAGACCCATCGGGTTTAGGGACCATAACTATGGGAGATGCCCAGTTACTTTTAGAAGGTCTTATCACCCCTAGCCTGAGCATTTCTTGCACTTCCTTCCTTACATCTGCCCTTTTTGCGGCCGGAATGCGATAAGCCCTCTGTCTCACCACCTGCCCTTCTTTTGTATGTATCTGATGTTCAGCTACATGTGTACAACCCGGCGTGTCTGAAAAGAGTGGAGAGAAGGGAAGAAGAGTTGTTTTTAATTCCTTTTTTTCTAACTCGGTCAACTCTTCGTTTACTGGCAGTTGTTCCAGGGTCGATCCAGTACTACCGGCTGGTAGTATCAGATTAGCAGGGTTTGGGCACGGACCAATCCACTTCTTAAGGAGGTTGATGTGGAAGGTCTGTCTCCTGCCAGGTGACATTTGTAAGCTATAGGTGGTACGTCCAAAGGACTCTACCACTTCATATGGGCCCTTCCACTCGCTCCGAAACTTTTGTGTGGAGGAGGGTAGGAGCACTAGGGCCCAATCCCCTTTTTCTAGGACCCTCCACTTCTTTCCCTTGTCGTAATACCGTCTTTGAACTATTTGGGCTTTCTCTAAGTTGGAGTATGCTAAATCCCTTAATTTTCCCAATCTGGATTTCAATTGCTGAGTATACTCCAACAGGTTTCTCTGTTCGGCGGCCTCCTCCTTTTCCCAGGCGTCCCTGGTTATCTCTAGCAGAGAACGAGGTTGGCGGCCGTATAGTAGCTCAAATGGGGAAAATCCCAAACTACTCTGTACCTGTGCTCTCACCACATATAATGCCAGGGGCAGCATTCTGTCCCAGTCCTTATTTTCGGTAGTCAACAACTTCTTAAGGGTTGTTTTCAATGTCCTGTTATACCTCTCCACGAGGCCATCTGTCTGAGGATGATATGCAGATGTTCGGATGTGATGGAGGTCGAGCATCTTACACACCTCTCTCATCATTCGAGAAACAAAGGGCGTCCCCTGGTCCGTGAGGATTTCCCGTGGAAACCCTACCCTTGAGAATAGTTCTACCAATTTGTCTGCTACGTTTTTGGTAGTCGGGGCGCTGAGAGCAAAGGCCTCAGGGAACCTGGTATTATAGTCAACGATCACGAGTGCATATGTATGCCCACGTGACGTGCGGGGTAAGGGTCCAATCAGGTCCATCCCCACCCTGTCCCACGGGTTTCCGATGATTGGTAGTGGCTGTAGGGGAACCGCTGGTGGTCTTGTTAGGTTCTTTTTTTGGCACACTTCGCATTGCCTACAGTAAGTTTCTGCCTCCTTATAGATACCTGGCCAATAAAAGAGCCGTAATATGTTCTGGGTAGTTTTCTCACTGCCACTATGTCCAGCGGTTAGATGAGTGTGAGCATAAAATAGTATTTGCTCTCTGAAATCCTTGGGTATCACTAGTTGGGTGGGTTCTCCTTCCTTCCCTTCTCTATATAAGAGGTCGTTGTCTATCCTGAATCTGGGGTATCCCTGGGTTGGAGTGGTCTGAGAGAGGTGAGCCGCCTCCCACGCATTTAACAGGGAGGGGTCATTGGCCTGTGCAAATTTGAACCCCCTGTCTATCACCCAGGGATCCATGGACAGATAAGCTCCTGCAGAGTGGTCTTTTAGCTCCCTTTTAAACAAAGACATGACATCTGGGTTATCTACCCCTATTATCAACTCCTCTGGTAAGGACCGTACCACCCCCACTTTCACTGAGCAGGGTTCTCTGCCAATCGGGTGCAAGGTTATTCTGGCCAAAGGGTATGGTTTGACGTCGCCATGGACACACCTAATATGGACGATTCTTTCAGGGTCTATCTGGGTGGGGTGTAACAGCCGTTCCTGGACGACTGACTGACGACAGCCTGAGTCAAGCAGGGCTCTCACTACTTTCTTATTGACTCGTACCCTTACGTAAAAGGACGGGCCCATTTCGGCAGAGTACATAACGGCCCGGGGAATATAGCCGACCTCCATGGGTTCTTCCGGGGGTCGTCGTTGGGGGCACAATCTGGCTATATGACCCCACTCTCCGCACTCGAAGCACTGTGGTCCCTTCATGCTGGGACCTTCTGGTTTGAATGGACGAGGTTTGATAGGTTCTGGGACCAGTTTCTTCTTCTCCGGTTTGGATTGAGGAGGTGGGTTTTTATTGTTTTTTTCTGTGTCCCAGGGAAAAGTCCGGGGAGCTGCTCTGTTATAATTGGCTGCCATCTCAATAGCTTGTGCGGCTGTGAGGCCAGGGTGTTGCCTTAGCCATCTCTGTGTCCCGTAAGGCAGTACCTCCATAAACTGTTCCAGTATGATGCTGGACATGACCTCCTCCTTACTCCTAATGTCGGGCCTGAGCCATTTTTCTGCGGACATCTTGACCCGTAAAAACATGGTTTTGGGATTCTCTCCCGGGATCCCCTTCTCTTTCCGGAACCGGAGTCTGTATGCTTCTGCATTCATCCCTAAGTGGTCGAGAATCACTGCTTTTATATCTTTATATGGGGATGTTCCTGTCTGGTTTGCCACCTGATAGGCGGTTTGAGCCTCTCCTGTCAAGAGCGGGGCCAAGAAAAAAGGCCATTTTTCCTCAGGCCACCCACATGCTCTTGCTGCGCGCTCAAAATTTAAGAGGAACGCGTTGGGGTCTTCCCCAGTCACATACTTTTGTAATGCTACCCCTGAGGGATGAGGTCCAATGGGCCGTCTGTCCAAAGGTGAGGTGGTGGGGTTTTGTACAACTTTTTGCAGGGTGTCCAATTGCTGTGACATAGAGGTTCTGAACAAGTCCCGGTCGGCATCAGCAGTGCTAATCTGTTGGCCTATCGCCCATTCCAGTTTTTGTTGACCTTCTATCAGAGTCTGAATAACCTGCTCCATTGCCATGGTCGTTTTTGGAGGGGAAGATCCCACTTCTGACACCAGTGTGGGCGTGGGAGTAGGGACGACCGTGACACCAGGTGTAGGATTTAACGAAGGTTTTATTTTTATGGTTCTTGAGGGGTTGGACATAAACGTCTTTCTGGTCCTAAACGTCAGTCTTTCCCGGGCAAAGGTACTGGGGTCCGTGGCTTTGGTCTTCTATCCCACAGAAGCAGGGTCTTCTCTCCTGGTGGTGACGGGTGTACCTCGTACAAAGGAAAGACCAACAAGAAGGGAGGCCGTTAGTTTACAGTCCTCTGTGGGGTTGCACCAAAGGACCCAGGGAGTGAGGGTTAAAACCCAGTGATATAGCGAATTAAATGTTAGTGCTCCGTGAACATAGAGGGGGTGATCAGGTAAACAAGGAAGGAAAAAGGTATTGGAAGGGAAGGTCGATACAGGGTAGGTACAGGGTAGTGACAAACTGGGAATCACGCTACACGCTAGCTTTACGTCTTTCCACCCAGGCTGCCCAACGCCGCCGTACCTGTGAAAGCCACACTCCTCCCTCGGGAGTGTGGCACGGCGGTTCGCGGGGTCGTTGGCCTCCTGGCTCGCCTTTTTCCTCGTCTCCTCCGTCTGCACCTCCGTGGGGTCCTGTTCGGTCCGCTTGCTCCGTTTCCACGTCTCTGCTCCCGTCCTTCGATTCCTCCGCTCCCTCCTTCCTGTACGCGGTGTTTCCACACCCCGTGAACATCACATCCGGGGTTTTCACTGGTTTGTGACCTCTGATGTCCTGCAGTGCCGTGCCTTCCTCCTCACTAGTCGACGCCCACTTAAAGGAGCCGCTCTCTTTATCCAGACCTTCTTACCACTCGTTGGTCTGTGGAGGAGAAGTCGAAAAGGGACTGTCAGAAGGGCTCGGGCTCGGGTTCCACCATGGTGTTTGTACGGTATGTACGCCCCCATCCTTACAGTTGGTTACCATGAGGAATATGTGTGTAGAATTAGAGGTTCTCTGTGCCATTAAGGTTTGCAGTGCCTGGAGAACATACCTTTTGCTCTGCTAAAGAAATATTGGTGTGTGTACCTGACACTGTTGTGAATCTCCTAAAGCATTTGTAAAGGTGAGTTATGATTCATTTAATATACATAGAGACTTGTATACTCTATGGAGAAGATTTGGAAGCAAATTGTGGTTTTTTAATGTTGCTTTGTGTCATGCTTTTTGATAATGCTTGGTAAAAAGTTTTTACTGCATAGAGGAATTGTATTTTGTAAAATTGTGAAGTTTTAGTAGTGACATGGAATGCTTGTACATAGGACCTGTGCTGTGTTTTTTAATTGTGATGTTAAAAACGATTTTGGGAAAAATGAATGGCTTTTACATTTTTTAAAAAGAATAAAGAATGTGTGCATGTTTAAAGAAATAAATTTGACTCTTTACAATGATGTTACCTGTGTTAACTCAGTGTAGGAAGGATATTGAGTTTGTTTGCATAGAGGAATTGTATTTTGTAAAATAGTAAGGTTTCAATAATGACATGGAATGCTTGTACATAGGAAATGTGCTGTATTTCCTAAATGTGATATCAAAAACGATTTTGGGGAAAATTAATGGCTTTTACATTTTTGAGTGTAATGTGGCGCAGAGGTTTAAAAAGTGACGCATCTATTTTTTTTTCCCCAAAATCCCTCTGTGTTTCTTCCTCTAGCTCTCTTTATCTTAACATTACTCTCTTTCTGTTCTTCCCTCATGCTAACTCCTTCATTAATTTTTTTTCTTTTTTTTTTTTTGGTGCGCTCCCCGATGCGCTCCCCGGTGCACGTACCGATACGCGTACCCTGCAGAAAAAAGATTGACACAGATTCTTTAAAAATATAGGTTTATTTTAATAAAGTAAAGGTAGTTCTAAAAATAACTGTTTTTTTTCTTCTTTTTGTTGTTTTATATTTTTTTAATGTTTTTTTGAACATTTTGTACTTTTTTTGGCTTTTCTAAACACTTTTATATTTTTTTGTATTTTTTATGGGGAGAAACAAAAAACAGGGAATTGTAAATGGCTCAACTGGAGCATGAAAAAAATCAGGAAAAATTAGGTTTTTTTTGGACACTTATGGTTATCACCAGAAACCATGATAAGTTCAATGCTTTGCTCACCATAAGCAAGTAACTTGTTACAATATTTGCACAAAATGTTGTAATCATTAAACTTTGGTTGGATAGTAGCCAATGTGTCTCTTGCCCCCGAACCCGATGGAGTGGGTTCTTTTGATGTTGAGCGTTGAGACGTTGATGGGGGTAGTTTACTGCAGAGGTCCCTTAACTCTGCATTAGAGTAGTTGTTTGGATGCCAACGCATCATGTGGCGAATCATCGTATGATTCCCGAAGGAATACTTTTTGTTAGGGTTCCCCCTGGATAGCTCAGCACCACAAATTAAGCAAGTCACCTTTGCTGCGTTGACTTTTTTAAAACCCCTTGGGAGTTTGTAGAACTGCCATACAAAGTGCTCTTTGGGTTTGTAGGGCTGTTTATCTTCTGACAGGAACTCCCTTGTCTGTGCCTCCTCTTCCTCATCCTCCTCCTCTTCCTGTTCACCACCAATATAATCTTTTGGTGGTCTTTTTGATGGTGGTGGTGGTGGTGGTGGGGCAGATGCTCCAGCTGCTGCTGCTACTGTAGCCATTTTAAAGTAGAAAAGATTAGAGACAGATCTCCACACAGGTCTTCCTCAGTCAAAGGACAAAGTCAGAATAAGAAAAAAAGGAGGGGGCTTTCATCATTTGGAAAACAAAAGTGTTCTGGACCAATGAAAAGTGTTATTTTCAAGTCACATGATCCAAGCTTTCATCATTTGGAAACCAAAACTGATCTGCACCAATGAAAAGTGTTATTTTCAGATCACATGACCCGACGTGCTTATGCTACGCGCCCCGGGGCGCGTCGCGTAAGCGAATCGAGATGTTGCTCAATTGTATGCGATCGCGTGCTTCCGGGTGCGCTTACGCAGTGCGTCATATGACGCATCACGCGACTACGCGAAACGTCATGATGTTGTTTTCGTTCGCGGGAATAGCGCTCTCGGGACGCTCCCCGGTACGCGCCCCGGGGCGCTCCGTAGCATTGCGCTCACCCGTACGTTCACCGGTACGCGCCCCGGGAGCACCCCGGGGCGCGTACCGGGGCAAACAATAAAAAAAAAAAAGAATATTCACAAAATTTAAAATTTGTTATAAAAAATATCACTTTCATACCTATAGATATTTGCTATTAAAAAACCTATGAAATTCACTGAAAAAACCATAGGTTTCACACCAGTTATAGTTAGGAATTAGCATTTAAAAAACCTATTAAATTCACTGAAAAAAACCATAGGTTTTACACCCGTTATAGTTAGCTGGAAGTTTTACTCGCATAAAACCATTGAAATTCCCACGTTATAGTTAGTTGGACTCACTATAACTTGTGCGTGCAATGCACTGCTGATGCACTGCTGATGACGTCACATATTACATCACTCATGACATGGTCAGTGACATCACTCATGATAAATCAAAAAGTGAGTATTCAAGTCAAAAATTTGTGATTTGTCAAAAATATATTTAAAGCTCATATTTCAGTGGTAAATCATATGGTGTTGGGGATGTTTCTTACTGATATTATTACCTTGGTGCCACTGGCATTGCAGCCATAGCTGCAATGTATTACCCATGTAAAGGCATTCCATATTGATGCAGTTTTTGTATATTAAGTGCTGGCAACTCTGTCTGGTGCCCTGAGGTGAATACTCATGGTAATCTTGCATGGGGTTTTCTACTAACGTAATCTTATTAATTGTGGTCACAAAGGCACCACAAATAATCCTATAAGTGCAGGGTGATTTTCAATTAACATAAGTAGCTTTTAATTAAGAAATGGTTTGAGTTTGCTGCACTGGAGTAAGTGAATAACAACATTTTGTGTAAAATGTTGGAAAAAGTATTCATTTTTCGATCCAAGTAAGAACCATACCCAGGTATCATTGTTTAGCACCACTATTCGATTTTTCAGGCTGATAGTCTGGCTCACAAAATATGTTGAACAACTTTATCAAAAGTGCTTGTGAGGTCAATTAAAGATGTAAAGACCTACTGGTTCTGTTTAAGGTTCTGGTTGACTAATGTCTTCAGGCAACTGCATTACTATTTGTCCTGTTACTGGTCCTAAAACCATGTTCCACGTTGGTGTAGAGATATTAATTGACATTTGTTTATGCACTGCTGCAAAAGCTGTAAAAGATACTTTACAAAGCTTATTTCCAGAGCATCAAGAAATGCTATCTGACAATAATTTCAAGGTTGACTTCTTGGTTCCTTTTGTAAATTGGAACAATGAAGGCTACTGTGAGAATTATTAGTTTGGGTGGATGGTAGTACACCACAAGCAATAAAGTCACTAACTTGTTAGGTCCAGTCAAAGGTTTCAGCAACTTAAACCTGAGCTCTACCCTTGTAGCTATGGCACAGAACATACAGGCTTAACTTAAGGAAAATGTGTAAAGCATTTAGAAGTACCAGAACAGGTAAAGAGTTTAAATAATAATCCAACTATAAATTATAAAAATAGATTAAAAAATGTAATAAGCAAAATGACCCCAAATTAAAACAAATTGAATAAGGGGAACACAGCACCAGTGGTAGTCAATGGTAGTGGTATACGGGGGCCTAGGTGAGGTTTTAGGCTGACTGTGATGGAGCATTGGTTGGCCAAAATCAGTAGATTGGCCCTGTTAACCCCTTCGACGCTCATGACGAGCTGGGCTCGTCATGAGGTAGCCTCCTCGCACGCTCATGACGAGCCCAGCTCGTCATGAATAAAGGGATTTACAAATTCTCAGCGTACGGGGGGGAATCATGCCGCACGCATGCGGTTAAAGCCTGGAAGTAGAAGTGAAGTTTGAAAACACTTTCTAAGTCCCAATTTGAGATGTGACATTGTTCTTCTGAGGTAAAAGTCTTCTCAACATGGGATAAACCTGAAATTCTGTCTGATGCCTTGGAAACACCGGTCGGATACTTTCGTGGTCGGGCCCCTTGAAGCTCTGTAGTAAAAGGGGCAGCACTTTGAGATTCCCAGGGTATCAGGCAGAGGGCAACAGCAAAGTTCAGTCAAGATCCAGTTGCCACTGGTGAGCTGGCATTCTTCACAGGAAAGTCCAGCTTTTGTAATTTGTTCAGTCTACCTAGTATTTTTTGCAAGTCCATCAGGGTTCTGATAAAAGTGCCTTGCAGTGCCACATTGATGCTTGACACCAGCTAGTGAGTCGGGGTGACTCATTTGCTTTCTTTAACCAATAGGGTAAAGGTTTTCGGGGGCAACCCTACCCACTTTTTCAAACGTTCCGGTTAACCGACTGCAAACAGGCCCTAAATGCCATGTGCCAGGGCATTTTCAGGATAATGATAATCTTTTGCTATAATAAACTTGGGGTCTGAGGGCTGGGGGTGTGTGGAAGGATCTTAGGGGAATCACCAGTGTCATCCTATATTTAACACTGAGATCCAGTTTGAAGTAGGCACAGTGCAAACAACAAACCCAGATACAGATGTTTAGTAAGACCAGAGCAGACTAGAAATACAGAAGAATTAGCATCCTGTTCATTGCCTCCACTCTGAATGTCAAATTCTGCTTGATAGGACTGCTGGGTTTTACATGTAAAACTTGGGCAGCACTTCAAAGGGTGAGAAGAGTATGCCAAAACATGTCTTGTGTATCCAGTGTGTGGTTGCTGGAAAGCCCTGCTTTGTACTACCAGATTTCTGTCTCTGGGTTTATTGTGAACACAGTGACTACCCAAGTTGGATTTTAGTTTTAGATGGAGGCAGATACTAGGTATAACATAGTACTCTCTCCACACACATTACCAGTCCTCAGAGCCCAAATTTAGTATTGTCCAAGACATCATGAAAACGCCTAAAGTCGGTAGGGTTGGCCCCAGAAATGTTTACTCCACTGGTTATGATGTGCCCAGGTGTCATTCCCACACACTAGCTCGTGCCAGACATAACTGTGGCATCTCCAGAATGCTCCTGGACCTGAGGAAGATCGTAAAAGGGCTGATCTTGCTATCTGCAACCTGAGAAGAGCCCTGGAGAACGAGAACTGGACCTGCTCTCTCTTGTACACAGGGCTTGATCAAATCACGGTCTCCTAGTGTTTTTCTCAATCCTGCAATGTTCCAAGATAAGACCTTAACTGGCTCAATTGTGTTAATACTCGTGTTGCCATCTGCTGACACATGTGTCTTTGTATCCCCCCTACTATCAGGAGCATGCACTTCCAGTAGAGCATTCAGTCAATCGCACCCATCCAACCCATCCTTGGATGTATATCTGTTAATCAGCATCAACCCGACTGAACCAGAAACGCAATTGTCCTCATTGTAATCCCTAAAGATTGTTCTTCTTGCACCAGGGATGGGTGTGAGGTCAGAGGGGATTAGGAGATTTGTAAAAGAACCCTAGCTGGAAACAGATATTTGGCAAACTCTTGAGAAAGGGGAAGGAAGTTACTGTATGAGGATTGCAACAATTCTCGGATTGTCAAAATTGACCTCTACACATTCGCCAGGGATTGTTTTATGGGATGGCCCTACCCAACCAACCCTACTTGCCATCAAAATATTTTCAAATAAAGAGTGATTATAGCCTCTAATTGTTGTTAGCCAGTGGGAGACTTTTAAAATCAATTGGCCTGCACTCTCAGTCTGAGTCTGTTTCAGCCTAGGAAAATTCACTAGAATCAAAACACAGGGGCACGCTGCTGGGGAGAGAATCAAAACGTGAACTTCCCTGCCCAAGCTACCCTTACGCATCTCCCTCACTAAGGGGTCCATTAGGATGGCAGGCGGACTTTGTCCGCCCGCCATCCTATCAGTTATTGGGACCGCCCGCCATAAGGGCGGGGGTCCCGTGGGGGGTATTATGATGAGCCCGCCACTGTGGCGGGCGTATCCTGCATTGTTATCATTGTGGCGGGTGGTGCTCTCACCACCACCCGCCACAATGCTAACAATGCACGAATGTATTTGCATTAACAAAGCGGCAGGCACCGCGGGGTGCCTGCCACTTTGTTAATGCAAATGCAGGGGGGTACCACAGGTACCCCACATGTCCCCCCCATACCTCTCCTTTGCTCCGGGGGCCCGCAGGGGGCCCCCGAAGTGAAGACCGCATGCCCGATGCGCATCTGTTCTGGCCTATCCTAATATGGCTGGCGGTGTCTAATAGACACTGTGTGGCGCGGTGGCGAAGCCGACCCGGACAAGCGGAGTTCGTGTTTAGAGAGTGTGCTTTATTCAGAGCTTAACACAAGGGGTTCTGGGACCTGTATGAGTCTTGTTCTTTCTTCCGCTCCGGTATCGAAAGGATTCCGGGTCCTAGAGTATTCTTGTGCTGCTTTCACAGGGCTTCCCGGTGGCTCGTGACATAAAAGAAAACGGGATGTAAGGAAGAGGTTCTGGGACCGTAAGGAATGACGTGGTAAGCCAGGGGGTGAAAAGTGAGGGAGGACTTAGTGCACCGCAACCTTCACCAGTGTTCTGTGTGCAGTTTACGCACTGCCGTTTTGTTCAAAACCTACGGCTTTGCTCTCCCTCCACCCCCCGCTTTGCTCTTCCCAGTTACGCTGCCCCAGCGAAACCCAAAGCAGCCCCGTACCTTGCTTAGCCACGTCCCTCCGGGGCCGTGGCTGGCGTCTTTGCGGTGCCAGGTAGGGTCTGGCTGCCCGTCTCTTCTTCCTCCCTCAGCTCCTGTGGTGTCGGGTCTCTCTGCTTCTGCTCGCTCGGCGGGGACTTCCGGTCCGGTTTCACCATTGTTCTGGGCTGGCACGAGAAAGGTCCTTGCTCGCGTCTCCTCCTCCCAGCTTGTGTGCACGATGGGTCCTAGTGAACGGCTTCCTTCTTCCGCGCCTCCCTTTTTGAGCCAGTCCTGGTCCTCCATCACGTGATGCGGTAGTCCGGGGGCGTTAAAGAAACAGTACTCCAACCTGACGGTACGCAGCATTTCCGCTGACTTAGAGGCCTTTCAGCTTTCCCAGCTGGTCTCGCAGCCCACCCACACTGGAGGACACATCCTCGACCCCTTCTTCACCAATCTACCGGAGATTAAAATCACATCTATTTCTCCGGTGGAGTGGACTGACCACTTTCTGGTGTCCATTTTTTGTCCTACTTTGGCTGCCCCTCCCATTTCATCAGCAAGACGGGTACCCAGGAGACTATGGCATAAATTCAGGCTAGAAGACTTCCATCGTCTTCTATCAGAGGAGCCGCTGGGTCCATTGAATGGCGTAGAGGAGGGATATGATCTCTTCTGCTCCTGGCTCACCAGGGCTCTGGACGCTCTGATACCTATCGTATCGACTAAAATCAATACTAGAGAGTCGAGTCCCTGGTATGATGGTGCCTTACGTGCCTTGAAGGGAGCCTGTAGACGGGCGGAGAGGGCATGGCGGAAGACGTATGCGGCTGATTTAAAAGGTGCTTACGCCACGTCCGTCAACCTCTATCATCGGGCTGTTTGTCGAGCCCGAGCGGCATTTTATGCCGCCGAATTTCGAAACAGCATTAACCCGTCGAAGGCCATCTTCAAGGCCGTGAAAGATCTGACGGCGAAGCGGATCACCTCTACGACCGTGAGTTCCATCTCTCAATGTGAATCCCTGGCTTCCTATTTCCTGGGTAAAGTCCAAGCAATTTACCGGACATTCCCTAGTATAGGGATTGGTCTGGGAAGCTCTGAGGGGACTCTCCATCAAATCACCCTGCTCTCATTTCCCCCTCTCACGGTGGATGGATTTGACAAACTTGCGTTGCAAGTCAAAACTGGATCTCCATCCGATCCAGTAAGATCTGCTCTCTTTCGAGATCAGACCTTTATGGGGCGCACTGTTGTGCGTGCCCTTGTCAACATCTCCCTTGAGTCGGGTGTGGTACCAACTAAGTGGAAGCAGGCAGTGGTCTCCCCAATTATTAAAAAACCTTCCTTGGACCCGTCGAAGCCTGAAAGTTACCGTCCCATCTCGCTGTTGCCCTGGCCGGCAAAGATTACAGAGGCCTATGTCAATCTGGCCCTGTCAGAACATCTGGCCCGGACCAACGCCCTCGACCCCACACAAAATGGCTTCCGTGCTGGACACAGCACGGAGACTGCTCTTCTTGTGATGGTGGAACATCTTCGGGCGAGGTTGGATGAGGGTCAAACGGCGGCGCTGATATTGTTAGACCTCAGCGCCGCCTTTGACACGGTATCTCACGGCATCCTCCTGCGTCGGCTCGAGGAGATTGGTATCGGTGGCCGGGTGCTGCAGTGGTTCCGCTCCTTCCTTGACGACCGTTCCTTCTGTGTTTCCATCCCTCCCTTCAAATCCAACTTCCAGCCTCTGGCCATGGGGGTTCCGCAGGGGTCCTCGCTGAGTCCCACGCTGTTTAATCTCTATGTGAGACCGCTGGCTGATGTCGCCAGGCAGTGGGGCCTTACCTTGGTCTCATATGCCGACGACACACAGCTGGCGGTTACGCTCAGCGGGGACGCGGAACAAGATGCCCCCAGGTTTCAGGCTGGACTGAAGGAGGTGGCTAGCTGGTTGACAGGAAACTGTCTCCAGCTTAATGCCACTAAAACGGAGGTAATGGTTGTCGGAAGGGGAGTGGAGCTGTGGGGCGACCAATGGTGGCCTCCCGAGCTGGGACCTACTCCAACCCCGGTGTCGGAGGTGAAAAATCTGGGGGTCTGCCTGGATGCGGGCCTTACCTTTGTAGGACACACCAAAAAGACAGCAGCCTGCTGTTTTGGTCTGTTGAGAGGTCTAAGACCAGTATTAAAATTCTTTGATGCCCCAACCCGACAGCTAGTGATCCAGGCAACTATCATCTCTCGCCTGGATTATGCTAGCTCTCTCTTGGCTGGGGCTAACCAGGCTGAGTTAACTCGCCTCCAAAGGGTTCAAAATGCTGCGGCAAGAGCGATTGTCGGTCTGCCCAGATATTGCCCGGTGGCAAGTGTCCTTCGCTCCCTACACTGGCTCCCAGTGAGGAAGCGTATTCTCTTCAAGGTCCTTTGTTTGACCTTCAAGATTTTGAGAGGTATAGGCCCTGAAATCTTGTCCAGCTGTCTTTCTTTCTACGTCCCCACTCGCACCCTCCGCTCTCAGGGCCAGGCCCTTGCTGTAGTCCCTAGGTTTAAACTTAGCCGTACGGGGGGTCGTTCCTTTAGAGTAAAAGCGGCACTATCTTGGAACTCTCTCCCAGTTGAAATTCGTCTACTAGAGGACCTTATGACCTTTCGGAGAGCGATCAAAACTTTTCTGTTTTAGTTATTTCCAATCTGCCTTCTTTTCTGTTGTGTTATGTTTCTCCTTGTCTATGCGCCGGGACGCTCCTTGGCTGGAGTAGCTGTGCGCACAATAAATTAATATAACATAACATAACATAACATAACTCGGGGACGCTCTGTGAACACAGAAGGGAAGACGGAGAAAGGTAAGGGGGAAACTGTTCCATTCGAGGGTCTGGAGCTTGCGCGTCGTTACACACCGCCACCATGTTAGACCTTTTCCGCCCCAGTCGCATGGCGACCGGGGTGGAAAAGCGGCGGACGGTCTTTCCGTCCACCGCCGTCCCCACGCCATACTAATATGGTGGGGGGCATTTAGGTGAGGATGGCGGGTGGATTGCCCCGGCCAGGCCGGCGGTGGCTACTGCCAGCCTGGCGGGGGCAATCCGCCCGCCATCCTAATGGGCCCCTTAGTACCAGTCCTAGAAGCAAGCTACCCCTTCCTCATGTCACCTAATTGTCCAGGAAGTGTCACTTGCACTGTCTGGGGGGGCTATTGTCTTGTGTGCCTGAATAGTTGATTCTTGTCTATTTTTGGTCTGCGCTAGCGTGACCAACCCACTCCTCAATTCACAACCAGTAGGGACAGTAGGTTGAATGGGATTAGTGCTATGGGCTGTACTACCCATATTACTATTATCAGTAGGCGGGTCCGAGGACACCAGACTCACCTAAGGGGCAGAGTGAGTCTTAGAAAGACTCAATATTTGGGTCACATGTTCCTCTATGGAATCAAGGCGATCATGTACTGGCTTTAGGTATAATTTAACCAAACATTCTATCCCAGGGCATCATTCATCCATGTTAGAGGAAGTCAACAGTGGGATGACATTGTCCTCCTTCAGTTTAGTCCCCTTGCAGTCTGATGTCCAATTCTTGCACAGGGTCCCATCCTTCTTTTTTACTGGGCGTTC
This sequence comes from Lissotriton helveticus, assembly GCF_964261635.1. Classification (NCBI taxonomy): domain Eukaryota; kingdom Metazoa; phylum Chordata; class Amphibia; order Caudata; family Salamandridae; genus Lissotriton; species Lissotriton helveticus. The sequence goes on along the minus strand of NC_136059.1, from coordinate 1,401,579,559 downwards.
TGTAGAAGGCGAATTATCAACAAGGGTAAAAAATACACCAACCGTCCTTGGTGGAGAGACAAGTGGTCAGAGGCGACTGCTCCTTAGTTTGGCCCCACATGATTGCCCCTTGCGTCCTCCAAGGAGAGGTGTCTTTCGCTGAGTTCAATCTCCTTCGATAGGACACTTGCTGTGCACACCAGGAAGTAGGCAGCAGTAGTTGTCATATCATCCCCTGTGGCACCAGATGCAATTTTCCTAAAACAAGGAAAAACGTTACGCAAGATGGTCAAGGAATGGGCCGCAAGCCACGGGGCAGATAGGAACCATTTGACCTTGAGAGGGAGCCCAGCCTCTTCTGGCCGCTGACAGCGTAGGCAGTCATGCTCTTTGCCCGGGCGCACACTTATAGTGTGTCTCCTCCCGGGCCTCGCCTTGCAACCAAACGGTCTGAGGGATGTAGTCCCACCACAGACAGTCAAAATGGAGAGTCAATGGTGGGGGCAGGGAACCGCCAAACAAACCGCTAATCAATTTCAAACCTTCCTTAGTCCAAGTAAATTGGAAAATACAATACCAGTATGACGTGTTGTTTAAAATAGCTACATTCATTATGGAAGCAAAACTATGAGGCTGTTGTGACTCAGGCATTGCAATTCCCTAAAAAGCAAACATACCCTTGTGTATATTGTATGTTTAAATGCTGGACAGCCCTCCTGGCATGGGCAAATAAACGAGAAATCATAATACCCGTAGTAATATATACATTTAAGATCGATAACTCAAGTTGTGTTTTGTACTTACAACATACTACAATTCTTTGAGCCAGTATTTCATGATTTTCAAGAATTACGTTGGTTGTTACACCATTTATGTTGATTCCAATAAAACCACTAGACCTCCTCTGGTGTGTACTTTCAAGATGAGTACTGCTGGTTGAGAAAGTACCTGATAATTAGTCATTTTAAACTCTTTGGCCATCCAGGTTTCTTGGGGGCATATTAATCCAAGAAAAATGGAAACATTTCTCCAATTAAAAAGCATAAACTGCTAGGAATATTATAGATTATGACTGCAAAATCGCATTATGCATTTTGGGAATTTCTTTCTATATTCTGGCCTAACCCAACCCAAGACTTCACAAAGTGTAGGGTGCATTGTATTTAATATAAGACATGTCTAATTAGTTTTATCATGTCCTTGCAGTAAAACACTCCTAACAGCGTTTTTCACTATTGTAAGGCCCATCTCTCCAAATGACTAATACTGGCTTACCTTATTACATTTAATAAGTGCTAACCTGAGATTGGGAGCAGATAGAAATATACTTTTTACACTCACATGAATGTTAATATGAGATCCTCTTTAATGGTACTGGCTGTGCTGCGCTTGCGTCGCTGCTAGCGCTTCGTTTTTAACATTTCCTCACCTTATTAATTTTTATTGCGCTGTTGGTCACTTTTCCCTGCTTCTTAGCGGGTCTGGCTGGGTTCTCCCTCTTACCGCATATAATTGTGCTGCACCACCGTTTTGGCGGGTCCAGGTCACAGGGTGGTCCTAGTGGGGCGCCATATTGCATTGGGCTCTCTCCATCCCGGTGGGCGCCATTTTGGAGCGTACTCGCGCTCGCATTGGCGATTGGAGCGCCTATTTAAGGCGGACCTACAGCGGCGCACTGCCTGAACAGGTACTGGCTGTGCTGCGCTTGTGTCGCTGCTAGCGCTTCGTTTTTAACATTTCCTCACCTTATTAATTTTTATTGCGCTGTTGGTCACTTTTCCCTGCTTCTTAGCGGGTCTGGCTGGGTTCTCCCTCTTACCGCATATAATTGTGCTACACCGCCGTTTTGGCGGGTCCAGGTCACAGGGTGGTCCTAGTGGGGCGCCATATTGCATTGGGCTCTCTCCATCCCGGTGGGCGCCATTTTGGAGCGTACTCGCGCTCGCATTGGCGATTGGAGCGCCTATTTAAAGTCATCCTTTCCCGCGCAGCGGGACGCGCAGTTGGGGCGCCTTCGCTGTGCCTGAGTCGTGCCAGAGTCCTGCCCGTCTGCGCCCGTCAGCGACGAGGAAGCGCGTGACGCGGTAGGACTCTGGGCACTCAGCCTGAGTATAATCATGTCGACATCACTGCAACTTAGTTATTCTCGGGATGAGTTGTTGTCCATTGCTGGAGGAATTGATGTCTGTCGGTGCGATCCGGTTCATCCTCTTTCCGGCCCATATATATGCGCGTGTAAAAACTGGTTATTAGATAAACCGGTCATGATCCGAACACTGGAAGACAGTGCTTCGGTCACGCACAATAACATCGTGGGCCGTGTGTTACGGATCTGGAACCTGAACGTGAGGTCGTTGGTTAAGCACCATCAATATGTACATGACCTCTTAGTTAAGGAATCGCCCGATCTACTCTTCCTCACTGAAACATGGCTACAAGACTCTGATGACGCCATTCTGAATCTTACATTTCCATCCGATTATACGGTCTTCACTTTGAACCGTCCAACGAGGGGTGGTGGCATCGCCATGGTAGTAAAATCATGCTTCCCCTCGGAATGGAAACCTCTTGGTCTGCCTGCCTGTGAGAGTGCCCTTTTTAAAGTGGCATTTAGTCATCATTTTACTCTCAGCGGTATTCTTATCTACCGTCCTCCAGGTAGTGACACAGTGTTTAAGGCCGCCCTTGCCGATATGGCAAGTTCTTTTGCACCTAGCTACGCAAACTTTAACATCACGGGTGACCTCAACATCCACTTCGATAGCAGGGTGTCCACGGGTATAGATACTCTGCTCGTGGACCTTGAAGCACAGCAGTTGATACAACTTGTCACTTTGCCCACTCATTCTGGAGGCCATATTCTGGACCCTTTCTTTACCACTCTGGAGAGGGTGAAGATATCTACACCGATTCCGATGGGCTGGACTGACCATCTGTTGGTGGAAGTTCTTTGCCCCATTGATGATCTGCCATTCAAATCGGCAGACAGACTGGTCTTCAAACGACAGTGGCATAAGTTGAAATTGGAGGAGTTTCATCGGATGCTGGAGAAAGAGCCCCTGGGCACTGTATTGAATGCGGAACAAGGCTACGATCTGTTCTGCAAAAGGGTCTCAGACGCCCTCGATTCCCTTATACCAATGCGCTGGTCCAAATGCCATACCAAAGTACCTAGCCCATGGTATAATGACTCGCTTGCCGAGCTAAAAAAGATCTGCCGGAAAGCTGAGAGGGAATGGAGGAAGACTTACGATCGTGAACTGAAATCCTCCTATTTTGCTAAACTCAAGACCTATCATAGGGCAATTTGCAGAACCCGGGCAGCATTTTATGCCCAGGAATTCTCAGCCAGCACCAATCCCTCAAAACTAGTATTCAAGGTCGTTAAAGACCTTCTGAATAAATGGGCCACCTCGACGGCTATCTGCACGGACGCTCATTGTGAAGGTTTAGCATCCTTCTTTTTAGAAAAAGTGCAGAATATCTATCGAGGATTCAACCAGGTGCCACTTGACCCAGAATCAGGGATCCTTAATGTACTACAGGGGGAGGCTCTGACTTTTTTTCCGGACTTGTCTATAGAGATCTTTGACACACTGAGTCTCAAGATTAAATCTGGCTCCCCGTTGGACCCGGTGAAGCCTGATCAAATCAGGATCCTTCCTCTCGGGTGCCGGGCCTCAATGCTGTCTCTAATTAATCTGTCGCTATCCTCTGGAGTGGTCCCTTCCTTGTGGAAGCGAGTGGTAGTCACCCCAATCCTGAAGAAGGCTACTTTAGATCCGACCTTGCCGGAAAACTACCGCCCTATATCCCTCCTTCCCTGGATAGCTAAAGTTACTGAGACGCATGTGAATTCCATTCTCACTGACCATCTTGCTCGGAATAATATTCTGGATCCGAGTCAGAACGGTTTCCGGACAGGACACAGCACAGAGACCGCGTTGCTCTATATGACTGAGCACTTACGTGGGGTGCTCGATGCGGGGCGAACAGCGGCGCTCCTTTTATTAGACCTGAGCGCCGCGTTCGACACTGTGTCCCACCAGGTTCTGATGCAGCGCCTAGAGGAGGCTGGTATTACGGGGACTGCTCTCCAGTGGTTCTGCTCTTTCCTCTCTGGTCGGTCCTTTAAAGTGGCCATACCACCTGGCCAGTCCACCTTCTATTCTTTGGATCTAGGGGTCCCCCAGGGTTCGGCGTTAAGTCCAACCTTGTTTAATCTATATGTGAAACCGCTAGCTGCGATCGTCAAACGGTGGGGTCTTGAGATGACCTCGTATGCTGATGATTCGCAGCTGGCGGTGACTTTAAGTGGCGACCCTGAGGTGGATGCCCCTAGATTCCGGGCAGGACTTTTGGCTGTAGCAAATTGGCTTAGATCCAATTGCTTACAGCTGAATGCCAAAAAGACGGAAGTAATGGTGTTGGGGAAACACGCAGAGCTTTGGGGAGATCAGTGGTGGCCGCCTGAGTTAGGCGTTACCCCGGTCCCTGTTTCTGAGGTAAGGAATCTCGGAGTTTGGATGGACTCAGCCCTTACCTTCTCGAGTCACACAAAGAAGGTCGCAGCGACTTGCTACGGGATCCTGCGTGGCCTTAGACCTGTCCTCAAGTTCTTTGATTCCTCCACCCGACAGCTCGTGGTCCAAGCCACGGTTCTATCTCGGTTGGACTACGGCAGTGCGCTGCTGTTAGGGATTAATCAGGCGGAGGCATCCAGACTGCAAAGGGTGCAGAATGCTGCGGCCCGGGCCATTGTTGGCCTTCCTAAATTCTGCTCAGTGTCTAGCACAATTTCTGCTTTACACTGGCTGCCGGTTAGGCAGAGAATTAAGTTCAAGTCGCTATGCCTGGCTTTTAAAATCTTGAAGTTCTCTTCGCCGCCGGCACTCGCCAACCTGCTCCTGCCCTATACCCCGCTGAGGTCGTTGAGATCGGAGGCGTTGCATTTTGCAGTCTGCCCCCGGTACAAACTTAGCAGGATGGGCGGCCGCTCTTTTTGAGTACTGGCCGCTGGTTTGTGGAACGCCCTCCCGGTGCATATCCGTGAGCTGAATAATCTCACTGTTTTTAGACGCGCGATTAAGACTTTTTTGTTCCCTGTACCTGTCTAGGGCTCTCTCTTCTGTTAGGTGTTATGTTTCAGTACCTGTTCAAGCGCCAGGACGCCCCTTTGCTGGGGCAGCTGTGCGCGATACAAAAATAAATAACATAAATAACATAACATGGTGAAGTCCGGATTAAGGTACTATTCTGAAAATACCACTTTTAAAAAGTTAAATAGGTAAAGGTGCCAACAAGGGATTCATTCAAAGGGTATGAGTTTAAATAACTTTATCTTAAATGAAGTGACATTTACTGGCACAGTATGGAATAACTCAAGTCAAATTTGACCAAATCAATCATTAAATCAATTACAACAACTGGGTGTATCAAAACGTAATAGGATTCATATTTTTTTTAAATGGGGGTACAGAAACAACAATAGAAAACTTTTACATACTTTTACAACTGAAGACAAATAAATACTACATACAAAAATATTCTAGTTATCAATGTATAACTACCCCTCTACAGAAGTCAAACAGTAAGTCCGTTCTATACATAGGATTTGGGACTCAAAGTAAATAGATTATCAATAACTAGAAGGAAGAATGGGTTAAGCGTCAAATGCCTCTGTTTCATCAAGTCAATGACACTTTCTTCAGGAAAAAGATGGATCTTGTGAGATTTCTTGACCCCTCTAAAATGACAACAACATTAAATATAACTTACTAATCTATACTAGAACACTATTAGAACACCCGGATGAGGTGGAATAAATCAATTTAAATAATTAATAGTAGACTTACACTTAGAAAATACCCAAATAGTTTTTAAAGACCTATCAATTATTAAAAAACAAATAACTGCGTATATTTATGTATTGTCAAGCGGTATACACCACATAGTCCCGGTGTAAAAACTTGCTGGAGAACTCACTGTTCTAAAGATAAAAAAAAATGTTTCATCAAATATAGAAAGAGGCTCATATCAGAGTGATTTCAATTAGACACAATGTGCTAAGATGCCATAGAAGACGATAAGAGTTTACTTTCATGAGTAGTGTGATACTTCCAATAGTTACTCATCAATTGGCCGCAAATGGAGAAAATGAATTTCCTGAGTGAATTGTTTTTTAATGATTTGATATCTGATTTGAATAGCATATGAATTTCATTTCTTAACATTCATAAAATAGTGCCTCAATGATACAAAGTTATAAAGATCAGAAAGATTATTTACTCATTTGTGTCAAATTTATCTTTTATATACCTATTTAACTTCATTACCCAAGCCCACAAGGGTTGATTGGTTTGCTCATTTATTTGTTATACTTTTAGAAAGTTGCCATTTTCTTGTCCCAATCAACTATGCCTTTCTCCCAGTGTCCTGGGTCTCATGACTCATGACTGTGAATGGCTCTGCTGTTGGGTTTTGAGTATTGCTTCCAGACAGAAAGACAAAAGGGACTTCGGTGTGGAGAGGATAGACAATCCTGGCAGGATGTTTGGGGACCCAGCCTCATGTACAATTCAGAGGGCTTTGTCTACTGCACACACAAGGGAATCTGACAACAGGCCTGTGTGTACTTTATAAATACCACATGCATGTATACATCGATACATACATACATATAGTAATACATAAAACGCCTGTTACAAAATACTTTGGGTAAATATGAATATCAAGGTCCTAGTAGCTAGCAGAGGCATAAAAAGGTTAGGACAGAAAAAGGTCAACTTTCAAAAAGTGGCATTTTTAGAATTGAGACTTAAAATCCAATTTTACCAATCAATTGATTTTAAATGAAATACATGTGACATCCTGCTCCTAAATCAAACTTATAATTTATTAAATGTAGCAAGATAACCCAATGTTAGTCAATGGGAGAGATGGGCCTTTCAGTAGTGAAAAATGACTTCAAGAGTTTTTCTCTATCTCAATATGTACAAGTAAGCACACAAGTCCTAATTTCTAAATACAATGCACCCTGCCCCCTAGACCTTGAAGGCCTACCCTAAGGACTTTATATGTTCCAAAAAGGAATGTTTGAGGCAGGAAAAAAGGTATATTTTGCCATTTTTACCAAGTTAAAGGGAGAGAGCACAAGCACTTTAAAAAAAAAAAAGAACTTCACACAAGAGAGACAGGAACTGCTAATCAAGCAGAAAAAAGAATTCAAATCAATGGTAAATAACGCAAAAAGGATATATAAAGAGAAATGCTGGTTAGATCTATTAGAAGCCATAGAGGAAAAAAATTTAAGGCAATTTTGGAAATTAGTGAAGGCAGCAGCCGGAACAACAGATGGAGAATTAAACTGCGTGGTGAGTGAGGCCGCATGGGAAGAGTACATAAGGGAACTGTACGGGGTAAGAACTCCCAGAGAGGATGTTGAGGCCAAAATATGGCAAGAAATCTCAGAAGACCTAATATCCAAATTTAACGAAGAACAAGTTGAGCTTACTATAAAAGAACTTAAGCTATCTCGTGCAGCAGGTCCAGATAATCTCCCTGCAATAATACTGAAGTCGGAGGTTAAATGGTGGGCTAGATTTCTGGCCAAGATGTTCCATGTAGTTCTAAAAGAAGGCGAAATGCCACCTACCTGGAAGGGTGCCATAATTAGGCCAATCCACAAGAAAGGGAGCAAAGAGGCGCCACAAAACTACCGGTTGATCAACCTCCTAGATATAGGAGAGAAAGTATTCTCTAAAATTGTACTGAAACAATTGAATGCATGGGTTGAAGAGTTCCAAATTGTACCCACAGAACAGGGTGGATTTAGAGCAGGCCACTCTACAATAGATCATGGATTTGCTCTATGGGCTATGGCTAGGAAGTCGACGGAACAAAATGGCAAGCTATGCTGTTGTTTCGTCGACTTCAGAGCAGCCTTTGATTCAGTAGATCGGGCTTGCTTATGGGATACCCTAAAGAGGTTAAATATTCCCAAAGATCTCCTCACAATAATAAAGGAACTACATAGAGAAAATTGGGGGCAAGTTATTAAGGATACCGTGGGATATCTGACCCCAAAAATACCCATTGCCAATGGATTAAGACAGGGCTGTGTGTTGGCCCCCCAGCTTTTCTCTATTTTTCTGTCTGATCTCCCGGCATATCTAGAGGTGGTGGGTAGTGCCAGCCCTAAAATGGATGGAAACAAGGTATCCTGCTTATTGTACGCGGATGATCTGGTAATAGTAGACCAGACCGAGAGGGGTCTCCAAAGAAAGCTTAATGCCTTTAATACATACTGTGCTAGTAAATTCCTAACTATCAATCTAGACAAAACTAAAACCTTATGCTTCGGGAAAAAGATAAGCAGGTACAGTTGGTACATAGGTGATCTCAAATTGGAGACAGTCAATGAGTATCGATACCTAGGTATATGGTTCAATAGGGCTCTAAATTGGAATACCCACCTGGAAACACAAAAAGCAAAGGCACTCTCTTCCATATGTGGTCTAAAAAGGTTTAATGGGGATTATGGAGAGATGTCACACCGACCAATGCTTAGAGCTTTTGAGGCAATGATCCCCTCCCAAGTCCTGTACGGAGCAGAGATCCTTTATTTGAGCGGTAAGGGATCCTGGGACGTGATAGAGGGGAAATGCATAAAAAGGCTCCTATCCCTTCCTCAATCTTCTATGATACAAGCCATAAGAACAGAAATAGGCACAAAGTCCTGGGTGATACATACTCAGATGGCTGTAATCAGATTTTGGAAGAGATTGGAAGATCCAGAAAGGCAAAAAGTAGCACACTGGTGTTGTAAAGAAATTCAGAAAAGTGAGCTAAAATGAGCAAAGGTGAGTAGGGAAAAATTGATGGGAATTTGTAAAATATTGAAGATCGATGTGGACCAGGAAACGTACCAAGTCCTTAGTACCAAAGGTGAGCTGAAGCGAAGGGGGAAAGAAGTTTCTAGACTGATTGATATAGAATATTTAGCAAAGAAAAAATCAGTAGCACATATGCTAAACGCTTGGTCAAAGGAAAACTGGTTCCCCTACCTTGACATTTTACCCAACCGCTGGTACAGGCAAGAGATCCTGAGGCTACGGATTGGGATTAACCCATGGTTAATAAACAGAGACCTTAAAACAAAAATGTTAGACCAGCAAGGTCTCTGTAGGTGTAAGTTGGGAACTAAAGGTGACCTGCTACATATCTTGCTAGACTGTCTGTCACTCTTAGATCAGAGAAAACTGTGGCTGCGCCCTGTATTTCTAAAACATGATATAAAAACAAGGACGCAGGCAGCTAGCTTCTTAACAGAAATCCCTTCCATTGATATTGTAATTGCCCTCTGTAAATTTTTAAAGGTGGCCCTGAGTGCATTAAGAATCCAGGAATAATCTGAGGTACTGTATGAAATTTTAGTTGAATGTATTTACTTGTAGTGGTAAGAAAATGAATAGGCTTTTAAAAATGTAAATATAAGTTTTAAGATAAAATGTAAGTTTTCTTGGTATTTTGTATTTTTGATAATGGTGTGTAGGATCTTTTTAACGGATTAATTTTTAAAAAAGGTTTATGAATTTACTCTGCATACTCCATTCTGTGTTATGTTCATTGCATTGTTTAAAGACTATGGTCATAATTAACATACATTTTGACTTGACTTAAATGAAATACATTTGACATCCTGCTCCTAAATCAAACTTATAATTTATTAAATGTAGCAAGATAACCCAATGTTAGTCAATGGGAGAGATGGGCCTTTCAGTAGTGAAAAATGACTTCAAGAGTTTTTCTCTATCTCAATATGTACAAGTAAGCACACAAGTCCTAATTTCTAAATACAATGCACCCTGCCCCCTAGACCTTGAAGGCCTACCCTAAGGACTTTATATGTTCCAAAAAGGAATGTTTGAGGCAGGAAAAAAGGTCTATTTTGCCATTTTTACCAAGTTAAAGGGAGAGAGCACAAGCACTTTAAAGTGGCAAAGTGCACAGAGTCCTTAAGTCAACAAAAAGGATTCAGCAAACAGGAGGAGTGAAGGCACAAATCTGGAGGAGACCCCGCAAAAAAGGCCAGTTCCAACAGTTTCCTATCTTGAAAACAGACTCATCCCATGCACAATGGCGCCTACTTACCCCAAATTGCCATTGGTCCACTTCATTTGAAAGCTACTCATAAGATACCCTAATTTATAAGGGTGAGGTCGACAATAGTTGTCATTCTTGTGCCTCGTCTATATAGCTGCAAACATTCTGAATTTTAGAAGATACATTTGAAGTTCAGTATCCTGAACCAGAGAAATCCCTGTTATTTTTCTCCAAAAGAGAATCTGGTTCTTGTATTCCTCTATGTCATAGCACCCTCAACTCCAGAAGCATCCCTACATTATTTGAGGAGGTGTTGATTGCTGGGGAATGGCATTCTCCAGTAATGCTCTACATAGTCGAAACGGTATACACTTTTGTTGTCTGGCTAAGTAGTGAATACTGGAAGAGGCAGACATCCTGCTCCCCTAGATGCTTATTGGGTCTAGGTTGCTGGGCAACAGAGCGCTGAGTGGGAGCTTATCTGAGTATCCCTGCATTTTGTGTCAAACGATGGCTAGGTGAATGACTGGAGCAATTGATTTCCTTGAACCCTCACATACTTCTGGTGGTCGTGTAGGATCCCCTCATCAACACAGTCCTACGCACAACCGTACATAGTAACTTCCACAACGGTGGCACATGGCATACGCCCTCATAAAAGGGAGACCCGAGAAGGGCTTCAAACTCTCTGCATTGTGGCAGGTTTAGGAAGTGAGCGAGATGCTAACAAAATGCTGGCAACCCTCCGGGCAAGACATTCACTGGATGTGGTGTAGGCCCTTGGGAGAAACTTCAACCAGATGGTATCGGACGTTCTGTGGTGGTTAAAGTGCCTTTGATATAATTTTATGAAAGTTATGACCTAATTATACGATGCTTTTTTAACACTAGAGATCATAATACGAAAAATGCACACTGGAATTGCTCATAAACATTGCTGTGTGGTATAGTTTGTATAGTATATTACAATTTTGCTCTGATGTTTTCTCTGTCAGAGAAGTACTAAAGGGACATTTGCACCAACTGACCAATCACATTTTGCATTGCTCAGTCTCCACAAATGCGTGTGCCAAGTTTTACTACCAGCAGTGCAAACTATGTATCCTGAATATGTCGCCTGACGTACAAAGCTTTTTACTGATTGCAAACACTTTAGTTCGATAAATCAGAGGGATTGCAACCAGAAGAAAGCTATTTCTAATGTACTAAATCGATTTAGCGATCAGAAAAATGTGACCTGAATAGCTAGAAATTGTTTCAGAATTGCTATTTGGAAGGGATGGAAAAATCACACTTCTTCCAAATTGCCATTCGAACTCGGGTGTATTAATTATTTACTCCAGGAATTCTGGTCACAGGCCTTTCAACAGTTAACAACTTCCATGTTGGGGTGGTAACTGATACGCAAAGGGGAAGGGATCCCCTTTGGACCTCTATCTCTTTGTGAACCAAGGTGTCAGTTTCAGGGGGAGTAGGCGGTACCGAGATCCACACTGGTCTCACTGAAGTGTTCTAAAATGTAACTTTTTTTGAGCCGCCCTGCTTAACCCCTTGCATGCTGCCGCGATTCTGCGCCTGTGCGGCAAAATCGCGAGTGGGCGGGTTTATGGCAGCCCCCAACCGTCATCAGCACAGGAGCGCTGTAGTGCATGATGGATGGGGGCCGTCATCAGCATGCAAGGGGTTAAAGAGCTTGGGCTGCTTAAAAAAATGTTTTTGAAAGCAATAGCAGGGATGGAGCTCTGCTGTTCCTTGAAGGCCACCATCCATGTGACTGTAACCAGTCAGAGAGGTTCTCGATTTATGACATACCTAATGAATATAATTAGGCAGTTCGTTCTGCGACTCACTTCGTTTCCGTGTTTTGTCAGCCTAATTATTAGTATATGGATCAGTTGTCAAAATAAGCCTGCATTGGCAAAAAGTAGATGCACAACTTTGAGACCACTTTACGTGCATGTAAACATTGTAGGTCAGGTCCATAAACCAAAAATTGCACCAATGCCATCAATGAAATCTGTCATAAAGAGTACTCATCTTAGCTGCATAAAAAAGAATAGCAAACTCACACTGATGTTTTTGCAAACGTGTAAAACGGGTTATCATTGCTCATTTGACAGATTCACTGACAAATTTGAGTTTATTTCCAATTTGTAAAGCAATTGGTGGATTCATAGGGGCCGATTCACAGAACTAATCTGAGACAAAATCCTAAACTTACTATTTTTGGTATTCACAGAAGGCATTTAGTAGTAGTAAAGTTATGACTTTGTCTTAAGTTATGGTTTTGTCTTAAATTGTGATTTTGTCTTAAATTATGATTTTGTCTTAAGTTAGGATTTTGTCTTAAGACCAAAACTTAAGACAAACTTAAGTTTAACTTCAGTTTAACTTAAGTTTAATTTAAGAGAAAATCCTAATTTAAGAGAAAATCCTAATTTAAGACAAAATCCTAACTTAATAAAAAATCCTAACTTTACTACTACTAAATGTCTTCTGTGAATACCAAAAGTAATACATTTAGGATTTTGTCTCAGGTTAGTTCTGTGAATCGGCCCCATAGTGTCACCCTTAGGAATCACATATGTTACATGTTAACAAAATATTGCGTTTTCATCTATATTATATTATGCAGTTTTTCTTTTTATCTGCCAGAGCATGTGTTTCTTTGTGGAAATTGTGGATTTGTTTCTTAGGCAGTTGTGCATTGATTTTGTATGTCACTTACTAGTTACTTGCTCGGTAAACTGCAGCTTTTTGGAAAATACCATTAAGTATCACGATATGAAATGCCTTCCTAGATAATGTTCCGTGTGAAAGAAAAAAGAAGAAAGGTCACAGCTGGCAAACATAGTAGAAGTTAGTGTGAATAGTTACAATATGGACGTAACACTCCTTTGAAACACACTCTCTGTCCTCTTTCTTGTTTAATTGCAGGTGTGCCTGGAAAACGAAATGAGCAATATTATGAATGCTGTAAAGAACCGTATCCTGACGTGACGTACACAGTGACTATGCGCAGACGTACGCTCTACTATGGCCTGAATTTGCTCATCCCTTGTGTACTCATATCTGGGCTGGCCCTACTTGTTTTCCTCTTGCCTGCTGATTCCGGAGAGAAGATCTCACTGGGTAAGCCCCATACTGCTTATTTCCACCATACACAGTCCTGAAGTCACCCTGCATAACTCAACAGTTAAAGAAATAGAGTATAGCTGAGGCCATTAGGAATATAATGCATGTGACAACCCTCAATATTGTTATACGAGGCAATTATGTTTCTCATCCTTCCTGAGACATTGACTTTTTTAATCACTTGTGTAATGGCATGGAATAACAAGTATTGGCATAGCCAATACGTCTCGCCTTTCGGACTATAAGTATATTGTAAGAGTATAGATCCGCAAAAAAACATGCTGCAGATATATTCAACCTCATCCGAAACAATGAACTAGATATCCTAATCCTCACGGAAACCTGGCTAAACCCTTCCTCCACCCCAATACTTGACCTCCTAGTACTACCTAGTCACAACATAATCTGTCTAGACAGAACCACGAAACAGGGTGGGGGACTAGCTTGTATATACCTGAACTCACTATCGGTCTCTCACATGGAGACTTCCACCTCATCAGTAGTTGGATACCTTTGCCTCAACATCTTCAGCAACCACTTCCCAATATGCAAATAACATACTTTCTACCACCCTCCTGGAGACACCCTACTCTTCATTGAACAACTAATGGAAATGATCTCCTCCAATGACGACCACTCACTATCACAAATCTACCTCAGTGACTTCAACTTGCATTGGTCTGAACCAAATGCCCAAGAGGTGATTGATCTGTCTTAAAGCTTTCCTAGTGGAGATGGACTTTATCCAATTTTGTGACCGGCCAACTCAAAACAAAGGAGAAATTCTGGACCTCATTATCTCAAAAGGCAATACCATCACATTGTTAGACATTACTCCTTGTGATTGGTCTGACCACTACAGCATCTTCTATCTTATCAATAGGTAGGTGATACAGAAAAAGAGCCAGCCCAAGAAAATTCAACAGTGGAAAAGAGACCTCAGGAATATTAACACTGACTGTCTAGCTACTGATTGCAAAAATGCCCTGTCTCCCCAAGATGATTTGGCAGATGTTCATGATCTCACCGACTTCTACAACTCTACTATCCCGGATATCATGGACTCAATTACATCCTTACAACAAAAAAATGCCGCCTCCAAATTCTCCAAACCACGGTTCAACGACAACCTAAACTCTGATTGCTGCAGCCTAAGGTCAGCCGAACGTCTATGGAGGTCAAAATCATCCGCGTACCATTTAAAATCCCTTAGATTGGTTAGGAGCTCCTACAATAAAAAAATCAAGATGACTAAAGCCGACTACTTCGGATCCCAACTCAGACAAGCCTCTAGTCGCCTCAAAACATTTTTGAAATTGTCAAACAGCAATCAGTGGTAGCTTCCAATCACATCGACTCAGCAGATAAGTCTTCCTGTATCCAAAGAGGGGACAAAGGGCTTTTGGATAGGTCCAGCATAAAGGCCCAAGGACAGTAACGGCTGTTGGGAAAAGATCTCCGATAAAGTGCCCAGACTATAGAGAGCCCGTCGGGTAATGCACCGCCGACCCGACGAGGAGCAACCCGATGACGAAGCATGACACCTGACAGGGTGTGTGAAGGCATTACAATCCAATACAATGGATTCCCAACTTTGAACCATAGTGGTCAGGTTGGTTCATATTCCCTGTGTTTTGTCTCTCATTTCAGAGGAACAGCATAATCCTTTTGCTTAATTAAAGTCTCCTTCCTGCACTGATCTGGCTATCTTCTTTATGGAGAAAACTAACTCCATCAGCCTTGACCTTGAAGCTAAGAGGCCTCTCAGCGAAGATGACATCTACAAAACCCTGAATAGCATTAACCCCTCTAATCACTTTAGCGACCCACTGCCTCCAGTTGTCTTAAAAGAAATCAAGGAGGCCCTCATCCCCCTCTGAACTAAAATTGTCAAAGCCTCTTTACCTCATGGCAAGATCCCCGAATGTCTAAAAACAGCTCAGGTCTCACCCATTATCAAAAAACCTGATGGAGACAGATCTGATCTCAACAACTCCCGCCCCATCTCAAACATCCCTACGCTGGCTAAGCTCTTAGAAAAATGTTTCCAATCGCAACTTTGCTCATACATCGAGACATTCAATCTCCTAGATCAATACCAATCTGGCTTTAGGAGTTGGCACAGTACTGAATCGGCTCTCATTCACATCATTGATGATATCTCATGCTTGACCATAATGAATCCTGCCTCCTTATCCTCCTTGATCTCTCTTCTGCATTCGACACGGTTAACCACGACAACCTTTTATCTATTCTGGAAAACAGGATGGGCCTCTCTGGCCTCATACTGGAATGGTTCTCTTCCTTCCTTCACAATAGATCCCAAAGAGTTAAGGTGAACCATACCTTATCCCTTCCGTCTCCAGTTCCCATGGGCATCCCGCAAGGTTCTGCCCTTTCTCCTATACTATTTAATACTTTCCTGGAACCATTAGCAAACATTCTATCATCCATGAACATTATTTTTCATTTGTATGTGGATGACACAAAACTTTATCTGAAAATCAACTCTTCTGAAGCTTTCATCTCTCTCAACTCCTCCTTGACGACAATCCAAAACTGGTTAACTGAAAACCATCTCTTGCTGAACACCTCCAAAGCAGAATTCCTTATCATTTACCCTCCTAAGCACCCCCCCAAGATCGGCCTCTGGATAAAATACCTCACTACCTTCAACTGCTCCCACGATTATCATTGACTCAGCAAAATCTCTTGGAATCACCCTTGACTCACACTTGAACATGAAGAAAAATATTAGTATGATGTCAAGGGTGCGAATCACCAAATAAGGAATCTTGGAAACCTAAAACCATTCCTCCCCCAAGAGAACTTCAAGTAGGTGGTACAAGCACTTGTCCTACCGAGGCTAGACTATGGAAGTGAAATGCTCTCTGGCCTCCCTAAATAGACCTTAGGGCTTCACTGAATGTTGCGGCTAGACTGATCACTGGCACAAAAAGAAATTATCATGTTTCCTCTGCCTTCAAATCTTTAAAGTGGTTACCCTACAAAGCAAGAATACACTTGAAGATTGCTTGTTTGACGCACAAAGCCCTCCACTTCAAAACTCCTGGATACCTGGCTCAAAAACTGGAAATATCAGGTGGTGTTAGACCTTCCAGAAGTGCAAACTCTTTGCTACTCAAACCGCAGACTTTTCGCAAAAAGAAAACAAGACTCAGAGCCTTCTCGGGCGCGGCACCTAAGATCTGGAACTCTCTCCCTCTGGAAATTCGCAGAATCCCCTACACGGTGGCGTTCAAACATGAAGTAAAAACAATCCTAATGAACAAGTTACTGCCTTAATTGAGTATGGCTGGTCTATTGTCGAAATGTGCCTTTCGGTTGTTTTGCTATCAATTGTATTATTTGTGACTCTTGGCCTAACCTATTAAGTTTTGCTGTAGGCTATTAAGGTATGTTCTGCTAGCATTTATGTACAAGGTTATTAGCTCATCATGTTAGCCCTCTCACCTCAAAGTTCACTTACTTTGTCCACCATCTCACTACTGTGAAGCGCTCTGATACCCTCCAAGGTCTTGTTCCCACTATACAAACCTTTTTAAATAAATAAATAAAATAAATAAGTGTGTTGCAATGCATCACTGTATCCTGGGTGCTACAACATCAATTGTTACTTCACATGGCACTGGTGACGTGACTAGGCTTTATGCAATAAGGATGCACGCATACTGAATGATCGGTGCTATGAACGAAGGAAAGGATTAACAACAATCTGTCTTAAATTAAATAAAGCTGCTCCAAATGTTTACCCCTATTATCAACTACCACCAAGGCTATACCGCTCGCTCCAGCTCCTGAGAAATATTTGAACACCAAAGCTCCAACATGCCGGCCAGCCACGCTCTTCACGCACCATGACTCAGATCTTACAGTCCCACCATATTGACAACAGTAGTCAGAGTCATATACACAACTTTCAGTTAAAAAACAACTTGGGCGCTTAGCAACCACATGTGTTTGTGTTGCAGGAGAAGATATGATACCATGCCCAATGGAAAGGACTGGGACTCAGTAATCTATTGTAAGGAGAAATAACATGAGATTGTTCTGTACTCAGGATCCCAAGACTTTTACACACTGTGATTGGGCAGGTGCAGATTTCTTTGCACCCTTGTATTATTTGTTTTGCTAGCACAGTGCTGAGTTTTTTCAAAACCTTCTCCATTAGTTTCCACATTGCCCTTGTTGCTTGGGTTACACACAGGTTATAAGCTCTAGTAGCAAACTACAGATTTTAGGGATGTTGTGGGTTCAGGCCCTAGAGCAGCTATTCAGGTTATAGTGTCTGTAGAGTTCTTCATGCTTGAGCTTCTCAGATGAAGCACTCTCTCTCAGGTTTCACAAATATTATAAGCCCATAGGACTGATCAGTTATTATCTAGTTTTATATAAATCTCACAGGAACAGGGCTCTGACTGCAAAGCAATCCTTTATGGTGGGGCATCTCACATTAGAAGGTTCTTTTGTGTTACGCTTATTGCTTGTGCTGCAAACATGGAATCACCCCCGGCAGAACTGCCAATGGAAAGTGGGCAGTACAGCAGCACTACAGTGTTGTGACTCATGTTTACTTCACCCTCTGAGACAAGTCACCGCATGTAGCAATTCACCAATTGAAACATTTAGCTAATCTTTCTTAAAGCAATAATTTAATCACCTTGTGCCTGCTGAAGTCAATGAAATCCCTGTCAGTACCATAGTAACACATAGGAAAAATCAAGCTAAAAGCTACGAAGTGGCCACAATAAACTGAGCTGGACTGCTTTGCACGGAGACAGTTCGCTTTTTAAAGTGTACAATTGCACATGGAAGTTTTCAGTCATGAGCCATCGCTCCTGGAGTGGACCTGAAAATGAGTCTTTGAATCACAGCAGTCGAGCAGGCAGCCCAACTGGAACAGGTGGAGAGGGTGTGGCATAACTACCAGAGCGACCGACTTTGGAACTATGAAGGCTCAAGTGTAGGCGTCGGCTCAACAGCTTGTTTTTGTTTGCAGTTGTGTTCATATTTGCATAGCACTATTGCTATTTGTAGCTTGCACACAAAGATGAGTAAAGTGTGTAGTAGAATATTTATTACAGAAACATATTAAACAAACTATCCCTTCATTTAAGTTAAATATTATAAACATTGGGGGCGTGGCCAAGATGGCGTCGGAGTAGGACGCTTCTTCGGGTCTCTCCGGCGCCGATCCGAAAAAGCTACTAACAGCGCGGTCCTGGTGTAGCTGCCCGGGTCCAGAGGGGTGGCGGAAGGGCCCCCAACGCAGCGGAGTGCAGCGGTGCCGTCTGAGGAGCGGAGTGCCCCTTGAACGTCCGCAGGGATACCTCGCCTCTGGGGCCTGTGAAGCACCGGCCTCGCGTAGTCGGGGAGCCGACGTGGTGACTTGCTGCGCTCGCGGCACTTGGGGAAGTGCCGCCTGTGTTTATTCAGCGCCTGCCGGAGGTGGGGGCAGGGGTCCTGCCGGCAGGGACACGAGCCTGGGCTTCAGAGCCCTGTTGCGGAGGACGGCGGGGACAGCAAGAAGGTGGAGGTGACTCCGGCGGCCGGACAGTAGAGGTGCGGTGAGCACGCCACGGAGCGTCCAGAACCGGCAGACTACCGGCGGGCTGCGCAGACCAGGGCCACTGGAGGAGCGTGGTATCACGCGGGGCCCAGTGCTGATGTGAACAGGCGGTGCAAGGTCGAAGTAAGGGCCCGGATGCGGTGCCGACCCGAGCGAGGGCTGTCGGCAGGGTGAGTGCCTCTCCAGGAGGGGGCGTGAGCGGCCGTGATACCTGGGGCAGCGGGACCTGGAGCTCTCTACAACTGCTGCGACACTGCTTTGGCTTATAGGCGGGGGCTGGCTGGACGATTGCAGTTGCCACGTGGTGCCAGGGCGACCTGCGTCGTGATCCACGGCCTCGAGTGAGCAGTGCAGACCCGTTTGGATCACAGACCCCGTTAGGGGACCGGATTGCTGGGGCCGGACTGCTGCACCCTTGCCCCCTGGGTCCGCATCTCATCTGCATCTGACGCAGTTCCAGTTCAGTTACTTCCCGGAGGCCACAGCGTGGACAGCGCTACCCTTGGAGTGGACTGTGACTGCCTTGCCCTGAAGAGCCCTGCCTCCTGCTCGCACCTGGTTGGTGGTAGGGACCCCTGACCCCCAGCATATGGCTCGCCTGCTTCAGATCTGCCTTCCGGTGATCCCTGGATAGTGAGGGGGTTCCATTTGAGCTGCCTGGTAAGAAGCGTTGCGATCCTCGGGCTCCACGAGCTCCCATAGCGCCTGTTTCCTGTCTGACTGGGGGGTCTGTTCCCCCGGTCTGCGTGTCACCAGCCAAGATGTCCACCGTGTCACGCAAGGGGGGTCGACAGGGTAAGGATGGAGCTTCCAAGTCCTCTCAGCAGCCGGCGTCCCCGGGGGCCAGTGGCTCGCAGAAGGTGTCGGATGACGAGGCGCCTGCTACTAAGGCCTTCATGTCTGAACTATTTGCATCCATTAAGGAGGATATTTCTGAGCTCAAGGCTCAGTTGGCCTCTGACCTGAGGGAAGTGCGCAGAGACGTGGACGGCATTGGCGAGAGAGTGGCGACCCTGGAAGACCATGATTTGAGCATGGCTAACGATGTGCACTTGCTGCAACAAGATATCATCCGCCTCACCGAACAGAATCTGGACCTACAGTTGCACACGGAGGACCTGGAAAACCGTTCCAGGAGGAACAACATCCGCATTCGGGCGGTGCCGTGGGATGGTGAGGCGGGAGACCTGCGTGGTTACGTCCGGGACTTGTTTTTACAGATCTTGGACGAGGAGGAAGTGAGGGAAATCGAGATGGATAGAGTACACAGAGTGGGTCTGCCTAGGCGAGGAAGGGGTCCCCCTCCTGACATCCTCGTCTGTGTTCATGATTTCCAAATCAAAGAACGCATTCTTCGCAAAGCCAGGGCCATCACGTCACTGCAATTCAGGGGCCATGCCCCTCAGCTGTTCCAGGACTTGGCAGCCTCCACGCTGCGGAAGAGAAGGGAGTTTCGCCCGGTGACTACCTTCTTGAGAGAACGTAACATCTCCTACTCATGGGGCCACCCCTTCAGGATCATCTTCCGATGGCAGAATCGGCTGGCACAGATTAATTCTCTTCAAGCAGCAAAGGACCTCTTGGGTCTACAGGATGTCCCTTCTTCACAGGAGGCGAATGCTTCGCCATCTAGGAGACGCCACCGCTCGTCCTCATGGCATAGGGTTGGGGCTTCCCCAGACCGGCGGCGGCCGGATCGTGCCTCTGGTTTGCAGGAAAGGGCCGAAGCAGTGGCTTCGGTGGCCTCAGCCACTCTGGCGGATACGCAAGAAAGCTCTGGAGCGGCATGACCACCACGGATTTGATCTGACCAGGATCGGCGCTGGGGGGGCTTCGTTGCCTTGGTCTGGGTATGGATGTACTTTTTGGGAAGACACCTCAGACCATGGCCGCGGGGGTTGACCAACTGGCACCCCTGCTCCACTTCCAGTTAGGAAGGCCCCTCACGAACTTTGGACTACTGGACCTGATGAGTATTCTCTTTATCCTTTATGATTTCCACTTCTTTTGTTTGTTGTTTCTTTTTCTACGGGTAGGGTTGGGTGTTGGGGAGTTTGGGGGCTCGGGGTTGGGGGGGCGCTGTGACTTGTGCTATGCTTGGATTGCTTATCTACTGGGGTGGGGTGGGGATGGGGGTTGTTGGGGACGGTGGGGAGGGACCCGTGACGGAGGGCCGAAGGGGATGTTTGTTGTGTGTCTGCTGCTGAGTACGTACTTTACTGCTGGCACCTTAGTGCCACGTACGTTTTGGAAGCTACTGGTTGTCTGCTGCCTGATGGCGGGGCTGAATGCGGGGTGGGTGGCACTTGGCATGCTGAGAGCGATTTTTGGGTTTTCTTTCCGCTATGCCACTTAGTGTAGGGACGTGGAATGTTAAGGGCTTGAATTCGCCACAGAAGCGGCAGAGAGTACTGAAGTATGTGATGGATCATCAACTTGATGTGGTTGGATTGCAAGAAACCCACTTGGCACGAAAGGATGAGGCGAGGCTTCGCCATAGGGCATACCCCATTGTTTACAGGTCCTCTGCTGTTACGAAGCATCGGGGGGTGGCGCTTCTGTTCAGGGCTACGTTGCATTTTCAGCCGGTGGAGGTCCGACATGACAAGGAGGGTCGATGGCTGATGGTTAAGGGGCACATTCAGGGCAGGTTGTGTACGTTTGTGGTAGTATATTTGCCCAATGCGGGTCAGAACAAGTATTTGCAAGAATTGCTGGAGAAGATTGGGGACTTTGCGGAGGGGCTCTTGCTCCTGTTGGGAGATTTTAACTTGGTGTGGGACAGGGACTTGGACAGCTCGGGGGGGCGCAGGGCGGACACAGGGGTCTTTTCGGATTCCACGCAGCAAGGGGTGGGGGAGTTGGGTCTAGTAGACGGATGGCGAATTTTCCACCCTGCCATGAAAGACTACACATTCTTTTCACATGTGCACCACTCCTACTCTCGCTTGGATCACATTTTTCTTAGCCAGTCCCTCAGAGGGAACATTTTAGATGCCGCCATTCTTCCGATTTCGGTATCGGACCACAGTCTCTTGGTGCTCACTCTCCGTTGGGCGCCACCCGACACCGCGAGCCGGAAGTGGTACTTCCCGGCGTCAGTGGTCAGGGATGAGGTTTCCAATCAAGCCTTACGCCTGGCCATCCGTGAATTTTTCGAGTGCAATCCACCGTCGGATACTTCTCTGACGACTACATGGGACGCCTTTAAGGCGACGATCAGAGGGACGTGCTTGGGCCTCAACTCGCAACTTAACACCCTGCGTAGAAAGGAGCGGGACGCACTGGAAGCCGAGGTGCTTGAACTCGAGAGGGCTCATAAGCTCAATCCCTCGAGGGTGACCCTGCGTCCGCTTACGGCGGTTAGGGGCAAATTGAAGGCACACTATGCAAATAGAGCCGAGCTTACTCTCTTGCGATTGGGGCGACATTCATACTCTAGTGGCAATAAGATTGGCAGACACTTGGCCCGGCAATTGCGGGACAAGAGGGAACGTGAATACATAGGAGGGATCAGAGACCCCGCAGGAGTTCTCCATCATCGAGACGGGGCGAAGGCGGACATATTTGGCCGCTTTTATGCCGATTTGTATACGGGCGAGGAGTTGGATGCGACGGCGCAGCGGGAGTTCCTGCAGCGCTTACCGCTCCCACAGGTCTCCAAGGCGTGGAACGATCTGTTAGAGGCTCCGATCTCGAGGGAGGAAGTCCTCTCCGCCATTAAAAACTTGAAATTACATAAAGCCCCCGGCCCGGATGGGTACACTGCTGTCTTCTATAAAACCTACGCAACTGAGGTGTGCGACTTTCTAGTTGCCCTCTTTAATGACATGGCTACGTCCGGAGTGAATACCGGGACTCTGGCGGAAGCGGTGATTACGGTCCTGCCGAAGCCGGGGAAGGATCCTGAGCTCTGTCCCTCCTTCCGCCCCATAGCCTTGCTTAATATTGACGCGAAGCTGTATTCGGCGATACTAGCGAGCCGCCTCCAGGACTTGTTACCGGCGATTGTTCATCCGGATCAATCCGGTTTTATCAAAGGCCGCCAAACGCACGACAATACGCGCAGGGTGATTCATCTCATTGAGAAGGCGAACAGGTTCCACATTCCGGCGGTATTGGTAGGCCTAGATGCGGAGAAGGCCTTCGACCGCGTGGACTGGAGCTTTCTATTTCACACGTTGCAGGCGTTTGGGTTCTCCGACCGGTTCATCACCATGGTGAGGGCTAATTTCTGTAGCCCGCGCTCGAGGGTGGCGGTGAACGGCCACCTATCGGCCTTCTTCCAGCACTCGCGAGGTACCAGACAAGGATGCCCCCTCTCTCCCTTATTGTTTGCGCTTAGCATTGAACCCTTGGCGATGGCGGTCCGGGAGCATGAGGGGGTGAAGGGCATTCCATTCACAGGGGAGCAGCACAAAATCTCTCTCTTTGCGGATGATGTTCTGCTATCAGTGGCTGACCCCGCTAACTCTCTCCCATGCGTGCGGGATCTTTTGCTGGAATTCGAGGGAGTGGCTGGCTTCAAGGTAAACTACGGCAAGTCTTATGTCCTGAATTTAACCTTATCACAAGCCGACGTTGCTCGGGTAGGCACTTCGACGCCGCTACCCTGGGCTTCGGGCTCGATACTTTACTTAGGAGTCCACCTCACTCCCACGGTGGGTGGCTTATTTGCAGCCAACTTCCCGCCCTTGGTGGCTAAGACGCGGGCCGAACTGGAGAAGTGGAAGCCCAAATTCCTGTCATGGTTGGGTAGGGTGCATGCCATTAAAATGGTCCTTCTCCCTAAGTACTTGTATCTCTTTCAGGCCCTACCGATTCCACTGAGCACTTCATTTTTTGGACAGCTCAGAACATTGATCTTAAAATTTGTCTGGCAGGGAGGTCGGGCGCGGCTTTCGTTTGCACTCTTGCGACGGTTGCGGGCTGACGGAGGGGTCGGCCTCCCGGACCTACACCTCTATTATAAAGCTGCCCAACTAAGAGTCATGGTGGAATGGTCACAGCAATTTTCCGACAAACATTGGTTGCATATGGACCGGAGCGTGACTGGCCGGTCCATATGGGATTTGGCCTGGAAGCCCAAGCGTGATCGACCGTTGAACGCGTACATTAGTACGCCCACAGGGACTACACTGAAAGTGTGGGACACCCTGGCGGGGGATGAGCGATGGACGACCTTCCCGTCTCCATTCACTCCATTGCATTTCAATCCGGCGTTCCAGCCGGCACTCGCCGAGGGTCCCTTTGATACTTGGAGGGAGGGAGGATGCCGCGCATTGCTCCATCTGTTCCATGGCTCTGATCCCCTGACTTTTGAGAATTGCATGCGGGACTACCATGTGCAGCCAACTGAAAAATACAGGCATATGCAACTGCTCCACTGGGCCACGTCACCAGGAGTTCGGGAGGCTGCCACGAGGCCTCTCTCCGAATTTGAGGCCTTTCTGCTGGAAACATCTGCCATGAAGGGGGCCATCTCCTTTCTATACCAACTGTTGCTTCGTTCTGCCCTTTCTCCTAGACCGCGCTACATGGAACAGTGGGAGGAGATGGTGGGGAGGGACATCGCCGATGGAGAATGGTCGGCGTTGTGGAGGGACATGACGCAATTTAACCACTCAATTCTACTGAGGGAGGCTCATTTGAAGACTCTCACACAATGGTACATGGTCCCCGCCCGACTTCACCGTATTTACCCGGTAGTTTCGGATAGATGTTGGAGGGGCTGTGGCCTGCTGGGGGACTTCCGCCACATCTGGTGGGATTGCCCGGTCATCAAACCCTTCTGGGACGAGATTCTATCCCATATTAAAGATATTTTGCAGTATCCCATTGATAACTCTTTGGCATCCGTGGTCCTGGGCCTGCGGGATCCTGGCCTTGAGCACCAGACGCGCGCGGACAAGAAGATTCTATGGCTCTGCCTCGGCGCTGCCAAGCTCACGCTGGCGGCCGCATGGAAGCGGAAAGAGGCACCGGCGATCTCACTTTGGCACGCTAGGCTGTGGAGGCTTCTGAGTCTTGAGAGAATGGCGGACATCTTCCTAGGCAACTACAAAAACTTTAAGCACACATGGGGCCCCCTGGTGTCCTTTCTCTCTACTGGTTTACCCTCGGCAGTTTGCCCGGCATCGCTGAGGACCCTACATCTGTTTCAGTTCTAAGTGTGTGTGATGGATGAGTGAGGAATGGATGAGGCGCCGTCACGGGAGGGGGGGGGGTTGGGGTGGGGGAAGTTAAGTTTGTGTTCCGCTATTGGGGCATATGTGCCGCTGGGACGAGGCTTAGTTTGATGGCTTTGTGACTCTGAACTTCTACCGGCTGGACTAGACGTATTCCCCAACTGGGGTTACATTCGAGACTACATCTTTTCTGCGGATGTTGGAGCCTGGCATCTACTCGCTTCTCGTGCACTGCATTATTGCCTCGTCTTGCATTATTGCTTTCCCACTGTATGGGACCATCTATGCACCCGATGCGGTAACTTTTGTTTACTGTTTTATCTCTGTGTTTTGCAAAATAAAAAAATTTTACAAAAAAAAAAAATATTATAAACATTTCATTTTCTACTGTGTAGCAATTTCTTAACTCCTGCCCATTTGCAAGTTTATACAGCCGAAGCTATATGCATGACTGGATTAAATTTGTTTTTTAATCTGTCTTAACACTTACAGCCCCAGAGGGGCTGGTTTTTGGGAGAGCTTGGCAGGTGAAGCCTAGGTGCGAAGGAGGGGAGCGAAGGGAACTACAATTAAACAACTCCACAGCTTCAGAAGTGGGAGAGCGGAGAGAACAGGAGCAGCCTATTGGGAATTATTTTTTTTAAAAAACATTCAAATTAGGGAAATATAAATGCCCCTTTTGGTTGCAACGTTAGCATTGCGACATTAGGATCGTTTTTGGTCCAGATTTGCAAGCACTTACGCAGTGATCAAAAAGTTCCACATAAAGCAGGTCTGTATCTTAGAGGACGGGAGAGCTTGTCAGCATTTCTTTTTAAATCACAGCTGTTTTGGAGAATGCTGGTTCAAAATGTTAAAGAAAAAGAACAGCCTAGCCTCGTTCTTCCTGGCTAACAGAGGGCAAACAGCAGTTGTGCGCCTCTTGCCCCACCCCAACGCATGTTCCACTATTAAACCCCTGTAGTTAAATGTGCATTAGTGTGTGGGGGGAAGGACATTTCAAACATGCAGTCAATTGAATGAAATCCCCACCTTCAGCGAGGCCTGCCATGGGGTTGCGATCATCGGGTAGAGAGCCTTTGTTACTGTTGCTTGCACATGGAAAGTCGAAAGAGTAAGTAGGCCGTTTTAAGCAACATTTGTGATGTTAAAACACAGTTGTAAACACAAAATCCCACCGAAATGTAGCAGTACTTACGGAGTGCCCGCAGTGTAAAGCAAGTGAGTGTGTATGTTTGGGGGGGGGGGATCTTAAACATGAAGTCAGCTGAATTAAATCCCCAACCATGTGAGGAGAGCAATTCCATAATTGTTGCTGCAGCACAATGCCCAGTTACTCGCCGGTAATATTCATTACTCCGAGTCCTGGTCTCCCCGTCCCATTCCTTGACAGTGAGCAGGCTAGTCTGCTCCACCAGAAACCTATAACCTAGCTGAGCTTTTTGCACTTCCCCCAACATGGCGTCACTATCACGTGACAATAAAGGGGGAAGTGCCGGATAGAAACATCCTGAGAATACCAAAGAAAACAATCCCAGAAAGCGAAACAATCACCCCAAAGAAAACAATGCAACCCAGGGAGGGATGGAAGGGCTCAGGAATGGGACGGGGAGACCAGAACTCGGAGTAATGGATATTACCGGTGAGTAGCCGGGCATTACCTCCTCGTCCTGTCTCCCGTCCCATTCCTTAACAGTGAGCCCATACCCAAGCACACGGTGATTGTAAGAAAACAAAACAGACCAAAAAGTGCGAGAAAAACAGGTCCATTTTAATCAACAGAAAACAGTTCATCTCATAAACCATCTACCGCAGACAGGACATGAGCCCCAAAGGGAGCGGAGGCCGCCATCCCCAACTGAAGCCGATAATGTGAAACAAACGTATGGGGAGCAGCTCAAGTGGCAGCATTACAAATGTCCCTCAAGGAGGCCCCCTTGAACATGGCCCAGGAGGAGGAAACACCCCTGGTCGACCTACCCTGAACAAAAGAAGGAGAAGACAGTGGGCAGAATCGTAAGCAGAAATCAGAGCACCCTTGACCCAATGAGACAAGGTGGACAAAGTAGGCCGAAGACCCATCCCGAGAGGCCATAGTGACAAACAAGGAATCAACCTTACGGAAACCAGAGGTACGCTCCAAGTAGATGCGGAGAGCCCTCAGCACATCCAATGAATGGAGGACCAATTCCTCAGGAGAGGCAGGGTCCGGAAAAAAGGACCGGGAGAACAATATCCTCCTGACAGTGAAAAGAAGACAACACCTTAGGCAGAAAAAACTGACTGGGACGGAGAATGACCTTGTCAGCACAAAAGCGCAAAAAGGGGGAAGAAGCCATCAAAGCCCCAATCTCACAAACCCTCCGCCTAGAAGTAATGGTCACCAAGAAAAGAACCCCAGCAGAGAGGTACTTCAGGGCCACGGAGTCCAAAGGCTTGAAAGGGGGACCCGTCAAAGCCTGGAGAACCAAGGGAAGATCCCAAGGAGGCACAGTAGAGCGAGAAATAGGACGCTGAAGCAAAAACTCCTCAGAAGGCGGGCCACCAATGGGGAGACAGAGGACACAGAGGAAACCCTGAAAGACAAGAATGGCAGCCCACTGCGCCCGCAGGGAAGAAACCGCAAGCCCCAAGATGAAACCATCCTGCAAGAAGTCCAACACCCTCACAGGAAGCAGAAGAGAGACCCTTCCCCAGACACCAGGAGGAGAAGTTTTTACAATGACGGGCATAGGACTTCAAGGTGGAAGGGCGCCGAGAGAGCTGGAGACAGCGTGCAACCTCCACAGAGCAACCCTGACCCAGCAAACTCAACCTTTCAAGTGCCAAACCCCCAGCCGGAGGCGGAGCAGGGAGGCAATCCCGAGAAGAGGAGACCGCAGAGGAGAGGGACACAGGAGAAACCTCCAATGGGGGCAAACAGACAAGGTCAACAGAAGGGGAAACCAAGACTGACGGGACCACTCCGGCGCCACCAGGAGAACCTCCACCCGATCCAACCGAATCTTCCGGAGGACCCACGGAATCAAGGCAAATGGAGGGAAGGCAAACAGCAGCCCCGTTGACCATGGAATCGAGAAAGCATCGGTGGCCCACACCAACTGGGAGGGAACAAGGCTGCAAAACCGAGGAAGAAGGGCAGAATCCTCCGAGGCTAAAAGATCCAGCCAAGGATGGCGGAACCTGAGGAAAACCAGATCGAACAGATCCAGGGACAGACACAGAGACACCGAGGAGGGGAACACCCTGCTCAAAGAGTCCGCAGGCCATTCTCCGTCCACGGAAGATAGACCGCCGTCAGAGACAAGAGATTCAACTTGGCCCAAAGCCCGATCTTCTGGGAGAGGAGAAACAGAGACCGACACATGCCCCCTTGGCGATTGATAGAAGCACGAACCACCTGGTTGTCGGTCTGCACCG